>NW_028319048.1:0-600000 GCF_062004578.1 Staurois parvus
GTCTAGGATTACACCTAGTGACCTGGCATGAGGGGAGGGATTGATGATTGTGTTATTGATCTTGATGGAGACGTCATCTATCCTCCGGTGTGCGGCTGACCCTTCTTCCTATTGCATCATATGTGGTGGCGAGCCAGAGCCTGCACCTGTTGTGGATTGAATTGGATGGTTTGCTTAAGCGGTATACCTTTGTTCTTTGGATCACTTCTTTACTAGGCCTGCATCCCCGGCCTCGAGTAGTTGCGGTGGTCCGAGTGAGTGCTTCGGAGGATCCACTGAAGTGGAGGGGACAGACATAGATGCCCCTGCTGCTCTGCATCCCATCCCAGTGGTCCCCTCTCTGATGGTGGATATCCTGGAGGACAAACTGCAAGCATTCATACACAATATCACCCGCATTATCTCTGCTGAAATTGGGAAACTGGCTCAGGAGCTTAGGGGGGAGATTACCAAATTGGGAGACTGCACAGACCACCTTGAGTAAACGTTTGATCAATTGGTGCAATATGTACATGTCATGGAAGAGGATAATGTGAACCTGTTTAGTATGTTATATTAACTCCCAAATAATAATAACTCCCCAGTCATTTTTATATATGTAATAATAACTCCCCTAGTTTTGAAGATGCTAAATTACATAAAAGTTGAAAGTAAGAACTTAAATTATTATTACTACGAGTTTATATAGCGCCAAAGGGTTTTCTCAGCGCTGTACAATACGGGGGACAATACATGGCACAGTACAACAACAACAAACAACTATAAAGGGTGGGTAAGTGAGCGCAAATAGATCAGGTGAGCAGCTAACATACAGGGTAAACCTCAAAACCTTGGAATGCAGACTTAAGAATGGGGTATGTAGCGCTAGAGAACAGATAACAAGCATGGGGACTGTTACAATATGAAGTAACCATACAGTAGTTCATATAATAATTCATATAAAACGGTCAGAAACATAAACGGAGATGATCCAATACTGCTCCAGATCACATTCGGTGAGATAAGGGAAAATAGTGAGGTTGTGCGCTTACCACAAGTACACACAATATGAGCATTGTATGCAGTTCAACGACAACCGGGCATCATGGTCTGGTCAATAACCTGGGCACCCTCTGATCATATCCGGACATCTGGGTCACAGGTACACCGCTATCCAGGCCCCCTCTGGCTTTCAAATCCAGAACGCCACCTTGCATAAGCTCATTAAAAAACAAGCCGGAAAGCAAGAAAGCGCTAATAGTGAAGTACGTTTTATTATAAACACAAGATGTAAGCAGAACAACCAAAACTTACATCGACAAACTATACATCCAGGCCCAAATATATAGGCTCCCTGGTGGTTAGTGGTTCATACAACATGCACTGCATATGAATCCAGGTCCAATGGATAAAACCCTGGTGGCTAGTAGTACCATGAGTATACAGTCATAATGTAATGGGTGATAATGCAGATATACTCATCGGAGTCTGGTGAGGTAATTCCCTGGTGGCTAGTGGGTCCTCAATAGCAAAGGCGTCAGTAGGAAGGATCCCCTAACATGTTTCGAGCTAAAGCTCGTTTTCAAAGGGGTGAATCCTGCCCATAGACGCCAGTTTAAAAAACCCCGCGATCGCGCATGCGCATTACGCACCACGCGCCGCTCTGGGATACTGCGCATGCGCGAATGACGTCACACGCTACCGTGTAACTACTGCGCATGCGCGAGCGCGTCATCAGTATGGATGCTGAGGCCAAATGGCAAGATCTGCCCACACTTAGGCAGGCTTAGGGCGGATCTGAACGGCTGCTCTCAATCTCCATAGAAGCGGAGATCAGAGCAGCAATTTATAATAGTATAAATACACTAGATCGCCAGGGAAACACCCCAAAGGCAAAAAGACATACATATCTAAGATTATGGCATAAATTTAAAAACATGAATAAAGGAACCACATATGCTCATTTCAATGAATATAAAAACTATTGGATCACATATAATTAGAGTCCTTAAAGTGATCCATAAATACCTGCACCCAAGTTAAAAATTGGAATAAGAAATTATTAAATAAAACCATACACTCGTGACACATTTCAATGACTTATATATGCTATTGTCAAAAATGAGTGTCACATATTTATGACAAACGAATAAAACAATGCTGATGATCATATGATAACATATAAAAAAATATAATATATAATGAATGCACTATATTTATACCCACATAATTAATAATAATCACTATAAAAGAACTAGCGTTCAGAATAAAAGTGCAGAATAATACATCATGCACAATAGCTACAATCTACCTTTATAAGGAAATCCTATTAGTGTTAAAGAGGAATATAAACCATCTACAGATGATGGATAGAATTCCATATAGACAGTCCTTAGTGTTAACGGTATAAAGTACCTATTCCGGTATTTTATACCGTTACCTTGGGTGCATTCACGATATTGTTTCGCCATTGAGTGATGGAAAGGGGTCCCTGAATTCATATTGGCATATTTACTGTTGGGTAAGGACTGTCTATATGGAATTCTATCCATCATCTGTAGATGGTTTATATTCCTCTTTAACACTAATAGGATTTCCTTATAAAGGTAGATTGTAGCTATTGTGCATGATGTATTATTCTGCACTTTTATTCTGAACGCTAGTTCTTTTATAGTGATTATTATTAATTATGTGGGTATAAATATAGTGCATTCATTATATATTATATTTTTTTATATGTTATCATATGATCATCAGCATTGTTTTATTCGTTTGTCATAAATATGTGACACTCATTTTTGACAATAGCATATATAAGTCATTGAAATGTGTCACGAGTGTATGGTTTTATTTAATAATTTCTTATTCCAATTTTTAACTTGGGTGCAGGTATTTATGGATCACTTTAAGGACTCTAATTATATGTGATCCAATAGTTTTTATATTCATTGAAATGAGCATATGTGGTTCCTTTATTCATGTTTTTAAATTTATGCCATAATCTTAGATATGTATGTCTTTTTGCCTTTGGGGTGTTTCCCTGGCGATCTAGTGTATTTATACTATTATAAATTGCTGCTCTGATCTCCGCTTCTATGGAGATTGAGAGCAGCCGTTCAGATCCGCCCTAAGCCTGCCTAAGTGTGGGCAGATCTTGCCATTTGGCCTCAGCATCCATACTGATGACGCGCTCGCGCATGCGCAGTAGTTACACGGTAGCGTGTGACGTCATTCGCGCATGCGCAGTATCCCAGAGCGGCGCGTGGTGCGTAATGCGCATGCGCGATCGCGGGGTTTTTTAAACTGGCGTCTATGGGCAGGATTCACCCCTTTGAAAACGAGCTTTAGCTCGAAACATGTTAGGGGATCCTTCCTACTGACGCCTTTGCTATTGAGGACCCACTAGCCACCAGGGAATTACCTCACCAGACTCCGATGAGTATATCTGCATTATCACCCATTACATTATGACTGTATACTCATGGTACTACTAGCCACCAGGGTTTTATCCATTGGACCTGGATTCATATGCAGTGCATGTTGTATGAACCACTAACCACCAGGGAGCCTATATATTTGGGCCTGGATGTATATTTTGTCGATGTAAGTTTTGGTTGTTCTGCTTACATCTTGTGTTTATAATAAAACGTACTTCACTATTAGCGCTTTCTTGCTTTCCGGCTCGTTTTTTAATGAGCTTATGCAAGGTGGCGTTCTGGATTTGAAAGCCAGAGGGGGCCTGGATAGCGGTGTACCTGTGACCCAGATGTCCGGATATGATCAGAGGGTGCCCAGGTTATTGACCAGACCATGATGCCCGGTTGTCGTTGAACTGCATACAATGCTCATATTGTGTGTACTTGTGGTAAGCGCACAACCTCACTATTTTCCCTTATCTCACCGAATGTGATCTGGAGCAGTATTGGATCATCTCCGTTTATGCTTCTGACCGTTTTATATGAATTATTATATGAACTACTGTATGGTTACTTCATATTGTAACAGTCCCCATGCTTGTTATCTGTTCTCTAGCGCTACATACCCCATTCTTAAAACAACAAACAACGTACGAGGGGTAAGAGGGCCCTACTCTTACGAGCTTACAATCTAGGAGGGAGGGGGTAAAGGTACAGTAGGAAGTGGCTGAGGGGGATGAAGTGGTGGGAGGAATGAGGGAGGATGGCCGTTAGGTGAGGGTGGGGTAGGCTTCCCTGAAGAGATGGGTTTTGAGGGAGCGCCTTAAATGAATATGCCTGATCTGTTAATATATACGTAAGAGTGTTAACAGGTTTTAATTATTGAAAGTTATCAATTATTTGGAGGATCAATTCTTTAAAGCGCCAAATTCTTTAAAACACCAAAATCCAAGTTATAAATGCACTCATTTTTTTAACAATAAACATTTAATTAAAAAATTGAATTTATTTTAGATAACTTACGCCTTTTTCTGTTTGGGAGTTATTATTTGGGAGTTAATATAACATTCTGCACCTGAAACACTCCGTGTCTCAATTACAGCTCCAGCAGGAAGACCTGGAAAACACGGAATGCTCCAGAACAGAATATTCGTGTTTGTGGCATCTCTGAAATGGTCTCTGACTTCAGTGTAACTTGCTGTCTCTGTTTACCACCCTGGCCCCCAAGGTTCCAGATGTTGATTGGCGCATGGGCCAGGCCCATAGGTCATTAGGCCTAAAACCTCCTGAAGGCACTAGTCCCAGAGATGTTATCATTCATTTTCACTACTTTGACAGCAAAGAAGCTCTGCTGTCCTCTACTCACAACAAGTCCTCCCTGGAATTCAAAGGAAACAAGCTTCAAATTTTCAGTAATTTATCTCCAATCGCCTTGGTAAAAAAGATGTGTCTTGAAGCCAGTCACCACTCATCTCCAGCAACAACGTATAGCTTACCAGTGGGAATTTCCTTTCAAGCTAGTTGTCTCCAAAGATGATGCCCAAGTCATACTCCTTGACCTGCATGAAGCAGACTCCTTTAAACAGCTGGGACTCCCTCCCGTATCAGAAGAGACTTTTCTACAACCTCCTACACCATCCAGGCCTTCTGCTACTCCACACAAGACCTGGACACCTGTTAAACCTGGGAAGAAGAGATTTCCTCGCACTCATCAATGGCCCCTCCTTGCTGGTTTGGTGGGCCCCACCACCTGACTCTTTAATGTATCAGGTTCCCCACCCTTTTAATTGAGATTCTATATCCCCATGTGTGCCTTAGCAATATTCCTTATTGATGTGTCCGGATTACAACTGCCATGTGAATTACTGAGGTAGGCACCTGCTGGTTAGGGTCAGCTGCCGTGTTGCCCCCTGGTGCGTCAGGCCTTTGGCCCTGACGACTCGGGATATCTCCAATATCCCGGGTACATATCTTTGATGATATCTTTGTTTCAATCCATAATCCCTATGGCCTCTGTTCTGAGTGATACATTTGTTTGTGATAGGCTGGTTGCCATGCTAATAACCTGGTTCTCTATTTCTGTTGTTTTCTGTTTTGCCTCATTGAAGATAATTTTTCTATATACTCTGGTCACGCAGCTGCTACACTCATTACTGTTTCATGATGGCTTTAAGGCTGTTGTCATATTAATGTCAAAGGTCTTAATTCAGTTAAAAAACGGTGGATGGCTCTGAAGGAGTTCTGATCCTCGGGAACAGATATTATGTTCATTCAGGAAACCCATTTCAAACAGGATGGCTCTTTTCGCTTTACCTCCAAGAGATTTCCACACTCCTATTCGACTTTTGATCGCTCCGGGAAAGCCGGAGTGGCTATTTTGATCCGGAAAAACTGCTCCCTGCGAGCCTTCCCTCAGAGGTCTTTGTATTTTCATGGGCGCTTGTTTAAAGAAGACCTCGGTTTGTGCCAGTCAGGCCCTCTTATGTTAATTATCCTTAGCCAAACGTTGATTGTTAGATAACCCATCTTCAGAAAGTTTCCTACATACGGGATCAAATTAGGGCTCTTGACCTGCATAAAACTGCCCAGTTTCTCACCTGGGCTAAGCAAAAATGTTATGAGTTTTCTAATAAACCGCATTGCATGCTCATAAATAGACTGAAATCTCAAACATCCCCCTCACTACCCGGCCACCTACTCCAGTCTGATGGCAAACCCACATATGACCCGCATGTTATGGCTACAGTATTTGGGGAATACTATGAGAAGCTTTATAATTGATTAGCCCCGGATACTCACCCTCCCCTTCAGATGGCTGCTTTTGATGCTTTTTCTGACTCTTTACAATTGCCATGTTTGACACCTTCCGATGTTTATAGCTTTGAATGAGGACATCTTCATTGAGGAATTGTTGGATGTTGTCAAGCATCTTCCTACTCACAAGTCCCCAGGGCCAGACGGTCTTCCTTACTCATATTACAAGTCCTTTATTGACATCTTAGCACCCCATCTTTTATCCTTGTTTTGGGATCTCCTGAAGAGGTCGCATCCACACGGTTATTTTACATGCACATATATTTCTGTGATGCCCAAGCTGGATAAGGACCATTCCCTTCCAGATAATTATCGTCCAATAGCCTTATTAAATTTGTGACTACAAGATTTTTCCGAAAATAATAGCTAACAGACTGGCCAAATGTATCTCCAAGCTTATACACAGAGACCAGGTGGGCTTTGTCCCGGCTAGACATGCCACAGACAACACCAGGAGGACCGTTGACCCGATTGATCTTGTTAATAAGTCCCAGACTCCTGCCCTCTTGTTGATCTTGGATGCCCAAAAAGCATTTGACCGATTAAGTTGGTCATACATGTTTCTGGTCCTGGAGAGGTTTGGGTTTAGTAGTCCATTTGTAGCTGCTTTAAAAGCCCTTTACTCCACTCCCTCTTCCCACATCAAATCAGCATCATTCTTATCCCCTTCCTTTCGGATGTCCAATGGTACTTGTCAGGGATACCCGCTTTCCCCTTTGTTGTTTATCCTCTGTTTGGAACACCTGGCTATAGCTATTAGATCCAATCCAGATATCCATGGAATACGCACTCACAATACTGACTTTAAACTGTCTTTGTTCACTGATGATATCTTGCTGACACTGACGGAGCCCCACGTTACTCTGCCAGTCTTACATCGCACTTTACAGCTTTTTGGTGCCCTGTCAAGTTATAAGGTTAACGCATCTAAAACTGAAGCATTACCACTCCACATACCATCTACCATTTTATCTTCCCTTCAGTTAAACTATCCTTATCAATGGTGCCCCCACGCCTTGAGGTATTTAGGTATTAGCCTTACCTCCTCTTACCATTCCCTTTATGAAGCTAATTTCTCCTGTTTCATGCAATTTCTCAATCCTTAAAATCTTGGGCAAATCTCGCCATCTCTTTCCTTGGAAGGATCAATGTGCCAAAAATGACCATACTGCCCAAACTTCTGTATCTGTTTGAGACACTTCCTATTCCTATGTCCAAGTTGCGCTCCCTTCAGAGATCCTTCCACCACTTCATCTGGCATAATAATTCTCACCGAATTTCCCGTATGGTCCTTCCCTCTCCTCGATCTAGGGGAGGTCTGGGGGCCCCAGACATTGTGTTCTATTATTTGGCTACTCACCTTCATGCTCTTGTCTCCTGGTCCTCCCAGCATCCCAATAATAAATGGGCAGAGATTCAATGGCTACAATTACGTCTGACGCACCCTTGTTCCCTGCTCTGGTTTATGACCAACATTGAATCCACCTCTCATAAACATCTCCTGCTTGGGCCCATGCATTTTACGTTATTTATATGGAGACGGTGTGGGGTTAGATTTGCCCTGTCTTTGTGTTTCCCCCTGACCAATGTCATACTTAATCCCAGTCTCCCAGATAGATTGGCTTTGGCTCGCCTGAGTCCCTGGGACAAGGCCAATCTATTTCAGTTGCGACATTTGGTCCACCCATTGACTCGTAAGCTTAAGTTCTTTTCTGAGATTCAAAAAGTTACTTGTATGTCACCTCACCAGTATTATGTTTACTTACAGTTACGTCACTTTTGCTTCTCCAAAGCCCCTTCTCTAACTCTTGAGAAGCCTACTCCCTTTGAACACATCTGCATTCAGGGTCCATACCAACAGGGAATCATTTCCTTTACTTATAAGCTGCTTCATGACGCCTGCCCCTTACTATTGATACACACCTTTATACACCCTGTTCCAAATTATTCTGCAAATTCTATTTAAGTGTCACAAAGATTAAATATTTTGTTTTTCAGTGTAACTCATGGATGGCATTGTGTGTCAGGGCTCTTTTGATCACTGAAAACAATCTGGGACACCTGTGATAATTAGATTGGCCGGTGAGCCCAATTTAAGGAAAAACTACTAAAGGACGGCGTTCCACATTATTAAGCAGAGCACCATTTTCCAGCAATATGGGGAAGAAAAAGGATCTCTCTGCTGCCGAAAAGAGTGAAATAGTTCAATGCCTTGGACGAGGTATGAAAACATTCGATATTTCACGAAAACTTCAGCGTGATCATCGTGCTATGAAGAGATTTGTGGCTGATTCAGAGTACAGACGGGTTGGTGCAGATAAAGGCACATTGAGGAAGATTTCTGCCAGATCCATGCATCGGATCAAGAGAGCAGCTGCTAAAATACCATTATATAGCAGCAAACAGATATTTGAAGCTGCTGGTGCCTCTGGAGTCCCACGGACATCAAGGTGTAGAGTCCTCCAGAGTCTTGCCACTGTGCATAAACCTTCTATTCGGCCACCACTAACCAATGCTCACAAGTAGAAACGGCTGCATTGGGCAGAAAAATACATGAAGACTAATTTTCAAACAGTCCTGTTCACTAATGAGTGCCGTGCAACTCTGGATGGTCCAGATGGATAGAGTAGTGGATGGTTGGTAGACGGCCACCCTGTCCCAACAAGGCTGCGACGTCAGCAAGGCGGTGGTGGAGTCATGTTTTGGGCCGGAATCATGGGAACAGAGCTGGTCGGCCCCTTTAGGGGCCACAAAGGTGTAAAGATGACCTCTGCAAAGTATGTGGAGTTTATGACTGACCACTTTCTTCCCTGGTACAGAAGGAAGAACTATGCTTTCCATAATAAAATCATCTTCATGCATGACAATGCACCATCTCATGCTGCAAAGAATACCTCCGCATCAATGGCTGCTATGGGGATAAAAGGAGAGAAAGTCATGGTGTGGCCTCCATCCTCCCCTGACCTCAATCCTATTGAGAACCTTTGGAGCATCCTCAAGCAAAAGATCTATGAGGGTGGGAGGCAGTTTACATCCAAACAGCAGCTCTGGGAGGCTATTCTGACATCTTGCAAACAAATTCAAGCAGAAACTGTCCAAAAACTCCCAAGTTCAATGGATGCCAGACTTGTGATCTGCTATCAGATAAGGGGTCCTATGTTACAATGTAACGTGACCAGTTCAAATGTTTACAAAGTTACAATGTTGTTAAAAGTTTGATTGAAATAGCTTTTGATGTCAGTAAATTTGCTGCAAACACAACAAAAGACAATTTTCAGTTCTTTACAACCTAGAAAGTGTTTTGAAACTTCCTGTGCGGAATAATTTGGAACAAAAATCCTGTTATCATTAGGAGGTTTGTTCAATAAAATGTGAATTGTACTCTTATAGTTGTAACATGAGAATTCTGCCGACTGATATTTACATCAATTATTGAGGGAAATTAGAAAAATATCATTTGCATAATAATTTGGAACACAGTGTATGCGCAAATGGCCCCGAATCCTCCAATGTGATATTGCCTTGGATCAATGGAGTAGGATTTGGTAGTATACAAAGAAAACACTTACAAAATACTGATGTTTTGGTATAAGACCCCTGAGGTTCTCCATGCTCGTAATCTGAGTGTTTCTCCTGTTTGCTGGCGATGTGGCGAGGAAACTGGCACTTTTTCACATTTTCTGGACTTGAAACACATTGTACTCTTCTGGAGAGAGGTCCTAACCTTTTTGCAGCTACTTTTACAGGCTCCTATTTCATTTGAGCCCATCCACTTTTTGCTGGGCCTACCTTTTTCAGTCCTCTCCAAATTTGCCAGGAAACTATCTTTCCATGTTTTAATAGCGGCCAGGAGAACCATTCCCATGCATTGGCTTTCTACTACGCCTCCTACACAATCGGAATTGGTGAAGGTTACAGCAGAGATTAGATGAATGGAGTACCTCACTGCCTTGCATGATAACTCTGTACTCATCTTTGAGGCAGTTTCAGAGCCGTGGGATCTTTCCGTTTCCGATTTACCTTCTCAATTGTCTGAAAATGATGGCTAATTCACTGTTATGTGCTGACATTGTGTCAGAGGAAAAGACGAGGAAGCCCGGGCAAACACGCCAATGTGCAATATGGCCACTCCAATTCGCGCAAAGAAGTGCGCATGTGCATAGGTGGGCGATGCGTAATAAAGCATTTCTGTGCACGAAAACGCACCGACACACGCAGTGTGAACTAATTGCTGACACTCAGTGGCCTTTATAAGGACTGCAGCTCTGCTCAGTGATTGCTGGATTATCGGCAGCCCCTCCCGTTCCTGTGTTTACTGCTGATTACACATTACCGACCCTGATCCTGACCTTCTCCTGTCTGCCGCTGCTACTGTGTGTATGACCCCGGCTTGATCCTGACCTTCTCCTGTCTGCTGCTGCTCTGTGTATGACCCCGGCTTGATCCTGACCTTCTCCTGTCTGCTGCTGCTCTGTGTATGACCCCGGCTTGATCCTGACCTTCTCCTGTCTGCTGCTACTCTGTGTATGACCCCGGCTTGATCCTGACCTTCTCCTGTCTGCCGCTGCTCTGCGTATGACCCCGGCTTGATCCTGACCTTCTCCTGTCTGCCGCTGCTCTGCGTATGACCCCGGCTTGATCCTGACCTTCTCCTGTCTGCCGCTGCTCTGCGTATGACCCCAGCTTGATCCTGACCTTCTCCTGTCTGCTGCTCTGTGTATGACCCCGGCTTGATCCTGACCGTCTCCTGTCTGCTGCTACTCTGTGTATGACCCCGGCTTGATCCTGACCGTCTCCTGTCTGCCGCTACTCTGTGTATGACCCCGGCTTGATCCTGACCTCCTGTCTGCCGCTACTCTGCGTATGACCCCGGCTTGATCCTGACCTTCTCCTGTCTGCTGCTACTCTGTGTATGACCCCGGCTTGATCCTGACCTTCTCCTGTCTGCTGCTACTCTGTGTATGACCCCGGCTTGATCCCGACCATCTCCTGTCTGCTGCTACTCTGTGTATGACCCCATCTTGATCCTGATGTTGCTCTTGTTTGCTGTTCCATATTGATCCTGGCTACTGGCTACTCTACCCATCCTCTGGGATCCACGTGTTCTTTGAAGAAACACATCCTGCAACTGGAGCACCCACGGGTTCCATCTCATCAGGTATTTCCAAGCAGCAACACCACTGGCAACCCGTTCTTCTTTGGGCACTGCACCTCCTGTTTCCACCTCCAGGGGCGCACTGCATTTAGCCATAAGGGGAGCCCTATTGCAGCCTCCGGTCAGGTATGTGACACATTGTATGTACCTACCTATATGTCTCTCATCGATGAATGTTATTTCACAATTTTGTGCAACTCTGTTGGTTGTAAGCTTTTTAAAAATCAATAAAAAGTAAATTATAAAATATAAGCCAACTTTTCATGGTGCTGCATATATGCATTAAAAGGTGGTTGGCAGAAGGTGAAAAATAAACTGAACTCAGTCACATGATAGCAGGCCGGAGGCCCAGTCAGCTGCAGCCATGGAATTCCCTGAAGTCAGTCCTAGGAAAGGAGCGGGGAGGCTGGTGATATCATCAACCTAAAAAGGCCACATGGTTAGACTTGGTCCAGGACATTCTCCAAATGTGACCACGGGGCCACATAGGATCAATGATGTCACCAGTATCCCCCCCCCCCCCCCAGCCACATAAAACTAAATTCATCGGCTGCAGCTGATTGGGCCGCTGACAGTTTCTGGCTGATCTTATCTCATCCTTAAAGAGACTTCTGCACTCCTCAGTACATATAGAAATGATTGCTGGGCCTTTATGTTACAAAGTATAGACAGATGTTTAGAATGGACTTGGATCATCTTACCGTTCTGCTCCCCGACCACTCGCTTCTGCTTTCTGATCATTTGATGCCGCTCCCTGATCACTCGGTGCCGCTCCCTGATCACTCGGTGCCGCTCCCTGATCACTCGGTGCCGCTCCCTGATCACTCGGTGCCGCTCTCTGATCATACGGTTCTGCTCCCTGATAATTCAGTGCCGCTCCCCTATAATTCGGTGCTGCCACCTGATCATTCAGTGCTTCTCTCTGATCATTCAATGCCGCTCCCTGATAATTCAGTGGTGCCCCCTCTTCCCCTGATGCTGCCATTTCCTTCTCTCTCCTTTTCTCTGATCACAGCCGGTCTCTGGTTAGTAATGGTTGTATTCTCGTCTTCTCCTCTCCCTGGGATAATGTCTGTATACAGGGGAGGGGGTGGAAATGTCGCTCCACCTTACAGAAATATGTGCGATTGCTTTCACTTTCACATCAAGCAGACCTATTCCTTTATGTTATTTAGAAGAGACGCAGATGTTCCTTTTGTGTCAGAGGAAACCGGACAGTCATGTTTAAATCCATGTAAAAAACTTGTAAAAAGTAAAGAGGACCTGTCAGTAACTGCACCAGACTGTATGAATAATTCCTGATATGTCACAATGTACAGCAACAGGGTCATTGTTCAGAAAAGCTCCACCTTTTATCACTACAAATCCAGCCTTGATCTCCAGTCAGTGACTTTGCCTAGGCAGAGATGATGTCTTTAGTCTGCTGCAGTCAGGAGGGAGCATTCCCCTAGTCTCCTCTCCCCCACTAATCAGATTGCAACATTGTAACTTTGTAGAAAATCACAAGCTGAAATGCTGCAGCAAGGGGCTGATCTGTGTCAAACATTTGTGAACACAACCAAGAACTACACAGGCAACAGAATTTCCATAAATGTGTCATCTGTAAACTGACATCTCAGTCCAGGAAGTGGATGGTGACCCTGGTTGATGCCTGAATAAAGATGGTGCCACCCACGTAGAGAGAAAAGCAGATGGCAATATTGTCAGAGGGATTTCTGTGAGCTCTGAGAGGTTTACCATACCTAGAAGTACTACTGATCACTTCTATATCCATTGATAACTGAGCATAGTAAACTGTGTTTACTATGTCAGTTTATGAATGAAAAGGAGTCTCCATACAGACTCCTCATTAATTCATGTAATGTGCAGCTTAGCCTGGTCTGCCTTCAATTCCTTTCTCTGTCTTAAAAAAGAGACATCAGGTGGTCTGTTTTGACACCTGATATCTCACCAAGCCCCCCCCCCCCCCAAAAAAAAGTACAAAATATTTAAAAATAAAATTGTATGTAGCACTGCCCCTTGGGACAAGCTGGAATATATTATGGGTCCTGCGCTCAATAGATCCAACCCTAAGCAAACCCAATCCCTCTGGCACAACTGGAAATGAATAGCAAATACCCCGCCAAGAAATTTGCTGACACAGGGTTAAATGAAACAAGAACAATTTTATGGAGAATGAAATGCAGTGTAGAGGGGTGGGGTTCCCCTTTCAACTTCAAAACTTACTTTTCTTCTTTTATGCAATGCAGTAAATTTGGTCTGCCACTAGAGGGCTTCACAGCCAAGAGTCTCCGGGTGGCAGAGTCGCACTTTAAGCAGAATATAACTGATATCAAACAAATAAACGTACTTATACTCTATCAATGAAATGTATTACCCACACCGGTGTATGATTCTGCTTCTGAGGGGCGTTAGCCAAAAATCACCTCAGAGTCAGAACAGGATGCAATAAAGAGGTACCTCTAATAAGGCTACTAAGCCCGATTCCCCCACTCTAGTCCTTGTAACGGTGGAGCTCTAGTTGGTGCACGTTTAGTCCTTACAATGAAGTAAATAGCAGCTGAAGGCTTCTTTGGAGTTTCAGCTGGTGTGGGTTACATCAGATTTCACTAGGTTTCTGGGCTGAGAGGGTCCAACCTCAGTGTCTAAACGCAACACAAAGCACCCCAAGACCAGGGGCAGTCGCAGGATGCAATCTCCCAGTATGTGTCAGTCCCCAGGGCAGACAGTCTCAATTACACTGGTGGTGAGGGGCAAAGCAGGCAGGGGGATCTGTGGCTTGCACAGGGGGGTGCGGATGTCCTAGTCTATATGCAAAGTGTAAATGGTGTGTCTTACTCTCTCCAGTGGGACAGCTCACCAGACTCTGAACACACAGCAGGGTCCCTCTATCCGCGCTGAGTGCTGTAGTGCCTCCTCCTCTGCTTGCACGGGCTCCACATGTCCCTGTCTTTTCTCCAGCCTCGTGTCTCTCTGTTCTCCCCTTCACTTCCTGCTTCCTCCCCCTCCCAGCGTTCTTTGCTGTGTAGTGGATGAGTCATCAACTTGGCAGAATGCCCAGGTTTTACAAATAGGGGAGAGAGAGGAAGGACTGACTGCTGAACATGTGATTCCTTCTGAATCCTCTTGTACAAGGAGCCTGCTACATGTAAAAAAAAATTAAATAAATAATAATAATGAAAAAACATAGTAAGTAGGGAAGCAGCGATACGAGTATGAGTACCGATACTTTGCATCACGATTTGTGTCCATACAAAATGAATGGGTGTAAATGACACTGCAAAGAATGGCATGTGATTTGAACAGGTATGCGGTGCGATTCCTGTCCAAATTGCGTGCAGTTTCCCCCACCGCATCCTGTGTGACTCCAGGCTTCTCATAGTGATTTCAGCCCGGGGTTCACACAGGAGCGCTGCAGGAAACTGCATGAGATTTAGACAGGTGTAGCGGGGCCATTCCTGTTTCCCTTTTAAGACGGCATTCTGTCAGGAAGGGTTTGATTGGCTCAGCTGTCAGCAGTACTGGAGTGTTTGTGGGAGTTGCAGTTTCATCACAGAGGCAGACAATGTAACTTCATACTGCACAGGACTACAGGGACCAGGATGCTTTGCAAGGAGGGGGGTGGGGGAGCCTTTGGAGAGGACATGTGGGAGATAGTCTGCAGCCCCTACTGTTGAAGTACACTGACACTGTTTCCAGATCAGCAGAGGTTGCTAAGGACAACGGTTATCTACAGCAACTGAAGTCAGTGGCAACTGTAATCATTGGTACCAATCACCCGCAACGGCAGTTACTGACAGCAACAACATCTCCCACCGCAGACAGAGGCCAGAATGTTGGAGGCGTGTGACCATCCCAGGCGAGGCACCTCAGAGATTGTGCAGCACCGACAATTGACAACAGGAAACTAGCCAGAGAGGGAGATCCCCATTCATCACATCTTCAAGGAGTTAAATGCTGGAGACTGTTCTTCTTGGATGTGGTAAGCAAATGCTAACCTGTGACATGTCAGTCCTTAAGAGCATTCCACCAATTCACTAACACAGGCCGGTTCAACACATAGACTCACACAGTGTTACATCCCACAGTATACAAGTGAATGTGGGGCTGAGCCTAAAGAGACGTCCGTTTAGCTGGGGACATATTGCTGCTGTAGTTGCAGGGGGGTAATACTGATCTATATCTATACCGGTATATACGTATATACATGAATATTGTGTTTATTGATGTGATTGTGCCAATTCTAGAAGGTTTGTGCATTCAGTGC
Source organism: Staurois parvus (assembly GCF_062004578.1). NCBI lineage: Eukaryota > Metazoa > Chordata > Amphibia > Anura > Ranidae > Staurois > Staurois parvus. The sequence goes on from NW_028319048.1 coordinate 15,632, forward strand.
ATTTAACTGCTATTTTCCAAGTTAATTTGCAGTCTATTTGCAGAGTTTTACCCGTCTTATTAACCACCTCCCGTCCGGCCATTGTATATAAACGGCCGGACGGTGGCAGTGCAGGGTCGGGTGGAACGTTTATGAACGGCCTCCCCGTACCCTGCTTGTGCGTGCTCCCTGGGACACAGTGGAACACCAATCGCCTACGGGACCTCTGTGCGAGGTCCCGATCATGTGATCACTGATTGGCCAATCAGTGATCACATGCAGAGTGGTAAGCAAGATGTCACTTGTGACATCATTGCTTACTACGTGTGAAATCTGTAAATGATCACAGAGGTCACATGGTACAGGGCTATTCACAACAGCATTGTACCATGTGACAAGCTGTGACCAATCACAGCTCACACAGTAGTTCTGAATGGCTGCAAGAATGTAGCCAGAGAGAAGGAGAAATGATTGCTTTTACATTCTATATAAGTGTAAAAGCAATCAATGTAAAAAATCTATGTAAAAAAAATCTTCATCGCCCCCCACAAGAAGTACAGTGTCACCATGGTGACACTGTACTGCTAGGGTGACAGTATGTATAAAAAAAACACAAAAAACATAAATAATATAAAAAAAATAAAAATGTAAAAAAAAGTTTAAAAATTATAATTTTTGGTTATAAACTAATTTGGGTTATTTTATTTTTTTTACTAAAAAGACAACAGAATAAATTTTGGCCAAGATTTATGATGAAATATTACTTCTTTGCAAAATGTTATAAGAAAAACACTTTTTTCAAAATTTTTGGAATCTTTCATTTACATAGCAAAAAAAATAAAAATCCCAGCGGTGAATAAATACCACCAAAATAAAGCTTTATCTGTCTCAAAAAAAATGCTAAAAAATTCATATGGGTACAGTGTTGCATGACCGCGATATTGTCATTCACAGTGTGATAGCGCTGAAAGCTGAAAAGTGTCCGGACATGAAGTGGTTACACCTGTTATACAACTTCCCACAAGGTGTCCTGCTGTGCTGTGGATCCAATATATATATATGGTTCATCACTGATGTAAGGACAGAAGTGCCCGTTAATTCTAGTGGCTCCTTCGGGGGTGAGCACTACACAGGAATCACAGCGCATTTCTGTTCATACCACATGCCATTCTTTGCAGTGTGATTTGCGCTCAGTCATTGTGTATGATGCAAATTGTACCACAAAGTATCAGTTTGGGGTATCAGGAGTATTTTTACGATCACTCAATACTCGGTATCAGCACTGTTCCCAATCCCGGTATTGGTGCATCCCTAATAGTAAGGTCTTGTTCACACACGGCATGCACAGCGTATTCCCCTGCAAGGCTGGGTTTAGCTGCACAGGGGTGTACAGGTGTTCCATGCATCCCTGTGCAGGGAGTCCCATTCATGTCATTTGGGATGTAGTGACTGCGAGAACACAGCCGTTGCTCCCATTTTGACATCCATGTAGGTCTGGTTCCATGTCCCTGAGCTCATGATGCCTGCGGTCGGGGTCCTACACCCAAACCCCCACACAGATGTCAGATTGGGAGCAGCGGCTATGTATCCCAATAGACATGAATGGGACTGCCTGCATGGGGATGCATGGAACACATGGGCATCCCCTTGAGGGTATACATGGCCCTCTACCACCATACACATTAGTACGCCCCATGTGAACAAGACCTTCAGAGCAATATAGCAGCAATGTTGTGTTTGTGTGCACTAATGATTTTACTGTATTTTTAATAACAAAGCGATTTGATGAACATTTACATATACATATGGTATGGTATGGGTATATATATATATATATATATATATAAGCTGGAACAGGTGTTGCAAGACAAGAAATAGTCATTGACGTCACTTCTGTCTTCTTACTCGGACTCAGCTGCGTTAAACAAGACAAGACCACATGAAGGACAGAACAGCACATGGCCGGACAGCCATGACAATAATGGTGACTTATCTTTAGACTTCTGCTTGATATTTCTAGTTTTATCTACATGGAACTCTTCATGATACGCTTTACATTGTTATTTTAACCACTTCCCGACCGGTCGTTGCATATAAACGGCCGGACAGTGTCAGTACAGGGTCGGGTGGCCGTTTCCCAGGGAGCGCGCAGCACCGCGATCCGGTACCCACAGTGTCCTCCGGACACAATGGAACACCGATCGTCAGACAGGACCTCTGTGCGAGGTCCCGATCATGTGATCACTGATTGGCCAATCAGTGATCACATGCAAAGTAGTAAGCAAGATGTCACTTCTGACATCATTGCTTACTACGTGTGAAATCTGTGAATGATCACAGAGGTCACATGGTACAAGGCTATTCACAACAGGCTTGTACCATGTGACAAGCTGTGACCAATCACAGCTCACTCAGTACTTCTCAATGAGTGCAAGAATGCACACAGAGAGAAAGAGAAATGATTGCTTTTACACCCTATATGGGTGTAAAAGCAATCAGTGTAAAAAAAAAAAAATCTTCATCACCCCCCACAAGTAGTACAGTGTCACCATGGTGACACTGTACTGCTAGGGTGACAGTATGTAAAAAAAAAATAAAAAATAATAATATAAAAAAATAAAATAAAAATGTAAAAAAAAAATGTTTAAAAATTATAATTTTTGGTTATAAACGAATTTGTTTTTTTTTACTAAAAATATAACGGAATACATTTTGGCAAAGATTTATGATGAAATATTATTTATTTGCAAAATGTTATAAAAAAAACACTTTTGTTCAAAATTTTTGGACTTTTTCATTTACATAGCAAAAAAAATAAAAATCCCAGCAGTGAATAAATACCACCAAAATAAAGCTTTATCTGTCTCAAAAAAATGGTAAAAAATTAATTTGGGTACAGTGTTGCATGACTGCGCAATTGTCATTCAAAGTGTGATAGCGCTGAAAGCTGAAAATTGCCCTGGTCAGGAAGGGGGGGAAAGTGTCCGGTCTGGAAGTGGTTAAGCCATTGTGTGATAGAATAAAATCACACTTTATTTTTTATTTCAACGGCTTTTTCATTCATAATCGCCTCATGACACTAACACTCCCATTTTTTAAAACTGATTTTTATGACAAACTAATAAATAATCGGTTGTGTCGCGCTCCACCTACTAAAAATAATCGCCTCATGACACTAAAAGAAGTATTATATGTGTCTAAAATCCAACACTCCCATTTTTTAAAACTGATTTTTATGAGATATAATGAATCCCTTTGGGGCTCATCCAAGGTGGTGTAAGATGATAGCATTTTGTCTCAACGTCATATGTTGTTGAAGTTGTCTATACATAGCTGGAGGTAATCAGACAGCATCTGTGGTGGCTTGCAAGTGTGAATATTCATTGAGCAGGAGCTTGGCTGTAGGTGCGTGCGGTCAGTATATGTCCGCGTCACGCCATGATGCCATGTCATCTGGCATGACAGGAAGGATATATATATATAGGGATCTAAGCCCGGTAGCCATTTTGTCTACAGTTTTGTGCCGACTTGCACTTGTTAATCACTGTGAGCTGCTAACCTGGGTAAGTTTATGGAGACTTGTTCAATGGTCAGGTTGTTGCTGTACATGGCCTCAAACGTTTTCACTTGTATGTGACATATTGATTATTTCATCGCTTCTCGGCCTTTTGGCTAAGATCAAGTGTAGTATCTGTTCTTATCAGTGTCCAGTGGGGGTGCTCCCGACCATTCTAGCTTTGCGGGGATGGCTGTTGTATAGTACCCTCACTGGTATGATGGGGGTCCGGAAGGCTAGTACCGGAGGGACAGAAACCAGGGAGCGCCATGATACGTTCTGGGGCCTTGGGAGTAATTCCTCTGGGAAGACTGGAAAGACCCAGTACCTCCTGATTTGGACGGATCTACCTTGGTCTGGCCAGGGGCTGGGGACGCAAAAAGTCCGCAAACTCAGTGCCCCCTGGGGAAGACTCTCTCAGGGGTGTCACTAGTAACACTTGGGTGTGGGACCCCACGGTGTGAAGATGACACATGGCCACTGTTTTTCACCTCTTTTTGCACAGCGCCCTAAGGACCAGGTCTTTTGGCTAAGTCCAGGGCAATTTTTGCTACGGGCCTCAGGGCCTGGTCTGTGCACATTTCGGCACGGTACCACTTTTTTCTTTTTTCTTTACTTTATTCTATTTATTTATTATGCACTCCCACGTTTGTCACTTTTTACTTTACTTATGTGTGTGTTTTCCGCGGATGGAGGGTGTGGGTCCTCGGGCCTACCCTGAAGTCTAGGGGGAGGATGTGTGGCCTTTTGGTTCCTTCCTCCCCTGATCCCTAGGGGGCTTTCTCTTCGGGAGAGCCCCCTTGCCTAGTACTGGATGTCCGGCTTCGGCTGGACATAAGGAACGGTGGTCCACCAGGCCTTTTGGCCAGGAGGACCAAATGGGAACCTTGTCCCTGTCAGGAGCTTCGCGCCCCGGGGGATCAGGGTAACGGTCCAACCCTTCCGGGGGTAGGACAAACACACCCCTAAGTGCACTTTTTCGTGTGGTGTTCGCACTTGCACATTTTTTGTGATCACTTACGGGTTTTTCGTTGTAGTTTGCATGTTTGCGGACTTAAAAAAAAAAAATAAAAAAAAAAAATTGATTGTTATTTCATCATTTCTTTTAGGTATATAGCCATGTAGAGATTATTTTGAATATCAACTTTGGTGGTGCTTTATAATCTCCATGTAAGGTGTCTATTGAGACATGTTGATAATTACATTCTGTATCTTCTGATTTGTGGCCCATTGGAATTAAAATAAACTCTTTTGAATTTTAGTTATAGGGCCCTGATTACTCCTCCTGTGGTCAATCACGTATCACCCTGACACCCTGGGGGGCTGTCAGCATCTCAAAACAATAGTGACTCGGTTTCTAGCTATTTTTGCTTTGATTGGTAAGATTCCCTTCATCAAACTTTTTGGATTACAATATACTGTTTGTAGATTTTGCAAATATTTTTTGTATATTATATGTTGCTAGTAATTTGTATTTCCTTGCGCATCATGGCAGCATACAATAGGTTGTGGCTCCGCCCTCACAACCTGATAGGACTGGTTAACTATAAATTAAAGACAGACCCATCTCACAGCATTCTCCTTTTTTCCTCGCTTGATCAGGACTGGAGTCATGAGGTATCCTTTACCATTTGTCGACCCAGACAGGTTCAGCCTCTCATGGGTAGAAGTTCTTCCTGTACAGCCTCTAAATGAGCTATATGGTTGGAGCCCCATTCTGATGGTCTGGGGGACATGGTTCAACCTCTCCTGGGTGGAAGTCCTTCCTTTACAGCCTCTAAATGAGCTATATCGTTGGAGCCCCATTCTGGTGGTCTGGGGGACATGGTTCAACCTCTCCTGGGTGGAAGTCCTTACTTTACAGCCTCTAAATGAGCTATATCGTTGGAGCCCCATTCTGGTGGTCTGGGGGACATGGTTCAGCCTCTCATGGGTAGAAGTTCTTCCTGTACAGCCTCTAAATGAGCTATATGGTTGGAGCCCCATTCTGTTGGTCTGGGGGACATGGTTCAACCTCTCCTGGGTGGAAGTCCTTACTTTACAGCCTCTAAATGAGCTATATAGTTGGAGCCCCATTCTGGTGGTGCAGGCCTGTCAAAGAAAGCTTTAAAAAAGCTTTGGCACAAGTGGAAGCATTTTCCCTTTGCTTTCCATTTGCTTTTCCCTTCTCTTCTCTGTCAGTACTTTCCTGCACCTACTTTTCTGCACCTGTCTGTGTTGTGGGCATTTGCCATTTCCAAGATGGCTGCACCAGTACAAGTACACTCTGAGCATGGATGGTGGAAGAGATGCAGCCACTGTGGCCGGTTTCCTGGCTTGCCGTTTTCCACAATGGCAGTGGGAGCCACAGACTGCGATCCGAGCATACTCAGGAGCTGATATAATCAATAACGGCCAAGGGTGACCGTTTGAAATGGTTTGAACATGGTGGTGTTCTCTACTCATACATGCTGGATGTTTATTTGGTCACTGTTTGCAGGTGCTGTATGTTTTATACTTTGGCATTCACCTGGGCTTTTCCTATCTTCTTTTTGACAGTTTGCATGTATGCGCATTAGATGCGGTTTGAGCCGCATCCAATCTGCATGACATATGAAAAAACATTGCTTCCTATGGTGCCTGTTCACATATGTCCAGTGCATTGGTGGTGTGGATTGAAAAAGAGTTGTGTACGATTTCTGAGCAGTGCCTTCAGTTTCAGGTGCGGAGCACGGGTTATTGTCTATAGGAACTGTTCCTAAACTGCATATGTGTGAACAGCATAAAATCCTGACCTAATCCCATCCTGAACCTGATGTAAACCTGGCATGACTCACTGAATGACTACTGTGTCAATTAGCTGTGAGACCCGAGCTTCAAACTGCACCGCACATGTGTGATTTTTCTATGGGGAACACTGCCTAGTCAGACCACCCATTGTTTGTAAGGTAAAGGGATTAGGTAAGTAGTGAAGATATTGAGAAAAAGAGAACCAATACTGTCATAATGACTACAGCCCTGTATGGACCTCAAGATGGAGAGAGCCCTCTAAAGGTCAAGACAAGTCACCATCTAAGAGCAGACATCCAGGCAATGTTGATCAAGGTCATCATCTCAGCTCTCATTCTCATTGCTCCCTGTTTCCTAACATCACAGGTTACCAGTCCTAATAGTTGCTGCGTTTATGGTGGAAAGCCACTGCCTGACAAGCTAGTATGTCAAGTTTGCCTGGAGCAAGCAGCATTCAGCCCTGCAAGGTCCTCAAGATGGAGGTAGCCCTATAAAAGCCAGAACATGCGTCATTTAGATGCAGGCATCCAGGAAATATTTGTCAAAATCATCATCTCGCCTCTCATTATCGCTCCACGTCTACAAACACCAAAGGTTACCAGCCCTAATGGTTGCTGCATTTGTGGTGGAAAGCAATTGCCTGACAAACTAGTATGGTAACTCCACCTAGGGTGAAGTGGAGGAAATGCTACAAGGTTAGAAAGTACTTCCAAAATATCAAGAGAGATTCATTCTCATTTTCCATCATTGAAGGACTGGAGGAGTTAACCCAGGAAGAATAGCAGGACCAGAGGAAAAACACCTTTAAAAGCAACTGGTTGTAAAAATTGTATCCCCTGAAAGAGCCCAAGGTCAATCTGCTGTTGTCGCCTCCAATGGTGGATGCATCAATAATGCGGCTGGCAAGACATGTCACCTTGCGAATATGTTCAAGGACTCTCTAGTCTGAAAATGAGATCTAGATTTGATGTGCTCTTATATACCGTAGCATCTGCAAGTGCCTGCAGACCAGAAAAAACATTTGCATTGGTAGACAGGACAATATCAAGTTGAACAGTTAATATTAAAGAAGTCCTTGAGAGACAAGGTGGTAACTGTTTTTTAAGAGCTGAAGTTGGCAGGAGAATCTGTGGCAGAGACGTCAGTAAATATCGTTTGATGTTCTTCAAGAGTGATGTTGCCTGTGGTCACGGCATAAAGGGCCTTATGGCTGAAACCATGGTAGGTGGATCCTGCCTTAAAATCAAACTGCTGCAAGATACCAGACAATGGCCCCAATCTATTTGGGAGCAGAATTGATACAGACATCTCAAAGCCAGGTCAGGGCGGATATCATCTGACAAAAAATCAGAAGAATCAGAAAGGTTCAGCATACGGAGATGAGGAGGCAAGATCCTATGAAATGGGAAAAGGTTACAAAGGGAACCGGAGATACTGTATATCCAATCTTCAATGTTGAAGCCTTAAAAATCCAAGGCACCTGTCTTGGGAGAACAGCAGAAGTCCTTTTAAGGGTGCGCTCATCCAGGGGGTGCTTGTTTGAGCCAGATCAAGATTTGCAAAGACACCTGGATGGAAGAATTTTCAAGATGAATGGGCCATATTGGCCATATCAATGTGACAATGGTGGAAGTTTAAGGGATGTCCACCTTCCAATCACTTCTAGCCAGCCAGGCTACTGGATTTGAAGGAAAAGCAAAAATTCTGGTCCAGTTTGTATCCAAAAGAATTAAAAAATGAGCAATCATGAAGGTTCCAAATGCCCAGAGGAGATGAAGAATTCATTTCACTTCGGTTCCTAGTTGAAAAAAAAAAACCCTCAAAATCAGGAGATCTTTGCCATGCTAAACTTGAAAAAACTCAACAAACTTGGAAAGTTGGCTTGGAATCTCCAATCAATTCTATTATTGATAAATCTTGGAGATTGGATGCTCTCTGTAGGTTTTTCAGAGGTCTACTTACTTGTCCTTATCCATCCTGCCTTTCAGTTCTACTACTGGTTTTGGTGCTTTCCCATTGGTCTGTCCACCTCCCCCAGGACATTCACAAAGGTCTTACTGTCTGCAATTGCGAGGGGGATGAGAATACACCACGGCTTGGATGGCATCCTTTTTCTAGCCAGAAATCGGGAGATGCTTATGCAGCATCTGGATGCTCTGCTACATAATCTATACATTTTGACAGCTAATTAATTGGAAGTAGAGTTTCCTCTGCCCAGCCCAAAGAATGAGCTTCTTGGGAACATTTTGGATACACAGAAAAATGCAATAGAACTTCTACGAGGGAAGATCCGTCCTCTGATTAGAGAAAATCAAAGGTGGTTTGGGAGTGAAGTCTCTTCCAGTAGAACAGTGCCTGAGTATCCTTTGTTCTGCCTAACTGACCAGTTGTTGCTTTCAAATGGAACATTATCACGTCAGACCCCAGCCAGAAAAGTTGGGGAACACATTTCCAAGGGCAGGCTACTCAAGCTCATGGGATGTTCAGCTTACGAAGCATAGTATAAAATGCTTTCAAACTGAGAACAGTGTTCAAAGCCCTTCTGGCATTCACTCTTTATTGGAGTTGTACTGTACCTTGACAGGGTAGAATTCTTAGGCTGCCAGTGGAACTTCCAGTTTTGATCATTTAAATTATACCATTTTTGCTGAGGAGGCTCTGGTATCTGTCTCTCCTACAGTTGAGCATTGAGTCGCCACTGTCTCTGCCTGTAATGATGGATTTGCTCTCTCTTGGCCAGTTTTGCCATCCAACCTCAAGAGACTACATTTGATAGCATGGAAGTTGAGAGGCTGAGGTTACCAAATCAAGGGTGCTCATTGGAGGTAGTGGCTACCTTGTGTCAAGCCAGAGAGGTCTCCATGAACAAGCCTTTATGGGTAAAATATGCAGATATCACAGATCAAAAGCCTGGAGTCCTTTATTACCATGAGGAGCCAAGGTTCCACAGTTCTTACAACTGGGGCTGGACAAAGGCCTAGGTTCAACTGCATTTAGCATTCAAAGTTCAGCCTTGTCCACACCTTCAAGGGTTTAAGGAACCCTTAACCCTTTAGTGGTGCAATATTTGCATGAAGGTAAAGACCTGCCAGGTAACCTTTATTCCCTAAGTGGGATTTGCTTATGGTCCGCGAAGCTCTATTAAGGCCTCATTTCTATCCTACAGAATTGTCTCTGCAATCTAACCCTGAAGACCATATTTCTGGTTGCTATAACCTCTGTGAAAGGGTGTCAGGCTCAGCTAACATTCTACCCTGACAGAATAATCCTAAAATCCCTTGCCCGCTTTTATCCATAAGGTGTCTTTCTCCTTCCACTTTAACCATGAGCTAAATTTACCATCTTTCTTTGGTGAAGCAGAAGAACCACATCCCCTGGATGTTAGGCTAACTCTGATAGTTTGCTTGGCAGCTACTTTTGCATTCAGGAAATCTGTGCCTGGTCCTTAAGGCAGGGTCAGTCAGCGTCAACATGTACAGTCGCCTTCTAGATTAAGACAATTAAAAGAGCCTACTATTCACACGACCTTTCTATTCCGTAAGAGTTAAGAGCACATTCTGCCGGGGCAGTGCCAGTTCCATGGACAGCACAATGCTGAGTATCTCCTGAGGCAAGTCAGCAATATGGTCCTCCCAGAACACCTTCATTGCGCTTTATTAGGTGAATCCAGCTCAGCTTACGACAGTAAAATTTGGAAAATGTGTTGTGCAGGAGCATACTTGCGCTACTGACCATTACAAATTTTTTTCATGTGCCCTCCCGTATGGTGAGTTAGTTCCCATTGTATGCTGCCATGATGCTCCAGGAAGATGGAAAATTGTATACTTACTGTGCCTGGAGTCACTTTGGGGGGGGGGGGGGGGGGCGGCATGGAACACAGCTGTCTCAGCTCCCCATATCCCTCTTATGTGTAAGTCACCCTGTGTCTCTTAGGTGTCCGTGGATCTGTGTTCAGACAGGGAAGCGGGAGTCTAACGGAAATACCCTAGTGCAGTCAGGGTCCGGTTCCGTTACACTTAGCTTTCCGTAATTTTACTTTCCTGATGCATCTTCATGGCAGCATACATATTCCCACCCAAATGGTTAGTTACACCGAATGCTGCGAGCCGGTTGTGTCTTCAATTTATAGTTAATCAGTCCTATCAGGCTGCGGGATGGGGCCACAACCCATTGTATGCTGCCATGAAGATGCACCAGGAAAGGAAAATTATGGAAAGGTAAGTATACAATTTTCTGTTATTTCTATATGTGTATTTATTGTATTGTCAGTTTAGGTGTGGTATTATTTATATCCTGAAGAAGCCTAATAATCTCAGCTTCCTGCACTAACATTTTAGTTTTCCTTTCAATATTACTCAGTTAGCTAAATATTAGATAATAAGGTTCCAGCACAATTTCCTGTTATATTTTTTTAAGTATGGGGCTTAGAGAATGAAATTGTTGCAAGTTTTTATATCACACAGTATTTGCGCAATGGTTTTTCAAACGCTATTTTTATACAAATACGCTTTGATTTTAATAAACAGACAAACATGAAATACCCAATTGCTTGGTAAAATATAAAAGATAATATTACACAAAGTAAATAGATACCCAACGTGTCATGCTTTACAATTGAAGAATGGTGACAAACGACGGTACTTAAAAATCTCCATAGGTGACGCTTTAAAAGCCTTTACGGGTTACCAGTTTGGAGTTACACAGGAGGTCTGATGCTAGAATTATTGCTCTCACTCTATGTTTACATATGCTAGTGGGACCGACTTTGTACTTTGTAGAACCATCTTTTGCTGCAATTCCAGCTGTGAGGCTTTTTGGGGATGTCTCTACCAGAGAGGGATATTTCTGCCCATTCTACTTTGCAGAATCTCTCAAGCTCTCAAGTAGAGATGAGCGAATTTTTCAAAAATTCGATTCGCCGAATTTTCCGAAAAAATTTGATTCGATTCGAATTTATTCGCTGCGAATTTTACTTATAAAAAGGGTTTCTAGGCTTCAGAGAGCCTTTATATTAGTGCAGAACACTGTACCTTTAATTTAAATGCCCTTGGAGTCTGCTGGGGAAGAGAAATAATACTGTCAGTCAGTATGACATGCAGATGAGTGCCGTCGATCTTAGAATCACCGCACACTTCACTCATTTGGGCAGTCACGGGGCCAAAGAAGAAGAAGGAGAAGAAGAAGAAGAATGAAAAGAAGAAGAAGAATGAAAAGAAGAAGAAGAAGAAGAAGAATGAAAAGAAGAAGAATGAAAATAAGAATGAAAAGAATGAAAAGAAGAATGAAAAGAATGAAAAGAAGAATGAAAAGAAGAATGAAAAGAAGAATGAAAAGAAGAATGAAAAGAAGAATGAAAATAAGAAGAAGAATGAAAAGAAGAATGAAAATAATGAAAAGAAGAATGAAAATAATAAGAAGAATGAAAATAATAAGAAGAATGAAAAGAAGAATGAAAATAATAAGAAGAATGAAAAGAAGAATGAAAAGAAAAATGAAAATAAGAAGAATGAAAAGAATGAAAAGAAGAATGAAAATAAGAATAATTCCAGTAAAGCAAAAAGTGTTTCTGCAGAGTTCCTCTATTTCTGACAGTTCTCTGACAGTTCTTTCACATTTACAGCGATTGAAACATTGTATCTATTTGTTTCCTAATAAAAACATCTGTATCCTAAATGGAAACAAATACATACAATGTTTCAACCGCTGGAAATGTGAAAGAACTGTCAGACAGCTGTCAGAAATAGCGGAGCTCTCTGCAGGGACATTTTTGCCGGCTATAGAAGGGATGAAAACGGCCGATCAGGAAAAATTCGATTCGACCATCCGAAGTTGGCAAAAATTCGGATTTGTTGCGAATCAAATTTTTCCTGAAATTCGAAACGAATTCCACTTCGCCTGATTCGATTCGCTCATCTCTACTCTCAAGCATTGGATGGAGAGCATCTGTGAACAGCAATTTTCAAGTCTTGCCACAGATTCTCAATTGGATTTAGGTCTGGACTTTGGGCCATTCCAACACATGAAGATGCTTTGATCTACACCATTCCATTGTAGCTCTGGCTGGATGTTTCGGGTTGTTGTCCTGCTGGAAGGGGAACCTCCGCCCCAGTCTCAAGTCTTTTGCAGACTCTAACAGGTTTTCCTATAAGATTGCCCTGTATTTGGCTCCATCCGTCTTCCCATCAACTCTGACAAGCTTCCATGTCCCTGCTGAAAAAAAGCATCCCCACCACATGATACTGCCACCACCATGTTTCACGGTGGGGATGGTGTGTTCAGGGTGATGTGCAGCGTTAGTTTTCCGCCACACATAGTGTTTTGCTTTTAGGCCAAAACGTTTCATTTTGGTCTCCTCTGACCAGAGCCCCTTCTTCCACATGTTTGCTGTGTCCCAAACATGGCTTCTCGTAAACTGAAAACGGGACTTCTTATGGCTTTCTTTCAACAATGGCTTTCTTCTTGCCACTCTTCCATAAAGGCCATATTTATGGAGTGTACGACTAATAGTTGTCCTGTGGACAGATTCTCCGACCTGAGCTGTGGATCTCTGTAGCTCCTCCAGAGTTATCATGGGCCTCTTGGCTGCTTCTCTGATGAATGCTATCCTTGCCTAGCCGGTCAGTTTAGGTGGACGGCCATGTCTTGGTAGGTTTGCAGTTGTGCCATACTCTTTCCATTTTCGGATGATGGATTGAACAGTGCCCCCTGAGATGTTCAAAGCTTGGGATATTTATTTATAACCTAACCCTGCTTTAAGCATCTTCACAACTTTATCCCTGACCTGTCTGGTGTGTTTCTTGCCCTTTATGATGCTGTTTGTTCACTAATGTTCTCTAACAAACCTCTGAGGGCTTCACAGAACAGCTGGATTTATACTGAGATCACATGACACACAGGGGGACTCTATTTACTAATTTAGGTGACTTCTGAAGGATATATATCTGAAAATCGATCAATCCTGATATATTGATGGGCGATCTCATTTCATGACGTTCAAAAAATGTCATGACAGTACAAACATCCCCCAAAAATGACCCCTTTTTGGAAAGTAGACGGTCCAAGGTATTTAGTAAGTGGCATGGCGAGTTTTTTGAAGCTGTAAATTTTTGTCACTTTTCTTTTGGAATATAAAGAAATTCAATACATTTGTTTCACAATTTGTTTACATCCTGTCACCAGTGCAGTACAGCGTCATCCTATGACTGGTGATCAGGGACACTGGTGACAGTATATAAAAAATTAAAGAAATATTTTTTTTCCAATTTTTAAAAAATGTTTTTTTTTTTTCTACATTTTAATGTATTTGCAAATCCACACATATGTGCGATTATTGTTATACAGGATTTATATAGCGCCAACAGTTTACGCCGCACTTTACAATGCTTATACATTCTATTGGCCAGAATATTCATTTATTCTGAGTAGGAGGTCTTTAACCCTTAAAAAATGGGAAAGTGGTGTCAGCAAAGGCAATCAAATGTGAAAGAGAAGATGAGAAATGGATTCTTCATAGATGTGATATTTATTGTTCACAGAATAGTAATAAACACCGTCAACGCGTTTTGTGGCACCGCACATTGACAGTGTTTTATACAGGAATATTCTGTGAGCAACAATCCACTTCTCAGATTCTCCTACACAACCAGGTGCCTCTGCAGACACCACTTTCCCATATTAGAGGACTCAGAGACCTCACACTGTGAACACAGAGGAATCCTGAGACCGCAGAGTGTAGGATCGTCTAGATCTCCATACCGATCATCGACTGCAACCTTACTCTGCACAGGGACAGCCGTATTCCCTTCAGGCTTTCTCTCCAGGCTGTCGGATCCCCCATTAGGGAGCTCAGCAACCCCACAGATGTCAGAGGGTCACCTCTGCATTTTACCTTCTCCTATATTTTATCCAGTTACATGTTGAACCCCTACACCAGAAGGAACTCTCCCGCGGCTGTCTCTTTTTTTTCTTTTTTTTTCGCGTTTTTAATTCATTCTGGCCATTAGAATGCATTAACGAGCAAATGTGGGAATGCACCTAAATGTACCTAGCGTTATGTGTGTTTGTGTGCATTCCATGTGTTTTCTGCCCAAAAGCTCCTCTCCTGAACGTTCCTCATTCTCTGCCTGTAAACGTTCTCTGCCTGTAAACGTTCCCTGCCTGTAAACGCTCCTCTTCTAATATGCCTGTAAACAACTATGTATGCAAAGACACATATGGTGCTGTGAAAAAGTATTTGCCCCCTTCCTGATTTTTCTTTTTAGCATATTTGTTACACTTAAATGATTCAGATCATCAAACACATTTTAATATGACACAAAGATAACCCGAGTAAATACAGAAATGCACATTTTTCAATGATGATTTAATTTATTAAAGGAAAAAAAAAGCTGTCTAAAACTGCCTGGCCCTATTTGAAAAAGTACACCCCCCCTTTGCTAAATCATGAATGAACTGTGATTAGCCACATTATTTGGAAAGTTGAGTTAAATATCACTGGCCACACTCAGGCCTGATTACTGCCAGAGCTGTTGAATCAAGAAATCACTTATATATAAGATGTCTGACATAGTGAAGCAAGATCTCAAAAAGCAACACATCATGCCGCGATCTAAAGAAATAAAAAAAACAGATGAGATACAAACTAAATGACATGTATCCATCTGGGAAGGGTTACAAGGCCATTTCTAAGATTTTGGGACTCCAGCGAACCATGGAGACATCCATTATCCACAAAATTGGAACAGTGGTGCTGGCCTACCAAAATTCCTTCATGAGCACAACTACTTATCCAGCAGGTCAAAAAAGAACTCAGAACATCATCTAAATAATTGCAGGTCTCACTTGCCTCAGGGGAGTGCTCATGATTCAGCAATAAGAAAGAGACCGCGCAAACATGGCCACCATGGGAAAGTTCCAAGACCACAGCCATCGCTGACCAAAAGCACAAAGGCTCATCTCACATTTGCCAAAACACATCTTGATTATCCCCAAAACGTTACTGAAAATATTAAGTGGACTGATGAGACAAAAGTTGGACTATTTGACTTTTTGGAAGGTGTGCGTCCCGTTACATCTGATATAAAACTAACACAACATTTCATAAAAAGAACATCATCCCAACAGTCAGACATGGTGGTGGAAGTGTGATGGTCTGGTGCTGCTTTGCAGCTTCAGGACCTGGAGGACTTGTCACTCGGGTTATGCAGCAGGAGGTTTAGGGAGTAATTACTTTTTCACGTGGAGCCAGGCAGGTTTGGACAGCTTTTTTTCCCTCAATAAATGAAATCATTTAAAAAAAACAGCATTTTTTGTGTTCATGACTTACCTTTGTGTAATGTTAAAATTTGTTTAATCACTTGCCCTCCTGAGGATTTACTCCCCTTCCTGACCAGGCCAAATTGTGCTATTCAGCACTGCGCTATTTCAACTGGTAATTGGGCGGTCATGCAACGCTGCACCCAAACAAAATGTACATATGTGTTTTTTTTCACACAAATAGAGCTTTCTTTTGGTGGTATTTGATCACCACTGGGATTTTTATTATTTGCGATATAAATTAAACATTGTTTACTTTCTGATATAAAAAAAATATCTAATAAACTTGAATTTAGTCATAAATTTAGGCCAAAATGTATTCCGCTGCATGTCTTTGGTAAAAATAAAATCCCAATAAGTGTATATTAACTGGTTTGTGTGGAATTTATAGCGTCTACAAACTATGGTATAGATACCGGAATTTACACAGCTTTTACTTTGACTGCCCATCACATTTCTTGAGGTGCTAAAATGCCGGGGCAGCACAAACACACTTTTTGGAAAGTAGACACCACAAGGAATTTGCTGAGAGGAATGTTGAGTCCATGGAAGATTTTATTTTTTGCCAAAATTTTTGGGAAAATGACAAAACATTTTTTTTTTATAAACAAAGTTGTCACTCTAAATTATATATTGCTCTTGCATGTCATGGGTATATGTGGAGTTACATCCCAAAACACATTC
Organism: Staurois parvus; assembly: GCF_062004578.1. Taxonomy (NCBI): domain Eukaryota; kingdom Metazoa; phylum Chordata; class Amphibia; order Anura; family Ranidae; genus Staurois; species Staurois parvus. The sequence continues at coordinate 31,935 of NW_028319048.1, forward strand.
TGCTACTTCTCCCAAGTATGGGGATACCACATGTGAGAGACTTGTTGGCAGCCTAGCCACATACAGGCCCCCAAAATCCAATGACCACCATCACGATTTCAAAGGGTATATTTTCTCATATCACTTCCTCACTACCTGTCACACTTTTTGGAAAGTAGACACCCCAATAAATTTGATAAGAGGCATGGTGAGTATTTTTCAGATCTATTTTTTTGTCACAGTGCTTTGAAAAAGAAAAGCAAAAACACATTTTTATTTCTTTTCTTCATTTTCCAAAGGAAAATCCTGGCATTTCAGGGCTAACAATAGAAGCTTCTGCCACACATCACCCAATCTTCTAACCACTTGAAGACCACTGACACTTTTTTCCATACACAAAAAACAACTTTTTTTTGCTAGAAAATGACTTTGAAACCTCACACATTATATAGAGAATAAAATGGTGGGTGTTTACATTTTTTATGTCACACAGTGATTTTTCAAACACAATTACAAAAATATTTTTTTATTTTTATGCACAAAAATACAATGTATTTCCCAATTTTTTGATAAAATATAAAAGAGAATGTTATGCCGAGTAAACAGAAACCAAACATGACATGCTTTAAAATTGCACACGCACTACGTAAATCTTTAATAACCATAGGTGATGTTTAAAAGAATTACTAGGTATCATATTAGATTTAAACAGGATGTCTAGTGCTAGAATTACTGCCCTCCATCTGATGTTTGTGAGGATACCTCCCATACATGGTGCAATCTATGTTTACATGCCGACAATGGGCCAACGCTTCTGTTTGTTTTCAAGCACGAAAGGGATGAAATTTGAATCAAATTCAACTCAAATATGAATAGGAAAATAATAGAATGGAAAATAATAGAATAGAAAATGAAACACTAGAATAGAAAAGAAAAGAATAGAATTTAAAAGAATAGAAAAAATAGAATAGAAGCAAACAATATAATACAATAAAATAGAAAGAATATACCAATCTTCAGAAAGTTTAATTTTGAATAGAATAAATTCAAATTTGACTGCAATAGATTTGAATAGAGTAGAATAGAATAGAAAAAACCTAATAGAATAGAAAGAATATAACTGTCTTCAAAATTTTAAATTTGAATTGAAAAAAATTGAAGTAGAATAAAATAGAAACAACAATGGAATATAATGCATTAGAATAGAATAAAATTAAATAGAATGTAACATCTTCTGAAATTCAAATTTCAAATAGAATAAATTAAAGTTTAAATAGATTAGAATAGAATACAAAAGAAAATAATAGAATAGAAAAAAACTATAAACTAGAATAGAATGAAATAGAATATAACTGTCTGAAAATAAGAGAATTGAAAAGAAAAAAATTAGAATAGAAAAAAATAGAATAACATAGAAAAAATATTACTGTCTTTCAAAATTAAAATTTTAAATTGAATACATTTGAATTAGAATAGAAGATACAATAGAATAGAATTCAATAGAATATAACCATCTTTGAAATATTCAAATTTCAAATAGAAAAAAATTTAATTTGAATAGATTAGAAGAGAGTAGAAAATAAGAGAATAGAATAGAAAAAACAAACAAACTGGAATATAATAAAATACAAAAAAATAACTGTCTTTGGAAATTCGAATTTCATATAGAATAAATTAAAAGTTGAATGCTGATTTAAATTTTTTGAATTCAGTCGAATTAAATTTGAATATAATTTGAAAAGGAAATGAAGTCTGAAAATGAATTAAACAAATTTAACAAAACAAAACGATTTGAATAACGAATGGAAAGGAAACCAAACCCGATTGTTCTGCACACGTCTGGTAGGTATTTGGACCCCTGGCAGACCTGACTCCTCTCTGGAGGTTTATAATGTGACATGTTCATGTACTGTCCGCAGTGAAAGCTGAATTTCAGGATCAGCAAATCTCCATCCATTCCTCGTGTCTTCTTCCTGAATCTCGGGGATCTTTGTGTACTTCCTCCAGATCTGTGCCGTCATCCAGGGGGAGACTTCCTGGAATAAAGACCGCTCACTGCTGCTCCCTCTCCTTGTGCAGGGGACTGGTCTTGTCTCCGCCCCCTCCTGTACTTCTCTTCAGTCAGCCTGCTTGGCCCCTCCCACAACTCTGCTTGCTGCACAAGGTATATACAGTGCAGTGATGATGTCACTGCTATGTTTACAAGATAATATCCGGGTTTGTAAAGGCATTTGGTGCCCTTAAAGTGGATATATCAAGATATATTTTTGTTGCTACTGAGGAATATATATAAATTGGAACGTGTTGTCCCTGGAGCTCAGCTGGAAGACATTAGTATAGGGATGGGCTGCATGTGTGAGTCGAACACGAACAAGAACATGGGCCGTTCGGTGAGATGTTCGCCCGCCGCACCCCACAATGCACTGCGCCCTGACTGTGCATTGTGATTGGTCAAAGCAATGTATCCGACCATAGGATAGGTGCAATGCTTTGGCCAATCACAAAATAGGATAATATCACAAGGGGGTGGGGGTGATACTGCCTCCTTGTGATGTATATAAGAACTGTCATCGGGGGCGCAGTTGTCAGATGGCTGGGAGCCAGCGCTGCGAGGGGAGCGGGGGTGTTTTTTTTTCTTTTTTCGGGTAGCGGTGGCGGGCATCATGATTGATGTTGGAACTACTTTAGGGAACATTTTAAATTTTTATTTTTAATAAAGGACTTGTCAAAGAGTGTCTGCCTTTTCTTACTGCATACTTATTCACATGGGGGGGGGGTGGGATCTGGGGGCACCATTGTTAAAGGGGTCTTCCAGATTCTGATAAGCCTCCCACCCACAGACCTCCTCAACCCTGGCCGAAAGATGCCCTTGCCCACATCAACATGGGGACAAGGTGGTACTTTGGGGGGGAGCCACCCCCATCCCAAAGCACCCCCTATGTTGAGGATATGTAGCCTGGTATGGTTTAGCAGGGGGGTGCTTACTCGCCCCCCCCCCCCCCCTTTCCTGACCTGCTGGGCTGCATGCTTGGATAAGGGACTGGTATGGATTTTGGGGGGGGATCCCCATACCATTTAAAAAAAACATTTTGGCGTGGGGGTTCCCCTCAAAATCCATACCAGGCCAGAAGGGCTTGGTATGGATGGGAGGGGGGACCCCATGCTGTTTTTTTTTTTTCATTTTTTTTTTATCATCAGACAATGCCGACAATTCTTTTTACATTCAGCTGACAGCCGGGAACCCCACCGACAGCTGGAACATGAATGAATGTCTCACTACTAAAATACCACGTGACTTCATCATAGACCTCATGCCGGATTGTAGGAGCTGAGCGGGATCTCACCACATACTCAGATGCAGGAAGATACCACTCGGGTGTTCGGTTCGTCTTCAAAGTTCGCTGTCAAACATTTTGTGGGTTCAGATGTTCAACCGTGAACGGAACAGGGGGGTGTTCAGACCATCACTAAATAGTACAGTATTGAGGTAATATTCCATCTTTCCTAATGAATGGACAAATACATTTCCAACAACAGTGTATGTGTGCTGTGTGTTATGTCCTCTGTGTTACTTTACAATAGGATTTGTTCTGTTTTGTTTTTTTTTTCAACTTATTCAAATAGAAAGAGATCCTTGGCCAAACTTCCAATACTGGGCTGTGCCTCCAGGATCCGGGCCTTCTCCTTACTACTGGTGTCCTCCAGATCATCAACAACCACAATCACATTCTCCTTCCCTGTGTATAAAGACATCACGTTACATCCAATACATACATCCATGGAAGAATATTTACATGGGATGAGTGCGGCAGCAGAGATAGTAGGAGGTGTAGTAGGAATAGTAGTAGTTGGGGTAGTAGGAGGTGTAGTAGGAATAATAGTAGTAGGAGGTGTAGTAGGAGTAGTTGGAGTAGTAGGAGGTGTAGTAGTTGGGAGAGTAGGAGGTGTAGTAGTTGGGGTAGTAGGAGGTGTAGTAGTTGGGGTAGTAGGAGGTATAGTAGTTGGGGTAGAAGGATGTTTGGGGTCCATTTTTGTAGTTCTGCGTGGAAGGTGTCAGATTTGGCTTGTTGTTTCTCCACTTTTTGGTGTCATACAATACAAACACAAGAAATGACACCAGAATGCCGGAACATTTGTCATTGCAGCAATTTTCTGGGTGAAGTGGGGCGTTATCTGACAAATGCCGGGGGGACAAGATGTTTGGCCATGATTGTGTGTGGGGGATGGGCAGTGATGAACCCTACTACCCGAATCATACATGATGGAACATCAGCCCATGTAGCCGTCTGTGTTATGAATCAGCCACATATATGATGACCTCTTACCTAGGCGCTCACACAGATATTTCAGATCCTCATCATATACAGAGCCATTGATGTCCACAATGTTGATTCGTCCTCTTTTCTTGGTGTGATACAAAATACCGGACGTGCACCGAGAGACGGCCTCCATGAACTGCTGCCATCCATTGTTGGAGATGTAGTGAGGAAGGACGGTTATCATATTGATATGGAAGATCTCCCATTTTAGTTGCTTGATAAGCCATTCATAGTCACTCTCTGATGACCTTGAAAAGATCCCAACTGTGTGAGATACTGAAAGATTCCCCTATATAATGAAAGATACAAAACAATAATCATTAGATAACAGCAACAAGAGAAATGATTGTACATTACACTAAATCCATGACTACAAATCTCACAATGCGGCGGGTTCCAGCAATCCTGGGATCACTATTAGGGGTCGGTCTATATTGACAAAAAGAAAACTGCTTTGCAGATGTTTCCTGATTCACATAAAAGTAACGAATAACACCCGGAATGTTTATACCGCTTGAGGACCAAACATTTTCCGGGACGTTTTGTTTAAATTGATATTTCTTGCTAGAAAATTACTTATAATCCCCAAACATTAGATATTTTTTAGCAAACACCCCAGAGAACGAAATGGCGATCATTGCAATTTTTTATGTCACATGGTATTTGAGCTGCGCTTTTTAACCTCTTCCCAACCACGCTATAGCTGAAAGATGATTTTTAGTGTCGCCCATCAGTGCCCAGGCAGTCCCACTCATCAGTGCCCAGCAGTCCCACTCATCAGTGCCCAGCAGTCCCACTCATCAGTGCCCAGGCAGTGTCGCCCAGCAGTGTCACCCAGCAGTATTGCCCATCAGTGCTGTCCAGCAGTGCCACACATCAGTGCCACCTATCAGTGCCCATCAATGCCATTTATCAGTGCCCATCATTGCTGAATATCAATGCATCATCAGTGCCTCCTCATCAATGCATACCAGTGCTACCCCATTAAAATTATCTGTTTGCAAAATGTTATATTAGAAACAAAGAAAACCTTTTTTTTTATTATTTGCTCTATTTTCATTTATACTGCAAAAAATACCCCCCCCCCCAGTGGCCATTAAATACCACCAAAAGAAAGCTCTATTTGTGTGAAACAAATTATACAAATTTCATATGGGTACAGTGTTGCATGACCGCGCAATTGTCATTCAAACTGCGACAGCGCTGAGAGCTGAAAATTGGCCTGGGCAGGAAGGGGGTAGAACTGCCCAATAGGCAAGTAGTTGAAACACTATTTTTTGGAAAAAAAACACACTTTATTGAATTAAAGAAACCAAAACACAATATTTACCCCATTGTTTTCTAAAATATAAAAGGAGGATGTTACGGCAAGAAAATAGCTAACATGTCACAATTTCAAATTACGCACAATTGTGGAATGGCGACAGACTACGGTACAATCTCCATAGGTACAGGGTACCAGTTCAGAGTTACAGAGGAGGTCTAGCGCTGGATTTATTGCTCTCGCTCTAACGATTGCGGCGATACCTCACATGTGCGCTGCAAACACCATTTACATATACAATTGACGTATGGGTTCTCTTCTGCACGTGAGCACGGTGGGATGGGTGGGATGAGGGCACTTTCATTTTTAATTTTTTTTTTTTTTACTGTCCCTCTCATTTTTTTATTTAGCACTTTTATTCCTAATTCAAGAAATGTAAACGTCCCTTGTAATAGAAATATACATGACAGGTCCTCTTTAAGAAGAGATCTGAGGTCAAACAGACCCCAAACCTCTTCTTTACCTCTAAAAGCAAAAGTTTAAAAAAAATGTTTTAACAGTTGCTTTGAAAAAGAAAAACATTTGTTTACTTCCACCGCCGACTGGATGTAACGTCATGACGTCACTCTGGTCCACCATTATGACAGAGGCAGTCAAAGACCACAGAATGTTTCATCGCCACCATCTTGAGGAGGCTGCACCATCAGATCATTTCTCTGGCCGGCCGGCATTAACAGTAAGCCCAAGAAACACCAGCGAGCCGCGGGAGGTGGGGGGGCGCCCCCTTCCACCACTATGGAAAGCGATACAGCGGCTCAAGGGCCACTAGGACCACTTTCATATGAAAGCCAGCCATTCACGGAAAAAAAACGGTACCATGGTTATGGCTCATTTCTTCAGCCATAACTCAGATAAACGTTGTGCTTGTCAAGTGGTTTACCAATGTATACGCAGGGCCTGTGCTTCCACTAGGCAAACTACGCAGCCACCTAGGGCGCACTGCCACCTAGGGGCACCTGAGCACAGCACAGGCAGGTACCATATCTGTGTGCGATCCCGCCATGTCATGAATGATCCTTCATCTGAGGGGAGGGGCGGAAGACAGGACAGAGGAAGATGCCTGGTGTTTGGGGCCAGTGTAGCAGCTGAGCTGCCACCCCTTCCAGTGTTCCTCTCAGATTCAGTCCCTTACTGCAAGCCTGCTGACGTTACTGATCACTGTGGAGATCCAACCCTTCAGGTTCCCATTGATCAGCGAAGGTGAAGCTGTGCCTGTGGAGGAAAGTAATGTCTGACTCTGATGTCTCATGTCTGTGTGAGTATGACCCAGCTGGCAGGAAATCCATCACATGTGCAATGTGTCAGTGAGTGATGACATCATCCCAATCCCACAACCTGATCTTCTAGTGCCTGCTGGGCCTGCTGATCTGTGTCAGTGTTGGTGGTGGTGTGTTGCTCTGTTCAGGTGCCTGTTGTCACAGCGTTTTACCTCCCCCCCATTGCCTGGAGAATTCCAACCTGGGATCTGTCAGAGTGTGGATCCATCATCCTCCACTCACTGCCACTGTCACCCTGCCACTGCCAGCCACAGAGGCAGTCCGTCCATGACACTGATCTTGTCAAATTTTGATGCTGGTGGCATCTTATGGCACATTTTTGCAAATTAAAAGAAATTTAGCAGTTTTGTGTTTTGTTGATTTAATTAATTTCTACTTTTTTTTAAAACAAATTGTTTCTTGTTTTTTTTTGTGGAGGGGGGGGGGCGCAAGTAGCTGGTCTTGCTTAATAGTCTAGCACCGGCCCTGCGTATACGTACTGTATACAAATGTATTAGTAGTTACTTCTGTGGGATGATGGGACATTTGTATAGCAAATTTTTCAAATAAATCCCTAAGGTCCCATACACACAATGAGACTATCGGACGAATGACCATCCTTTTTTTATTTTTGCATGCTAGCCTCATATCGAAAGTGAAGAGGTTACTAACATTGCGAAAATTCTCGCACGAAAGAAAGAAAATTCGAAAGTGATAAACTGTATTTGTATTGTATTTTTGAACGAAAACTGTATGGATTGAATGAAAATTTTACGATCTGGTATCGTGCAAGAAAAATTTTCATGCTTGTCCCTTCAAATCATTTCGGACAAAAGCCGTGTACTAACGATCAGATTATTGCAGGATCGCTTGGAAAGGGAAACTTTTTGTACGGTTTTCTGATCATGTATATGGGGCTTAACACTCCGTCCACCCCTCGCTGCTTACATCTCTTAGAAATTCCCATTGTGAGATCTTTCCGGCAGCATTCATATTCTCATCCACCATGGGATATTCTTGCTTTCATTATATTTAGAGATGAGCGAATCGAAGTAGGCGAAGTGGAATTCGTTTCGAATATTGGAAAATCCGAAAAATAGCCTACTTCGGACGCGCGAATCGAAATTTTTCCTAAAATGGCGGCGACATGTGCAGCGACAGAGCGGGGATGTCTGGGAAGGCGCGCAGACAAGGCGCGCTGACCCATAATGCATTCATTAATGACATGTGATCGCATTAGCCAATCAGCAGACAGCCAGCCAGCACTGTGTAATGGTCGAGCTATAAATAGCGGCCATTTTAGAATTCTTCATTTGCCTCCAGTCATTCAAGAGAGGCAGACCGCTCTGTATTAGGGACAGAGTTAGGGCCACAGAAACGATACTTGGGGACAGAGAAACGTTACTTAGGGACAGAGAAACGTTACTTAGGGACAGAGAAGCATTACTCAGGGACACAGAATTGTTACTGAGGGCCACAGAATCGTTACTTAGGGCCAAAGAAACGCTAGTTAGGGCCACAGAATTGATACTCAGGGACAGACACAGAATTGTTACTGAGGGCCAGAGAATTGTTACTTAGGGCCACAGAAACGATAGTTAGGGCCACAGAATTGTTACTCAGGGACAGACACAGAATTGTTACTGAGGGCCACAGAACTGTTACTTAGGGCCATAGAAACGTTACTCAGGGACACAGAATTGTTACTGAGGGCCACAGAACTGTTACTTAGGGCCACAGAAACGTTAGTTAGGGCCACAGAATTGTTACTCAGGGACAGACACAGAATTGTTACTGAGGGCCACAGAATTGTTACTGAGGGCCACAGAACCGTTACTTAGGGCCACAGAATTGTTACTCAGGGACAGACACAGAATTGTTACTCAGGGACACAGAATTGTTACTGAGGGCCACAGAACCGTTACTTAGGGCCACAGAATTGTTACTCAGGGACACAGAATTGTTACTGAGGGCCACAGAACCGTTACTTAGGGCCACAGAATTGTTACTCAGGGACAGACACAGAATTGTTACTGAGGGCCACAGAACCGTTACTTAAGGCCACAGAATTATTACTCAGGGACACAGAATTGTTACTGAGGGCCACAGAACCGTTACTTAGGGCCACAGAATTGTTACTCAGGGACAGACACAGAATTGTTACTGAGGGCCACAGAATTGTTACTGAGGGCCACAGAACCGTTACTTAGGGCCACAGAATTGTTACTCAGGGACACAGAATTGTTACTGAGGGCCACAGAACCGTTACTTAGGGCCACAGAATTGTTACTCGGGGACAGACACAGAATTGTTACTGAGGGACACAGAATTGTTACTGAGGGCCACAGAACCGTTACTTAGGGCCACAGAATTGTTACTCAGGGACACAGAATTGTTACTGAGGGCCACAGAACCGTTACTTAGGGCCACAGAACCGTTACTTAGGGCCACAGAATTGTTACTCAGGGACACAGAATTGTTACTGAGGGCCACAGAACTGTTACTTAGGGCCACAGAATTGTTACTCGGACAGACACAGAATTGTTACTCAGGGACACAGAATTGTTACTGAGGGCCACAGAACCGTTACTTAGGGCCACATAAACGTTACTCAGGGACACAGAATTGTTACTGAGGGCCACAGAACCGTTACGTAGGGCCACAGAATTGTTACTCAGGGACAGACACAGAATTGTTACTGAGGGACACAGAATTGTTACTGAGGGCCACAGAACCGTTACTTAGGGCCACAGAAACGTTAATCAGGGACACAGAATTGTTACTGAGGGCCACAGAACCATTACTTAGGGCCACAGAATTGTTACTCAGGGACAGACACAGAATTGTTACTGAGGGACACAGAATTGTTACTGAGGGCCACAGAACCATTACTTAGGGCCACAGAATTGTTACTCAGGGACACAGAATTGTTACTGAGGGCCACAGAACCGTTACTTAGGGCCACAGAATTGTTACTCAGGGACACAGAATTGTTACTGAGGGCCACAGAACCGTTACTTAGGGCCACATAAACGTTAATCAGGGACACAGAATTGTTACTGAGGGCCACAGAACCGTTACTTAGGGCCACAGAATTGTTACTCAGGGACAGACACAGAATTGTTACTCAGGGACACAGAATTGTTACTCAGGGACACAGAATCGTTGAATTAAAGAGTATGTCAGACAACATGCAGAGGAGTGGCAGAGGAGGCAATGTTTTAGGAGCGAGCAGACGTGGCAGCAGAGGAAGGGGTCGAGGCAGCAATATTCACAGCCAGAGGCCAGTGCTCCCGGTGTCATCCAGCGGTCGTGTCTCCACCGACAACCCTGCCGTCATCGATTGGTTGGCTCGGTCGTCTTCCTCTTCCCAGGTCACCTCTGACACCTACAGCCAACGGTCGGTGGGTACGTCAGACACAACCGTTAGTTGGCATGGCCCGGGAGCAAGCCCACTGAAATCACGTGTCCTCTACCTGCCCCTGTCCTTTGCTGTTCCCTCACCAAGCGAAGTATCGCACGCTGTGGGCTCAGCCCCACTGTACAGTGAGGAAGAGCTAACAGAGGGCGGTCAGGAACGGGGGGAGACATCCGCCTTTTCAGCAGCCAGGCGAAGAAGTACTGGCGAGGAGAGTGGCTCGGTAGCCGGTCTAGAGACAGGTCTGTCTCCTGACCCAGACGCAGCCAAGGGGGCTAGTAGTGAGGCGGAGACCCTACTTGATGATGAGGAGGTTGATCGCACTTGGCAGCCTCGTCGTCATCAGGTAATTTCTTCCGCATCATCAGGAGAAGAGGGTGCCAGCTTGGCAGCGAGCGAAACAGTCGGTGGGTTGCCCAGGAGGCAGCAGGGTCGCAGCAGTGTCAGTGGAGCCAAACGGCCACGGAGTAGAGCACCAGCTCCACTGCAGCCTACCACCACGGCCAGTAGTGGTGCCGGTGCGCACGGAGGAAGTAGCAGTCAGCCAGTGAGGAGTAGCGGGGGCAAAGTTTCCTACTCGGTGGTGTGGCAATTTTTCGTCAAGCCGCCCGAGGAAGTAAACGTAGCCGTATGTCGACTATGTGGCCAGAAAGTCAAGCGTGGCCAGGGGGCCCATGTTGGGACTACAGCGTTGCGTCAGCATATGCAGCGTCGCCATTCGGTGGCCTGGGAAAACCGTGATAAAGATACGGCGGTTCTGCCTGCCCCAGCCCCCGCTCCATCACCCGCTCCGTTACTTGCTCCGTCACCCGACGTCGTCAATCGCCCTCTATCAGCCAGTCAAGGCTCCAACACCTCTGCTGAGGGGAGTTGTCGCTCGTTGGCATCTTCCGCTCGTTCAGATGCTCCTTCTCCTGCTACTCCTCTTCTCGGATTCCGTCAGCAGTCTTTCTTGGAATCCGTTTCCAAGAGACAACAGTTTGCGAGCACGCACCCGACGGTGCAAAAGCTGAACGTCCTCCTGTCCAAGTTGCTGGTGCTGCAGTCCCTCCCTTTCCAAGTGGTGGACTCAGCACCTTTCCGAGAAATGATGGCTTGTGCCGCGCCGCGGTGGAGAGTGCCAAGCCGTCATTTCTTTGCCCAAAAGGCAGTGCCAGCCCTGCATTCACATGTAGAAGAGATGGTGGGCCAGTCTTTGAGCATGTCGGTCTCTGCCAAAGTGCACGGCAGCGCCGACGTGTGGAGCTGTAACTACGGTCAGGGACAGTACATGTCATTTACGGCCCACTGGGTGAACAGCACAGCCGCACCAGCAACTTGGACAGGTCACGACGCTTTTGCCTCCACGTTTGCATGTCCTTGGTCCAGCAAACATGTCCGCCTCTACCACCTCTTCTTCCGCCGTGTCCTCAGCCGCCACCCCCGTGCCAAGTCCCATTACCCGACCGGCATATCACATGTGCAGGGCGCAACGGTGTCACGCTGTGCTGCACCTGGTATGCCTTGGCGAACGTAGTCACACAGGGGAGGAACTTCTGAGTGTAATGAACAGAGAAATCGACAGATGGCTGTCTCCGCGCAAACTGAAAATCGGAACCATGTTGACCGACAACGGAAAGAACATGGTGTCTGCTCTGCGTCAAGGAAGGTTGTGCCATGCGCCATGCATGGCTCACGTGTTCAATCTGGTTGTCAAGCGGTTCCTAAAATCCACCATCCCACTGCAAGACATCCTTAAAATGTCACGTAAACTTTGCATGCATTTCAGCCATTCCTACACCACAAAGCACAACCTCATTGAGCTGCAGCGGCAGAACGGAATTCCACATCATCGCCTGATCTGCGATGTTGCAACAAGGTGGAATTCAACCCTACACATGTTAGACCGCCTTTACGAGCAGCGAAAGGGCATCACAGATTTCCTGATGTTACAAGCGGATAAAGGTACTCCCCTGTGTAACTTCGATGTCAGCCATTGGCAGCTCATGCGTGACACCTGCCGCTTGCTCAGGCCCTTTGAGGAGGCCACGCTATTCGTGAGTCGGCAAGACTATGGGATGAACGAGGTCATTCCTCTGTTGCACGTCCTGGAACAAATGCTGTTAACAATGGCTGGTCAGAGTGCGGTAGACGTGGCGCACAGATCTCAACGCCACATGACCCCTGTGGGGGCAGGACAGGAAGAAGAGGAGGAGGTAGAGGAGGACATTGGTGCTCATGAATTATTGAGTGAAATGGGTGGTTTTTCCACTCAGCGGACAGGAGTGGAGGAGCAGGAGCATCTGGTAGAGGAGGAGGAGGAGGAGACAGAGGACCCAGACGCACCGTGGCAGTATGCTGTGGAGATGGAGGCAGGGAGTCCCTCGCATTCCTTGGCACAAATGGCCCATAGCATGCTCGGTTGCTTGCGTAGCGACAGCCGAATAATAACCATCAGACAGAGGGATGACTTTTGGCTGTCCACCTTGTTGGACCCTCGCTACCGTTCTAAAATGGTGGCCTTTTTCACACCTTTTTTTTTCCATTTTGTCATAGGTTGCTGGCAGATTACAGGCCTCCCATAGGTGCCGCCAGGCCCCAAATCGGCCATGGGCCCCCGTACCGCCTGGTCACGCTGCTGCTGGGCCCACAGTGTGACCTGGGTCCCTGTACCGCCTCCCATTGCTCCCACTCTACCATGTGCCACTTTGAGGTCTCCTCACACTCCTGCGGTTTTCCATTTTGTCATAGGTTGCTGGCAGATTAAAGGCCTCCCATAGGTGCCGCCAGGCCCCAAATCGGCCATGGGCCCCCGTACCGCCTGGTCACGCTGCTGCTGAGCCCACAGTGTGACCTGGGTCCCTGTACCGCCTCCCATTGCTCCCACTCTACCATGTGCCACTTTGAGGTCTCCTCACACTCCTGCGGTTTTCCATTTTGTCATAGGTTGCTGGCAGATTACAGGCCTCCCATAGGTGCCGCCAGGCCCCAAATCGGCCATGGGCCCCCGTACCGCCTGGTCACGCTGCTGCTGGTCCCACAGTGTGACCTGGGTCCCTGTACCGCCTCCCATTGCTCCCACTCTGCCATGTGCCACTTTGAGGTCTCCTCACACTCCTGCGGTTTTCCATTTTGTCATAGGTTGCTGGCAGATTACAGGCCTCCCATAGGTGCCGCCAGGCCCCAAATCGGCCATGGGCCCCCGTACCGCCTGGTCACGCTGCTGCTGGTCCCACAGTGTGACCTGGGTCCCTGTACCGCCTCCCATTGCTCCCACTCTGCCATGTGCCACTTTGAGGTCTCCTCACACTCCTGCGGTTTTCCATTTTGTCATAGGTTGCTGGCAGATTACAGGCCTCCCATAGGTGCCGCCAGGCCCCAAATCGGCCATGGGCCCCCGTACCACCTGGTCACGCTGCTGCTGGGCCCACAGTGTGACCTGGGTCCCTGTACCGCCTCCCATTGCTCCCACTCTACCATGTGCCACTTTGAGGTCTCCTCACACTCCTGCGGTTTTCCATTTTGTCATAGGTTGCTGGCAGATTAAAGGCCTCCCATAGGTGCCGCCAGGCCCCAAATCGGCCATGGGCCCCCGTACCGCCTGGTCACGCTGCTGCTGGTCCCACAGTGTGACCTGGGTCCCTGTACCGCCTCCCATTGCTCCCACTCTGCCATGTGCCACTTTGAGCTCTCCTCACACTCCTGCGGTTTTCCATTTTGTCATAGGTTGCTGGCAGATTACGGGCCTCCCATAGGTGCCGCCAGGCCCCAAATCTGCCATGGGCCCCCGTACTGCCTGGTCATGCTGCTGCTGAGCCCACAGTGTGACCTGGGTCCCTGTACCGCCTCCCATTGCTCCCACTCTGCCATGTGCCACTTTGAGGTCTCCTCACACTCCTGCGGTTTTCCATTTTGTCATAGTTTGCTGGCAGATTACAGGCCTCCCATAGGTGCCGCCAGGCCCCAAATCGGCCATGGGCCCCCGTACCGCCTGGTCACGCTGCTGCTGGGCCCACAGTGTGACCTGGGTCCCTGTACCGCCTCCCATTGCTCCCACTCTACCATGTGCCACTTTGAGGTCTCCTCACACTCCTGCGGTTTTCCATTTTGTCATAGGTTGCTGGCAGATTAAAGGCCTCCCATAGGTGCCGCCAGGCCCCAAATCGGCCATGGGCCCCCGTACCGCCTGGTCACGCTGCTGCTGAGCCCACAGTGTGACCTGGGTCCCTGTACCGCACCCATTGCTCCCACTCTACCATGTGCCACTTTGAGGTCTCCTCACACTCCTGCGGTTTTCCATTTTGTCATAGGTTGCTGGCAGATTAAAGGCCTCTCATAGGTGCCGCCAGGCCCCAAATCGGCCATGGGCCCCCGTACCGCCTGGTCACGCTGCTGCTGGTCCCACAGTGTGACCTGGGTCCCTGTACCGCCTCCCATTGCTCCCACTCTATCATGTGCCACTTTGAGGTCTCCTCACACTCCTGCGGTTTTCCATTTTGTCATAGGTTGCTGGCAGATTACAGGCCTCCCATAGGTGCCGCCAGGCCCCAAATCGGCCATGGGCCCCCGTACCGCCTGGTCACGCTGCTGCTGGGCCCACAGTGTGACCTGGGTCCCTGTACCGCCTCCCATTGCTCCCACTCTACCATGTGCCACTTTGAGGTCTCCTCACACTCCTGCGGTTTTCCATTTTGTCATAGGTTGCTGGCAGATTAAAGGCCTCCCATAGGTGCCGCCAGGCCCCAAATCGGCCATGGGCCCCCGTACCGCCTGGTCACGCTGCTGCTGGGCCCACAGTGTGACCTGGGTCCCTGTACCGCCTCCCATTGCTCCCACTCTGCCATGTGCCACTTTGAGGTCTCCTCACACTCCTGCGGTTTTCCATTTTGTCATAGTTTGCTGGCAGATTACAGGCCTCCCATAGGTGCCGCCAGGCCCCAAATCGGCCATGGGCCCCCGTACCGCCTGGTCACGCTGCTGCTGGGCCCACAGTGTGACCTGGGTCCCTGTACCGCCTCCCATTGCTCCCACTCTACCATGTGCCACTTTGAGGTCTCCTCACACTCCTGCGGTTTTCCATTTTGTCATAGGTTGCTGGCAGATTACAGGCCTCCCATAGGTGCCGCCAGGCCCCAAATCGGCCATGGGCCCCCGTACCGCCTGGTCACGCTGCTGCTGAGCCCACAGTGTGACCTGGGTCCCTGTACCGCCTCCCATTGCTCCCACTCTACCATGTGCCACTTTGAGGTCTCCTCACACTCCTGCGGTTTTCCATTTTGTCATAGGTTGCTGGCAGATTAAAGGCCTCCCATAGGTGCCGCCAGGCCCCAAATCGGCCATGGGCCCCCGTACCGCCTGGTCACGCTGCTGCTGGTCCCACAGTGTGACCTGGGTCCCTGTACCGCCTCCCATTGCTCCCACTCTGCCATGTGCCACTTTGAGGTCTCCTCACACTCCTGCGGTTTTCCATTTTGTCATAGGTTGCTGGCAGATTACAGGCCTCCCATAGGTGCCGCCAGGCCCCAAATCGGCCATGGGCCCCCGTACCGCCTGGTCACGCTGCTGCTGGTCCCACAGTGTGACCTGGGTCCCTGTACCGCCTCCCATTGCTCCCACTCTACCATGTGCCACTTTGAGGTCTCCTCACACTCCTGCGGTTTTCCATTTTGTCATAGGTTGCTGGCAGATTACAGCCCTCCCATAGGTGCCGCCAGGCCCCAAATCGGCCATGGGCCCCCGTACCGCCTGGTCACGCTGCTGCTGGGCCCACAGTGTGACCTGGGTCCCTGTATCGCCTCCCATTGCTCCCACTCTACCATGTGCCACTTTGAGGTCTCCTCACACTCCTGCGGTTTTCCATTTTTTCATAGGTTGCTGGCAGATTAAAGGCCTCCCATAGGTGCCGCCAGGCCCCAAATCGGCCATGGGCCCCCGTACCGCCTGGTCACGCTGCTGCTGGTCCCACAGTGTGACCTGGGTCCCTGTACCGCCTCCCATTGCTCCCACTCTGCCATGTGCCACTTTGAGGTCTCCTCACACTCCTGCGATTTTCCATTTTGTCATAGGTTGCTGGCAGATTACAGGCCTCCCATAGGTGCTGCCAGGCCCCAAATCGGCCATGGGCCCCCGTACCGCCTGGTCACGCTGCTGCTGAGCCCACAGTGTGACCTGGGTCCCTGTACCGCCTCCCATTGCTCCCACTCTGCCATGTGCCACTTTGAGGTCTCCTCACACTCCTGCGGTTTTCCATTTTGTCATAGGTTGCTGGCAGATTACAGGCCTCCCATAGGTGCTGCCAGGCCCCAAATCTGCCATGGGCCCCCGTACCGCCTGGTCACGCTGCTGCTGGGCCCACAGTGTGACCTGGGTCCCTGTACCGCCTCCCATTGCTCCCACTCTGCCATGTGCCACTTTGAGGTCTCCTCACACTCCTGCGGATTTCCATTTTGTCATAGGTTGCTGGCAGATTACAGGCCTCCTATAGGTGCTGCCAGGCCCCAAATCTGCCATGGGCCCCCGTACCGCCTCGTCACACTGCTGCTGGGTCCACAGTGTGACATGGGTCCCTGTACGGCCTCCCATTGCTGCTGTTTCCATTGCTCCCACTCTGCCATGTGCCACTTTCAGGTCTCCTCACACTCCTGCTGGTTTCCATTTTGTCATAGGTTGCTGTATGGCCTCCCATTGCTGCTGCCTCCACCGCCACACTGTGGCTCCAAACACTGGTTTTGGCCCCGTGACTGGCCAAATGAGTGAAGTGTGCGGTGATTCTAAGATCGACGGCACTCATCTGCATGTCATACTGACTGACAGTATTATTTCTCTTCCCCAGCAGACTCCAAGGGCATTTAAATTAAAGGTACAGTGTTCTGCACTAATATTAAGTCTCTCTGAAGCCTAGAAACACCCTTTTTTAAGTTAAATTCACAGCGAATATATTCGACTCTAATCGAATATTTTCCACGAATTCGCCGAATCAGTCGAATCGAATTTTTGAATACTTCGCTCATCTCTAATTATATTCTACAACAGTGTTTCCCAACCTTTTTTCAGTCAAGGCACCCTTTAAAATGATGGACAGTCTTGAGGCCCCCCAGTCTAAAATGTGAAAAGCTATTCTAATAGCTTTATATAACGCAGCAACATCCACACATGTAGGACACCCAACATTAGAGGGGATTTATTCTTCCAAAGCAAATACACTTTTGCACCCTGGTACAGACTAGTATTCCAGTGTTTCCTTTCTCCCTCAGTTTTTCTCCATCACTGAGCTAATGTGACCCCAGCATTGATGGAGAGGGGTGGGGGGGGCTCAAAGTAGGATGCTGTGCAGGCAACTGGCATCCTCCTTTTCAGCTGATGATTTCATTGGTTGTCAGGATGCCGGTGGCTGGAAGGTTGTAATGGTGCACAATGAAAACCCATGACTTTGTGTAACTAAGACAGGCTTGTTCCACCCACTCATATATGAGTTTTTGGCAGTTTTTAGACATTTTCTCTGGACACCCCTGAAGACACCTCAAGGCACCCCAGGATGCATGGGCACCTTGGATGAGAAAGGCTGCTCTAGCGTAAACCACAAATCCAACAGGGAGATCAGGACCCCCTCATCTTGTAAAGGAAAAAAGAAAAGACAAACCGCCCCAGTGCACAAATCCCAGCTTCCAATGTCCAATATGTTTGCCTGGCAACAGAAGAGCGTCGGGGGGGGGGGGGGGGGGGGTAACCAGGTTGTGTGAAGTCCTGTAGCTTCCTTTTAAGATCTGGGCCGATCTGACCAAAGCTCACAGACAGAAAGGACAGGAGCACGGGATCCCAATTAAAATTCTCATTTTAAAAATAAACTGTTAAAAAGCACACTTACAGCTAGATAACTGTACATCGGCATGAAGGGTGGGGACGGGGATGTCACATCAGTGAGACCATACACAGGTTTGACAAAGAAGGATACTCCCTTGAAACACATTATCACCGAGTCTGATTTACGTACGGTGGTGTTGGACGCTGCATGTGGATGACAACTGGCTATGCACTGAGCGGTCCCTCTAGGTTGGCATTGGGGTTGCGACTCGCCGCCGCTGTGTACGGCCTCACTGATGTGAAATCCCGATTTCTACACTTCCTGCTGATGTACACTTACCTACTGTAGATGTAAGTGTGCTTTTATCATTTTAATAAAATGCTATTGTGAATTTTAATTGTGTACCCGCTGACAGCTGATGAGTCATCGTTATCTGTTATCATTATGATTTAAAAAGGAGCCAAACAACTATTTGATAATAAATGGCTTCATCTGATCATCATCCTTCAATAAAAGAGCATTTTGTGGCATGATCAGTCACATTTTTAATATCAATGCCAAAATTTCACAATTTCTGCCAGGGGATGCAAACTTGTGAGCACAACTGTATATATCGCCATTTGTATATGTAATAACTTTTATGTAAACCAATTATTTTACACGTATTGGAAAGTTTTTTAGCAAAGACGTGGAGCAGAAAACATTTTGGCCTAAATTTATAATGAAATTTGATTTTTACATTTTTTTTACTGGATATGTTTTATAGCAAAACTTAAAAATATATAAATTTATTTTCAAAATTGTCGATCTTTTCTTGTTTATAGCGCAAAAAAATAAAAACCGTAGAAACGATCAAATACCACCGAAAGAAAGTTCTATTTGTGGGAAAAAAAGGACATCAATTTAATTTGGGTGCAGCGTTGCATCGCAATTGACTGTTAAAGTAACGCAGCGCTGTATCGCAAAAAATCCTCTGGAGGGCGAGGGGTTATTATAACCATAATTTTAATGTCTTGCAGCTGATTTGAGTGGAGAATCTCCTATTACATATGGAGAAGGCTGGTATTTTATACTCAATTGGTTATCGTAAATATTCTTACCGTATATATGCTGAGGGGACCTAAGTGAAGTAAAAGAATAAAGTCACATTGAGGTCCAAAAAAATGTAAAGAGCCGATCACAACTGAAAACACAGACTACTTACTGCGTTTAATGATTTTTCTGATCTTGTTTATTTTTTCTTCAAAAGAAGCTAAAACAAATGGAAATAGAACAAACAACGCCATTACTAAAAGAGTTTTTTTTTTTTATAGGGAACATCTTCTAGTTTGAGAATCTGTTTGATATGAGTGTGATCAGAGGAACAATAACATGGCAATGGAGGGCAATAGGGATCAACTTCCACATGGGCCAAATGTTTGTACAGTATTTTGTTCCATGATGGATTTTGATCCATGTGTAGCCATTCCTGTTTGGCAGTGTATTCCGATCAGTCTCCTGAATGTAGATATGTAATGTATTAAAGTCCTGGTTATGCCTGATAACAGCCCATTTGATGACTTATGCCGGGTCCAGGGCCCTGATACTCGTTAAGGGAATTTCGTTTTTAGACTGCTGGATATATAAATTAACAAAAACGATATGACTTTATTATGATTTATTGAGTCATATAGATGTTTGGGTTTGAAAAGCTATTTAAATGTTTTTCTCCGTTTTTATTATGGACTTGAGGTTCAATCCTTGGCTGATATATGAATAAAGTACTGCATTAGTCTTTGCATGTGAACACCTTTGAGGGTACAGTGGAACCTCAACCTACGAGCGAACTAACGTGCGAGTTTTCCGAGATACGAGCAGTCGCTCGGACGATTTTTTGCTTCAGCACGCAAGCAGAATTTTAAAATACGAGCTCGAGGCGCACGCAGCTCTAAGTGTATATTTTCGAGGCGCGCGCAGCTCAGAGGGTACGAGTCACAGCATCCCATCTCCGGGCCTTTCTCTCACTGTCTACACGTGATTGAAATGCCAACTTCTAACTTTGTTGTAACCATGGCACCAAAGAAAGCAAGTGGTAGTGCGAGTACCGAGAAGAGGAGGATGATGTCCCTCGAAATAAAGCTTGAAATCATCAAGAAGCATGAGCAAGGCATGCGAGTAAAGGAACTGGCCAAGCACTACGACCGTACAACGTCAACGATCTGCACCATCTTAAAGCAGAAGGAGTCCCTAAAGAAAATTAAGCCAGCCAAAGGTATCAAGATTATTTCAAAGCGCCGTACAGATGTGCATGAGAAGATGGAGAATCTGCTGTTGGTGTGGCTGACGGAAAAACAACTTGCCGGAGATACCGTCACTGAGGGAATAATCTGCGAGAAGGAGCGCAGTATTTTTTCAGATTTACAACAGCAAACCCCAGGCACTTCAACGGAGGAGGAATCCTTTAAAGCCAGTCGGGGCTGGTTTGATAATTTTAAGAAAAGGACGGGGATTCACTCCGTTGTTAGGCATGGTGAGGCAGCAAGTGCTGATGTAAAGGCAGCAGAGGAGTTTGTGAAAACTTTCGCAGAATTCGTTGAGGAAGAAGGATACATCCCCGAGCAAATCTTCAACTGTGACGAGACAGGGCTGTTCTGGAAGAAGATGCCGAGGAGAACATACATCACCGAAGAGGAGAAGAGGATGCCAGGACACAAACCTATGAAGGATAGGTTGACCCTCGCTCTGTGTGCCAATGCGAGTGGCGACTGCAAAATAAAGCCGCTACTCGTATACCATTCGGAGAACCCCAGAGCCTTTAAAGCGCACAAGATAATAAAGGAGAAACTCCATGTTATGTGGAGGGCAAACCCTAAGGCGTGGGTCACCAGGCAGTTCTTTATCGACTGGGTAAACCTTGTGTTTGGTCCTTCGGTGAAGAAATATTTGAAGAACAACAACCTGCCCCTGCGAGCCCTTCTCGTCCTCGACAATGCTCCTGCACATCCACCACAGATCGAGGAAGAAATACTCGACGAGTATAATTTTGTGAAGGTTCTCTACCTTCCTCCAAACACCACCTCTATCCTCCAGCCAATGGACCAACAGGTAATATCAAATTTCAAGAAACTCTACACCAAGCACCTGTTTCGCCGTTGCTTTGAGGTGACGGAGAACACAAACCTCACCCTTCGAGAGTTTTGGAAGGAGCATTTTAACATAGCAATAGGCCTCAAAATCATCGATATTGCCTGGCAGGGGGTTACGAAAAGGACCTTGACCTCTGCTTGGAAGAAGCTGTGGCCTGAAAATGTGGCTGAAAGAGATTTTGAAGGGTTTGAGATTGAGGAAGAAGAGGAGCCAGTGGAGGAAGAGATCGTGTCCATTGGCAAGACTATAGGTCTGGAGGTGGATGAAAGAGACATCGAGGAACTCGTTGAGGAGCACTCCGAGGAACTTACGACTGACGAGTTAAAGGAGTTACAAGAGCAACGGCACACAGAAGCATTAACTGAAGCTACTTCGGAGGGAGAGGAGACAGAGCCGGAGACAATCAGTACAAAAGACCTCAAGGATATTTTGGCAATGTGGGAGAGGGTGGCAGGATTTGTTGAAAAGAACCATCCTGAAAAAATTGCAACGAGTCGTGCGACAGAGCTTTTCAATGACACGTGTCTACGTCGTTTCAGAAACATTCTCAAAGGGAGAATGAAACAGACTTCCTTAGACATGTTTCTTAAGAAAAGACCTTCAGCTCGAAGTGAGCAAAGTGTGGCAAAAAGGCCAAGAACTAGTGAAAGTGATGAGAATTAAGCGAAAACAAAAATCATCTCCAAGGTAAGTAAATTGTATACAACCTTATTATATCTTCATATTTTCTTTCTATTTTGTTTTTATATAATATTAGTTATGTAAAAAGCTTTTTTCCTTATGAAATAACAAGAAAAATGACAAATATGAGGTGCCATTTTGAGGGTTGGAACGGATTACGGCCGTTTCCATTATTTCTTATGGGGAAAATTGATTTAACGAGCGAGCATTTTGAGTTACGAGCTCGGCCACGGAACAAATTAAACTCGTAAGTTGAGGTTCCACTGTATTTGGATATAAAATTATAGCATTGTCACCTCCCAAGGGTTCTAATCCCTCTCCACTTTATCCAAAATAAAAACGTTTTACTTTCAGTTTAAATTGAGGAACATAAATGTGCAAATAAGTGTGAGGGCGCTCCTGCAGTATGGGAGGACTCCATGTAATAAACCATCACAGAGCACCATGTTTGAGTCTCTTGTGTCCTTCCCCGGGTGTTGGCATTTGAAGGGCACACTAGGTCTGAGATGTCCTGCTCACCACTTGTCCCCTGACCATCTCACAGAACATTTCATACATCCCATGGTTATTGTAAAGTAAAAGCTCAGGAACAGAGAGGACTCCCTATAGCATGCCAGATCCACAACTGCCGCTATCACTTTCCATACTGTAAGAGTGGCAGTTGTTGCCAACAGCACATGTCCACAGGTGAGGGGATCCCTCCTACACTGCCTGTATAGTCCCAGCAGGGATCCAGGTCACTTATCCCTGGTACTGGAAGCAGTGACTGAGAGAAAGTGGATGGGATGAAGGAAGAATGTAAGTTGTAGGTGCAAAAATGGCCAAGATTTTATAGAAATTTTATTATTAAAACACATTTATCTCTATTCCTTGCAGTATACAAGGCAGCTAATGTTTTGTCTGTTTCCTGACACCCTTGAAAAGTAGGTGTTTGTGCTCTCCTCCAATACATCACATTTTGCATTTTTATTATCTGTAATACCCGTATTTACTCGAATCTAATGCGCACCTCTATTTTGAAAGGCTTGAAATTGGAAAAAAAAAATGCTTGATGGAGATGTAGTGCGCACCTGCATATGGCAATGGGTTAAAGTTATGGACTTAGTGAAAATATGGTAATAAAAACGTGACAATGGGCTCGTGTCAAGAGTTTTTACTTTTGGTAATTACAGTACTTTAGACAGCAACAATAAATTCACCACGTTATGGAACATTTTGTATTACAAGGAAAGAAAAGAAAGACAAAGGAGAGATGGAGGAGATGAGGGAGGGGGACGCTGGGGGAGATGAGGGAGGGGGACGCTGGAGGACATGAGGGAGGGGGAAGCTGGGGGAGATGAGGGAGGGGGAAGCTGGGGGAGATGAGGGAGGGGGACGCTGGAGGAGATGAGGGAGGGGGGTGCTGGAGGATATGAGGGAGGGGGTGCTGGAGAATATGAGGGAGGGGGCACTGGAGGAGATGGGGGGGGCGCTGGAGAAGATGAGGGAGGGGGAGCATACAGGAGCCGACTGCATGTAGGGGATGGATAGGAGAGGCAGCTGGATGGCACATAGAGGAACCAAGAAATGCACGGTCCTCTATGTGCCGCCCTCTCCTATCCAGGCAGCCCCCAGCCCACTGGGCAAATGCCGGTGTGCCATATTGCCAGTCCGGGCCTGTTCTGGTCACACACCGGGTGTAAGCACCGATAGTCGCAGCATTATTGCTGGGTGTGTGGGAGGTACCGCCTGCAGCCAGTGCAGAATCGCTGGACGTGGTGGCGGCACTGCCAAGTGTGTTGGAGGCTTAGCAGTGTTTCCCTCCGATTGTAAGGCGCCCTTGAATGTAATGCGCACACCGAGTTTAGAGCCTCTTTTTGACCAGAAAAGGTGCGCATTACATTCGAATAAATATGGTAATATCTGTTATTTTCTGAAGACATGAACTTCTGCACTCTATGCCTCTACATTACCATACTTTTCTGTACTCACACTTTTGATAGTCAGCATGTAGGGCCTCCTTCACGTGGACATTCCGATCAGGCCTGCCTGCCCATTTTTCAGGCGGACCCGTTAGGGACCTCTATTCTTCTCTATGGAGCGGTGGGTGTAAATGGACATGTGTCTGCATACACCTGCCAACATCCAGTCCGATCCGCCAAAAACAGACGGATGGGGATCTGTTCCCCTTCCATAAATCGGATTGGATGGCAGTAGGAAGGAAATGGCCAGGCGGTTCATTTCCATCCAACTGTCCATAGAGGACAGCGAGCAGTGTTTGTGTCCGCTCTGCAGAAAACACGGACCTGTCATCCGCTTGCTCAGTGGGAATCAGCGGAGAGATCTCCTGCTGAGCAAACGGATCTGCTAACAGGTCCGCCCCGTGTGAAAGGGACCTAAAGGATACTGGAATTTTTAGTTTTAATGAGAAACCAAATAAATATCAATCCAAAGAATGAAAAATAACTAAAATCAGAATGTATAAGTTTAAAATGCTGAAATGTTACCTTCTGCAGCAGCTTGTGGTAGACAAGGTTTATTGATCTCCATTAGAGATAAGAACAATGTCTGATAATTTGACTGTTTTTCCTGATGACTAAATAAAAAGAGATTGCGGTACATTTCTCCTATGCTAGGATGACGTTCCAATATCCGGATCTTCTCCTGATCACTGCTGTCCTCCACATCATCCATTACTATGATCACATGATCCTTCCCTGTAGACACACAAAGTATTCATAATAAGAATTACACTCTCCCTCCTGTATGTACAGATCGTCATCACCACCATCATCATCACCATCACCATCATCATCACCACCACCATCATCACCATCATCATCACCACCACCACCATCATCATCATCACCACCACCATCATCATCACCACCACCATCATCATCACCACCATCATCATCACCACCACCATCATCATCACCACCACCATCATTATCACCACAACAATCATTTATTAGGCACATTTTTCTTGAAGATACAATTGTCATTTGTTTCCTCCCACTTCTGGTGATGTTAATGGGGCATCTATGGTAGCAGAGCACTTTCCCCACAGGAGCCGCTTAGTAGATTGCATGGAGTTCTCTCCCCAGTAGTTGCCTCGCAGCCAGGCACACGGTCACAGTCACTCTTTGGCTCAATGAACAGTCCAGGGGTGTTCTTTTTGGGGTTTTTACTTTAGGATAACTTGGATAGAGTTAGGGAATTGAGTGGGATACTCCAAATCTATGAGCCTGTAGCAACTTGAGGAGAATTATCTTCCTCCGGTGAAATGTCCAAGCAAAGTTCTTTCACTAGGAATAAATAGACTGAGCTCTTCAGGACACTGGACACTATGTTCCCTTTATACACACAGCTGACTCTAACACACAAGGGATGACAACAGCCCACGGTCTCTAGGTTCTCTCTTTCCAGTCCTTGGAAAATGGGTTACCTTTTCCAGTATCCTCCAGAGACATCCACCCTGTGATACCAGAATAGATCCTCAGGTGACAGCCCCTCAGTCAGCTCTCTACAGCTTCCAGAAAAACAGGCCTCCAATTAGCCCACTGAAGATCTTAGCACCCTGCAGGCACATGGAAGGATGACCTAACAGTGCAAGAATGCCCCATTAAGCTGTGATTTCCTTGTAGGGAAAAAGACCTCACTGCTCTCTGAGTATCTATACAGACTCCCAGCTACCATCTGGGTGACCGTCCCCTGGGATTGGCCAGGGCTGTATCAATATTTAGCTGCTGATTAGACTCTTCCTGCCCACTAGGTTCTAGAGCATTCTGGACTATTCAGGGGGAAGCAATTAATCCTGCAACTACTGGAACACAGAACAGAACAAACAATCAACCAGCACACTCACACTGGTCACAGTGAGCCAAACTAAATTTGCCCAACAACAATCCGCAGCTCCACTGGATACAGTGAGCCAGAACTAAATTTACCTAATCCTAACACCTACCTAGGAGGCTGCTACAGTAACATTCCAAGTGTCTGTAGTCACAATAAAGTCATTAGGAGGCACAATCAGGTAGTTTTAGAATTAATTTGCATATTGTACTTCTTTCCTAATTATCCAGTGATGGGGATCTAGTATTTTCCAAATTCTCTTTTTTTTACTGTCATGTGATCTGTAGGGAGCAGTGGACTGCAGTCATCCTTTATATTTTTGTAAGGTTTCTCCAAACACAGATTGTTATTCTTCCTTCTGCCAGAGACTGTTGTCTGTGTATAGAGGGTTATCAGTCGGTGTAATGAATTAATTGACAACCCAACCAATCGCCAGGATTCAGGGTCTGGTAAGGTGTGCTGGGTAGGTGATAAATATTTGACACACTTCTTGCTATAACCAGAATCGCTGTTACTGGATTATGCAGAGTCTGAAATGTATTATTGCTAAATTGCCTGATTGCTGTTCCTTTTTGTCACAGGATGGAGCGTCTATGGAAACTAAGCTACTTATTCTCAAATACAGAACATGGAATGATGGGATATGTAGTCTGAGCCATGAGCTCAGTGAGTGAGTGGCGGCTACTGTCAGGTTTCACCCAGAGGCCTGTTTTTTTTGTCATTGGGGAGCCAGAGTGTACCCCCCAGACCGGCTGACTAATAATACTGCTGCGCAAGACTGCTCCAGAGACGTGGAAAGACAGCCATTGTACCACCAGGTTCACCATTCGTTGGATCAGCAGAAGAGGCTTCCAAGAATCAACACCACTCCAAAGGAGAGCCTCCAATGGTAAAATCTGCTGCAACAGAATAAGGGAAGCTGGTGAGCAGGTCATAGACTCATTGTTGTCTTGTTTGTTGACTTTGTGCATAGCCTTTGATAAGACCTATTATCATTTTCCCTTTTACAGACTGATAGCCCTGCTTGGCCAAAAACCTTACTACAGAGCCTTAAAGGCTAAGCTCACCTTATATTTCCAATCTACACTCATCAACCACCTTGCTAGTATCGGGTTGGACCCCCTTTGCTTTCAGAACTGCCTTTATTCTTCATGGCAAAGATTCAACAAGGCGTTGGAAACATTCCTCAGAGATTTTGGTCCATATTGACATGATAGCAACACGCAGTTGCTGCAGATTTGTCAGCTGAACATCCATGATACGAATCTCCAGTTCCACCAAATCCCAAAGGTGCTCTATTGGATTGAGATCTGGTGACTGTGGAGGCCATTGAAGTCCAGTGATCTCATTGTCATCTTCAAGAAACCATTCTCTATAAACCCTAGAGATGGTTGTGTGTGAAAATCCCAGCAGATCTGGTGACTGTGGAGGCCATTGGAATACAGTGAACTCATTTTCATGTTCAAGAAACTGTTCTCTGTAAACCCTGGAGATGACAGTTTTTGAAATACTCAGACCAGCCCATCTGGCACCAACAACCATGCCACATTCAAAGTCACTTAAATCCCCTTTCTTCCCCATTCTGATGCTCGGTTTGATCTTCAGCAAGTCGTCTTCACCGAGTCTAGATGCCTAAATGCATTGAGTTGCTGCCATGTGATTGGATGATTAGTAATTGTATTACCAAGCAATTTAGCAGGTGGACCTAATAAAGTGACCAGTGACTGTATATCACATACCTCCCAACTTTTGAACTTCAGAATGAGGGACACTTAAGGGAGGAAGTGACCTGCAGTGCACGTAGCACGCTGTGGTAAAATGTGCATGTGGCCAAACTCTTATCAGAGGGAGGGGCTTAAGGGGTGTGGTTAAACAAAACCCAAACTTCCTTGTCTCTATAAAATATGCTTTGATTGCCTTGCCTGAGCCTTTAAGAAGAAATTCAATAAAATAGTCAGGGATTGCATAGCAACCAACAGCTGTTGAGACAATGAATGCAGGGAACAGAAGGATGTAATGTACAGAATACAGAGGCAGGGAGTATGTAATGTACAGAATGCAGGGGTCAGGAGTATGTAATGTACAGAATGCAGGGGTCAGGAGTATGTAATGTACAGAATGCAGGGGTCAGGAGTATGTAATGTACAGAATGCATGGGTCAGGAGTATGTAATGTACAGAATGCAGGGGTCAGGAGTATGTAATGTACAGAATGCAGGGGCTGGGAGTGTGTAATGCATATTAAGAGTCAAGAGTACAATCAAAAAGAGTGCAGGAGTCAGGGGTGTGAGACGCATAGTGTAGGGGTGGGGAGAGTGCAAAATACCCCCCCCCCCCATAAGCAATACTGTCATCCCACTTTACCCTTTCAAAAAAAAAATACCACTCCCTCCCCTCAATTTTTTTTTTTTAATCAAGCACTAATTTGCGCTCTCCCCTTCCCCCAATATACTGTAAATCCTCTCTCCCCCTCCCAGAACAGATCGGCAAACACAAATCCCCCCCTCCCCCAACATAAATATTCTTCCCCCTTTCTCAGCACAGGTCTTCATTCGCTCTCCCAAAATCCCCAGTCCCAGCACAATTCCCTCTTCTTCTCTATTCTAGCACTTATCCCCACGCCCCTTAGTTCCCCCTCACAGCACAAATCCTCCTTCTCAGAATAAATCCTCTTACACCCCTCCAAATCTCCCCCCCCCAGCACAGCCCTCCATTCCAGTACAAATCCTCTCTGACCCAATTCCCCCTCTCCAAATCCCCCCAGCACAAATCCTCTTTCCCGCAAGCTCCCTTCCCAGTACAACAAATCTAACAAATTTCTTCTCCCAGCAAAAATGCTCTCCTGGCTTCAAGTTCCTCCCTCCAAAATCCTTCTTCTATCACAGATCCTCCTCCTCCCAGTGTAAATCCTTTCCTCACTTCTAGCTCAAATGATCTCCCCCAAATCCCCCTTCCAAGCACAAATCTTCTTCCATCCCTCAAATCCCCCCTCCCAGTACAACTCCTTATCCCAGCACAAATACCCCACCCTCAAATCCCCTCCCAGTACAAATCCTTCTCCCCCTCATCAAACCTCCCATCCCCAAATTTCCCTCCCAGCAAAAACCCTCTCCCAGCACAGATCCTCTCCTCCAAGTCCTCCCTTCCAACACAACCCCTCCTTCATCCTTGGTAAAATCCCCCCCATCCTCTCCAGCACAAATCCTCTTTCCCCCAAATCCCCCACACCAGCACCTGTCCTCCTGCCAGTTCTATCACAAGGCCTTCCACCCATATTCCCCCTCCCAGTACAAACACTAAAAACACAAATCATCTCTCCCTCTAACATAGATCAATACATCTCAACTGACTCAGTTTTGGTGTAACCTTCCAAGATATGAACAAAATCCCCCAAATCCGGACTAAGGACCCGTTCACACATTCCATGTCATTTACATTCAAAGCTCACTGCAATTGTGATCTGAAGCGGGCGTCAATGTTAATTCAATGACACCCCAAATGCTGTTCCAAAACAGTGTGTTTGCCTGTTCCAGATCATATGGCACAGTAATACCATGTGATCTGATTGCTGTGCATTTTATAAAGCAATGCATGCATTCAAATGAATGGGCTGAAATAGCACTGCGCCTGGATTGCATGTGAATCGCAGAGGAACGCACAGCCCTTTCCCCTATGATTCATGGTGTGATCCAGTCATGGTGTGTCCTGGAGCCCAACAAAGACCAAATGCCGGAATGAATTCTGCCACTGGACTCCACTAACTTGCCTGGCAGGGCGGCGCTAGCTTGGGCATCTGGGGCGATTGCCCCGCATCTGTTTTTGGGTACCTGAGCTCGCACATGCCAGGATTGTCACCTCTGGGGCAGACAAAATCTCTTTGATTTGGGGGGGAGGGAGAGGATTTGTACTAGGGGGCACTTTAGAAGGAGAGAGGACTTGCGCTGATTTCATATCCAACCCCCCCAGCACAAGTCCTCTCCCCTGTATTTACTACAAGACCTCAGATCAGTGCAGCTCAGGCAGAGCGGTGTTCCTCCTCCTCACCCCTCTCCTCGTGTCTATGTACAGGAGAACATCTCAGACAAGGAGGAGGAGGTGGATTCAGTCGCTCTGCGCTGTGTATGTGTGAGAGGTAGATGGTGGTGAGAGATGCTGGCCGCCATACAGAGATATACTTGTGGTGTGTGGGACCCCAAAAGTGTTGAAAAAAAACGAGCCATGATCCACTTTCACAACACCGCATTGTGGGAACTCACAACCATGCAGGGGGTGTGCTGGACATTTTGGAGCGTTTCCGCTTGTCACGCATAAGGAAGCCCATTCACGTGACAAATGACCCAAAGAAGTTTCGGAACTTTAAAAAAAAGTGGATCATGGCTCGTTTTTTTCAACACTTTTTTGTGCACTTGCAGCATGTTTGTTGCACGGTAGACGCATGCCTGCTACCCATGCTTGGGGTGTCATTAACATTTAATTATGCTGTAAGTGCAATGTGCGTTTGCAGTGCATTTCCAAAATGTGCGACAAAGCGTGTATTTTCTTCATAATAGTATGTGATGCATATTAGCACATCATGCCTTTACCTTGCAGGGGATTTTTTTCCCTGGTTGCGGTTTCCTACGGCTTTAATAAATATGGGTATTATAATGTCTCTTACCAAGACGCTCTGTGTGCTCCTGTATCAGCTGAACATCTGCAGCTTCTATCTCATTGATTTGTCCTCTCTTGGTGAAGTACAAGATACTGAAGGTGCACCTCCCAGTGTTGGTTGGGTCATCAGTGATTTCAAAATGTTTGACATCTGATACATGATCCTTGAAATGATGTGAACGAAGCAGATCTGTTATCCAGGAATAATCATCATTCGTTGATCTGGAGAAGATTGCATGTATGCCCTAAAATGAAAAAATGAACATATAAATATTTCCATGCATGCAAAGCTGTTGGTACCACTGTATGAAAGATAATTAAAGCGGGAGAATGAGCTTTGCTGATTGGAGAGCTCTAGTTCCGACTCAGCAGGTGGCGTGTCAGACCTCCGCAGAGAGACCACTGCTTCCAAACAGAAATCAAAGGTCCCTCTCTGTTGCATGCTGCAGGGAACAGGCTTTTCTACTCAGGCTGGGGTTGCCACCTGTCCAGGATTCACCCACACAGTCCGGGTTTTGAATCATGTGTCTGGGTTTCAGTCCACCAGATTATACCAATGGTGGGCGTGGCTTATAGGTAAAGGGTTAAATAGAGTCTGAACCTACTATATTATACACAGCAGACATATAACAGATTCCTCGTACCCACAAATGATACTTGAATTACTGTGCTGCAAGTAAGGCTCTCACAGACACACATACACCTCAGGACAAATGATCGTCTTTTAATTTAAATATTCCATTATATTTGCTTCTTATACAAACATAATATAGACAGGGAGCTGGATTCTTTCCCAGATACACAGAATATAACTGGATATAACATTTATAGGTAACATTGATCCAGGGAATATCCGATTGCCTCTCAGGGGATCAAGAAAGAATATTTTCCCCTGCAGCACCCAATTGGATCGTGCTTTGCTGGGATTTTTGCCCTCCTCTGGATCAGTTGAGGGTATAGGATTATAATTTTGTTTGGTTGAATTAGATGGAATTTTGTCTTTTTTCAGCCAGACTAACTATGTATTTTGTTTGAGCTTAACTTAAAGAAGAAATTCTGTAAATAAGTTGGGAATTATTTATCAACCAGCAATGTTTGAGGTGATTGTAGCCATATTAATGAAGCATGTAATGTATAACAAAGTGTATAGAGTGCAGAATGATGGGACGTGGGAAAGGTTACATGTAGCGTAACACACAGGAGGGTGGGGGTGGGCTAGGCAACATAAAGTGCAGCATGCAAGATGAAGGGGCTTGGAATCATAGATGCACAACACGGAATACAGAATGAGTCGGTGTAGAATAGGGAATGTACAGTGCAGAGTACGGAATGGGTCGGTGTAGAATAGGGAATGTACAGTGCAGAGTACAGAATGAGTCATTGTAGAATAGGGAATGTACAGTGCAGAGTACGGAATGAGTCGGTGTAGAATAGGGAATGTACAGTGCAGAGTACGGAATGAGTCGGTGTAGAATAGGGAATGTACAGCGCAGAGTACGGAATGAGTCAGTGTAGAATAGGGAATGTACAGTGCAGAGTACGGAATGAGTCGGTGTAGAATAGGGAATGTACAGCACAGAGTACGGAATGAGTCGGTGTAGAATAGGGAATGTACAGTGCAGAGTACGGAATGAGTCGGTGTAGAATAGGGAATGTACAGTGCAGAGTACAGAATGAGTCGGTGTAGAATAGGGAATGTACAGTGCAGAGTACGGAATGAGTCGGTGTAGAATAGGGAATGTACAGTGCAGAGTACAGAATGAGTCGGTGTAGAATAGGGAATGTACAGTGCAGAGTACGGAACGAGTCGGTGTAGAATAGGGAATGTACAGCGCAGAGTATGGAACGAGTGGGTGTAGAATAGGGAATGTACAGTGCAGAGTACGGAATGAGTCGGTGTGGAATAGGGAATGTACAGTGCAGAGTACGGAATGAGTCAGTGTAGAATAGGGAATGTACAGTGCAGAGTACGGAATGAGTCGGTGTAGAATAGAGAATGTACAGTGCAGAGTACGGAATGAGTCGGTGTAGAATATCAAATGTACAGTGCAGAGTATGGAATGAGTCGGTGTAGAATAGGGAATGTACAGTGCAGAGTACGGAATGAGTCGGTGTAGAATAGGGAATGTACAGTGCAGAGTACGGAATGAGACGGTGTAGAATAGGGAATGTACAGTGCAGAGTACGGAACGAGTCGGTGTAGAATAGGGAATGTACAGCGCAGAGTATGGAACGAGTGGGTGTAGAATAGGGAATGTACAGTGCAGAGTACGGAATGAGTCGGTGTGGAATAGGGAATGTACAGTGCAGAGTACGGAATGAGTCAGTGTAGAATAGGGAATGTACAGTGCAGAGTAAGGAATGAGTCGGTGTAGAATAGGGAATGTACAGTGCAGAGTACGGAATGAGTCGGTGTAGAATAGGGAATATACAGTGCAGAGTATGGAATGAGTCGGTGTAGAATAGAGAATGTACAGTGCAGAGTACGGAATGAGTCGGTGTAGAATATCAAATGTACAGTGCAGAGTATGGAATGAGTCGGTGTAGAATAGGGAATGTACAGTGCAGAGTACGGAATGAGACGGTGTAGAATAGGGAATGTACAGTGCAGAGTACGGAATGAGTCGGTGTAGAATAGGGAATGTACAGTGCAGAGTACGGAATGAGTCGGTGTAGAATAGGGAATGTACAGTGCAGAGTACGGAACGAGTCGGTGTAGAATAGGGAATGTACAGTGCAGAGTACGGAACGAGTCGGTGTAGAATAGGGAATGTACAGTGCAGAGTACGGAACGAGTCGGTGTAGAATAGGGAATGTACAGCGCAGAGTACGGAACGAGTGGGTGTAGAATAGGGAATGTACAGTGCAGAGTATGGGATGAGTCGGTGGCACCAAGACATACACAATGTGGTCAACATGCAGCATCTTGACACTGGGACACATCTCCTTGATCCAGATCAGTTCTCAGGTTGCAGAAGGGTCCCCACAGAAGCTTTCTGCACAGCTGTGATGTTCAACTGTGATGGCCATCTCATCTGGGGACCGGGGCTCTGACTGGGCCACCCACCAGTGCAGCTCCTTAGAAACACCTGGTAGAAGCAAGTCCATGGCAACTTGCTCCACAATCTGAGTGGGGGTCATTTCCTCAGGCTTGGAGTAGGTAGTAGTCTTAGAGTAGGTGCATGAACCCAGCTCTCCAAGCCAGCCAAGGTAAGAGTCACTTCCAGCCTGCCTAGTATTTTCACCTTTAGCAAATTATAATCTCTT
Source organism: Staurois parvus (assembly GCF_062004578.1). Classification (NCBI taxonomy): domain Eukaryota; kingdom Metazoa; phylum Chordata; class Amphibia; order Anura; family Ranidae; genus Staurois; species Staurois parvus. Next base: position 65,568 of record NW_028319048.1, read on the forward strand.
GCATGTTCTGGGGAAAACTCCTCCTACAAGCTGTAACCAGTGCTCTGCTGGACACTAATAGAAGTCACAAGACTGCTACATACTGCTGATGAAAAAAGGTATTTAGCAGTTTATATAAAAGTTTACTAAAATAATTTCATTTCCATGTTCTGTGTACTGTGGGAGAGCGGATATAGTGAATGCAGGGTCCGGGGAGAGCGGATATAGTGAATGCGGGGTCCGGGGAGAGCGGATATAGGGAATGCGGGGTCCGGGGAGAGCGGATATAGTGAATGCGGGGTCCGGGGAGAGCGGATATAGTGAATGAGGGGTCCGGGGAGAATGGATATAGTGAATGCAGGGTCCGGGGAGAATGGATATAGTGAATGCGGGGTCCAGGGAGAGCGGATATAGTGAATGCGGGGTCCGGGGAGAGCGGATATAGTGAATGCGGGGTCCGGGGAGAGCGGATATAGTGAATGCGGGGTCCGGGGAGAGCGGATATAGTGAATGCGGGGTCCGGGGTTTAGTAACACTTTAAGTCCTGCTAGATCCCTTCAGGCCGGCCCCTTTTGCAGGTATAGCTATGTAAAACATTAAAAATAAGTGCTTATATTGTTTAAAACCCAGAAATACACTTCTCACCCTGATCTTCACATGCTCAGTTGCTCTATATTTTTTGACACTGTGCTGAAAAATCAGAGCCACTAGAGACTGATCTGCTGACAGCCTAAAGATTTATTGCTGTTCAGGGGCTCTGAGCTTCAGGAAAATGGCCGTCTCCAGCAAGAAGAAACAGGAGAAATGCTGGAGGCAATTTACACCTCACACTGATTTTGGTGGCATAATTATTAATGTGGATGTATGTTCCTTACTAAAGAACATTATTTTTGATCACGTTGTTATGGGTAAAGTTCCAATTTTAGCCCAACTCCCATAAACTTTAAAATGGTCCCTTGCAGTGGAGCTGCACTTGCACTAGAAGAGTTAATTGCTTGTTTAGGTCTAGGGAACACTAAAATAGTTACTTATCTGCTCCTCCATGCCACTAGACCAGTCCCCACAGCGTCTTCTCCCCAATGTTCCACCTGTCTAAGGTCCTTACAGTATGTCATCAAGACCAGTGCAGGGTCCATAGCCCAACACCGGACAAGACGATGCTGAGGGACAGTCCAATGCCAGAGCATGGGGGGGACACTATCTGCCAGGGAGAAAAGGATAAAGTAAGTAAAAAAAAAAGTACTTTTTCTTTCCCTTAGTTTAAACAAGCAATTAACACTTGTACTGCAGGTGCATCCCCACATTTTAAAGTTTCCTGGATTTGAGCTTTAAACTATGTTTTGGGAGAATCACACCCGTGGTCACAAATTGTCATCGCATATCTATTCCTTACCTTCATTAAGTTCTTTTTGTGTTTTTTCTCTGAAAGAATAAAAGACAAATATTAGACATTGTGGAAAGACATCTTCAGAAGCAGAGTTCAGCCAAGGCAGTCTCTCTACATCTCTGACAGGGGCCCTTTAGGTGCTTGGGGGAAATGTGAGGATAACCCCCTCCATTGGTACATACTCCCTATACAAAGACCACACCTAATACTGAGCTTGTAATTGTAGCACTACCCCCGCAGGTAATGCTGTTAATAACTGGTTCTTTCCCAAAAGGTACTGAGGCCGCCAGCCACCCAAGCAACAGTCCAATCACTCTGGTCAAGGGGCTGTCTTTTTGTGATTTATCGCTTGTATAACTTGTAATAGGGAGAGGGGTTGGGGACAGGGGATACTTCATAACGTTTAGCTCATAGCAATTGGAAGAAAATCTCTTCCCTAAGTCTTTCTGAACAGATTAAAGTGGTTGTAAAGTCTCAAGGCTTTTTACCTTAATTCTATATATGAAGGTAAAAAACCTGTGTGCAGCAGTGCCCCAACCCCCCTCCAAATATTTGCCTGAACCCCATTGCTATCCATCGATGTGCATGACAGCCTCGGCTGTCCCAGGTCTCTGCTTCCTCATTGGCTGATGTCAATCACATCCAGTCAGCCAATGGAGGAGTGAGGAGGCAGGGCCAAACCACAGCTCCGTGTGTGAATGAACACATGGAGCAGTAGTTTGGAAACACACCTGCTCAGGTGCCCCCATAGAAAGCTGCTTGCTATGGGAGCATCCGACAGAAAAAATGAGCCAGGAGCTCCGGCAGGGGACCCAAGAAGAGGAGGATTGGGGCTGATCTGTACAAAACCACTGCACAGAATAGGTAAGTATAGACATGGTTGTTATATTTTATTTCAAATGATTTTTATTGAAAGATTTTACACAATACAAAACAAAGATCAGTACGGTTCACCATAGAATATATACATACTTAAATGAGGGAGTAAGAGATAAGAGATACAACCCCACCAATTGGTCAGGGGTATATAAACAATTAGCCAGTGTATCAACGTGTCATTTGTTCAGTGTGAGCCGTTAGGTAGAGGAGAAACGTTTTATAAGTTGGAACAGGGTAGGGAGGGGGGAGGCAGAGGTTGGGAGGAGGGGGGGGGGGAGCACCAGTCTAGGACATAGAGTCATAATGTTATTCGTTTGTGATTATGTTATCATTTTATAGAGCAATTGGGGTTGTGTAGCCATAAGGACCATTGTTTGGAAAATTTATGGTGAGAGGCGTCATTAGTAAAGGCTGATCTTCTTTCCATATCGCACTGAAAGTTCAGATCCGTTATAAGGGTAGAGAGAGAAGGGGTTTTTGAAGAATTCCAGAGTCTAGTGACATTGAGTTTGGCGGCTGCTAATATATGGATGATGATAGTACGGGATGTGATGCTAAAATTTTCGATTGCTATGTGTAGGAGAGCGAGGGCTGGGTCTGGAGCCACTTGGGCCCCAGCAATGGTAGAGATCAGTTGAAACACACTGTTCCAGAACGATCTTAGGGATTTGCAGGACCAAAGAATATGAAGGGTTGAACCTGTTTCTCCACAATTTCTCCAGCAAGCGGGTGAATGTTGGGGATAAAATAATGCGAGTTTGAGAGGTGTGAGATACCATTGGTGCAAAATTTTTATGTAAGATTCCCAGTGGGAGCTACATCTGGACGCTCTGTGTGTGATAGTAAAAGTTTTTTCCCATGTGTGGGGTTGTATTGGGTGGGAGAGGATTTTTTCCCAGTTGGATAAAGAAGTGGTTTGAGCGGGAAACAATGTACTGGTTATAAGCTTGTAAAAGGTCGATATTCCTTTCTTAGGGTATTGTGGTTTGGTGAGGAAGAGATATGTAGTTGTAGGTATTTTCAAGAGAAGAGGGATATTCGTCCTTTTTAGGGAGTGAGCTATTCTTAAATAAGTAAACATTTCTTTGTTAGGAAGGTGAAATTTCTGTTGAATAGTTAGAAAGGAATCTAGTTTGTGGTTTGTATAAAGGTCTTGTATATGAGATATGTTTTGCTTTTCCCATTGTAGAAGGTTCAAAGAGGGAGTGATATAATGAAGTATTGTGATTGGGGTGAGGATTGCCTTTGATTCTGAGGAGGTCTTTGATAAAAGGTTGTACCAGGCTTGTATGGAAGCTTGGACGCAAGGATGTTTGTGTATAATTTTGGGTTGGGAGGATTGTGGTAAGAACAGGATATCACGTGGTGATGTCGAAAGGTGTGGGAGTGTTTCCATAGTAGTCCACGCTTTTTCGTTAGTTGGATGCCACCAAAAATAGAGTTGATCTAGAAGTACTGCGCTATAGTATGATTTTAAATGTGGGAGACCTGCTCCTCCTCTAGAGATTGGGCGTATAAGTAAGTTCGTTGTACACCTGGGTTTCTTCGAGTTCCAGAGGAATTTGGAAATAGCTGATTGTATCTTGGAGAAGAAAATATTGGGAATGGGTATAGGGAGTGTGCGGAAGGTATAAAGAATTTTAGGTAGTATGCAAATTTTTAGAGTGGCCACTCTCCCTAGCTTCGATAATGTGGATGTACGTAGGGTTTTAAGTTCTTGTGGGATAGAATCAAGTAGTCGTTTATGATTTAAGGCATAGAGCTGATCTGTTGACGTGGTAAGTTTAATGCCTAGATAAGGAATGCTTTGGTGTTCCCAAGAGAAGGGAAAGCGGTGCTTAAGTATTTTCTGAAGCTTAGTAGATATGTTGAGGTTTAAGATAGATGATTTGGGCACGTTAAGTTTGTAGTATGATACTTCTGAGTATTTTAGGAGATGAGATTGGATCGTTTGGAGTGATTTGTATGTATTTGTAACCATTAATATGATGTCATCAGCAAATAAGCTTATTTTGTGTTCTTTTTTGAGATGGGTGATCCCTGTGAACTTCGAGTCCTCTCTAAGTTTAGAAGCTAAAGGTTCAATAAGAAGGGTGAAAATTATGGGGGATAAGGGACAGCCTTGTCTGGTTCCATTGGAGATGTGAAAGGCCTGTGAAAGCGTGCCATTGGTTAGTACTCTCGCTGATGGGTTTGAGTAGAGGGCAAGGATTGCCGATAGCATCCAATCCGAGATTCCAAACTTTTGGAGTGTAAGTGTCATAAAATGCCATTGTATTCGGTCAAATGCTTTTTCAGCATCAAGGGATAGAAGTAAAGCGGGTTGTTTGTTATTTTCTAGTGTGTGGATAAGGGAGATGAGTCTTCTTGTTGCGTCGGGTGCTTGGCGACCTGGGACAAATCCTACTTGGTCTGGGTGGATTAGCGTGTAGGGAAGCAGTCTTCGGGCAACCAATTTGGCGTAGAGCTTTATATCTGTATTCAGCAGTGAGATCGGTCTATAATTTTGAACTAGTTGGGGGTCCTTGCCGGGTTTGGGGATAGTGGTGATTATGGATTGGAGCATTTCACTGGGAAATGTACCTGCGGATGCAGCATGGTTAAAAAGAGTAGCCAGGTATGGCGTAAGGTGAGGAGCAAGTGTTTTGTAGTATTCGTTGGTAAAGCCATCATTCCCTGGGGACTTGTGTAAGGGTAGGGTTTTTATAGAATCCTCAATTTCCCTGGGAGAGAATGGAGTGGAGATGGAGGTAAGTTGTGATGGAGAGAGCTGGGGTAAATTAGTGGAGATTAAGAATTTTTGTATGGACTCTCTTGTTGGTTGATGTGTGTCTGGATCATCTCTGATGTTGTATAAGGTTTGGTAGTAGGTTGCGAAAGCATCGGCTATGTCTTTAGGATTTGTGAGTGAGGTACGGGTATTTGGGTGTAATATAGAGGGAATTTTGGATTTGAGGCGTTTTTGTTTAATTATTTTTGTCAGGAGAGAATTTGCTTTATTTCCTAGGGAGTAAAATTGTGATTTCGATTTTTGAAGATTAAGGTCATATTTGTATAGTAAGAGGGATCGGAGCTGATTTCTATCCGAGGTGAGGGATGCAGAAGTGGTGGTGTTGGGGTTTTGTTTGTTAAGTTGTTCGTTTAGTTTTATAGAAGCTAGGAGTTGGTCGATTTGTTTAGATCTCTGTTTGTTAATTCGAGAGTTGAGTTGTATGAGAATACCTCGCATATATGCTTTATAGGCGGGCCAAAGTGTGGTTATAGAGATGTCAGGTGTGTTATTTAGATCAAAAAATAGGTTATGAGCATCTAATACATGTTTTAAATTTTCTGGATTCTTCAATATAGTAGAGTTCAGTCTCCATATGGGAGGAAGCGCTGAACGGTGAGAGTCGTCCAGGAGTATGTTGATTGGAGTGTGATCTGACCATGTGATGGTGCCAATGTTGGATGACGTTACATGTTGTAAAGTCCACTTATCTGTGATAAAGAAATCAATCCTGGAGTAGGACATGTGGGCAGGGGAGTAATAGGAGTAGTCTTTTTCGGTGCTATGTTGACACCTCCAGATGTCATAAAGATCGTGGTCGAACAGGAAACGGTTGAAGTTTTGTTTTGAGGATCTGTTCTTAGAGGATGAGTCCAGGAGAGGGTTGCCGATAATATTGAAGTCTCCGCCGATGATGAGTCTGCCTTGTTTTTTGGAGGAAATGATGTTATAGAGTTTCCGATGAAACTGGGTCTGATTGTTGTTTGGACCATAAACATTCACTAGGGTGTAGAGAGTGTCATTAATTTTACAGATCAGAATATGGTAGCGACCTTGGGGGTCAGCTACTTCCGAGACATGGCTCAATTGTACTGTGTCCTTAATTGCTGTAAGAACGCCATTATGCTTCTTGGGATTGGTGGCCATATACATGGTAGAAAATCAATGCAGTTGTAGTTTGGGGGTCTTGGATGTTGCAAAGTGAGTTTCTTGTATGAAAATTATGTCCGCAAGGGATGTCCGAATTTCCTTTTGAAGCATCGATCTTTTGAAAGGGGAGTTTAGACCACGTACGTTTAGAGATGTTATGTTAATCATAGTGTATATTTTCTGTTCGGTGTGTAAGGTGGTCCAGTTGGTATTTAAAGCGTTGAACGCGTTAATCTACGTTGAGTGGATATAGTTAGAGTAGATAGATTGTCATGGTCTGGGTCATGCAAAGTTGGCTTATGCGGGGATTCAGAAGCTGCATTCTTGATGCATTCGGTAGAGGTAGTGAAACCGGTGATATGTCTATTTGACTGATGGTGCATGAAGAGAAGGGTGCGGGTACGGTTGCAAAAAATGCAAGAAACATGGGTAGCATGGTATGCTACTTCAACTTCAAAACTGGGGGGTGAAAACAAGCATTGACCATCCATAGGGTCATGCCAAACAGTATTCTGTAACCAAATAATTTTCCTTAATCGGGCCGATCGCCAGATCTTGATACAGTTGTGACCAAAATTATTCAACCCCCAATGCTGTAAAGGGGTTTAGGGACTATAGTGTACATTTGGAATTGTATTCAGAATCAAATCCTACAAGGACGTTGTAACTACCCAAATGCAACTAAAATGACATCAATTGTTTATGTAATACAGTAGTAAATGGTTCTTATGTGGTTTCTTCATTGCCACAATTATTCAACCCCTTAAAGACTACCACTCTGAAGAACAGAGGTTCATACAGGTGCTTTCCATCAGGTATTGAAAACACCTGTGGATGTCACCGAGCAGCAATCAAGCATAATAAGCACCAATTAGGCAGCTTTAAAATGACTGTGATACTCAGCTCCTTCTAGACATTTACTGGTGTGGTTACAAACATGGTGAAGGCAAGAGAATGGTCCAGGAAGACAAGAGAAGAGGTGATTTCTCTTCACAGGAAGGGCAATGGCTATAAGAAGATTGCAAAGATGTTAAACATACCAAGAGACACCTTAGGAAGCATCATTCGCAAATTCAAGGCAAAGGGCACTGTTGAAACGCTACCTGGTCGTGGCAGAAAGAAGATGCTGACTTCGACTGCTGTGCGCTACCTGAAGCGTAGAGTGGAGAGAAGTCCCCGTGTGACTGCTGAGGAACTGAGAAAAGATTTGTCAGATGTGGGTACAGAAGTTTCAGCCCAGACAATAAGACGCACACTGCGTAATGAAGGCCTCCGTGCCAGAACTCCCAGGCGTACCCCCTTGCTGTCTCCAAAGAATAAGAAGAGTCGACTGCAGTATGCCAAAAGCCATGTGGACAAACCACAAAAGTTGTGGGATAGTGTTCTGTGGACTGATGAAACAAAATTAGAACTGTTTGGGCCCATGGATCAACGCTATGTTTGGAGGAGGAAGAACAAGGCCTATGATGAAAAGAACACCTTGCCTACTGTGAAGCATGGTGGAGGGTCAATCATGCTTTGGGGCTGTTTTGCTTCTGCAGGTACAGGGAAGCTTCAGCGTGTGCAAGGTACCATGAATTCTCTTCAGTACCAGGAGATATTGGATGGAAACGTGATGCAGTCCGTCACACACCTGAGGCTTGGGAGACGTTGGACCTTTCAACAGGACAATGATCCCAAGCATACCTCCAAGTCCACTAGAGCATGGTTGCAGAGGAAAGGCTGGAACATTTTGGAGTGGCCATCGCAGTCACCAGACTTAAATCCGATTGAGAACCTCTGGTGGGACTTAAAGAAAGCAGTTGCAGTGCGCAAGCCTAAGAATGTGACTGAACTGGAGGCCTTTGCCCATGAAGAATGGGCGAAGATACCCGTAGATCGCTGCAAGACACTTGTGTCAAGCTATGCTTCACGTTTAAAAGCTGTTATAACTGTAAAAGGATGCTGTACTAAGTACTAAGATTGAATGTCACTTGGGGGTTGAATAAAACTGATAATGCTGTGAGCACAGAAAAGACATTTGTGGTTATTTCATTATAACTGTTATGTTATATTTGTCTGACCTACAAGTGCCTCTTTAATGTAAATGTAAGCAAGATGACTGAATGATCAAAAGCAATGTCAAACTGGCCAAAACACTCAATTTCAGTGGGGGTTGAATAATTTTGGTCACAACTGTATAATGGGACGTCGTAGAGATGAGTGATGGAAGTATGTAGTTTGAGGATGGATGAGGTACTAATGTTATGTTCAGCCTGCTTCCATTTGATGAGCTTCGCAGGAAGAAGATTGTTGGGGGTCTGTGGGTATTATGTTCCACATTTTCAATAATTCAATGCCCGCTTCTAGGTTTCTAATAGTGTAGGTTCTTCCCTGGTGTCTGACCGTTATTTTTGTGGGGAATCCCCATTGGTATGCGATACTGTGATTCCGCAGCGCTTTGGTGATAGTAACCAGTTTTTTACGGTTAAGGAGTGTAGTTTTAGAAAGGTCTGCGTATAACTTGATATTTGAGTAAGATGGTGATAGTGGTGGAGGGTTTCTGGCTGCTGACATTATTTTCTCCTTTATATGGTAAAAGTGGATCCGCGCCAGAACATCCCTAGGGATTGATGCTGACAGGAAAGACGGCTTGGGTATTCTATGAGCGCGGTCAATTGCGATCTCTATATCTGAGAGAGACGGTATAAGAGATTTCATGTATTGTTGTATAAAGGGTAGTAGTGCCTCGTTGGTGATGTGTTCAGGAATACCTCTAAATTTGATGTTGTTGCGTCTTGAGCGGTCCTCCAGGTCCGCCAGCTTTAGGTTAATTTGTTCAATGTCTGAGGTATGGTCAGCGTGTGCATCAATTATGTCATTGTGGGCAGTAATGATTTCTCCCATCCGTGTCTCAATATGTTGCAGTCTGTGGTCATGATTCTGAATCACGGTAGTGATTTGGGCTAGCGATGCTGTCAAATCGCTATGTAGCGTCTGCCTTAGTGAGAGGAGCATATTTTTCATGCAGATCTCCGAGATAGGTTGGTCAGACACCGGGAACGACTCAATTATTGGGAGATCATTGGGATGCTGAGGGGATGGATGGATGAGGGTTTGGCACATGGATATATTGTCAGTGTCCAGCCGTGGTCTGGACTTAGCTGGGCTGCCTGATGTGGGTGTCAGGGGAGGAGAAGACTCACCAGGGTCCCCTGGGTAGAGTGGATACTGCAGCCTGGGATCTGTGTGCTGTGTCCTGTCATCCTCTCCCTGCTTGTCAGCTCCGTTCCGGCAGCCGGCGCCATCTTTGATCCCTGCCTGGATTACAGGGAAGAAAAGAGTCAGTTTCCCGGGCTGTCCCGGGGTTTTCCGTCGGCGTGGCATAGGTAGGGAGGGTTGTACACCTCTGCCCTAATGTGCTGTGGGGTTGTTGTCCCTCAGAGCCGGTGTGTGCCGCATCGGGTCTGGCTTATGGACGGAGCGGTGTTACTCCACGTCCATACAGGAGCCGGCCGCGCATGCGCCCCCTGTTGTTATATTTTAAAAATAAAAATTGTACCTTTACAATCACTTTAAGGCCTCACAGCTGGGGACCATGAGGTAAGTCTCTTTGGCATTCAATCTTCTCCTTTGTAATTGTGAATATTGAACAGTCTAAGGCCTCACAGCTGGGGACCACAAGACAAGTTTTTGGCCATCTGGTTACCTTGCACCCGTGCACAGTTACTGGTACCCAGTGCATCATCCAGTACACAGTCTCAAGGAGGAATTTAGGGTCAGTACTCACAAGTCCCCAGGACATAAGCCACCTCCCAGCTTCCTCCAGGCACAACCCAGTGAATGAGATAGCACCTCTCAGGACCAGATCTCTTAATGGTGTTGTCCTGCAGGAAGTTCTAAGCAAAGTCTATTTAATCCTTTAATCCTGGCACCTCCAAGGCCTCCTAGAGCAGCTGTCAGTCCACAGATTGCCTGGCAGCAGAAGCTCCTGCACCTCTGGAACCCTCCTGGGGAGAAGGAACCCTGATCTCCAGTGTCTCAGACTAATTATCTCAATTCCAACCCCTAATGGGCACTCCTCCCCAGGGATTGGCTGGAACACAATAGACATTCAGATTAGTTGATTTGAATTTCCCAACCTAAGCTCTAGAAATGCTTTCAGAGGCAGGAGGAAGCAGTCATAGTCCCAGCCTGGGAGACCCTGAATAGTACAGAACAAACGATTACTGGTTCCTTGATTGCAGAAGAAGCCAAAAACTAAATTTACCCAGCATCCTGCACTAGGAGGGTGCTACATAATATTCGTAAAAATGCAATATTTTTATAGGAGGATAATAGAGGAATAAATTACTGAAATGTCTCCATTACCTGAAGCCTCCTTTAGGATGTGGTGGATGTGTCGGAGTTTATTGGCCATTATTCTCTCCACTGATAGAGGGTTTATTTTATGTTCAGTCAGAGATTCCATTTCTTCTTTGCTCAGGGTCAGGAGTTCACAGTCCCGGTATCCCCCGTCCATCCATCGGGCTATAATCTGTTTCTCCGAATTTATATCTTTCACATCTCTTATCACAACTTTTATGTTTCCTGGACCTACAGAGCAGACAAGACTATAAACTAGACAATACATGTAAGAACCTTCCAAGCATACTGTAGCTCTACAGAGATGGTCAACAAAACACAATTCCTACATTCAACTGTTATAGTAATGTAGCGATACCCCCGAAGGGGCTGCTTAAGTTTGTTCACTCCGCCACTCTTCCTTTCAACCCCAAGAACTGTCTCAGCCCACACTGGCACACCTGGCAATAGTGTAAGTGCAAGGACCAATGAAAAGCACACACTTTATAATAAAACACAGAGATCAGCTTTACTGTAGACCTCTATGGGAAATAATAAACATTAACAACCAGTATATGTTAGGAGAATCAAGAGAACAACAAATACTGTGACGGAAAGCAATATAACTCACTTTTACACTCGGGCTGCTTTCAGGGGATTCCAACCATGAATAACCCCAAGAGCAGAGGCAAACACTTAAATGGCAACCTCAAAGTGGATTTAACTCCTCTTCATAAATTTGGCCCCATGATGTCCAAGCAGGAGGAGAGCAGAAGAATGACTCTCTGTTGTGTCAGACTTCTTCCTTCTAAACCCCGACACCATGACCCCAATAGGAAAACACTGTACCCAACTGATGCTTAATAGCTACTTTAAAGGTAAAGCTATTCCCTCACACACTATGCAATATAGAGGCCTGACTACGCATGCGCGTGCTCGTATGGCACCAGTAACTTCAGTCTCTTTGTAACTGGATGAATGTTGGGATCTTCAGCTAGCCACTTTCGTTGGTGCACTTAAACTCCTTAAACACTTAAAGTGTAATTGTAATCCTGTGGCAGTATTTGTATAGCAAAGTGAACACGGTGTCTGTTCAGCAGGGCCATCTACACAACCCAGTGCCTGGTGAATATGAGCAAGGTATGATGTCTCTGTATGTGTGCAATGTTCCTGTCATCTGACAGTGGGAGAAATCCCTCTCACCAGATCCTGTGACAAAGGCCCAAACGATCGTCCTGGAAATGACAGGTTCCTCTGGTCACCTCACGATGAGCACTTCACACTGTCAGTGTAGGCACTGTACTGTAGACCACTTCTTTCAGTTTGGATGTTCCTTTGTCTGATGCAGATCACCAAGCATCCAGTGCACTGCCCATCAGCACTTCTTTGCCAGGTCCAATCTCTCTCCTGCCACATGCAATCTCCCTCTCCCTCAGGAGAAACCCCAAGCTGGCCCCTTCACTCTGCTCTCCCTAAGCATGATGGCTTTCGTGGTTCTTTTTTAATTCTATCTCCATATTAGCCTATAAGGCCGTTTCTGTTCAAAACTCCATCGTCCACAATGCTTTGCAGCTGCACTTCCTGCTTGAAAGAGTCCTTGACATTGGCTCCTTTAATGGCTCTCATAATTGGCTCTCTCTCTCTTACAGTCTGAGAGGAGAAGGGGGGGCTGAAATCCCTCACTGCTTTGTCTGTGTCAGGGCAAGTGTCAGGTTACACAGGAGAGGCCAGTCAGCAGATCACAGCCATGAAACAGGATTAAATCTCTCCTGCTACACACTCCCCCCACCAAAGAACCTTTGGTCCTCCAAAGGCAGTAACAATCCTTGACCTGGTACATGCTTGATATATACACGCGGAGAAAACAAATTAGTACACACAGGAAATTAAATTATTCACACTTGCATAAGAATCTGGCAGAGGAACCTCCCACCATGTAGCAAAGTGAGGGTTGTCCTGCCCATAGGCCACACTAATGGGAATGGCCCAACCAGATGTGCCAGGGGGTGAGTTGGGGCTGTTCTCTACCGAAACTGCTGTAGGAGAACCAGGCGTCACGAGATTCCTTCTAGAAGCATGTACTACTTCCTCAGAGTTTTCACCCAACACATCATATGTCAGTCTTTTTGGGGGTTGAATAACTCTACGCTCTCTCTGTTCTCTGGGCTCTAGCAATGGTTCTGGCGTTGCTTCCGATGTTGGTTCTGACACTACTGACTCATCAACCCTTGCTTCTTGCTCGACGCACTCTGTCTCTCCCAGTTCAGCTTCCTCCACGTCTTCTCCCTCAGCAACAATGGACCCAGAGTCTTCAGGTTCTAACTCGGATAGAGAAGGCTCAGGCTCTTGCAAATCTTCTGTATGTTGAGCCTGAGGTACAAATTCAGGAGCCTCTGGCCTAAGAGGAACTACGTCAGTCACTCCAGTGGAACAAGGAGTGGTGGGTTCGGAAATGTCAGATGGCCACAGCAAATCTGTCCCTACCTCCTCACTCTCACTGTCCTCTTCATTTACAGGAGGTGGTGTGGGTTGAGACCTGGTCACAGGTCTAGTTCTCTGAGAAGTTGAGGGGGTAGACTGTGGATCAGATTGTGATGGTAGACGGACTGCATCCGACAAAGGCAAAAGGTGGTTGCGGTGCCAGGTTTTGAGTGGGCCAACACCCTTTTCCGGTCGAATCTGGTAAACTGGCAATCCAGGCAATTGTTTGCAGATGACATAGGGCTCTGATCGCCACCTATCCGCCAACTTGTGTTTTCCAGGGATGCCCAGATTTCTCAGTAAGACTCTGTCTCCAGATTGTAAGTCCTGTACTCGCACTCTGAGATCAAAGTTCCCCTTGTTTCTCTGTCCCCTGGCGTCTGAGGTGGCTTGAGCCTTCTCATAAGCAATCTTCAGGCTTTTCCTTAGGCGGTCCACATATCCTCTATGGGAAGCTGCAGAGGTATGGTCTACAGAGGTTCCAAAAGCCAAGTCTACTGGCAGTCGGGCTTCCCGGCCGAACATCAGCCGGTAAGGAGAGTATCCTGTAGCGTCGTTGGCAGTGCTATTGTAGGCATGTACGATGGCTGCTACATGCTTACTCCAGTGTTGCTTTTGCACTGAAGTCAAAGTCCCGAGCATATTCAGGAGGGTACGATTGAATCTCTCTGGCTGAGGATCTCCCTGAGGATGGTATGGAGTAGTCCTCGACTTTTGGATGCCTAGTAGACTCAAGAGTCTCTTGATGAGATTGCTCTCGAAATCTCTCCCTTGGTCTGAGTGGATACGTTGTGGTAGTCCGTAATGCACAAAGAACCTTTCTACTAAAATCTTTGCCACAGTTGATGCTAACTGATCTCTAGCAGGAAAAGCCTGGGCATACCTGGTAAAATGGTCAGTCACTACCAGGATATTTCCCTGTCCACTCTGATCCGACTCCAGGCACAGGAAGTCAATGCACACCAACTCCATGGGTCCCTGACTTTGAAGGTGGCCCATTGGGGCAGCTCGTTGAGGCAGAGTCTTCCTCTGAATACATCGGATGCAGGAGTGACAGTAACTTTCAACTTCTGTCCGCATGCAGGGCCAGTAGAAGCGGTCTCTTACCAAACAAAAGGTTCTTTCTGGTCCCAGATGGCCATGGTCATCATGGAGAGCAGTCAGCACCGTTTCTCTGTGTTTTGCGGGCAAAAATAGCTGCCATTTCTCTTCAGGATCATCAGAGGGGCCCCTTCGGTAGACCACTCCGTGGCGTAACTGTAGCCGATCCCACTCATGATGTAGCCGCCGGGCCTCCCTTGACGATGTAAGAAGCAAATCAGGGCTTTTGCTTTCTAAAGCATTCAATACTAGGCCGCAGAGGGGGTCTTCCAACTGATCTCTTCGCAGCTCCTTCCTGGAAAGCTTGGGCAGGCCTTCACCCCCAACCTTGACGATGTAAGAAGCAAATCAGGGCTTTTGCTTTCTAAAGCCTTCAATACTAGGCCGCAGAGGGGGTCTTCCAACTGATCTCTTCGCAGATCCTTCCTGGAAAGCTTGGGCAGGCCTTCACCCCCAACCTGGGTGACATTGCAATAACACCTGGGAACGCCAGATGCCGAAATCCCAATGTCTTCTGCCCTGGACCCACCTCTTGTTCGGTATTCCACTCCTTGGCATAAGGCTCGTACCCCTTCAGAGGGCACCTGAGTCCACTCTTCTGGGGAATCCTTGGAACAGTGAGGTCTTCGGGATAAGGCATCTGCATCCCTATTCCCAATCCCTGGCCGATAACTGAGGCTGAAAGTGAACTCCGATAAGGCAGCTAACCACCTGTGGCCAGTAGCATCCAGCTTAGCTGTAGTGAGAATGTATGTGAGGGGGTTATTATCTGTTTTTATCACAAATTCTGCTCCATATAGGTAATCTCGAAGTTTGTCCACTACTGCCCACTTCAAGGCCAAGAATTCAAGCTTGTGGGTTGGGTAGTTCTTCTCAGCGGACGCCAAACCCCGACTCACATAGGCGACAGGTCACAAGCATCCATTCTGTTCT
Source organism: Staurois parvus (assembly GCF_062004578.1). NCBI lineage: Eukaryota > Metazoa > Chordata > Amphibia > Anura > Ranidae > Staurois > Staurois parvus. The sequence continues at coordinate 80,570 of NW_028319048.1, forward strand.
TGATAGAGGACTCCCCCTAACCCATCTCTACTTGCATCCACATGCAATTCGTACGGCTTGGCTGGGTCTGCATAGGCCAGGATTGGAGCGGTGGTTAGACTCTTTTTCAGCCGTTCAAAGGCCTCTTCACACTGGGTTGTCCATTGTCCTTGAATATATTCCCTAGGCCTCCTGGGTCCCACTGCTGGCTTCGCAGGTCTAGAAAGATCTGCATCATCATTGTCTTCTTCGTTTCTGAGCAGTTCATTGAGTGGACGGGCTATCCGAGCGAAGCCCTGGACGAATCTGCGATAATAGGAGCAAAACCCCAGGAAAGATCTGAGCTCTGTGACATTTGTGGGCCTCGGCCACGAAGTAACAGCTTCCAGCTTCTTGGGGTCAGTGGCCACTCCATCGGCAGATACGATATGACCCAGGTAATTGACCGAGGGTTGGTAAAACTGGCACTTCTCCAAAGACAACTTCAGACCCTCATCATGAAGTCTCTTGAGTACCTTCTCCAATCTCTCCTCATGTTCCTCTAGGGTCTTCCCGAACACAATGATGTCGTCCAAGTATACCAGTACTTCAATTAAATTCATGTCACCCACCGTCTTCTCCATCAGCCTTTGAAAGGTGGCTGGAGAGTTGCACAAACCTTGAGGCATCCGGTCAAATTCAAAGAACCCTATTGGGGTTATGAACGCGGTCTTTTCTCGGTCTTCTGGGTGCATGGGGATCTGGTAATACCCATTCTTCAGGTCCAGCACACTGAACCACTTTGCCCCTGATAGGCTTTGCAAAGCATCCTCTATCCTGGGGGTGGTATACTGATCAGGAACAGTTCTTCGGTTTAGCGTCCGGTAGTCGATGCACAATCTTAAAGATCCGTTCTTCTTCCGGACCACCACTATCGGAGAGGCGTAAGGGCTTCGGGACTCTCTGATGATGCCTGTCCTCTTCAACTCTGCCAATTGCTCACGCAGGTCTTCCAAATCTCCCAATGGAACTCGTCGAACCCTTTCCCTGAATGGAGCGTCTTCTCGAAGCCGGATCCGATGATGGGCACTCTCTGCACACCCCACATCGAACTCACTTCTGGAGAATGCAGCCCGCCACCCTAGGAGTTGATTCTTCGCTCTCTCTCTCCATTCCGGGGAAAGGGGGGTGTTCCTTGGGTAAAACGCATCGACAGGGATTTCTTTCTCTCTTCCGTCCCCTAGCTCAGTGGGCAAGATTGGAGTTGCAGGATCCACATGTCCTAACAGCACCCGAGCTGGGATTTTCACTGGGGCAGCAGTTGGGTTATGAACACTGACCGAAACCTTTCCGTGGCTCCTCCGTAGCGCTTTTGTTGACACTACCTCTGGGAGGATCTCCACTCCTGTGTTCACTTCACAGCCACCAGCCTCAAGGACAATGAAGGGGCCTGGCTGCTTCCAGGTCAATTTGACTGATGCCTGTAAACACGCCACCTCTCCGGGTTGTAGCACCTTCTCATGTTGATCCAGGCGCCATATCTTCCCTATTCTTTCCGCTGGGGTTCTCCTTTCTTGTACCAGGCGCTGATATGCTTGCCTCAGCATGGGATGTACAGAAGGGGGTTGATCATTGGGCTCTTCGACCAATGGCGCCAACAGCCTTCTGACAAGATTGGTGTTGGTCCCTATGATTAGGGGACTCCTATTGGCCCCAGGCGGCCGGGGACAGATGATGGCTAAGGCTTCGAAAGTCTCAGCCTTCCCTGTCATGGAAGGATCAAAAGTTAGTCTGACCGATAGGTAACCATCATAGGGAAACTTCTGGGTTCCTATGCCCCATATTTCCAGATCTTCCAGCTTCTGCAAGGGCAAATGCTTCAGATGCTTGTCATAGAAATCTCGATACAGAAGGGTTACTTGGGCTCCGGTGTCCAGAAGAGCCCTGGTATAAATCCCTTCTACCTGAATCGGGACGACAGGGGAGGGTCCCACTAAATTCTCAGGGAGTGGTGAACAGGTAGCTGTCTTCTTCTGTTCTGCAGTTCTTATCCTTACTCCCCTCCTGGGGGAGTTTTGACTCGGCCTAAGCCGTGGTTGACTCCCAGGTTTGAGGTGTGCACTGACTCCCTGAGGTGAAGTGGCATCTTCCCTAGGCTGTTTGTAAGGGATGGTGGGGTCCTTCTGGATAGGACCAGATTTTCTCCTCGCCCCCCTTTTACTTGGTTGAGTGGAGCTAGCTGTGGTGGTGGGGTCCCTGGGTTGCTCCTTCACCAGGGCCCTCTGAAGTTTTCCGCCGGTTTTTGGCGCTTAGCTTCAGGCTTCCTGGGGCTCGGACAGACTCTCCTGACATGTCCGGTCCCTCCACAATTAAAGCAGGTCATTTGAATGGTGGGACTAGTTGCTTGCGTTGGGGCAACTCCTGACAGGTTTTCAGAAACTGCTCTCGTCTCTCTTGCTAAACCCGACGGTCCCGCCATTAGTAAGGTCACCATCTCCATTAATTGGAACACCTGAGTCTTAAGGAGTTCAACTTCAGGGGTGTCACCTCCCACATTGACTACCCGGACCCCTACAACAGAGTCTGACTGTCTCTCTTTGTCATCCAACATGGCTTCCTCCTCTCTCACAGTCCGGATCAAGTCTGGATAGTTCAGGAGGCCACCATCTCGCCGAGTTCGTAATAGAATGGCAATAGGGTCTAGGGGCCTGGCTCCCCGTAGGACTTGTTGCGCCCGAACCTCATCTACTCTTTCAGGGCCTATTCCCCTTTTTAGCAGAATTTGGTGTATTATCTTGTCTAGACGTCCCATGTAACTGGAGAGTTTCTCCCCTTCATTTTGGTAGGTATGCTCTAGCTGATAGATGAGGTCTGAAGCCTTCTCAGTGCGCCCAAATACATCTTGTAAAATATCTAGATAGCCCTGAGCAGTGCAATCCTGTTTGCTAAGTTTTAGGTTGCGAATGGCCTCCAATGCAGGGCCCCTTAGGCTCTCCGTAATCCTCTGTTTCTTGTGGGCCTCAGGAATGTCCCATTCACTTAGTGCTTGCATGGCTTGGTCTAGCCACTCTTCAAAGCCATCCTCCCCAGTAGGTATTGGTAGCCTACCCGAGAAGAATCGGAGCTTCCGATACATCCCTGTGTATGGAGAGGGGTCTTTGCGGCATTTTAACATGAAGTCCCCCAATGCAGTGAGGAATTCCGGGCCTATGGTGGCTAGAGGTGTCTGGGACAGGGGTTCTTCCCTCTCAGGTTTTGCACAACTAGGCCCGGGGATGTTCAACTGAAGTAACTGGAGCCTTGTCCCATCCTCTATTTGGATATTGGCTCCTTGGAAACTGTCAGGGATCCCCTTCTTCCACTCTAGCAGGGCATATGCCAGGGTGGTGTCTGAGGCGGGTATCACATCTATCACCCACGTTTTCTTTCCCTCTGTGGGTAGTGCATTCACTATCTTGATAATCTGTTCTTCGGTCCCCATTTCTCTGGGGAACTCGACCACTACACTCCGTTCTGGGCAAGCATTTTCCCTGCTGCACCACTTGGTCGCAGCTGCGACGTCCATCTTAGGAGTTGTTATAGGGCACTGCTTGAGTGGTTGTTGGGTGATTGAGCAGCAAGTAATCCCGGACGAGCCCCCACATGTAGCGATACCCCCGAAGGGGCTGCTTAAGTTTGTTCACTCCGCCACTCTTCCTTTCAACCCCAAGAACTGTCTCAGCCCACACTGGCACACCTGGCAATAGTGTAAGTGCAAGGACCAATGAAAAGCACACACTTTATAATAAAACACAGAGATCAGCTTTACTGTAGACCTCTATGGGAAATAATAAACATTAACAACCAGTATATGTTAGGAGAATCAAGAGAACAACAAATACTGTGACGGAAAGCAATATAACTCACTTTTACACTCGGGCTGCTTTCAGGGGATTCCAACCATGAATAACCCCAAGAGCAGAGGCAAACACTTAAATGGCAACCTCAAAGTGGATTTAACTCCTCTTCATAAATTTGGCCCCATGATGTCCAAGCAGGAGGAGAGCAGAAGAATGACTCTCTGTTGTGTCAGACTTCTTCCTTCTAAACCCCGACACCATGACCCCAATAGGAAAACACTGTACCCAAGTGATGCTTAATAGCTACTTTCAAGGTAAAGCTATTCCCTCACACACCATGCAATATAGAGGCCTGACTACGCATGCGCGTGCTCGTATGGCACCAGTAACTTCAGTCTCTTTGTAACTGGATGAATGTTGGGATCTTCAGCGAGACACTTTCGTTGGTGCACTTAAACTCCTTAAACACTTAAAGTTTAATTGTAATCCTGTGGCAGTATTTGTATAGCAAAGTGAACACGGTGTCTGTTCAGCAGGGCCATCTACACAACCCAGTGCCTGGTGAATATGAGCAAGGTATGATGTCTCTGTATGTGTGCAATGTTCCTGTCATCTGACAGTGGGAGAAATCCCTCTCACCAGATCCTGTGACAAAGGCCCAAACGATCGTCCTGGAAATGACAGGTTCCTCTGGTCACCTCACGATGAGCACTTCACACTGTCAGTGTAGGCACTGTACTGTAGACCACTTCTTTCAGTTTGGATGTTCCTTTGTCTGATGCAGATCACCAAGCATCCAGTGCACTGCCCATCAGCACTTCTTTGCCAGGTCCAATCTCTCTCCTGCCACATGCAATCTCCCTCTCCCTCAGGAGAAACCCCAAGCTGGCCCCTTCACTCTGCTCTCCCTAAGCATGATGGCTTTCGTGGTTCTTTTTTAATTCTATCTCCATATTAGCCTATAAGGCCGTTTCTGTTCAAAACTCCATCGTCCACAATGCTTTGCAGCTGCACTTCCTGCTTGAAAGAGTCCTTGACATTGGCTCCTTTAATGGCTCTCATAATTGGCTCTCTCTCTCTTACAGTCTGAGAGGAGAAGGGGGGGGCTGAAATCCCTCACTGCTTTGTCTGTGTCAGGGCAAGTGTCAGGTTACACAGGAGAGACCAGTCAGCAGATCACAGCCATGAGACAGGATTAATATCTCCTGCTACAGTAAAAACATAGTAGATTGTACAATCAGACTGAAGTGTGTGTGTCTGGCTGTACTCTCCATACACTAATGTTTTATCCCTTCCTTTCTGCAATCATTTTTTTTTTATTATTCCTCAGCACAATGCCGTGAATACATTATTAAATATTCTCCCCTTTGAAATCCTGAAGGTGACAATTTGCATGGCTGGTGGCTCTCAATCCCAGCAGTCAGGGTCTCCATTGATGATCAGGAGCCTGTTAGAGTGGCTCCTGATCATGTGACCACTATATCAGCTGTGACTTAGTAATTACATGCAGGTTGGAGACCCCAATGATAAATAGAAAGCTTTCAGCGAGCAGATGCCACCTTTAGGCTGAACTATTTGTATGCAGTGGCATATATTCAATAGTGTAACTGTCAGGTACAATTGCATTATTAAAATTGATAATAAACTCATTTAAAGATAGGGAAAGATTTAAGCCTTTTTTTAACAACCAAGCAAGTTTTTTTATTATGTGTACCAAATACCAAGTACCGAGTCATATACAAAATATCTTATATACAGTAAACAGCTCTCAATAGTAGGCAGTTGCACCCAGGAATAATCCCCCATGAGGAGTTAAATTGTAAAATAAAAAGAGGGGAGCCCCTCTAAGAGTAGCAACTAAAACCAGCTATAGGATGAAGGATGAAATCTTCTCACGTGTTCAGGTGGCTGTTACCACACAGTAAGTTGTTGCCAGGTCGGGTTGTAAGACCGACTGCAGTATGGCTGTTCTCTGTGTACAGTCTGCCTGTGGAAGAGTTTTATGTGCAGCAGCCGCAGCGCTTGATTAGCCGAGTTCCCCTCTAATGTTCTCCTAGTTATAAGTAAAAGGGGACGACTTAGGACCAAGGGGTACAGTTCTAGACAAAACTGGAAGTTTACTATATTCCAAGGGAGGGCGATTCATTTTTCCAAGGGGCCACATGAGAGACTGGGACTGTTGTGGAGGGCCGAACCAGAGTTTAGTGTATAGTAAAAAAATATTTTTAATAAACTGGCAGCGTTAAGTGGACAACATTGGACTGGGAAGGTCCATAAGTATGTAACCATTATAGAAAAAAAAGACCTAGTATGAGGAATAATAGGCACAACTGCTCATGAAAGGTGTGCACACTCACCATTATTAGAGGAGAAATGTCCTCTGCTGATCTGCTGGTCACAATGTTGGTGTAAGGCAGGCTGGTAAAAGCAGGGAGCTGACAGGCACAGGGGTTCATTAACTGATCTCCCCTTCTGTGTGACTGATAAGTTCAGGGAGATATCTGGCAGAGATGAGAGGACTGGAAGGAGAGAGGATGAGATCAGTACAGGGGGGGGGTTTTCGGTTGAAAAATGACACAGGAAATAGACGGAGGGCATGGCAGGGGTTAAAGGGGCTTGGACTAGGTGGTTGGTTGAAGAATTTAAAAGTAAAGTTGGTGGCAAAAAATATCTGATTGAGTCAAAGTCAAGGAAGCGTGGAGCTGCAGGGGGTTGTCTGGCAGTTGGTCTGGGGTGGTCTATAGTCGTGGAGGCCTTCTGTGCTGTGGAAAACTCCTCGCCCTCCCACCCTACATTGGATCTTTGGGTGCTCGGGTATGTTGGTGGTTGTGGTTTGCTTTGGCCTATGGCATGCGGGGTACAAGGTCCTTTTGGGTTGGGATGGGTAAAAGAGGTACATTGTAGGGACCCGTCCGATCTACAGCTCCCAGTTGTTGGGATGTGTATCTGTGTGTTGTCTCTGAGTCAGTGGTCTTGTGGCTGGAGGCCTGGTTAAGTGACACGCAGGTATTGTCCACAGCTTGATACCTAATAGGACCTTGGGGCTCAATAATTTTCTGTGTGATTATGTTAGTTATCGGTTATTCTTCTGTTATTTATATTTTGGTCGATAAAAAGCTGCTATGGCCATTCAACTCCAAATTGTTGTGTTGTCTTTATTTACAAGCAGTAAGATGGGTTTGTGGTCAGAGCAGTATAGACAAGCAATATTTAATACCCGAGTCATGACCTGGAGAGAAGAACGGAGGCATGGCTACTGGGGTTTACAGCATGCAGGCACTAACACAGGAGGAACTTAGCCGGGTAGCAGAGTGGTGGGAGAGCTTCAATACCTCTCCTAGGCAATGCTGTCCCACCAGAACCACGCCTCCCGCTGTACCAATCAGCTCCTCAGGCTCTCTCCTTCCAGTTCTTGCAGCTCCAAAACCATTCCATTTTTTCCTAGGCCCCTTTCACACGGAGGGACTCCGCTAGCTTGCTCAGTGGGGAATCTGTCCACTGACCCCCGCTGAGCAGGTGAATGACAGATCTGTGCCCACTCCGCTTAGGCAAAGCAGACCTACTCTCCTCTATAGCTGGTCAGATGTAAATGGACCGCCTGTCTGTTTACATCTGACTGCCATCTAATCTGATCCATTAGATGGATGAGGAAGGGATCCCCATCTGTCTGGTTTTAGTGGATCTGATGAGATACAGACAGGTGTATGTGGACATAAGTCTGTTTACATCCACAGCTCCATAGAGAGCAATGGATGGTCCAGGTCTAGATCCACACCAGACCCAAAATCCCTTAGGATTGTGAGGGGACCCGCACACCTTTTTTCTCTCTTTTGTTTTTGGTATGGGGATCCCCCAAAATCCATACCAGACCTAAGGGCCTTTTTTGTATTTTGTTGTGGGGTTTTCCTAAAATCCATAGCAGACCCAAAGCACCTGGTATGGATAGGAGGGGGGGGGCACACAGTTTTTTTCATCATTTGTAATTGCTGGCATGTTTGGTTTTCATTCAGCTGTCAGTGGGACACCCGGAGTTATCCATTGTTAAATATACCGTGGCTGGCTTCCTCAACAACCAGCTACCGTGCGATAAATTACCACAATACAGATATTTTACAGCAAGAGGTATTTACCGCAAAATTCTTAGTGAATTGCACAATTGCAAAAAATGTACCACATGCGTTATTTTACTGTATGATTTCAGTCGTTATTCAGCTCTTAGTGAATTGGCCCCAATAACACAATCCTAAAACAAATTAGAATTGTTTGCAGCACTGAGCCGGAAATAATTAGCACTCCGAAACATCAAAACCCATAATCCATAAACCCCACAGTCATAAAGTGCCCACTTATTCATTTACATGAAAGGAAAAAAAAAGTTTATGTCAACATAATAAATAACCTCCAATCTCTCCCATGTTCTCATGCACTATAATTGTGCAATCATTTAAATAAAATCAATAATCCAAAATTCATAGACTCCATTTATATTCCCGAAGTGTTCCAATGTGAAATCCTCAAGTGCAGTCTTCACATAATAGTGTTCCCCAAGTGCACTGTGACCCACAGCCTTTACCAGATCTACTGTATATACCTCTCTATATACCTCCCTAAAGGATACAGTAAGTGCACCTTTTGCACAAAAATAATGCACATTTTTTGCAGGTAAAAAATAATAAATGCACATTTTTTGCAGGTAAAAAAAAGTGCATTTATTATTTTTGTCTGCAAGAGCAGACACCAGATTGCTGGTGCCATGCAGGTCTCCTGCAGATCTGTCAGTACCTCTGCTTCCTTTACAGAGATGTATGGGGTGTAGAGGATGTACGGGATGTATGGGGTGTAGAGGATGTACGGGATGTATGGGGTGTACGTGATGTACGGGGTTTACATGGTGTAGAGGGTGTACGGGATGTATGGAATGTATGGGGTGTACAGGATGTATGGGGTGTACAGGATGTACAGGATGTATGGGGTGTACGAGGTGTACAGGAAGTATGGGGTGTATAGGATGTATAGGGGTGTATCGGATGTACGGGATGTACGGGATGTATGGGGTGTACGGGATGTATGGGATGTAGAGAATGTATGGGGTGTATGGGTTGTACGCAATATACAGGCAAGCAGATATACTGACAGGAAGATTCAATGAACTACCAAAGCACTCACAACATCGGGATGTACGGGGGTGTATGGGGTGTACGGGATGTATTGGGTGTACAGGATGTACGGGGTGTATTGGGTGTACAGGATGTATGGGGTGTACAGGATGTATAAGATGTACAGAATGTATGGGATGTACAGGGTGTACAGGATGTACGGAGTGTATTGGGTGTACAGGATGTATGGGGTGTACGGGGATGTATGGGGCGTATGGGATGTATGGGGTGTACGGGATGTACAGGGTGTACGGGATGTATGGGGTGTACTGGATGTACAAGATATATGGAGTGTACGGGGTGTACGGGATGTACAGAGTGTACGGGTTATACGGGATGTATGGGGTGTACGGGATGTACGGGGTGTATGGGATGTATGGGATATACGGGGTGTATGGGGTGTACGGGATGTATGGTATGTACGGGGTGTACTGGATGTACAAGATGTATGGAGTGTATGGGGTGTACGGGATGTATAGAATTTACGGGGTGTACGGAGTGTATGGAGTGTATGGGTTGTACGGGTTGTACGGGATGTACTCGGATGTATGGGATGTATGGGGTGTACGGGATGTATGGGGTGTACGGGATGTACGGGGTGTACGGGATGTACTGGGATGTATGGGGTGTACGGGATGTATGGGGTGTACGGGGTGTATGGGATGTACGGGGTGTATGGGATATATAGGGTGTACGAGGTGTATGGGATGTATGGGGTGTACGAGGTGTATGGGATGTATGGGGTGTACGGGATGTACGGGGTGTACGGGGTGTACGGGATGTACTGGGATGTATGGGGTGTACGGGATGTATGGGGTGTACGGGGTGTATGGGATGTACGGGGTGTATGGGATATATAGGGTGTACGAGGTATATGGGATGTATGGGGTGTATGGGATGTTGGGACTTGTAGTTCATTCATTCCCAGAACTCTGTGGCTGCTGTGGAGCGTGGACCATGTGGGCGGAGCCCCGCACAGCCAAGCTGTTTCAAAAATCTGACAGCCAGTACAGGGAAACTTCACCCCGTACTTCTGTCACAGGTGGTGGGGGGGGGGGGCAGCTACAGCATTGGGAACACTTACCTCCCAACTTTCTAAGATGGGAATGAGGGACACCTATTAGAAAATCTATGTAGGTATAGGGCACACCCCCAGCCACGCCCCCTTAAAGGGGAGTTGTACAACAAAAATGATTGGTTAAACCCACCCACTTTTTTATCACTGCTCTTCCTTTATATTGGCTTTTGAAATGTAAAAATGCAGCAATTTAGAAATTGTATGAAAGGTTTAGCGCTGGGAACACTTTTTGACAGCTAAATAATGCATTTTATATACAACTATATGGATCCGACCAAAATGAGGGACAAATGAGGAGGAAGGCAGGACAGAGCGACTTTGTTCCAAATCAGGGACAGTCCCTGGAAATCAGGGACAGTTGGGAGCTATAGGAACATGTTACACATTCCACCCTAAAAACGGATGAACTTATCCTTCAACCAGTTTCACGGCGCCCCCTACCAGATGTACTGCTACACCGCAGCTCCACTGCACAAAATCATGTAAAGATAAGTGATTTTTCATTTCTGGGTAGGGGGCGTGTGCACCTCCTTACCCTCACCGCTATTGGCTGCTGAGGCTGTAAATCACCAAGCCCCGGCCAGCGATTCCCAGCAGGGACTCAGTGATTGCCACCAAAGCTGAGAGGGGGGAGATCTGAGTGTAAACAGCACAGGTCTCTCTCCTGGACATGCTGCTTTGTATCTCTTTGCACAGCATGTCTCCCTAGTAAATTGCACCCAGCACACAGTTAACCCTTTGATTGCCCCACATGTTAACCCCTTCCTGCCCAGTGGCATTAGTACAGTGTCAGTGCTTTTTTTAGCACTGATCACTGTATTGGTGTCACTGGGGATGTCAGTGGCAGTTAGTCTGTTCCCCCCAGTGTCAGAATGCCCGCCGCAGTCCTGCCATAAGTCGCTGATCAGCGCCATTACTAGTATGGAAAAAAAAAGTTCCATTATCTATACCGCCATTTGTAGACACTATAACTTTCACGTAAACCAATTAATTTACATGTATTGGGATATTGTTTAGCAAAGACACGGAGCACAATACATTTTGCCCCTCCCCCCCACCCCTTGCTCTTCAACATTTTGGATTTACAATAGCTTTCTCATTGTCAATGGTCACCAGGACAGATAGAGAGGATGGATCTCTTCAGTGGGGACACAGCCAGCAATAATACTCAGCAGAGGATCTAACCCTTCTCTGACCTCCTGCTCTCTAGCTCCCTTGTCTCCTCTTCCCATGCTTGTCTCCAGGACTTCTCCAGAGCCCCCCCATCCTCTGGAACTCTCTACCGCAATCTGCCTATCGCCTACTTTTAGGTGATCCCTAAAAACCTCTCTCTTCAGGGAAGCCTATCCTCCCTTCAGCTAATAACCAAATCTTCTATTCCTCCTATCAGTTCATCCCACAGTTATTACTTTTTGTACCGCTAGCCCCTCCCTTTTAGATTGTAAGCTCCTAGGATCAGGCCTTCCTTTCCCTCCTGTATTGAACTGTATTATTGCTGTATTGTCTTCCATTATATTGTAAAGCGCTGAGCAAACTGTTGGCGCCATAAATCCTGTATAATAATAATAATAATATATCACAATGAAGTTTTCCTCACACATACATCTCATACAATCCGGGATCTCTGATGTGAAAGGAGACTCTGCATATCAGAATATTTATACATCAGCTATCATATGATCCTACAATGGGCTCTGATCTGTGGAGCCGGGCAGAGTGGATCCAGAATCCAGGAGATCCCTTTCTCATCTGGGACTCCGTATGACTCACTTACCACGTTGTTCTCTGCAGTAATCCAGGAAACCCTTCATATCAGACAGATCCGGCAGAGGGGTCTCTGCAGAGTATGGGTGATAGAGAACAATGACTCTATCAAGGAAAGATCCCCAGATTTCTTCTGTGAGATAAGATGTGTAGCACACAGACACACGCTGAAAGGATGAAGTTTCTGATAGAAGCGGTATTATCTGTGACACATCGGTGTCGGGGTCCTGTATGAAGACAGTCAGCCACGCTCTGCTCTCCTCCCCACTCATCATATCACTGAAACAACACAGAGGAGGAGAAGTGAGAAGATCGATGTGATTTGTTATATACAGTATACATATAAAAGTGATATAAAGAAATGCTGTATACAGATGCTGGGTGACATTCAGGACGGACCTCTCTCTGTAACCCTCATGATGTCTATTTATGGGACTGAGGACCACCAGTCCTGAATGTGCTATAGGGGCACTCATGGGCCACTGCCTAGGGCAGCAGGTTAGAGGGGTAAGTCCAGGACATGACAAGTTGTGATGTGTTCTCTTATTACTTTGCTTCCCTCTTCTGTTCTCCTAATTCAGCAAGATAATCACTCATGGAAGGCAGTAGAGGGGATATCAGGATGAGTCACAAGACTCATGACTATTGCACCAGAGATAGGCTCGTCCACTTCCCCATTACCACCATTACCGTTCCGCACCAACCCCCTTCCCCTTAACCAATTATACTAACAAAAGACATAACACCAATTTTGGAGTAAATGGCCAACACGGCCTTTTAATAACAACTCAAGTTACAATACACCAACCATTCCTTATAACAGAAACCCACAGAATTGTTGTTGGTCTTCGAAGGCACCCCAAAACGATCCGAAATGCACCTGCGGACAACCATATACACTAGGCCTCCAGCCGCAACCAACCAGCTCGGAGACAACCATACCGTCCGCAGTGCAGCACCACCACCTTCCAGTTAAACCTTGGTTAACTGGGAATGTCCCCGGGCATCCCATACCACGGATGGGTCCCACACCATTGTTGTTTACCTTCCAAATAAGAACCGCCTCCAAAGACCAACAACCGCCACCAACCATTCCGTATAACAGAAACCCACAGAATTGTTGTTGGTCTTCGAGGGCACCCCAAAACGATCCGAAATGCACCTGCGGACAACCATATACACTAGGCCTCCAGCCGCAACCAACCAGCTCGGAGACAACCATACTGTCCGCAGTGCAGCACCACCACCTTCCAGTTAAACCTCGGTTAACTGGGAATGTCCCCGGGCATCCCATACCACGGATGGGTCCCACACCATTGTTGTTTACCTTCCAAATAAGAACTGCCTCCAAAGACCAACAACCGCCACAGCACGCTGGGTAAGCCCTTACCCATGCGTGCCACGCCACAAACGAGCAGCCCGCTGTATGCCATCCTGCAGATCCAGGGACCATAAATCCATCCCAACCGCAGTCAAAATGCACCCCATCGCACCTGAGATACCGCCAAGTATCCGCCTCCAACTCCAAGTGCCGGACCACCAACCCCCCATGGTGACTAAAGAAACGCCCCACCTCTCTGTTAACCTTGATCCAAGCCTTGTTGAGCCTCTCCACCGACCGCGCCCAACGCCAAGAGGTACGGGCGACAATGTCGGACCACACCACCACCATCCCCGGATAAGCCCACCGCAACTGAAGAAAATCCAGCTTGACATCTCGCACCAGCTCCCGCTCAGCATGCCTGAAAAAACACCCCGGCCCCACTGGACGACGGGACCAAAATTCCTGAACCGCCCGCACTGGGCACACCAGGGAAGCCGGAAGAACGAAAACGCACCCGACCACCACGTCCCAATTGGTTCGTCTTAGACCGACGTACCAGCACCTCCACCCATTCACCGGAGCACCTGACCTCATCCACCAATAACCCCGCAAGAACCGATTTGGACGGACTAACGAGCTCCCCAATACGCAACGCCCCCAAAAAAAAGCCACCGCAAAAGCCGCCCGAAATAAGCACACCCCAAATCCTGAAGAACACACAGACCACAAATGCACAAACAAAGACCCCAACAACTCAAAAGACACCGGACGACGAGAATCCTTACACCGATGAGCGCTCCGGTAACCCCGGAGAGCCTGCCGAACCCAAAAATCTTCAGTGAAATCCAGACACCCTTGCAACTTAAAGAAGAATGCCAAACCCGCCAGTCGGCGATCCACCGCAGCAGCCGACACCCCCCGCTCAAAATTCCGTCACAAAGTACAATACCGCCAAAAACCACCTCCGGCCCCCAGGGATCAATCACAACCCGCTGTAGCAGATCCAGCCACTCCCGCCAGACCCTAGAGTATGCAGACCAAGTCGCCACACTCACCGAACGCCGGATCCAGCCCGCAAGGACTCCAAGGCAATCCCCCACAGCCCGTCGGGACAAGGAACCCCGTGTTGCCCCGCCGCTGGCGCCACCTCTCGGAATTTGTCCCACCGAAAGCGAGACAAAGCGTCAGCCACAGTGTTATCAACCCCACGGAGACGCAGCGCATGGAGAAAAAACATTCAGACGCAGACAACGCAACCCTAAATGGCGAAGCAAGGCCACCACCAGTCGTGAAGAAGCTGAGACCCGATTGATGACCTGAACCACCCCCAAATTGTCACAGTGACAACGCACGGTTAGATTTCGAAAAATTCTCTCCCCAAACCTCAACCGCCAACACCACCGGAAAAAATTCCAACAACACCAAGTTGTGAAGAAAACCCGCCTCCCGCCAGGAAGCAGGCCACAAGGCCGCACCCCATCGACCCTGGAAAAAAGCCCCATAGCCCGCCGCCGCCGCCGCGTCCGTGAACCATTCCAAGTCAAAATAGCTAACAGGGCCAGACATCCAGAGAGCCCGCCCATTAAATGAATCTAAAAAGGTGTGCCACAAATGCAAGTCCTCCCGATGATCCCGAGTCAACCGAATAAAATGTAAAGGGGAGGTAATCCCTGCCGTCGCTGCCGCCAACCGGCAGCAGAACACCCGACCCATGGGCAGAATCCGACAAGCGAAGGTAAGTTTCGCCCAACAACGACTGTAAGGCCCGCAGCTGAATTTCTCGCTTGCCCCAGCACCCCACGGAGTTCCCCCTGTAGAGCCACCAGCTGAACCTCAGGCAAGTGGCCCTGCATCGTGCTGGAATCCAAAACAATGCCCAAGAAAGCCATCACCGTAGCCGGGCCCACAGTTCTATCCACTGCCAGAGGAATCCCGAAACGTACTGCAACGTGGTGCAAAGTGGCCAGCAAAACTGCACATACTCCGGAATCCGGCAGACCCACGCAAAGAAAATCATCCAAATATTGGAAGACCGAATTCACCCCCGAGACATCCCGCACCACCCACTCCACGAATGAACTGAACTTCTCAAACAAAGCGCAAGATATAGAACACCCCATAGGAAGGCACTTATCAACGCAAAATTAGCCCTGCCAATGACAACCCAAAAAAAACCCCGAAAACTGTCCGGATGGACTGGCAACAGCCGAAACGCCGACTCAACGTCCGATTTCGCCATGAGCGCACCGCGCCCATACCGACGGACCCAGAAAACAGCCGCATCAAAAGACGCGTAAGACACCGAACACGACTCCGAATCAATAGCATCATTCACCGACCCCCCCTTAGGGAAGGACAGGTGGGGAATTAACCTAAACGCATTCAGCTCCTTCTGGGGCACAACCCCCAAGGGAGAAACAACCAAATCTGAAAACGGAGCGCAAGCAAACGGACCCCCCATGCGTCCCAACCCCACTTCCTTACGCAACTTAGCCGAAACCCCCTCCTCATGCCGCAAGGCCGACCGCAAATGCCGAGCTAAGGGAGGAATCAAAGTCCAAGTACACGGGATGCGGAAACCCTCCGAAAAACCCGCCGTCAGCAGCACTGCAGCTGCCCGATCAGGAAATCTCTTTAAGAAAGGCCCCATCCTTTGCACTCGCACCGGAGTCGTCCCTCTTACCAGCATGCTCTCCGGGAAGGCCTCGACCCCGCTGGAAACAGCGCGACAAGGGATGGGAGCCCCCGCACCTGGAACATTCGTGCTGAAAACGGCAAGACCCACCAAATCGACACGTTCCCTCTCGGAACTGCCAGCAGAACCCCCAACGCCTGGAGGCCGATTGTCCCGGGGAGAACGAACCGCCGGCCCCCGCTCTGAA
The DNA here is from genome assembly GCF_062004578.1 of Staurois parvus. Taxonomy (NCBI): domain Eukaryota; kingdom Metazoa; phylum Chordata; class Amphibia; order Anura; family Ranidae; genus Staurois; species Staurois parvus. The sequence continues at coordinate 96,571 of NW_028319048.1, forward strand.
AAAACGAACCAGGGGCCTTCGCCGGTGTCAGGAGTCGCATCCAGAAGCCAATGTCCTAATGATCCCAACGCAACGACTGGCGAACCGCCCTCCGCTGCCTAAACTGCCATCGTACCGAAGCCACGCAGTACCCCCATAAACCCAGTGAGCCTCACCAATGGCAGCAAGGTAACAGACCAGTGCCGAGCAACGTTCAGGAGCCTTCTCCCCAATCACACTAGCCAAGATCGCGAACGCCTGCAACCAATTTGCAAAGGCACGCGGGATAAAACGAAAACGCCGCTGCTCCGCTTCCACCCGCCAACTCCCGTCAACCCGGGACCCTTCAAAAAAGGAAAACGCTCCAAAGGCAAGAGTGAGAATACATCAACGTACTCCCCACTCCAAATCTTCTCCCGTACCTCCGACTGTAAGTGCGCACCCAAAGGGCCCACAAAACACCCGTACACTTCGCCCCTGGCCGAGTCCGCCAAGCCAACAGGCCCGGACACCCTCGAAACCGCACCCAACACCGCGGAGGGGGCCGCAGAACCCCGATCACCTGTCGTGGCCGGAACAACCCCTAGCCCAGACCCCGGAGGAGAAGAGACCCCCGGACGCCGCACGTCCCCGCAGTCCTGTACAAGAACCCTGAAACCTTCCCCACCATCCGGCGGGAGCCACGCAGAAGCAGGCCCAAGCGCCCCACCACCGCCCCACTCAAGACGCCGCAACAGGTCCCGCAAACCGGAAATACACATCACCGAGACCCCACCCATACCCGACGGGGGAACGCCGACAGCGCACGCCGCAGAGGCCGCGCCCACCGTAGCGGCCCTACCACCCCCCCAGCAGGTCCCGTAACGCAGAAGAAAAAGAGATAGACCCCAGAACAGGTAACTCACCAGGCTGCCCAGGAGATGCCCCTTCAGCCGCGCGCTCACGATCCACCGTTGTAGAGCGGCCAGCCGTCGCCCCCGCATCGGGTTTCCGACAGCTCGCCCTCCGACCTCTCGTCCTCCGCACGCTGTTCAGATGGCCTCCCGGTCCCAGGAGCCACGGGTCCTGCTGGTCTGTGCTGCTCACGACTCCGCCTCCCGGCACCAGACACGCTCACCGCCGTCCCTGGGCTCCAACCTGCAGCACCAGACCGTCCAGGGGACCCGCCGGCCGCAGCAGTAGACAGCCCAGCAGCCGCAGAACTCCCTGCTGCACTCCGTCCAGTGCCGATCCCACGCTGCCGCCTCACTGGAGCCAGAACCCCAGACTTCTCAGGGGGCCCGCCGGCTGCAGCAGAAGACAGCCCGGCAGCCGCAGCTGTGCGCCTCCCACGCAGGGCTCCCCCCCCTGACCGGCACCTTGTCAGTGGAGGAGCCGCAGATTCCTCTTCTGCCTCCATGCTGTGGGGGGGAGGGGCTTCCCCCGTGTGAGGCCCCGCCCACCGAGCTCCGCCGATGGCGGGGATTCCCCCCGGCTTCCCCGCTAGCAGAGGCAAAGGAGCGCCCTGCAAGCGGAGCCGGAGGGGCCCGAGCGGGGCTCCCATGGTTGTGTAGAGCTCTGGGAGGGGCGGGGCTACCCCCCCCGCATGAGGCCCCGCCCACCGAGCTCCGCCGATGGCGGGGATTCCTCCCGGCTTCCCCGCTAGCAGAGGCAAAGGAGTGCCCTGCAAGGCGGAGCCGGAGGGGCCCGAGCGGGGCTCCCATGGTTGTGCAGAGCTCTGGGAGGGAGGGAGGGAGGGAGGGGGGAGCCCGGGCTAAAGCGCTCCGGAGGCCTAGACCTCCGAGCACGTGGGCGCTCCCGCCCCCCTGCTGCAGGTGATGAGCCCGGATCCTGCAAGAGATCCGAGACACGGCTCTGCAGCCAGTCCATCCCCCTGTCCTCCGCTGCCTCCCGCAGCCGAACCAAAAGGCCGTCCATGGCAGGGCTAAAGGTGGCCTGAAGCAAGGTGTGCCAAGCTCACACTCTTGCCGTCCAGCTAACTGACGCCCCCTCACAGAACCTCCCACCCTAAGGTGAAGCAAAACCCCACCTACACCAACCTCTACCAATCAGCTACCCCCCACTAACAATAACAAATCCCCCTGGAGCTACCTTAACCCTTTCTGCTCCTCCTTCCCCCACTCTGGGCCTAGTCATGTATGCCCTTCTTCTTTATTTCGCTACGGGCATTTCTTTACAGTTCAAGTAACATGAAAAAATGTATATGCAGGTTAGTGAGCGCACTCTAACAAGCGGCTATTGCACTGAAAAGGAACCACAAAACCTTTCTAACTAAAATTGGCAAAATGAAGAGTGCAGCGCTACAAAAATAATAGAAAAAAAATGTCCTTATAACAGGTAAGATGAATGAGTAACTAGCAGTAAAATGTCCAATGCAGCCGTATCAAATGAGGTAAGTAATCCAAATATGAAAAATAACTCTTCTCAATTAACCCCGTCACATAATCTCCCAGAGGCCCTTTATGTGAGCTTAAGTAGAGATAGAGGCAAAACTTCTTTTTTCATTGTGGATAGTGTAATGGAGGGTTAGAACCCCTGTCAGGGTTTTTTTTTTGCCACCTGTGTCCCAATGGGGAGATCTCCCTTCACATTCTGTCCCATAGCCAAACAGGAATTGAGAGGAAATCCCTCCAAAGTGAGAGAATCTGGTTGTCACCAGATATAGTGTCCCCACTGGAAGATTTCTCCTCTATTTCTGTTCTGGTGACAATCCACAATGTGGGATTTTCTTGTACTTTCACTCTCAGTGATAATGGGAAACAGGACAAATAGAGAGAGTGGTGAATTTTTTTATTGAATTTTTTTTTTAATCCAATTTTTAGTTTATTATTAATAATCTTTTGTTCATTATTTATATTTTATTCTATTTGTTACTATTTTTACAATGTAATTTACTCTTTATAATGTCATTTGCATGTACTGTTACCAATATGTTTATCATCCTACCATGTTTACACCCATTGTCAATATACCCGCTAGGAACATGTATAGATGTCATAATTATCATGAAGCTCCTGTAGAGCCACAACCAGATCCCACCCTGCAATCATGCTGTATGACCACAAAATATCTGCTCTCTACTGATACATTGATGTCCCAGTGCTGCAAGGTGAACCTTTTACCCCACTAATCTCACAAATTTAGTAAATTTAATAATTTAATTTTAATCTTATAACATATATACACCACTATACATTTTTTAATTTCTTAATTCTTTAATTTTTTGATTTTTTTAGCTCTGCTTCCTTTTTTATTCTGTATTCTTATTACCCCCATCAACTTTTTTCACATAGCTTCTTCGATTTTCAACTGTTCAAAAATCTTTTATTAACCGTTTCAATACCGTGCAATTTTACACCTTCCTGCCCAGGCCATTTTTCAGGTTTCAGCGCTCTCACACTTTGAATAACAATTGCGCGGTCATACAACACTGTACCCAAACTAAAATTTGATCATTTTCTTCACACAACTAGAGCTTTCTTTTGGTGGTATTTAATCACCGCTGGGGTTTTTATTTTTTGCTAAATTAACAAAAAAAGACCAAAAATTTTGAAAAAAAAACACATTTTTCTTTGTTTCTGTTATAAAAGTTTACAAATAAATAATTGTTCTTCATAAATTTAGGCCGAGATGTATTCTGCTCCATGTCTTTGGTGAAAATAACCCAAATTAGGATGTATTATTTAGTTTGTAGGAAAGTTATAGAGTTCACAAACTATGGTATAGATCTGAATATTGATCAATCCTGAAGTACTGACGGCCAATCTAATATCTTGAGGTCCAAGAATGTCAGAACAGTACAGATATCCCCCAAATGTCAGGACAGTACAGATATCCCCAAATGACCCCTTTTTGCAGAGTAGACAGTCTGACGTACTTCATAAGAGGCATGGCGAGTTTTTTGAAGTTGTATTTTTTTGTCATAATTTTTCGGAAAATGAAAAAATTAAAAAAATTATTTTCACTATTTTTTTTTTTACATACTGTCACCAGTGCAGTACAGCGTCATCATATAACTGGCATGGCAGTGAACAGGGACACTGACTGGTGACAGTATGAAAAAAAAGTATATATATATATTTTTTTTAATTTTTTTTATTTTTTTATTATATTTCATTTTTTATTACATTTTTTTTTTTTTTTTTAAGATTTTTTTTCATATTTTACTATGACCAAAATAGTACAATGCTACCATAGTAACACTGTACTACTTTGGGGAAGTGATCAGTATTTTTTTTTTTTTTTTTTTTACACAATTTGCTTATAGCAAAGAAGCAGGCATTTACCTGAATGAAATCGATTCATTCAGCTTTTTTTTTTTTTTTTTTGTGCTTAGCTGTGATTTGGTCACAGCTAATCACATGACATGTGCATGTGATTAGCTGTGACCATTCACAGCTAGGCACTAGTATACAATGGATGGCATCATGAATGAAGCCATCCATTGTATACAACTGTCATGTGACCTGCTGTGATTGGTCACAGCAGGTCACATGGTACCGGCAACAAGAGCCGGTACTCGGATCTGTCATCGGCCGTGTCCGAGGTGCACGGGCGGTGACAGATCGCACTGCTGCGTCGCTCTGCAACCGCGCAAACCGCGCATGTGCGGGAGCACGCCAAATGGCGTGCACCCGAAAAGCTGCAGCGCTTTTCAAGCCGCCAAACGGCCATTGGCCGGGCGGCTAATGGTTAATGTCATTTTTCATTTAATTCATTTTTTTCATTTTTTCATCATTTTTTTCATTTCATCATTTTTCTTTTTTTCTTATTTATTACATCCTCTCTTTTTTCCATTTGGTTTCCTTTACCCCCCAGTTAACATCCATGACTTTACACTATTCACCTGACAGCAATGGTCAATCACTGGTTAATTGGTTAATTGATCAATTAGACTCACGTTCCCTATATATTCACCCCTGTTCATCCACCTCCCCCTGCTTGAAAAAGGAGCGCACTTGCGCCTTCCACGGCCAGCGCATGCTCCGAAACGCGTCGCAGTGCACCGTGGGATCTGACGTCATCACGGCCACGCCGCCGCCGCTACGTTCCAGCGTGAGTTCCATCCGGATCTGAGGGAGGACGTGCACGCCGGGCGGCCTCACCGCTGTTCCCCTCCAGCCACCACGCTGTTCCAGCCGAGAGCTGACCTCCCCACATCGCAGTAAGATGACGGCTCATCACCCGGGTCACCACCCCCCCGCTAACTATTGGTAACCACGGTTACTTCACACATGTGAGTGTTTCTACATTCAGACTTGAATAAAAAGACTTATTGTACTTAGAGGCGCTTCTCTCCTTTTCTCATCTACAGAGGTTGCTACAGCTTATTTGGAAGCCTTGCCCTCAGTGCCACACGGAATCCTACGCTCTTCATACAGTAGCCACTAATGCCACCATCACCCCATACTACCATTTCCCAGGACTTTGCAGTGTTTGCGCTGTTACAACCCTTCCTCATTTTTTCTGCAGCCATGGAATTCCCTTCCCTGAAGACATTCCTAAAAAGGAGCGGGGAGGCTGGTGATATCATCAACCTAAAAAGGCCACATGGTTAGACTTGGTCAAGGACATTCTCCAAATATGACCACGGGGCCACATAGGATCAATGATGTCACCAGTATCCCCGCCCCCCAGCCACATAAAACAAAATTCAACGGTTGCAGCTGATTGGACCACTGACAGTTTCTGGCTGATCTTATCTCATCTTTAACCCCTCACCTACAGGACACTTCTACCCCCTTCCTGCCTACAGGACACTTCTACCCCCTTCCTGCCTACAGGGCACTTCTACCCCCTTCCTGCCCCTCGGGCACTTCTACCCCCATCCTGCCTACCGGACACTTCTACCCCCTTCCTGCCTACAGAGCACTTCTACCCCCTTCCTGCCTACAGAGCACTTCTACCCCCTTCCTGCCCCTCGGGCACTTCTACCCCCATCCTGCCTACAGGACACTTCTACCCCCTTCCTGCCTACAGGGCACTTCTACCCCCTTCCTGCCTATCGGGCACTTCTACCCCCTTCCTGCCTACCGGACACTTATACCTCCTTCCTGCCTACAGAGCACTTCTACCCCCTTCCTGCCTACAGAGCACTTCTACCCCCTTCCTGCCTACAGGGCACTCCTACCCCCTTCCTGCCTACCGGTCACTTCTACCCCCATCCTGCCTACCGGACACTTCTACCCCCTTCCTGCCTACCGGACACTTCTACCCCCTTCCTGCCTACCGGACACTTCTACCCCCTTCCTGCCTACCGGACACTTCTACCCCCTTCCTGCCTACCGGTCACTTCTACCCCCTTCCTGCCTACCGGACACTTCTACCCCCTTCCTGCCTACAGGACACTTCTACCTCCTTCCTGCCCACCGGGCACTTCTACCTCCTTCCTGCCTACCGGGCACTTCTACCCCCTTCCTGCCTACCGGGCACTTCTACCCCCTTCCTGCCTACCGGACACTTATACTCCCTTCCTGCCTACCGGGCACTTCTACCCCCTTCCTGCCTACAGGGCACTTCTACCCCCTTCCTGCCTACAGGGCACTTCTACCCCCTTCCTGCCTACCAGGCACTTCTACCCCCTTCCTGCCTACAGGGCACTTCTACCCCCTTCCTGCCTACCGGGCACTTCTACCCCCTTCCTGCCTACCGGGCACTTCTACCCCCTTCCTGCCTACAGGGCACTTCTACCCCCTTCCTGCCTACCGGGCACTTCTACCCCCTTCCTGCCTACCGGGCACTTCTACCCCCTTCCTGCCTACAGGACACTTCTACCCCCTTCCTGCCTACCGGGCACTTCTACCCCCTTCCTGCCTACAGGACACTTCTACCCCCTTCCTGCCTACAGGGCACCTATACCCCCTTCCTGCCCAGGCTAATTTCCAGCTTTCAGCGCTGTCACACTTCAAATGACAATTGCGTGGTCATGCAATACTGCACTCATATGAAATTTTTATCATTTTTTTGTGACAGAGCTTTCTTTTGGTGGTATTTAATCACCTCGGGGATTTTTATTTTTTCTTAAAGAAACCAAAAACCACTGAAAATTTTGAAAAAAAAAAGTTTTTCTTAGTTTTTGTCATAAAATTTTGCAAATAAGTGATTTTTCTGCTTCACTGATGTGCGCTAATGAGGCTGCAGTGATGGGCACTGATAGGCTGCACTGATGGACACTAATAGGTGGCGCTGATGGGCAGTGATGAGGAGGCACTGGTAGGTGGCACTGATGGGCATTGACAGGCATCACTGATGGGCACTGAAAGGCAGCACTGATATATGGCAGTGAGGCGGCACTGACTGGCACTGATGTGTGGCACTGATTGGCACTGTTAGGTGGCACTGACTGGCACTGATAGGCGGCACTGACTGGCACTGATAGGCGGCACTGACTGGCACTGATAGGTGGCACTGACGGGCACTGATAGGCGGCACTGATGCGCACTGATAGGCGGCACTGACTGGCACTGACAGGTGGCACTGATTGGCATTGATAGGCGGCACTGACTGGCACTGATGGGTGGGACTGAAGGGCAGCTCAGATGGGCATTGATATATGGCATTGATGTGCACTGATAGGCACTGATATGTGGCATTGATGTGCACTGGCACATGGCACTGTTCAGCACTGACAGCTGGCACCGATGGACACTGACAGGTGGCACTGATGGGGCCACACTGATCATCAGTGCCCTGATGATCAGTGTACATGTCCCCTCTGAGGGATGCCGATTATCGTCTCTCCTCTGTCAGTGTGACAGCTCGTGGGGAGAGAAATGCTGATAACCGGCATTTCCCTGTTTACAAGTGATCAGCTGTGATTGGACACAGCTGACCACATGACCGAGCCGACATCTTCGGCTCTGTCCGTGGATCGGTGATCCGCCGTGTCCGAGGGACACAGCACACCGCCGATCGCCACGCTGCACGCTCCCTGAGCCGTGCTGAGAATGGGAGGACGTCATGTGATGTCCTCCCAGAACGAGAGAACCACCTTGCGTCCATCACTGGACTATATGGTGAGAGGCGGTTAAAGAGACTCCTCTGCACTCCTCAGTACATATAGAAATGATTGCTGGGCCTTTATGTTACGAAGTATAGACAGATGTTTAGAATGGACTTGGATCATCTTACCGTTCCGCTTCCTGATCAATCGGTGCCTCTCCCTGCACATTCGGTGCTGCTTCCTGATCAATCGGTGCCTCTTCCTGCACATTCAGTGCTGCTTCCTGATCAATCGGTGCCTCTTCCTGCGCATTCAGTGCTGCTTCCTGATCAATCAGTGCCTCTTCCTGCGCATTCAGTGCTGCTTCCTGATCAATCGCTGCCGCTCCATGCACATTCAGTGCTGCTTCCCGATCATTCGCTGCTGCTCCCTGATCAATCGCTGCCGCTCCATGCACATTCAGTGCTGCTTCCTGATCATTTGCTGGCGCTTCCCGATCATTCGCTGCCGCTCTCTGATCATTCGATGCCGCTCTATGAACATTCAGTACTGCTTCCTGATCAATCGGTGCCTCTCCATGCACATTCAGTACTGCTTCCTGATCAATCGGTGCCTCTCCATGCACATTCAGTGCTGCTTCCTGATCAATCGGTGCCTCTCCATGCACATTCAGTGCTGCTTCCTGATCAATCGGTGCCTCTCCATGCACATTCAGTACTGCTTCCTGATCAATCGGTGCCTCTCCATGCACATTCAGTGCTGCTTCCTGATCAATCGGTGCCTCTCCATGCACATTCAGTGCTGCTTCCTGATCAATCGGTGCCTCTCCATGCACATTCAGTGCTGCTTCCTGATCAATCGGTGCCTCTCCATGCACATTCAGTGCCGCTCCCTGCACATTCAGTGTCGCCCCCTCTTCCCCTGATGCTGCCATTTCCTTCTCTCTCCTTGTCTCTGATCACAGCCGGTCTCTGGTCAGTAATGGTTGTATTCTCGTCTTCTCCTCTCCCTGGGATAATGTCTGTATACAGGGGAGGGGGTGGAAATGTCGCTCCACCTTACAGAAATATGTCGATTGCTTTCACTTTCACATCAAGCAGACCTATGTCCAGGGGTGGACTGACCGTCTGGAAACTCGGGCACTGCCCGAGAGTCTGGGGTCAGTAGGGGGCCCCATGAGATGCCCCTGGTACCTTTTTCATAGGCTTTTTTGAGTTTGGACAAGGACACAGGGGCCCCATGATCCCCTATTGCCCGGGGGCCCCATGAGTTGTCAGTCCGTCCCTGCCTATGCCTTCATGGTATTTAGAAGAGACGCAGATGTTCCTTTTGTGTCAGAGGAAACCAGACAGTCATGTTTAAATCCAAATGTCAAAAACTTGTAAAAAGTAAAGTGGACCTGTCAGTAACTGCACCAGACTGTATGAATAATTCCTGATATGTCACAATGTACAGCAACAGAGTCATTGTTCAGAAAAGCTCCACCTTTTATCACTGAAAATTCATCCTTGATCTCCAGTCAGTGACTTTGCCTAGGCAGAGATGATGTCTTTACTCTGCTGCAGTCAGGAGGGAGCATTCCCCTAGTCTCCTCTCCCCCACTTGATCATATTGCAACTTTGTAGAAAATCAAGGTGAGATGCTGCAGCAAGGGGCTGATCTGTGTCAAACATTTGTGAACACAGCCAAGAACTACACAGGCAACAGGATTTCCATGAATGTGTTATCTCTGAGCTGACATCGCAGTCCAGGAAGTGGATGGTGACCGTGGATGATGCCTGAATAAAGATGGTGCCGCCCATCTAGAGAGAAAAGCAGATGGCGATATTGTCAGGGGGAGTTCTGTGAGCTCTGTGAGAGGTTTACCATACCTAGAAGTACTACTGATCGCTCCTATATCCATTGATAACTGAGCATAGTAAACAGTCTATACAGACTCCTTATTCATTCATGTAATGTGCAGCTTAGGCTGCAGAGAAAGGGACTGCCTTCAGTCCCTTTCTTGGTCTCAGAAAAGAGTAATCAGGGGTCTGTTTGACCCCTGATATCTTGCCAAAGGCCCCACCCCCAAAAAAAGTACAACATATTTGAAATAAAATTATAAAATAAAACAAACGATTAAAAAAAATATATAAATAGGGATGCACCAATAATTTGCGGCGCAATTTGCGTCCACACAAAATGAATGGGCGCAAATCACACTGCAAAGAATGGCATGCGATTTGAACAGAAATGCGGTGTGGTTCCTGTCTGAATCGCATGCAGTTTCCCCCACCGCATCCTATGTGTCATGTCATAGTGATGTCAGCCGGGGTTCACACAGGAGCGGTGCGGGAAACTGCATGGGATTTAGACAGGAATCGCACCGCATTTCTGTTCATACCACATGCCATTCTTTGCAGTGTGATTTGCGCTCAGTCATTGTGTATGATGCAAATTGTACCACAAAGTATCAGTTTGGGGTATCAGGAGTATTTTTACGATCACTCAATACTCGGTATCAGCACTGTTCCCAATCCCGGTATTGGTGCATCCCTAATAGTAAGGTCTTGTTCACACATGGCATGCACAGCGTATTCCCCTGCAAGGCTGGGTTTACCTGCACAGGGGTGTACAGGTGTTCCATGCATCCCTGTGCAGGGAGTCCCATTCATGTCATTTGGGATGTAGTGACTGCATGAACACAGCCGTTGCTCCCAATTTGACATTCATGTAGTTCTGGTTCCATGTCGCTGAGCTCATGATGCCTGCGGTCGGGGTCCTACACCCAAACCCACACACAGATGTCAGATTGGGAGCAGCGGCTATGTATCCCAATAGACATGAATGGGACTGCCTGCATGGGGATGCATGGAACACATGGGCACCCCCTTGAGGGTATACATGGCCCTCTACCACCATACACATTAGTACGCCCCATGTGAACAAGACCTTCAGAGCAATATAGCAGGAATGTTGTGTTTGTGTGCACTAATGATTTTACTGTATTTGTGGTAACAAAGTGATTTGATGAACATTTACGTAACTACTGCTGGGCCTAAAAAATCATTAGCACTTTATTTCTACAGGTCATGTGCTTTCAGAAAATACACGGCTCAAAGAAATGAGAGGAAGACTTTGTGATCAGAGTAAAGCAAGAAGCCAATGAAACTCCTGGGATATGGATCTGGTCATGTAAGTGGCAGAGGGGGTTGTGTATCAGTTTCAGCTGCATTGGTGTTAATGAAGTTAATAACAGGTGCACTAGATGGGCAACAATGAGACAACCCCCAAAACAGGAATGGTTTTACAGGTGGAGGCCACTGACATTTTCTTCTCTACTCATCTTTTCTGACTGTTTTTCACTAGTTTTGCATTTGGCTAGGATCAGTGTCACTACTGGTAGCATGAAGCCATACCTGGACCCTACAGAGGTTGCACAGGCAGTCTAACTCCTCCAGGATGACACATCAATACGTACCATTGCCAGAAGGTTTGCTGTGTCTCCCAGCACAGTCTCAAGAGCATGGAGGAGATTCCAGGAGACAGGCAGTTACTCTGTGAGAGCTGGACAGGGCCGTAGAAGGTCCTTAACCCATCAGCAGGACCGGTATCTGCTCCTTTGCGCAAGGAGGAACAGGATGAGCGCTGCCAGAGCCCTACAAAATGACCTCCAGCAGGCCACTGGTGGGAATGTCTCTGACCAAACTATCAGAAACAGACTACATGAGGGTGGCCTGAGGGCCCGACATCCTCTAGTGGGCCCCGTGCTCACTGCCCGGCACCATAGAGCTGGATTGGCATTTGCCATTGAACACCAGAATTGGCAGGTCCACCACTGGCACCCTGTGCTTTTCACAGATGAGAGCAGGTTCACCCTGAGCACATGTGACAGATGTGAAAGGGTCTGGAGAAGCCGCGGAGAACGTTCTGCTGCCTGTAACATGGTTCAGCATGACCGTTCTGGTGGTGGGTCAGTGATGGTCTGGGGAGGCACATGTAAGAGGTGTAGAAAATAGGCAGCCCCATAAAATTAAAATCCAAAGCCTAATACCTAATATAACAGAAATCTATCTTTGTCGATAGAAGATACTAGTGATTGCATTTTTATTGTATCATCACAAGATGGCAGAACTACATCCTGTTTATAATAGGTCGACACAGGAGGGGGAACAAAAAGTCTAAACTTTGTTTCCGGCAGGAACGTGATTACAGTGAACATATCCAATCACATGTAATTAAGAGTTTTCTGTGTTTATTACAGCCGTTCCTAATAAAGCACTTCTGGTTTCACCCGACCCATCCTTCACACAGTGGAATTATTAACCGTATGTGCAACACATATCCATGGAGGGACGCACAGACCTCTACAGGGTAGACAATGGCACCCTGATTGCCATTAGGTATGGGGATGAAATCCTTGGACCCATTGTCAGACCCTACGCTGGTGCAGTGGGTCCTGGGTTCCTCCTGGTGCAGTGGGTCCTGGGTTCCTCCTGGTGCAGTGGGTCCTGGGTTCCTCCTGGTGCAGTGGGTCCTGGGTTCCTCCTGGTGCAGTGGGTCCTGGGTTCCTCCAGGTGCACGAAAATACCCAGCTTCATGTGGGGAGAGTATGCAGGCAGTTCCTGGAGGATGAAGGAATTGATACCATTGAATGGCCCCCACGCTCGCCTGACCTAAATCCAATAGAACACCTCTGGGATTTCATGTTTCGGTCAATCCGACACCACCAGTTTGTACCTCAGACATTCCAGGAGCTCAGTGATGTTCTGGTCTAGATCTGGGAGGAAATCCCCCAGGACACCATCTGTGGTCTCATTAGAACCCTCCCCCAACGTTGTCAGGCATGCATACAAGCACGTGGGGGCCATACAAACTACTGAGGACCATTCTGAGTTGCTGCAATGAAATTTCAGCAAAATGGACTCACCTGCTGCATCATGTTTTCACTTTGATTTTCGGGGTGTCTTTGAATTCAGTCCTCTGTAGGTCGATCATTTCCATCAAACGATGGGGCATCCTTACGTTCCTCACCCATCCCCCATCCATATCATTATAGATATCAAGCAGGAGAATTTTTCCCATTGAGATCTGATGTGTTTTCAAAGTGTTCCTTTCATTTTTTGAGCCGTGTATATGATTTTCTTTTCAAATTCTGAAAAGTTGTAAGTGAAAAATGGTAACCTCCAGATTTTGAGACTAAATTGTTTTTATTTACAGTTTTGCCCACATTCAGATTTTATCATTTCACAAAGAGACACAATTTAAAATTTACAAGTATTTGTTATTTATTACTATTCCTAGATTGTAAGCTGGAAAGAGCAGGGCCCTCGACCCCCTCGTGTATTGTATTGTTACTGTCTTGTCTCATGTACTGTCCCCCACTATAATGTACAGCGCTGAGCAACCATCTTCCGCTATATAAATACTGTATAATAATAATAATATTACCTCAATGCAGCTTTTAGCCTTTATATTTAGTAGGAAATTTCTAATTTTTGCTATATATGTATCCACCAATAGTGAGTTTAGTGTGTTTTTAGCTAAAATATTGTTTTGAGAAACTTTTGTGAATATTTCACAGGGCCAAAAAAAACCAGCAGTACCTTCCTTTCATTTTACCAGTCCTTTGCTTTCAGAAAATATATGGTTTGGGGGGGTCTTGCGCAAACTCTGAAAGTTGTAACAGAAAAATAAAATAAAATGGAAAATTTGCAATAGTGGCCTGTTCACCTGAGTTTAAAAGTGAAGAGCCGGGCCTATAGCTCCCCAGTGCCGGCAGCACTCATGCGGCCCCAGACCATGACATTCCCACCACCATGGTTGACTGTAGGCAAGACACACTTGTCTTTGTACTCCTCACCTGGTTGCTGCCACACACACTTGACACCATCTGAACCAAATCAGGCGATCTTGGTGTCATCAGACCACAGGACATGGTTCCAGTAATCCATGTCCTTAGTCTACTTGTCTTCAGCAAACTGTTTGCGGGTTTTCTTGGTCATCATCTTTAGAAGAGGCTTCCTTCTGGGATGACAGCCATGTAGACCAATGTGATGCAGTGTGTGGCGTATGGTCTGAGCACTGACAGGCTGACCCCCCCACCCCTACACCCTCTGCAGCAATGCTGGCAGCACTGACAGGCTGACCCCCCCCACCCCTTCACCCTCTGCAGCAATGCTGGCAGCACTCATACGTCTATTTCCCAAAGACAACCTCTGGATATGACGCTGAGCACGTGCACTCAACTTCTTTGGTGGACCATGGCGAGGCCTGTTCTGAGGGGAACCTGTCCTGTTACACCGCTGTATGGTCTTGGCCACCGTGCTGCAGCTCAGTTTCAGGGTCTTGGCAATCTTCTTATAGCCTAAGCCATCTTTATGTAGAGCAACAATTCTATTTTTTCAGATCCTCAGAGAGTTCTTTGCCATGAGGTGCCATGTTGAACTTCCAGTGACCAGTATGAGAGAGTGAGAGCGATAACACCAAATTTAACCCACCCGCTCCCCATTCACAGCTGAGACCTTGTAACACTAATGAGTCACATGACACCGGGGAGGGAAAATGGCTAGTTGGACCCAATTTGGACATTTTCACTTAGGGGTGGAGTCACTTTTGTTGCCAGCGGTTTAGACATTAATGGCGGTGTGTTGAGTTATTTTGAGGGGACAGCAAATTTCCATGTTATACAAGCTGTACACTGACTACGTCACATTGTAGCAAAGTGTCATTTCTTCAGTGTTGTCACATGGAAAGAGAGAATCAAATATTGACACAAATGTTGGGAATGCAACAGCATGTACTATAATGTACTATATATAGTATTGTGTGTTAATATCACTTGACCAGTAGATGGCACTATACACTAAAGGTTACTAGTTGTGTATATCTGAAAACTTGTTTGTTCCTCTTCTCTATCATCTTCAGGAAGTAATATATGTCTGCTGAAATGTGCTCTGTATGTTTGCAACTTAAGCCACACAAGTAAAGTCTGAATTCTGCCTCATCACTACCAGTGTCTTCTCTAACACATAACCAACAGGTTATGGGCCCAGCTCCAGACACTGAAAAAGGAAAACTACAAGCAAGTAAGTGCTGCATTTACAATCCTACCAATTCTCTGAAAGATGGCAAGTGCTTCAGATATGAAGTTTACAATAGCAAAGCTCAACAACACCAACTACCAGCTATGGAAGTTTAAGCTTGAAATGGTGTTATCCAAAGATGACTTGTGGCTGGTACTAGATACACACAGACCCAATGACAACCCGGAAGAATGGGACAGAAAAAACAGGCAAGCAAAAGCAGTCATAAGCCTGTTAGTGGAGGACGATCAACTCATTCATATAAGGAAAGAAGGCACAGCTAAAGGTATGTGGACTGCATTACAAACACTGCATGAACGTGCAAACCTAAACAGTAAACTATATCTGCTACGCAAACTGTATAAGATGAGGCTGGAAAAAGGGCAGGAAATGGGTGAACATGTAAATGCTATGCTAGAAATTGTGGACCAGCTGGGTGCAATAGGTGAAGAAATAAAAGACAACCATGTTCTGTCAATACTTCTGTGCAGCCTTCCAGAATCATACAGAGCCCTTATAAATGCTCCAGAAACTAGACCGGAAACTGAACTGACGCTAGAATATGTTAAGGGAAAATTAATTGATGAATACAGCAGAAGAAAGGAAAATTTGCATAGTGAAGAGAACGAGAGACCAGAGGCAGCTCTGAAGGTGCATGAAGGCATAAGACAAAGCAAAGAAACCAGGGTATGTTTTCACTGCAAAAAGGCCGGTCACCTGAAAAAGAACTGTTCAATCTGGAAAGCTGAGCAGCGAAAGCGGGAGCTACCCACAAGAGAAAGAGCTAAAGCAGTCATGAAAGAAGATGAAAGTGCATCATGGAGTGGTACTTTTAAAGTGACTCAGAATAGTACCTCACATGGATGGTACATTGATTCAGGGGCACAAGTCACATGACAAGCAATGAGACATTCTTCACAGAAATTGATTTTAGTGTAAAAGATAAAGTCTTCCTAGCGGGGCGCATGCGCGGCTGGGAACTTTGATGGCCGCATTCCTGTGAGCTCTGTACATCCCCCGACCTAAGAGACTCACCCACGGCGCACCGCTGCTCCATATTCATCCCTGGGTGAGTCACAGTAGCAGGGCACCCAGCGCGCCAGACCTCAGTCCTATAATGGGGAAGATAGGGCGCTGGAAGCCCCCCTCCCCTCCGCCACGTGAGCCGCGGCCGTCACCGCTGCAGCGGTTTCTTCACAGGCCACAATCCTCGGCCTCAATTACAACAGGGATCCCACAGACGAGCTCCGACGGGCCCCCAGTGGCGGTCGGAGGTACTACACCAGCTGCCTCCAGCTTCCTCCACAATGCCTCCACAATGCAGCCAACCTCCTCACTCCCAGGGATGAGCTCTGACGGGCCCCCAGTGGCGGCAGGAGGTACTACACCTGCTGCCTCCACAATGCAGCTAATCTCCTCACTCCCTCAGCACCAACATATAGATGAATCTGAATCCCAAATCCCTATAGAGGGGACAGCAGAGCATCCTTTGATGAGCCTTTCCTCATCCGCTCTCACAAATCTCCGTGTGTCACCTGCCCTCACGATATCTACGCTAGAAGAAAAATTGCAGGTATTCTTGCGCAATATTACTGCCACTATTGCCGCTGAAGTGGGCAAATTAGCCTTGGATCTTCGTGGAGAAATAGCGCAGATTGGGGAGTGTGCAGATCAACTGGAGAATAAATTTGATGAACTGGTGCAATACGTTCATGTCTTGGAAGAAGACAATGCGTACCTGAAACGCACCATGTCCCAAATTCAGCTCCAGCAAGAAGATTTGGAAAACAGGGAACGCCGGCAAAACGTCCGTATTCGAGGTATATCTGAATCCATTGCCGATTCCCAACTTCGCCGACACCTCCTGTCTTTCTTCACCACAACCGCACCCTTGGTCCCAGAAGCGGAGTGGCGCATGGACAGGGCTCATCGTTCTTTAGGTCCCAGACCTGGTGACGGCACCAGACCACGTGATGTCATCGTCCGCTTTCATTTTTTTGAGAGCAAGGAAGCCTTGTTGGCCTCTGTACGCAACGTTCCCTCCCTGGAATTTAAAGGGGACCGGCTTCAGCTCTTTTGTGATCTTTCTCCTATTACCCTGGCTAAACGGCGAGCGCTGAAACCACTCACCACGCATCTTCAACATCTTCGTATCCCTTACCGCTGGGGTTTTCCCTTCAAGCTGGTCGTCTCCAAAGATAACGCCCAAGTTATTCTACGTGATCTTTTTGAAGCGGACTCCTTCCTGAAGCAACTGGGACTACCCCCCCTGCCGGACGACAATGCCTCACTACCATCTACTCCATCTCATCCTTCCGCTACCCCCAGCAAGATCTGGACACCAGTTCGTAGGGGCCGGAAGCGTCCTTCCCGTACTCCACAACGCCCTCGCCCTGCTCGTTGTAGTGATGATCCTGCTTGATGTTTATTTGAGGTGTTCTTCAAGGTTGTATCCCTATCTCCTCCCCTCTCCCCTTTCCATCCCCCCTCCTTTTCTTCCCCCCCTTCTTCTCCCCTTCCCTTTCCCCCCCTTTCCCCCTCTCCCTTCTTTTCCTCACCCTCCCTTCTTCCTCCCTTTTTTTCATTTTATTTTTGCGCTGGGTGCCTTTTTATGCTGTATCTTTTTGGCCGGGTCTGCCGATTTCTATGTTCCGGTTGTCATGTTGCCCCCGATCACATCCAGACATTTGCCTGGATGACTTGGGTGCCGATGTCTTTCCCAAGTTCATATCCATATGGATATCTATGTTCTTTATTGTAATTTTTTTGGTTTGTCTATTAATGTTATTAGTTCTAATGTTTCATGTCCCTACTGTTCTTAGATTTGCCTCATCGATGCTATCTCCATTATTCTTTATCTGGGTACATTTGCTATTTGTATGTTTATCTAATGATGGCTTTACGGTTATTATCGTACAATGTCAAAGGTCTTAACTCCATCCAAAAACGGTGGATGGCTTTGAAGGAATTTCGATCCTCAGGAGCAGATATTATTTTTGTCCAAGAGACCCATTTCAAGTCGACTGGCTCTTTTAGTTTTGCCTCAAGGTTTTTCTCCCACTCCTACTCGGCTTTTGATCCCACTGGGAAAGCCGGAGTGGCTATTTTGATTCTGACATACTGCTCCCTTCGGGTCATTTCCTCCAAAGTCGACCCACGGGGTCGTTATATCATTTTGGAATGTATGTTTGCTGGTTCCCCCCTTATCCTGTTAAACTTGTATTCCCCGAACGCAGGTCAATTACATTTCCTCTCCCAAACCCTTGCTAGACTGAATGCCTTTACCACACCACATATGATCATTGGAGGTGATTTTAATTTAATCATGTCCCCCCACAAGGATAGGAAAGTACTATTTGAATCCACCCCCTCGAAGCGGCAGTGTTCCTCTTCAAAATCTTTTCGCAAATTGATAAGGGAACATCGTCTCTTTGATGCTTGGCGGATCAAACATCCCCTTCATAAACAGTATACTTTCTACTCCATCCCTCATCGGAGTTTCTCCCGCTTGGACCACTTTTTTATCTCTTCCCCCTTACTCCCTCTCTTGGTTTCATCCAAAATCAATCCCAGTACATGGTCCGATCACGCCTCTTTGTCTCTGAATCTTTTCTTCCCTGATTCTTTACCGAAAGCTTATCATTGGCGTCTCAATGAGACCTTTCTCACTACTGCCTGTTTCCGTGAAGAACTCTCTCGGGGATTGGATATGTACTTCCAACACAACGTTGGCTCGGTGACTTCTTCCTCGACACTTTGGGAAGCCCACAAGGCCGTTTTCCGGGGAATATGTATCTCTATAGGCTCCCGTTTGAAAAAGTCCTCAGCCAGTGCCAAGGCTTCTCTCATCCACCAATTATCCTCGGCTGAGCGTCAACTGCTAATCAAGCCGTCCATAACCCATCTTCGTAGGGTTACTTCTCTACGCGACCAAATCAAAGCTCTTGACTCACATAGAGCTGTGCAATCACTTCTTTGGGTCAAACAGAAATTTTATGAATTTTCCAATAAGCCCCACCGTATGCAAGTCAACAGGCTTAAAACGCAATTTTCTCCCTCGTTACCAGACCATCTTCTTCAATCAGATGGTACACCTACATATGACCCTCATGTAATGGCTTCACTTTTTGGATCATATTATAAGACTCTCTACAACTGTTTAACCCCAGATCTCCATCCTCCTTTTTGTAAAACGTCATTCGATGCCTTCTTTGAGTCATTCTCTTTGCCGCAGATATCACCTTCTGACCTTTCGGCCCTTAATGCCGATATCTCATCTGAGGAGCTGTATGATACAATTAAGCAGCTCTCTTCTCACAAATCACCAGGACCTGATGGCTTGCCTTATTCTTATTACAAGACGTTCATAGGCATTTTGGCCCCCCATCTTCTCTCTTTGTTTCAGGATCTCTTAAGAGGTGTCCCCCCTCAGGCTGATTTTTCACGTGCCTATATTTCCGTTATCCCCAAGCCTGATAAGGATCCTTCTATTCCGGACAATTATCGCCCCATTGCCCTGTTAAACTCTGATTATAAAATATTTACTAAGATTTTGGCCAATAGGCTTTCCCGATTCCTCTCCAAGCTCATACACAGGGACCAAGTGGGCTTTGTGCCCACCAGACACGCTGCGAACAATACCAGGAGGTCTATTGACCTGATCGACCTGATTAACAGAACTTCATCCCCTGCTATATTGCTGAGTTTGGATGCTCAAAAAGCTTTTGATCGCCTTAGCTGGCCCTATATGTTTATGATCTTGGAGAGATATGGTTTCCAGGGCCCGTTTGTGATGGCCCTGAAGGTCCTTTACTCCTCCCCGTCCTCAGAGGTCAGATTGTCTTCGTTTCTTTCACCTTCTTTCAGGATGTCGAACGGTACAAGGCAGGGGTGCCCACTTTCCCCTTTACTGTTTATCCTCTGCCTAAAGCTGCTGGCCACTGCCATTCGATCTAACCCTGACATACAAGGGATACATTCCCATGGGCGTGAATATAAATTGTCCCTATTTGCAGACGATATCCTTCTTACTCTAACTAGTCCTTGCACCTCTCTTCCAGTTCTTCATAAAACCTTACAATTATTTGGGACCCTGTCAGGCTACAAGGTAAATACATCCAAAACCGAAGCACTCCCACTTCATATCCCACCCGACATGTTAACCTCTCTCCAAGCATCTTACCAATATCGTTGGTGTACCCACTCACTGAAGTATTTGGGTACCAACCTTACTTCCTCCTACCATTCCATATATGAGGCTAATTTCCCCCCCCTATTTGTTGCTATTTCCCGTTCCTTAAAAGTTTGGGACACCCTACCTATTTCCTTTCTTGGACGTATAAATGTTATAAAAATGACCGTACTGCCCAAACTTTTGTATCTATTTGCAACTCTCCCCGTCCCCATCCCTATGTCCAAGCTAAATTCTATCCAAAAATCTCTCTTACGTTTTATTTGGCACAACAAACAACATAGAATTGCACGTACTGTACTCCTTTCTTTACGCTCTAGAGGAGGCTTGGGAGTACCGGATATTGTGACCTATTACTATGCCACCCACCTTCGTTTTTTAATCTCCTGGTCCACCAGACGCCCTTCTAACAAATGGACTGAGATTGAAACCTTACAACTTACTCCGACCCATGTATGCTCTCTGCTTTGGGATATGTCAGCGGTGGCCATCACTTCTTACTGACACCTTTTACTTGGATCCATGCAATTCTCCTTGTCTATCTGGAAGAGATGCAGGGCTAAATTCGCTTTGTTCTCCGAGTGCTCCCCTCTGATTAATGTTCTCTTTAATCCCTCCCTTCCAGATAGTTTGTCCTTACACCGAATGCTCCCATGGGCCTCAGCCGATCTTTTCCAACTGCGTCATCTGGTCCATCCCGTAACTCGGAAATTTAAATCATTTTCCGACATCCAAAAAAATACCCAAATACCTCCTCAGCACTTCTATGTTTATTTGCAGATACGCCATTTTTTCTCCACCCTGTCACCCTCATTGACTCTGCAGAAGCCTACACCCTTTGAGCGCCTGTGTATTCAGGGCCCACATCAAAAGGGCACAGTCTCCAATACATATAAGCTCCTGCTGGATGTCCCTCCCTTAACTATTGATACCCATCGCTATATGCGTAAGTGGTCCCAGTTTCTCCGTTTTGACATTGACTTGTTGCAGTGGAAGAAAATATGGGAGAACGCATCCAAATCCTCTATGTGTGTAGTTTATAAGGAAAATGCTTACAAACTCATAATGTTGTGGTATCGAACCCCTGATGTGCTCCATTCTTGTAACTTGAGTGCTTCTCCTGCTTGCTGGTGCTGCGGAAGGGAAACCGGCTCCCTTTTTCACATTTTTTGGGATTGTAGGCTTATCACTCCCTTTTGGGAAGAGGTTTTGGCCTTATTACAACTGGTATTACATTCCTCTCTCCCTTTTGAGCCTCTTTATTTTTTATTGGGCCTGCCCTTTCCAGGTCTCTCTAGACCAGGGGTGGGCAAACTTTTTGACTTGAGGGCCGCAATGGGTTCATATATTGGACCCGGGGGCCGGACCAAGAGTAGATGAATGATGTGTATGTGTCATCCATAGTAAGTATAGTAATATTCCCCCATAGTAAGCATAGTAATTAATCCCCCATATAGTAATTCATTCCCCATAGTAATTCATCCCCCATATAGTAATTCACCCCCCATATAGTAATTCATCCCCCATATAGTAATTCATCCCCCATATAGTAATTCATCCCCCATATAGTAATTCATCCCCCATATAGTAATTCATTTCCCATAGTAATTCATCCCCCATAGTAATTCATCCCCCATATAGTAATTCATCCCCCATAGTAATTCATCCCCCATATAGTAATTCATCCCCCATAGTAATTCATCCCCCATATAGTAATTCATCCCCCATAGTAATTCATCCCCCATAGTAATTCATCCCCCATATAGTAATTCATCCCCCATAGTAATTCATCCCCCATATAGTAATTCATTCCCCATAGTAATTCATCCCTCATATAGTAATTCATCCCCCATAGTAGTTCATCCCCCCTATAGTAATTCATTCCCCATATTAAGTCCCCAAGTCCCCCCTGTGTCAATTCACTTACCTTTCCTCTCGCCGTGTCCCGCGCCGTTCCGGTGTAGCATGAAAATCTGTCTCCTATGAGGATCTGTCCCCCTCGACGTATGTGCCAGTTTCAGGCATTAGCAGCCGATCGGCGATCTCCGGCACATGCGCAGATACGTCGAGGGGGACAGATCCTCATAGGAGACAGATTTTCATGCTACACTGGTCTTCAGGGCGGACTGTGAGAGGAGCCTAGCTCCGCGGGCCGGATTAAAAGGTCCGCCGGGCCGTACACGGCCCGCGGGCCGTAGTTTGCCCATTGCTGCTCTAGACCATCAAGGAGACTCTCTGTGCATATTTTCACGGCGGCCAGGAGAAGCATTCCAATGAGCTGGCTCTCCCCTACACCTCCCTCAATGTTGACATTATTTAAGATTATTGCAGATATCAGAAAAATGGAATATCTAACCGCTTCACATGCCGATTCTATAATCTCATTTGAAGCTGTGTGGAACCCGTGGGGTGTTTACACCCCTGGTCAACCTGCTTGACTTGTGCGGACTTGATCATCCTTCCAATGTTGCCCTATTGTCATTGCATACTGTTATTTTTCTACCCATGTTACTAGCATCGATGATCCCTTTGTTTTTCTTTATCTTTATTTCTTTTTAAAATGTCATGTATGTATATACATGTGGAAAATTTAATAAAATGTTATTCATAAAAAAAAAAAGTCTTCCTAGCAAATGGGAAAAGTATTACAGCGGAAGGTAATGGTCAGGGATTTCTGAACTGCAAAACGCCATCAGGGGGCAAGCAGAGCATCCTTGTAAAGAATGTTCTATATGTTCCAAGCCTAGAAGGAAGCCTCCTATCAGTTAGAACCCTTGCAAGCAATGGACTCACTGTCCAGTTCAGAGGTGATGAATGCACAATTCAAAATGGAAAGCAAATTTTAGCAAGAGGAAGATTAAATGAACATCTGTACAAAATCATCACTGAAAGAGAGAAGGCTAATGTGGCAACTCATAACCCACATGACAAGTGCATCCACCTGTGGCATAGAAGATTGGGGCATCGAAACACAGAAGCTATAAAGGACTTTGCAAAGAGAGGTCTATCAGAAGACATGAAAATATTGCCTTGCCACACACTCAGCAAGTGCACGTGTTGCATCAAAGCAAAGGCCACCCGAACCTCTCTTCCACAGACCAGTCAGAGTAAAACCATTAAACCCATGGAACTGATACACAGTGATGTGTGCGGACCAATGAAAACCATCACACCTGACGGGAACAGATATTTACTGACTTTCATCAACGATTATTCCCGGTACACAATAACGTATCTAATGAAGCACAAAAGCAAGACATTAGAAAAACTTCAAGAGTTTGTAGCTATGACAAGCAACAAGTTTCAAAGGAAACCTGGAATAATACGCACTGGCAATGGAGGGGAATATATGAATAAAGAAATGGAATCATACCTAAAGAAACAAGGAATTATACACCCAACAACTGTACCATACACTCCTGAGCAAAACGGTGTAGCTGAAAGAAAGAATCGCACTCTTGTAGAAATGACCAGATGTATGATTTCGGACGCTGCCTTACCTAACAAATACTGGGGAGAAGCAATAATGACTGCAACATACCTACAAAACAGGCTCCCATCAAAAGCTATTGAGAGTACACCATATGAAATGTGGAATGGATCAAAACCTAACGTAGGACACATCAGAGTGTTTGGCTGTAAAGCATATGCCCACATTCCAAGTCAGAAACACTCCAAGTTGGAGAACAAAGCCATAGAAGGCATTCTGGTGGGCTACAGTGAGCAGAGTAAGGGATATAGAATCCTTTGTCCAAAGACCAACAAGGTCACAGTAAGCCGCAGTGTTTATTTTGATGAAAGTGAAGCACCAGATAATACAATTCTTGAAAAATATGGAGAGGATTTACGCGCTGAAACGGCAAGAGACACTGACCCATGTGAAGCAGGACAAGAGCCAGAACAAGAAGTGGAACTTACAATCAACGAGCCAATAGAACCCACTGAACAACAAGAAATCAGAAGATCCTCTCGAATGACAAAAGGGATCCCACCCCGCAGGTTATCATACGCTGCTAAAACACATCAAACACAGGAGCCAACATCCTGGGAAGACATAGAAACTTTGCCGAGAAGGGAAGCCGATCAGTGGAGAAAAGCAGCTGAAGAAGAAATAAAATCACTTCAAGAAAATAAAACTTGGTCACTAACAGAACTCCCTCCTGGTCACAAAACCATCGGAAGCAAATGGACTTTTAAAGTGAAATATGATACAGAAGGAAACATCTATAGATACAAAGCAAGATTAGTTGCCAAGGGATACTCCCAGAAATTTGGAGAAGATTACGATGAGACATTTGCTCCAGTTGTGAAACATTCTACTATAAGAACACTCCTTAGTATTGCTGCCGGAAAGGGAATGCAAGTAAAGCATCTAGATGTCAAAACTGCCTTTTTGTATGGAGACATCAAGGAGGATCTGTACATGGAACAGCCACCAGGATTTGAGAAAGAAAAGAACCTTGTATGCAAACTGAAAAAGAGCATCTATGGGCTCAAGCAAGCGGCGAGAGCATGGAATGAAAAAGTGAACGAAATACTCAGAAAAGAAGGGTTCTCTAAAAGTAAAGCAGATCCATGTCTGTATTCAAAGAATCAAGAGAACAAATGGACATACATCCTAATATACGTCAATGACATCTTGACGTGTTTTGAACAAGAAGGGGACTATGACCAAATAGTTCACAAACTGAAACAAAATTTTGAAATTAAAGAGTTGGGGAACATTACTCACTATCTAGGAATTCAAATAGAGCGAGAAGAGGATGGAAGCTATCTTCTTAACCAAAGTCAGAAAATTACAGAAATGTTAGAACAGTTTCACATGCAAGATGCAAAGGAAGTGAAAACACCAATGGAACCAGATTATCCAAAAATAAGGGAACGTCATTGTTTTCTACAAAAGAGACTAAATGTCATATAATTATGCACATGCCGTTGAGAAGGGGTGTTGGGAATGCAACAGCATGTACTATAATGTACTATATATAGTATTGTGTGTTAATATCACTTGACTAGTAGATGGCACTGTACACTAAGGTCACTAGTTGTGTATATCTGAAAACTTGTTTGTTCCTCTTCTCTATCATCTTCAGGAAGTATTCAGTCTGCTGAAATGTGCTCTGTATGTTTGCAACTTAAGCCACACAAGTAAAGTCTGAATTCTGCTATCACTACCAGTGTCTTTTCAAACACATAACCAACAAATGTGAGGGGTGTACTCACTTCTGGGAGATACTGTATATGGTGAGTGGCATTTTAAGCCCCCCCCCCCCACCCTCTATCATTGGTGGTCAATGGCATTTTAACCCCACCCTACCCTTTATCATTAGTGGTTAACAGAATTTTAAATCCCTCTCCACCCTCTATCATTGGTGGTCAGTGGCATTTTAACCCCCCACCCCACATTCTATCATTGGTGGTCAGTGGCATTTTAACTAACACCCTCTATCATTGGCGATCAACGGCATTTTAACCCCCACCCTCTATCATTGGTGGTCAGTGGCATTTTACCCCCCCCATTCCACCCTCTATCATTGGTGGTCAGTGGCATTTTACCCCCCCATTCCACCCTCTATCATTGGTGGTCAATGGCATGTTAGACCTTCCCAGTGATCACTGATAGCAGGGAGAGGAAGGAAATGGTAGCCAAATGCACTCAATCTTCAGGGAACAGGGTAATAGGCAGACAGTACAGTGGAGCTCCTTCACTATGCATCTGCTTCGGTCACCATCTTGGACATGCGCCCGGTCAATGGTATTTTAGACCCTTCCAGTGATCACATAGCACATAGCCACACCAATCGGCTCTGTACCTTTAGCTGATGCTCTTTGCTGTCTAATGAGAGTGGGAGCAGAGGCTTGGTGCACATGCCCCCTGCCAGCATGCTGCAAAGAAGAACCCTTGCTCTGTGTGCTGAAGCAGTGGTCTCTCTGCAGAAGTCCAACACTCCCCTTGCTCAGTAAAACCAGAACTCTCTAATAAGTAAAGCTCATGCACCCTGCTGATTTCAAAGCTCTGACTTAGCAGGGGGAGGGTTGGTCTTCTGCAGAGAGACCACTGCTTCCACAAAGAGAACAAAGGTCCTTCTTTGCAGCATGCTGGCAGGGGACAGGCTTTTCTATGCCGGCTGGAGCTGATTTCTAATAAAACTAAATGTAGGACTTTTAAAATACT
Organism: Staurois parvus; assembly: GCF_062004578.1. Classification (NCBI taxonomy): domain Eukaryota; kingdom Metazoa; phylum Chordata; class Amphibia; order Anura; family Ranidae; genus Staurois; species Staurois parvus. The sequence goes on from NW_028319048.1 coordinate 122,922, forward strand.
TTTTTTTCATTTCCATCAGCTGACAAAAATGCTGCAAAACCTGAGCTGCCAATAAGAGAATGCCGCTCTCAAGTGCCACATACAAGAAGACCAGTGTGTTCACCCGTTGTGATCCTGTTGCTGGCGAGTCCCAGAAATGGGACTCCATCTCCTTCTTCTCCCTGCTATCAGTGATCACAGGGAAGGTCTAAAATGCCATTGACCACCAATGATAGAGGGTGGGGGTTAAAATGCCACTGACCACCTGTTGCTGGCGAGTCCCAGAACTGGGCTGCATGCTTGTCAGGTCACTGACTGTAGAGATAGCAGATGTATGCTTGTGCCATAAGGCTGGTAATATTCGGGGAAGAGGGGAGGGTCAGACTGGGAGGACGGCAGATGTGGCAGATGTGGAGAGAGTCGGAATGCTTGAGAGTCGGTCACATTATGATTTAGGTCCCAATAATTTACTACAATGTGGGTTGGAGTATTTTGACTATAATGGCTGCCAAAAAAAATAAATTAGGCAAGCAACCTTACTGACCCATATTGGGCAAGCAACCTTACTGACCCATATTGGGAGAGCGACCTTACTGACCCATATTGGGAGAGCGACCTTACTGACCCATATTGGGAGAGCGACCTTACTGACCCATATTGGGAGAGCGACCTTACTGACCCATATTGGGAGAGCGACCTTACTGACCCATATTGGGAGAGCGACCTTACTGACCCATATTGGGAGAGCGACCTTACTGACCCATATTGGGGGAGCGACCTTACTGACCCATATTGGGAGAGCGACCTCACTGACCCATATTGGGAGAGAAACCTCACTGACCCATATTGGGAGAGAGACCTCACTGACCCATATTGGGGGAGCGACCTCACTGACCCATATTGGGAGAGCGACCTCACTGACCCATATTGGGAGAGCGACCTCACTGACCCATATTGGGAGAGAGACCTCACTGACCCATATTGGGAGAGCGACCTCACTGACCCATATTGGGAGAGCGACCTCACTGACCCATATAGGGCTAGCAACCTCACTGACCAATATAGGGCTAGCGACCTCACTGACCCATATTGGCAGAGCGACCTCACTGAGCCATATTGGGAGAGCGACCTCACTGAGCCATATTGGGAGAGCGACCTCACTGAGCCATATTGGGAGAGCGACCTCACTGAGCCATATTGGGAGAGCGACCTCACTGAGCCATATTGGGAGAGCGACCTCACTGAGCCATATTGGGAGAGCGACCTCACTGAGCCATATTGGGAGAGCGACCTCACTGAGCCATATTGGGAGAGCGACCTCACTGAGCCATATTGGGAGAGCGACCTCACTGAGCCATATTGGGAGAGCGACCTCACTGAGCCATATTGGGAGAGCGACCTCACTGAGCCATATTGGGAGAGCGACCTCACTGAGCCATATTGGGAGAGCGACCTCACTGAGCCATATTGGGAGAGCGACCTCACTGAGCCATATTGGGAGAGCGACCTCACTGAGCCATATTGGGAGAGCGACCTCACTGAGCCATATTGGGAGAGCGACCTCACTGAGCCATATTGGGAGAGCGACCTCACTGAGCCATATTGGGAGAGCGACCTCACTGACCCATATTGGGAGAGCGACCTCACTGAGTCATATTGGGAGAGCGACCTCACTGACCCATATTGGGAGAGCGACCTCACTGACCCATATTGGGAGAGCGACCTTACTGACCCATATTGGGAGAGCAACCTTACTGACCCATATTGGGAGAGCGACCTCACTGACCCATATTGGGAGAGCGACCTCACTGACCCATATTGGGAGAGCGACCTCACTGAGTCATATTGGGAGAGCGACCTCACTGACCCATATTGGGAGAGCGACCTCACTGACCCATATTGGGAGAGCGACCTTACTGACCCATATTGGGAGAGCGACCTTACTGACCCATATTGGGAGAGCGACCTCACTGACCCATATTGGGAGAGCGACCTCACTGACCCATGGTGAAGATAATTTGTAAGGCTTGGCTCATCTGTAGTGCTGCTCACCTTCCCACTAGTGATGAGCTGAGTGTATCTGGGCTCGGTTCAGGACAAGTTCAGCCAACTTTACTGAAGTCTGGATGCTGAATCTGACCCAGAATGAAATCAAGAGATGAAAATTAGAAATCAATAATAGACATTTTCTTGGCCAATAGGCAAGGCATTGTCAAACAAATGATATGGGTGGCTGAGCATTGACCTGGAGGAGATGTACCAAAAAAACAAACAACAACTTCAGTTTAACAGGGAGAAGTGTTTTTTCTAAGTGTAACATTAAAATGCACAATTCCTTTCAATGCCGTGCCCCGGGGGAAGCCCTGACTCTTCCAGTAAAGTGGGGCATCTGTATGATCTACACAACCTATTGCAGCAAGCACTGTATAAACTGACAGTAAATTACAGCTCCCAGATGCTCTGTTCTGTGTGTAAATAAAGTGGCCTGAGATTCCCTTCATCCTAGATGTATGGTAAGGACATGTTTTAATGAGGAATCACATGCAAAAAGCAAAGTATAAAATTAGATTCCAGCCAAATATCGTATCAAAATTATATCCAAGCATGTAGCCTGGCAGACCAAGCAAGAGGGGAGAAGTTCCCTTTATAAATGAGGAGGCCCCAGATATCATTCCCACAAGAATGAGTAAGAGGAACATAATACTCATTCTAGAAAATGTATTCAGTAAATAAACAGACTGACAATTTTTGATATGTATGTCCTCTATTAACCACTTGCCCTCCAGAGGATTTACCCCCCTTAATGACCACGCCTCTTTTTGCTATTCGGTGCTGCACTATTTCAACTGATAATTGCGCGGTCATGCACTGCTGCACCCAAACAAAATTTACATCCTTTTTTCCCACAAATAGAGCTTTTTCTTGATGGTATTTGACCACCTGTGCGCTTTTTATTTTTCGCGCTGTAAACAAAAAAAGACAGAAAATTTGGAAGAATTTTTACTTTATTCTTTTTACTTTCGGCTATAAAAATATTATTTATTTATTTATTTATCGAGTTTATATAGCGCCAAAGGGTTTGCTCAGCGCTGTACAATAGAGGGGGACAATACATGAAACAGAACAGTAACATCAAACAGTACACAAGGGGTAAGAGGGCCCTACTCTTTCGAGCTTACAATCTAGGAGGGAGGGGGTAGTGGTACAGGAGGAAACGGCTGTGGGGGATGGAATGGTAGGAGGAGGGAAGGGCAGCGGCTGTTAGGTGAGGGTGGGGTAGGCTTCCCTGAAGAGGTGGGTTTTCAGGGAGCGCCTGAAGGTGAGGAGGGAAGGTGACAGTCTGATGGATTGGGGTAGTGAGTTCCAGAGAATGGGGGAGGACCTGGAGAAGTCTTGCAGTCGTGCGTGGGAGGAGGAGACCAGGGAGCAAGATAGAAGGAGGTCCTGTGAAGAGCGAAGGGTACGGGTAGGGTGGTACCTGGGAATCAGGTTGGTGAGGTAGTCAGGGGCAGTGTTGTGAATGGCCTTATAGGTCAGGGTGAGCAATTTGAATTTAATGCGTTGGGCAATGGGGAGCCAGTGGAGGGAGAGGCAGAGGGGGGTGGCAGAGGTGGAGCGGCTGGTGAGGTGGATGAGTCTGGCCGCTGAGTTCAGGATGGTCTGAAGTGGGGAGAGCCTGCACTGGGGTAGGCCGGTGAGGAGGGAGTTGCAGTAGTCAAGGCGTGAGATAATCAGGGAGTGCACAAGTAGTTTAGTGGTGTCTGGGGTAAGGAAGGAGCGTATCTTGGCGATGTTTCGGAGGTGGAGCCTGCATGTGTTTGTGAGTGATTTGATATGAGGTTGAAAGGAAAGGTTTGAGTCCAGAATGACGCCAAGGACCTTGGCTTGCTGGGCGGGATTGATGGTGGTGTTGTTGGTAGTGATGGAAAGAATGGGGGGGGGGCGCGGGCTGGGGGGAAGACGAGAAGCTCGGTTTTGGAGAGGTTGAGCTTGAGGAAATGGAGCGACATCCAGTCAGAGATGTTGTTTAGGAGGTGAGTGATGCGGGCGGAGAATGTGGGGGTGAGGTGAGGGGTGGATAGGTAGATTTGAGTATCATCAGCGTAGAGGTGGTAATTGAAGCCGTGGGAGTGTATGAGTTTGCCAAGGGAGGAGGTGTAGATGGAGAAGAGAAGGGGTCCAAGGACAGAGCCCTGGGGGACCCCAACAGAGAGGGGGAGGGAAGAGGAGGTGGTATCGTTGTAGGAAACGCTGAAGGAGCGTTGGGATAGATAGGATAAATATATAGTAAACTCAAAGTTAGTTATAAATTCAGGCCAAAATTTATTCTGCTCCATGTTTTTGGTAAAAAAAAAAATCCCAATAAGTGTATATTGATTGCTTTGTGTGAAAGTTATAGCGTCTACAAACTATGGTATAGATATTGAAATTTATGCCATTTTTTAGCTATACAGCGCTGCGCTAGTTTAATGGACAATTGCTCGGTCATGCAATACGGTACATAAATGAAATTTACGTCCTTTTCTCACACAAATAGAGCTTTCTTTTGGTGGTGTTTGATCACCTGTGCGCTTTTTATTTTTAGCGCTATAAACAAAAAACATTTTGAGAACAAAATTTAAAAAAAACAAAACAATATTTTCTAATTTCTATCATAAGAAAGATCCAAAAAACACACATTTCGTCATAAATTTAGGCCAAAATGTATTCTGCTACATATTTTTGGTTAGAAAAATCCCAATAAGTGTATATTGATTGCTTTGTGTGAAAGTTATAGCGTCTACAAACTATGGTATAGATACTGCAATTTACACAGCTTTTACTTTCTGACTGCCCATCACATTTCTTGAGGTGCTAAAATACCAGGATAGTATAAACACCCCCAAATGACCCCTTTTCGGAAAGCAGACACCCTAAGCTATCTGCAGAGAGGCATATTGAGTCCATGGAAGATTTATTTTTTTCCACAAATTTTTGGAAAATTACAAAAACCTTTTTTTGTTTACACAAAGTTTTCGTTTAAATTATATGTTTCTCACACAAGCTATGGGTATATGTGGAATTACACCCCAAAATACATTCCGCTGCTTCTACTGAGTAAGGGGGTACCACATATGTGAGACTTTTTGGGAGCCTAGCCACACAGGAGCCTGAAATCCAATGACCACTTTGAAAGCCTGAAGGTGCGTAACTTCCTCATTTCACTTCCTCACTACCTATCACAGTTTTGGAGGCCCTGAAATGCCAGGATAGCCCCAAACCCCCCCAAAATTACCCCTTTTTGGAAAGTAGACACCCCAAGGAATTTAAAAAGAGGCATGGTGAATATTTTGCAGATCTTATTTTCTCCTCACAAGGTTTTGAAATATAAAAATAGAAAAAAAAATTATGTTTTTGTTTTTTTTTCTTCATTTTCCAAAAACTTGTGAAAACAAATGAGATCTGCAAAATACTCACCATGCTTCTTATCACATTCCTTGGGGTGTCTACTTTCCAGTAAGGGGTAATTTTTTTTGGGGGGGGGGGGGTTGGTGCTATCCTGGCATTTCAGGGCCTCTGAAACTGTGATAGGTAGTCAGGAAGTGTAATGAGGAAATAAATCCCTTTAAAAGCCTGAAGGTGCTTATTGGATTTTGGGGTCCTGTACTTGGCTAGACTGCCAAAAGGTCTCTCACATGTGGTACCCCCATACTCGGGGAGAAGTAGCAGAATGTATTTTGGGAGTAATTCCACATATATCCATGGCATGTGTGAGCAATAAATCATTTAAGTGACAATTTTGTGTAAAAAAACAAATGTTTTAATTTTTGTCATTTTCCAAAAGCTTGTGGTAAAAAAAATAAATTCTTCTCTTGATTCAACATGCCTGTCAGCAAATAGTTTGGGACTTTTACTTTCCAAAAGGGATTGTTTTTGGGGGGTGGGGGCATTTTATGCTCAACATAAGAAGTTTATGCGTGTGGATTGGATCCCGTGACACACACATCATTCACTCTTCTAACCACCCGAAGACCAAGACTTTTCTGACACGTTTTGTTCACATGAAAAAAAAAATCAGTATTTTTTACTAGGAAAGTACGTTGAACCCCCAAACATTATATATTTTTAAAGCAGATACCCTAGTGAATAAATTTTTTACATTTAATGCACAAGAACACATATATTGGCCAATTATTTGGTAAAATATAAAAGATGATGGTAAGCCGCGTAAATAGATACCAAGTTTAACATTTTAACACTTCCGCGCTATATATATTCAAATGTCACGTAAAATAACAACAAAAAAGCAGCCAGCATAGTATCGCAGGTATCAATACATAAAACATTTAAAACAGAAAAGGTACGGCGCTATAATTAAAAAACTAAACATGAAATAAAAAATAAAAATTAAAAAGTCCAGTGATTTGCAGAAAAAATTAAAAAACAATAAAAATAAAAAAAAGTCTCTCATGACGAATATAAATTCAAAGAGTTCAAAAAAAATGCCTTTGGAGTCCACCATCACCAGCACCTCAAGAAATACTGCCTCTTACCAGACTGGAATGACCACACAATTAAGTGCCGGTCAGGAAAGCGGATCAAATTAGGATGACAAACTCAGACACTATTTACTCTGGAAGGATAAGGTGATCTCCAAATGTTGGATGTAGATAGATGCCTATTGGATCCCTCTCAATAGATTCCCAAATCAAGGCATTCACTCCCAACTGATACTTCAGGTAATTTGCCAAATATAGACCTAAAACAATGAATTATCCTCAAAGAGGATATTTCCAAAAATCATCCAAAAAGCAAAAGAATCCTCATAGTGTAGTATGATTAGCAGGATTTATTGCCTTACAGCATAGTATTAAATATACATCAAAAGATAATTTAAAACATCATGTCACCATATAACCAAATGGTATGTTTCTAACCAACAAGATGGCCGCCATGTTCCGGTGCGTGCTAACGTCACATGCTCAGACTCCTTCCAACGCGTTTCGTCATCTGTGACATCTTCAGGGGCATGGCCAGCGTATGAACACGACGCCTATATATAGGGAGGAGGGAGCCCAACTCCTCCCCTATTTCAATCAAGGCTAATACCAGAACAGGAAAGGACACATTAGCACTGAAGCCAAACACGCCCAGATACATTGCCATTGTCAGTGTCCCTTAGAACGGAATATATGGGACACTTGACACAAAAAACAACTAAATACTATGACGGATTATCTTTAAACGATCAGATGAATTAGATATCACTAGTAAATGAATAAAATGCATGATTGTACAGCACAGACACAGCAAAGCTGAGCCTGGTGCCATCTTGTGTACAAAATGCAATTAGCAACACAACAATACTAAATATTAACAGATACAAGAAAGAAACATTTTATCTTTCACAAATAAATATGAAAGAAAACACATTTTTAATTACAACTAATATATATATATATATATATATATATATATATATATATATATATATATATATATATACCCAATAAAAGTTATAAATTCTAAAGAGAGATTATATCTAAAGAATTAACTATAAAAAATGTAATGAAAAAATGATAATTAGATTTACCCATTATTAATGAATGTGTTTACATCCCACTCAATATTGAGACCATGGGGCACATAAGATTTTAAAGTGTAAATCCACCATACTACCAATTTGGAAAGCTCACGCTTGATATAGCTACCCCTCCACTTCTTAGAAAAAGTATCAATGCCAACAAACAGCGTACCCTCAGGGTTTTTATTATGATAAAAGGCAAAATGCTTAGAAACGCTATGGTTGGGAAAGCCCTTTTTAATATTAGCAATATGCTCTTTTACCCTGGTTTGAAAAGTTCTAACTGTGCGTCCAATATACCGGTACCCACACTTGTATTGAATTAGATAAATTATATTTTTAGTAGAGCAAGTGATAAAACTTTTAATTTTATATGATGCACTAGTGGTAGTAGAAGAGAAACTATCAATTATTCTATTCTTACATACATTAAACCTACACACTGTACATTTTCTACACAGATAATATCCCTTCATGTGAAACATGAAGGGTTTCTTTGGAGCTGTTATAACACTCGGGGCCAAAGATAATCTTAAGGGGGGTGCCCCCCTAAAGATAACAGGAGGAATTTCTGGGAGCAGGGGACCCAAGATTTTATCATGGAGTAGTATACCCCAGTGCTTCCTAAATATCTTCCTAATGTCATAGTATTGGGTGGAATACGTAGTAATAAAAGCCGATTTAAACAACTCCGCAGGGTTATTCCTTAAGCTAGGAACAAGTAGTTCTCTTCTGTTTTTTGCATCTGCCTCCTTGAATGCCTTCTCTAGTAAATAATTATCATACCCCTTTTCAATGAATTGTGATTTCAAACGATCAGCTTCCATTAAAACGTCGGCATGTTTAGTACAGTTCCTTTTAAGTATAAGGAACTGACTTTTAGGGACTGACTTTAACCACATTGGGTGGTGACAAGTTGTGGGTCCAATAAAACTATTTTTGTCCGTTTTCTTGAAAAAAGAGGAGGTAACTAGCTTCTTATCCACTCTAATTTGCAAGTCAAAAAAGTGTATTTCTTCTTGACTAAGTTCATATTGAAAGACAATACCCCTATTATTCCTGTTAAGTGTAGAAATAAACTCATCAACAGTATTAGTTTCCCCTTCCCATATGAAAAGGACATCATCGATGTACCTTTTCCAAAATAATAGTTGTGGATATTTTGGACCATAAATGGCCTCCTCCTCCCATTTGGCCATGAAGAGGCTGGCCATACTTGGGGCAAATATTCCTCCCATGGCCACTCCCCTATTTTTAAATAAAAAATGTCCTCAAACCAAAAATAATTGTATTGCATAGCAAAATCCAGAAGAGAAAGAATAAATTAATCTGAAGGTCTGATAGTGTGTCATCTTCTTTTAAAAAATGTTCTACTGCTTCCCTACCATGAGTATGAGAAATGATGGTGTATAAAGAGGTGACATCAGCAGTCACCAAAGTATACGTTTCTTTCCATTCTACATCCTCAAGGAGATTTGATGAATTTTAACCACTTGCCTACCGGGCACTTATACCCCCTTAATTGCCAGGTCAATTTTCAGCTTTCAGCGCTGTCGCACTTTGACAATTGCGCGGTCATGCAAAATTGTACCCATATGAAATTTTTATAATTTTTTTTCTCACAAATAGAGCTTTCTTTTGGTGGTATTTAATCACCACTGGGCACTTTACTTTTTGCGCTATAAACAAAAACAGTGCAAAAAATTTTGAAAAAAAAAGTTTCCTTGTTTCTATTATAAAATTTTTCAAACAGGCAATTTTTCTCCTTCACTGATGTGCGTTGATGAGGCAGCACTGATGGGCACTGATAGGCACTGATAGGCAGCACTGAAAGGCACTGATAGGCAGCAATAATGAGGTGGCACGGATAGGCGGCACTGATAGGCAGCACTAATGAGGTGTTACGGATAGGTGGCACTGATATGCGGCACTGAGTGGTGGCACTGATAGGCAACACTGATAATTGGTACTGATAGACAGCACTGATAGGTGGCACTGACTGGCATCACTGCTGGGCACTGACTGGCGGCACTGCTGGGCACTGACTGGCACAGCCGCTGGGCACTGACTGGTGGCACTGACTGGCAGCACTGCTGGGCTGCACTGATGGGCACTGGTGGGTAAAGGTGGGTGGCACTGCTGGGCACAGGTGGGTGGCACTACTGGGCACAGGTAGGTGGCACTTCTGGGGACAGGTGGTGACACTGCTGTGTGGCACAGGTGGGGGCACTGCTGGGCACAGGTGGGTGCACTGCTGGGCACAGGTGGGTGGAACTTGTGGGTGGCACTGCTGGGCACCGATCATCAGGGCACTGATCATCAGTGGCCCTGATGATCGGTGCCGATCCCCGCTCTGACAACTGCCGGTTCTCGGCAGTACTTTCCTCACGATCTGACAGCATGAGGAAAGTGCAGCCGAGAACCGGCATTTGCATTTCCCTGTGATCAGCGTGTCACTGGACACGGCTGATCAAGTGGTAAAAGGCCACTGTGATTGGCCTTTTACCACGTCACGTGATCAGCTGTGTCCGTAGGACACAGCGATCACAGAGATCGCCCGGTGCGCGCCCCCAGGGGCGCGCAGGAGAGTGCGTTCTGAGAGGACGTCATATGACGTCCACCCAGAACTGGCCGGCCGCAGTGCAGCCGTCATTCGGCTATCTGCAGTCGGCAAGTAGTTAAGGGCACCCCCCTTAAGATTATCTTTGGCCCCGAGTGTTAAAGCAGCTCCAAAGAAACCCTTCATGTTTCACGACATGAAGGGATATTATCCGTGTAGAAAATGTACAGTGTGTAGGTTTAATATATGTAAGAATAGAAAAATTGATAGTTTCTCTTCTACTACCACTAGTGTATCATATAAAATTAAAAGTTTTATCACTTGCACTACTAAAAATGTAGTTTAGCCAATTCAATACAAGTGTGGGTACCGGTATATTGGACGCACAGTTAGAACTTTACAAACCAGGGTAAAAGAGCATATTACTAATATAAAAAAGGGCTTTCCCAACCATAGCGTTTCTAAGCATTTTGCTCTTTATCATAATAAAAACCCTGAGGGTACGCTGTTTGTTGGCATTGATACTTTTTCTAAGAAGTGGAGGGGTAGCTATATCAAAAGTGAAATTTTCAAATTGGAAGTATGGTGGATTTACACTTCTTATCTTATGTGCCCCATGGTCTCAATATTGAATGGGATGTAAACGCATTCATTAATAATGGGTCAATCTAATTATCATTTTTTCATTATATTTTTTATAATTAATTTTTTAGATATAATCTCTCTTTCGAATGTATAACTTTTACTGTTTCCTATAAATATATATATATATATATATATATATATATATATATATATATATATATATATATTTATATTGTGGCAGTGCGGTATCGTGCCACGGTAGAAATCACGATGGAGACCCAGGATTCTCAACTATACAGGTTGAGGGGCTCCAGGCAGTTCTCATAATGTAGAGGAAACTGGTTTATAAGTTTCCTCTTTGGTTTGTAAAGCCTGTTTCGGGACCTGTAGCCTGGAGATTTCTAAGAGATTTGGAAAAGGATGAAATCTCCAATCCTGGGCCCATGTTTTGAGAGCAGCCAGTGCGCTGATTGCACAGGTGTGCGCAGGCCTTTTTGTGGAGGCCAGGCCATGATTCTGGGCTCCACCTGGGCAGACGGAGTCAGGAGGGCTCCACCCTGGCAGACGGGAGGTCTCTGCCTTGGAGTCAGGTGGGCTTCACCAAGGAGAGGTGGAAGCCAGACTAGCTGTGTGCTAGTGGCCAGCTGTGTGCCCTATTTTGCAAAGAGTCTGCAGGAGACAGACGGAAATCGTTGTACAAGCCAGAAGGCTGAATATGGTTTGATGGTGGATACCCCTGCGTGGGAAGCATTTTTGTTTATGGAACTTTTTCTTTTAAATAAACTTGGGCAAAAAGGCCCTTAAAGAAGCGAGTTGCTGTGTGCTTTAACAAGAAAAGCACTACCATTTTGAAGCGATTTCTCACAATAAATATATATATATATATATATAGTTGTAATTGAAAATATGTTCTTCTTTCCTATTTATTTGTGAAAGATAAAATGTTTTTTCTTGTATCTGTTAATATTTAGTGTTGTTGTGTTGCTAATTGCATTTTGTACACAAGATGGCACCAGGTTCAGCTTTGCTATGTCCATGCTGCATTTTCTGCATTTACTAGTGATATCTAATTCATCTGATGGTTTAACGATAATCCATCATAGTGTTTAGTTGTTTTTTGTGTCAAGTGTCCCATATATTCAGTTCTAAGGGACACTGACACTGGCAACGTATCTGGGCGTGTTTAGCTTTAGTGCTAATGCGTTCTTTCATGTTCCGGTATTAGCCTTGATTGAAATAGGGGAGGAGTTGGGCTCCCTCCTTCCTATATATTGGCGTTGTGTTCGCACGCTGGCCACGCCCCTGAAGACAGCACAGATGACGAAACTCATTGGGAGGAGTCAGATCTCGTGACATCAGTACACACGGAACGTGGCGGCCATCTTGTTGGTTAGAAACATACCATTTGGTTATATGGTGACATGATGTTTTAATTATCTTTTGATGTACGTTTAATACTACGTTGTAAGGCAATAATTCCTGCTACTCATACTACACTATGAGGATTCTTTTGCTTTTTAGATGATTTTTGGATGATTTGGAAAAAAGATTTTAATTGAGGATCAATTTTCAATTCCACCACCAGATATCAGCAAAGGACAAAAGTCCAGACGATATTAGCTAATCACCAGTGCACACTAAGTATCTTGGAGGCTGTATTGGATCTGAATGGAGCTAATATCGTTTGGACTTTTGTCCTTTGCTGATATCTGGTGGTGGAATTGAAAATTGATCCTCAATTAAAATCCTTTTTCCCTACATTTTCCTTGCTACTTGAATTTAAATATTTAACAGATGATATCTGATGCCCATTATATCCTCTACAACTGTTTTGGACGTGGAGGCCAATTAAGATTTATTTAGGTCATTTTCTTCTAGCTCTGTGAGCTTTCACATCCAGGCCTTGGCGGTAGAAATGTCCTCAAAAATCTTCCCTGAAGAAGCCCGTGAGGGCGAAACATGTAAGGAGTATACTACATTTACCTAACCAAGTCTGAATCTCAGTTGGTATTCTTAGAATTGAAATTGTTTTTATTTTTTTGTATCTTTTCCTTTCTTGTTTTACCAAAATACAAAATAAAAATTATATAACTTTTAATGTGTGGTATTCATGTTCATGGACCCTGAAAGTCCCATCTTCTCTATTGATTATTTGCAATTTTAAGGGATGTGGTGCAATAATCATTTCTGGTCACTCGCTCGCCACTTCACTGTTTCAATGCTATAAAGAGTAAATTACTTTACTTTTAAGGCAGAAGAAGAATATATCAATAGATCAGATAACCTTAAAAGCATCTTGACAAGGAGGACACAGAACAATAAATTTAAAAAAAAAAGGAAAAAATATATGAAAGACATTGAGGACTATAAGATTAACAGAGTATTTAGATGGCAACTATAGGATGGAACTTTAATTTTAGATTCCAACATAGGGACAATAGAAGATAGGGATAGTAGTAAGCTGTCCTCAAGGTCAATCCGTACAGATTTCACCATAGGTTCGGCTTTGCCGAGAGATAATGTTAGGTCCCAATATTCTCATTCACCTAATTATATGTCTAATGTTAAAAGGGGAAGGTGTCGGGGTAGAGGTAACCCAAGAGGCCAATTTCACCCCAGGAGTAGAGGGGGTTTTAACACCCATAACCGATTTACACCACTACAGGATGAATATAGAGATGGTAACTGGGAACCAGATAGATACTTTACAGAACATCCTTATATACAGAATAATTATGAATCTAGGAACTGTATTCCAGAGACTCCACAGACATCAAGATCTTCAAGGGATCATAGTGATGTGAGTTACTCATGTAATCAGGCACTATATAAAAATGAAGGCGCTTGGGGCCCCAATAATAATAATCCCCATTTTTTCCCCAAAGTAAATGTAAACTCAAAAAGAACAAAAGAACAAAAAGGGGCACCAGAGGGGGGAGGAGGTTCCACTCAAAAAAGAAGGCGGGTATAAGCAATATAGGTTTACTTAATCTTAGCTCCTCCGTGATAATGAACAATATATATTAAGTCGCGGTCTAACCCCCCCCCCCCCCCAAGAAAACTTAATAAATTTGAGACTTTTATGGACGTTCATAAATTCATTAGAAAATTGAATATAAAAAGGTATCTAGTCAGTAATCCAACTAGAACTAGTGGGATTATGACTGTAGCGGAGCACAATTTCAAACACACCTCTTTAGCTAATGCATCTCTCTTTAACCCGTCTGGGAATGTGGCACCTGCAGTCTCTGTTATTAAGGATTTAGTCCTTAAAGATCTGCATGATCTTTCTATTAGGAAGGAGAGAACGGATGCCAGATTACAGATGGGAATGGAATCCTTAAAAAAATCGGAATGATATTGTGGTTTGTCTTGCCAATAAGGGGGGTGGAATAGTTGTGCTGGATAAGGAAGCTTACAGATCCGAGATGTGCCGCCTATTGGCGGATAGGGAAACATATTTATCTCTTAAGAAAAACTCTACTATTAAATATAGAAAAGAGCTATTGGGTTTAATTGAAGGTTTTAAAATGGAATAATTAGTAAAAAAGAAATCCTTTTTGGTCCCTATTGTACCACGGATACCCGTGATCTATTATTTACCTAAAGTGCATAAGGATCCTATCAATCCTCCAGGTAGGCCCATTATTAGTGGAACAGATTCAGTGACTTCTAGAGTGGGTAAATATAAAGATCATGTTCTCCAACCTTTGGTTGTGGATACACCATCTTTTTTGAAAGATACAACTCAGGTCATCAATCTCCTTGAGGATGTAGAATGTAAAGAAACGTATACTTTGGTGACTGCTGTTGTCGCCTCTTTATACACCATTATTTTTCATACTCATGGTAGGGAAGCGGTAGAACATTTTTTGAAAGAAGATGACAGACTATCAGACCTTCAGATTAATTTTATTCTTTCTCTTCTGGATTTTGCTATGCAACACAATTATTTTTGGTTTGAGGACATTTTCTATATTTACAAAATAGGGGAGTGGCCATGGGAGGAAAATTTGCCCCAAGTATGGCCAACCTCTTCATGGCCAAATGGGAGGAGGAGGCCATTTATGGTCCAAAATATCCACAACTATTATTTTGGAAAAGGTACATCGATGATGTCCTTTTCATATGGGAAGGGGAAACTAATACTGTTGATGAGTTTATTTCTACACTTAACAGGAATAATAGGGGTATTGTCCTTCAACATGAACTTAGTCAAGAAGAAATACACTTTTTGGACTTGAAAATTAGAGTGGAGGACAAGAAGCTAGTTACCTCCACTTTTTCCAAGAAAACGGACAAAAATAGTTTTATTGGACCCACAAGTTGTCACCACCCATCGTGGTTAAAGTCAGTCCCTAAAAGTCACTTTTAATGGAAGCTGATTGTTTGAAATCACAATTCATTGAAAAGGGGTATGATAATTATTTACTAGAGAAGGCATTCAAGGAGTCAGATGCAAAAAGCAGAAGAGAACTACTTGTTCCTAGCTTAAGGAATAACCCTGCGGAGTTGTTTAAATCGGCTTTTATTACTATGTATTCCACCCAATACTATGACATTAAGAAGATATTTAGGAAGCACTGGGGTATACTACTCCATGATAAAATCTTGGGTCCCCTGCTCCCAGAAATTCCTCCTGTTATCTTTAGGGGAGCACCCCCCTTAAGATTATCTTTGGCCCCGAGTGTTATAACAGCTCCAAAGAAACCCTTCATGTTTCATGACATGAAGGGATATTATCCGTGTGTGTACAGTGTGTAGGTTTAATATATGTAAGAATAGAAAAAAATGATAGTTTCTCTTCTACTACCACTAGTGAATCATATAAAATTAAAAGTTTTATCACTTGCTCTACTAAAAATGTAGTTTATCTAATTCAATGCAAGTGTGGGTACCAGTATATTGGACGCACAGTTAGAACTTAGCAATATGCTCTTTTACCCTGGTTTGATAATATAAAAAAGGGCTTTCCCAACCATAGCGTTTCTAAGCATTTTGCTCTTTATCATAATAAAAACCCTGAGGCTATGCTATTTGTTGGCATTGATACTTTTTCTAAGAAGTGGAGGGGTAGCTATATCAAACGTGAGATTTCCAAATTGGAAGTATGGTGGATTTACACTTTGAAATCTTATGTGCCCCATGGTCTCAATATTGAATGGGATGTAAACGCATTCATTAATAATGGGTAAATCTAATTTATAATTTTCTCATTATATTTTTTATAATTAATTTTTTAGATATAATCTCTCTTTAGAATTTATAACTTTTATTGTTTCCTTTTTTATATACATATATTTTGTTGTAATTAACATTTTGTTTCTCTTTCATACTTATTTGTGAAAGATAAAATGTTTTTTTTCTTGTATCTAATATTCAGTATTGTTGTGTTGCTAATTGCATTTTGTACACAAGATGGCACCAGGTTCAACTTTGCTATGTCTGTGCTGTACAATCATGCATTTTTTGCATTTACTAGTGATATATAATTCATCTGATGGTTTAACGATAACACTGTTCAACAGGTAAAAAGTTTTGGGCATAAAATTAGCTAATCTTACATAATTTTGGGGTGCTGAAAACGAAAATGACCCTAAAAAATGTTGATTGGCTCTAGTTTCCATGATATATTCACCCATCTAATGACGTAAGCCATTCAAAATTATGATGCAACTTCAGCTGCATATTGCGCAATTGATACTGGTGACCAATAGAAAATGGCATGTATACGGAGATGATGCAATATTAGCCTTTAATTGCATCACTTCACTGCATAAAAGCTGCAGTATCTGTAGCTGATTGGAGTTAGTCTTTGCATTTCGTTTTATGCTTATATAGGCTACTCAGTAATGCCTCGAACTTGTGTGAATAAAGCAGATAATTTCTGCTATATCTGCGGTGAAATAACTTTTATCTCACAAAAAAGGAGGATAACAGGAATGATTAAGAAAGCCTACAATTTGTATTTTGGCTGCAAGATAGGAGACCAGGACAAGAGCTGGGCACCACATATATGCTGCAATTCTTGTGGGACGGCACTGGAGCAATGGTTGAATGGAAAAAAGGCATCTATGCCTTTCGCTGTGCCAATGATTTGGAGAGAGCCAACAGATCATGTTAGTAATTGTTACTTTTGTATGGTGCCTCCAATTGTAAAAGGGCTAAATAAGAAGAAAAAGTTATCTGTGCACTATCCAAATATTCCATCGGCAATACGTCCAGTTCCTCATGGAGAGGGGCTACCAATTCCTAAAGCACCAGAATCCTTCGTGGTTGAGTCAAGTGAGGAAGAACCTGAAGCGTGTAGTCACGTGCAGTTGTAAGAGATAGCCCTTTCCTCGAATACAAGAGAAAAGCCAAGAGAAGCAAAACCGACACAAACTGAAGACAAAACTAGTGAGAATCCTAAGTATTAAAATGATTCAACTTAGCTTATGGCTATAATTTTTCTTGGTAATCCTATGCAATATATTCTGCCATTTAGGCTTTGTTATGTAGTCAATATCACTTGCTTTATATTTGTGGAAAGACATCTATCTATATAATTATTGTGCATTATGTAGTCATTACGCCTATAGTAGAAAACTTTCCGTTTACAGAAAAACTAGAGCCAATTGACAAATTTCATTGTTATATTTGAACTCAGAATGTGAAATTCATTAAGAAATGGATCCTTTTGTTTCCAAAACTGGCAAAAAATAAAAATTTGTTGAACAGTGTAATCTGTCATAGTGTTTAGTTGTTTTTTTGTCTCAGGTGTCCCATTTTAGATTTACATAGGAAGTCTAATGCTATAATTACTGCCCTTGATCTGACGTTTGCAGCAATACCTCACATGCATGGTGCAACCGCTGTTTACATACTGGCACAGGGTCAACACTCGTGGGGGGCGAGGATGCTTTTTTGTAAGTTATTTTGATTTTTTTTAATTATTTTTACACTGTCCCTTTCATTTTTTTTTTTATCACTTTTAATGCTATCACAGGGAATGCAAATATCCCCTATAACTTCAGTGGGCATTGTCATATATTCTTTTTTTAGAAATCTGGGGTCTATCAGACTCTAGATATCTCCTCTGCCCTTACATTATCTAACCAAACCAAAATCGGTGTGATCAGATGCTTTCCCAATTTACAAATGGCGCTGTTTATATCCTGTAAAACTGAAGCGATGAAATGCTTGTAGCTTCTGATATCTTAGACTATAGAGATGATTGGCACCATTCCGGTCTCCAATCAGCTCTATGGTCAGCTGGCAGAAACACCGGCTGCATTTTCAGGTTCCCCGATGGCACGGGACTGCCGTGGAAGGCAGCAGGGGAGGGGGGGCTCACTCTGCTTGTAAAAGAAATCCTGCATCTAATTAGCCACTAGGATTACTTTTACATGAAAGCCGCTCAGCGGCTGAAAAAAATGATACCAGGATGATGCCTGCAGCTGTAGGCATCATCCTGGTATAACCCTTCAAATTCCAGTGATGTACCAGTACGTCGCTGGTCCTTGTTGGGTATATATGCTACGTTCTTTTTTTTTTGTATGCAGCCTGTGGACAATGAAAAAAAGAGAAGACATATCTGCCAGAAAAAGTGTGAGGTATGCCCACCATTAGAATATACCGCCCTGCATCCACCCACTTCTAATGGTGGGCACACATTAAGTCACACTTTGCCACAAGCAGCAATTTCAAGATTGTACAAATGTCTAAATAGTGGCACACTTTAAATAAAACTTGTCCACGTATAAGTGATACCCCATATGGAAAAATGATGACACCAAGTCCCAAACTATCTTGCCACTGCTCCCCATGTAGTCTGGGAATCCAGGTGCTCCACATGACTATCTTTTCCCTCGTAAATCCAAAACTTATATGTATAACCTGATGTCCTCTCACAGGTCTTCTACATCTTGACCCCATATCTGGAACGCTTGCTGGGGAGAAATTGTTTGAATGCAAGGCGGCCAGAAAAATGAATGAGGGACTCCTCAACACAGATTTGTTGCTGGGGAGTATAGACATCTGCAAATTTTTGGTTAAGGTGATTTGCGAGGGGCTGAACTTTGTGGAGCCGGTCAAATTCAGGGTCACCCCGAGGACAACAGAGTGTATTGTCGTTGAAATGCATAAAACACATTATACTCTCATATCTATGCCTGGCCATGGCAGCAGAGAACACGGTATATGATGAATCGGGTCTGTGGACCAATACAACCGCAATTCATTTTTTTTAGTAATGCCCATGTCGAGGGTTAGGCTCCAAAAAAATTTTAATTTTAATTCGGAAACCGTAATGGATTTCCATGCGACTGGTCTGTCAAGGTTTGAATTCAGGTTGGCAGCGATAAATTGTTGTGCATATAAATTGCTTTGATCCACAATCAATGCATACAGATCTTCTGTGTAAAACAGCTCAAAAAAATCAAGGGGAGGAGTTAAATTTGCTGTTTCCACCTGAATTCTGGGTTGGGCAGTGAATGGGGGAAGTACGGGTGCTGCAGAAATTGTGGGCTGCCAATCAGGATTTGCAAGCACATCCAGAAGGACACTAGGGGCTCTTTGGGCCTTTGTGCTAATTATTGGTGGTTGCGGGACAATACTTGTGCTCGCTACCGCACCAGCTTGTACTGCACTTATGGGACTCGCCACATTACCAAGTCATACTGCAGTGCTGGTATGTGAAAGACCAGGATGTACTAGGCCGCTGATACTCACTATTTCACCAAAAGGTAGCGTGGCACTAGTACTGGCACTCTGCTGCATATGAGAGTCATCAAAGTTTACCGGCAAGTGCTAAAAGAGATCAGGCCTGATTCTGCCAACACTGCGGTTTTGTGTGCAATGTATCAAGTGACAGTGACCTACTGACACTGCACTTGCTGGGGGAGAAGGGGAGGGTAAGCGTAGGGGCTAAACGCAGGTGCTGGCAGGTGCTGGGTCTGATCTCGCTAACTCTGTGTTTTTGGGGATGCTATACTAATGTGAACGCTGGTATAGTGCTGATCTTATCAAAGATATTGATCTGTTCAGACACTACACTAGCAATGGAGGTATATTGTGTATGAACGTGTTTCTGGCAATCAAGGGGTTAAATGTAATTACTGGTGTACTGACGGGCAATCTGATGCTATCTGGGAGGGGTGTGAAAATTATGGGAGCGCAAATCACATATATATACACAGTACGTGATTTTGCGAACCCATGCCGCCCTATAGCAGTATTTCTGATATAGGGCGGTCAGGAAGCGGTAAAGAAGCGTGTTGGGAGTGTTTTACTAGGGGGTGGGGGGTGTCCTTCGTAAGCACACTGCTCTGGATGGCTCTGCTCAGCCATCCCGAGCAGTGTGCCCAAACTGACAGGGAGGAGGACTGTTGGTAAACAGCCCTCCTCCTTGTCGGTGATCGCCGGTAATCACCGGCCGGGCGTCGACAGGTAATTACCGGCTGGGATCCAGTGATTGACACCTGGGACCGCGATCGGCAGCTGGCATGCGCCCCCTACCCAGAAATGCAAAATGACGTATATGTATGTGATACTGGCGACAGGGGCCACCCTGTAGCCGTAAACATACTATGGGCTATGGGCGGTCCTAAAGCGGTTAAAAATGATGATTTAAATCAAGTCTTTTCACCAGTAATTTAAATCAAATCCACCCATTAGCTATTGCAAAAGACTATGCTAAGAAGCTTGGAAAAAGTGAGAAGTTGCTACTAAGTGTTACTGGAGTAACCATCCAAGTTTAATTTATAATAAGGGCCATAAAAAACATACAGAGAAGAAAAAAAAGGGACTTTAAGCACCAAAACTGGGACTTTTTTTTTCCTTTCTCTGTATGTTTGTTTTTTATGGCTCTGCAATTTTTGAACAAGCACCTTCTATGTTTAACACATTTGACCAGCACTATATATATTGAATACATTTATAATAAAGCATCAAAAAATGATACCCCTAGACTACTCGTTGAGCCAGAAGAGTGACCAAGACTCTGTACCTGGCTGCTGGTCATTACTGTCTATCTCCTCCATCACAGAAGTAAGCCCTCAAATGCTGAGCTCAGAGCAACTGTATCAGGGGAGAGAAAGCGAATGTGGGGGGGGGGGGGGGGTGAATCAGAGAAAAACTCACTCCTCTTATGGTAAAGATGAGCAGTAATGACTAGCCTTCACCTAACAATGTCCTACCAAGTATAAATAGCTGATAGGATTAAGCATATCATTAAAAAATATAATTAGAAAATACTGAGATCAGGAGGGCACAGTACAAGTTCCGCGTTGCTGCCTGGGCCACCCTGGAACAGCTTAGTAAAAAGTGTGACTGTCCCAGCAAATCTGGGACAGTTGGCAAATATGATGTAATGCAAGAATATCATGGGGCCACTGGGCCACACATTAACCTCCCTGGAGGTATTCCCGAGTGTAGCTCGGGGTAAAGTTTCAGTACCACATGCGGTAACCCCGAGCTACACTTGGGAATACACTGCAGCGCTGCTCCCGGGAACTCTTCTTCACTTACCTAGTCCTGCGCTCCCACGATGTCCCTCCTGCAGCGTCCCCGTCAATGTCCTCCAGCCGATGCCGGCATCCGTCTTCTGGGTTTCGTCCTTTGTGACGTCGGGACGTACGGGGGAATGGAACTGGTGGGAAATTTGAAAGTTGTAAAAATGACATTCACTAAAATCACATAGTATTCCATTCCTGTATCAAACCATTTCACATACATTTTGTCCCGAGTGCTTTGTCCGGCGCCCTGCCTGCATTTTTACTGTTCTTTCTGCCTGGAAACTGAGAAACGTCCATGGCGTCCAAAAAGCGTCCCTTTAGGTCAAAAGCTTTTTTTTGACCAGCTAGAGAACAGCGATAGTAAATCAGAACCACTTGCAGAATTGAGTGATAATGATTGGTGGGGGAAATTCATCATCAGACACTGAAAACGATTCTTCGACTGAGCTCAGCGATGTGCGAACTTGGCGCTCTATTTCACATTTCAGTGTTTTTGGTTTGATTATATTATTGAATTAAATTTATTATTATATTATTTTTTTATGATTATTTATTAAATTAGAATTTATGATTTCGTGTTTCAAATTTAAACATACCCGGGATGTTTACTAGACTCTTGTCCGGACAGATTTCAGTGAGTTATTCCGACATATTTCCATGCAAAAAAATGTACCGCTTTGAGCACAGAAATATGGACATAATCAGACCGCTAGGGAGGCTACGACAATCCTACCTATAGCAAAGACATTATTCAACTTTAGTCAGAGCTGCACAGTTTGTTTTATCTACACACGCTCCTTACCTGTATAGGCAGTTTTATTGTAAAGGTGAACTGACCAGTGGTGGAACAACTAGGGTTGCAAAGGGCACACTTGCAATTGGGCCCTGGTGTTCTGCCATCGTGGAGGGGGCTCCAAGACAGCAGAAAGGGGCCCACTGCAGAACATGTGAAAGCGTTCTGCTGCAGAACCATATTACAGGGCCTCAGGATTAGTGGGAAGGGCCCCAGGCTCGGATGGAAGGGCCTTCATGGTTTCTTGCACCGGGACCCTGAAGGTTAAAGTTACACCTCTGGCACTAACCCTTTAATAAATAGTGGTTTTAGATAGTACTGCACTGTGAGCTTTTTGCTCCCTTTTAACTTGTCCATCTAGTACCACAAGGACCTTTTACGAAGTTGGCCTGCCTTAAAGGAGTTGTGCAAAGAGTCATCTGTATATAAATATATCAACGCTCGTAAATAAGTGAGCCACAATTGCAATGCTTCTCAGTATAAATATGTCACGTGGATTGTGATGCAATGTGTTGGACGAATCCTGGTGACGTCATCATGCACCTTGACTGCAAGTGCGATGCCGACTGGAGATTGTGGTATCTCAATTTGTTTATGTGCTATGCAATTACATTTTACCTCTAATGTGAGTGCATTTTAAATATATTTTGACTACATTTGAAACATACTACACCATGGCAGTTTCTGCCTATATTTGAGGTGATTATAGTTGACAAACGGAACTCCGACCCCTTAGATCTGTCCTAGCAGTTGAAGGAGTTTCCCCGATCCTCTCTTGCCATTCTCCTCTTTGACCTTCGACATATAGACTTATGGCCACTGTAACAATCTGAGGAGCACTGAGGAAGCAATGCATACCGTGTGTGTACATCCTCAGTATTGCTTTTTAAATATACTACATTGGATGTTTTTTTCTTTTGTAAGCATTATGGGTCAGTAAGGTCGCTCTCCCAATATGGGTCAGTAAGGTCGCTCTCCCAATATGGGTCAGTAAGGTCGCTCTCCCAATATGGGTCAGTAAGGTCGCTCTCCCAATATGGGTCAGTAAGGTCGCTCTCCCAATATGGGTCAGTAAGGTCGCTCTCCCAATATGGGTCAGTAAGGTCGCTCTCCCAATATGGGTCAGTAAGGTCGCTCTCCCAATATGGGTCAGTAAGGTCGCTCTCCCAATATGGGTCAGTAAGGTCGCTCTCCCAATATGGGTCAGTAAGGTCGCTCTCCCAATATGGGTCAGTAAGGTCGCTCTCCCAATATGGGTCAGTAAGGTCGCTCTCCCAATATGGGTCAGTAAGGTCGCTCTCCCAATATGGGTCAGTAAGGTCGCTCTCCCAATATGGGTCAGTAAGGTCGCTCTCCCAATATGGGTCAGTGAGGTCGCTCTCCCAATATGGGTCAGTGAGGTCGCTCTCCCAATATGGGTCAGTGAGGTCGCTCTCCCAATATGGGTCAGTGAGGTCGCTCTCCCAATATGGGTCAGTAAGGTCGCTCTCCCAATATGGGTCAGTAAGGTCGCTCTCCCAATATGGGTCAGTAAGGTCGCTCTCCCAATATGGGTCAGTAAGGTCGCTCTCCCAATATGGGTCAGTAAGGTCGCTCTCCCAATATGGGTCAGTAAGGTCGCTCTCCCAATATGGGTCAGTAAGGTCGCTCTCCCAATATGGGTCAGTAAGGTCGCTCTCCCAATATGGGTCAGTAAGGTCGCTCTCCCAATATGGGTCAGTAAGGTCGCTCTCCCAATATGGGTCAGTAAGGTCGCTCTCCCAATATGGGTCAGTAAGGTCGCTCTCCCAATATGGGTCAGTAAGGTCGCTCTCCCAATATGGGTCAGTAAGGTCTCTCTCCCAATATGAATCAGTAAGGTCGCTCTCCCAATATGGGTCAGTAAGGTCGCTCTCCCAATATGAATCAGTAAGGTCGCTCTCCCAATATGGGTCAGTAATGTCGCTCTCCCAATATGGGTCAGTAAGGTCGCTCTCCCAATATGGGTCAGTAAGGTCGCTCTCCCAATATGGGTCAGTAAGGTCGCTTTCCCAATATGGGTCAGTAAGGTCGCTCTCCCAATATGGGTCAGTAAGGTCGCTCTCCCAATATGGGTCAGTAAGGTCGCTCTCCCAATATAGGTCAGTAAGGTCGCTCTCCCAATATGGGTCAGTAAGGTCGCTCTCCCAATATGGGTCAGTAAGGTCGCTCTCCCAATATGGGTCAGTAAGGTCACTCAACCAATATGGGTCAGTAAGGTCACTCAACCAATATGGGTCAGTAATGTCGCTCTCCCAATATGGGTCAGTAAGGTCGCTCTCCCAATATGGGTCAGTGAGGTCGCTCTCCCAATATGGGTCAGTGAGGTCGCTCTCCCAGTATGGGTCAGTAAGGTCACTCAACCAATATGGGTCAGAAAGGTCGCTCTCCCAATATGGATCAGTAAGGTCACTCTCCCTATATGGGTCAGTAAGGTTGTTTGCCCAATTTATTTTTTTTGTAGCAGCCATTGCAATTAAAATACTCCAACCCACATTATAGTAAGTTATTGGGATATAAATCATAACATGACCGCGTCAAACATCCCAACTCTTTCCACATCTTCCACATCTGAATTCCTCAAAGTCTGACCCTCCCCTCTTTTCCCCGAATATTACCAGCCTTATGGTACAAGCATACATCTGCTATCTCTACAGTCAGTGACCTGACAAGCATGAAGCCCAATTCTGGGACTCGCCAGCAACAGGTGGTCAGTGGCAGTTTAACCCCCACCCTCTATCATTGGTGGCCAATGGCATTTTAGACCTTCCCTTTGATCACTGATAGCAGGGAGAAGGAGATGGAGTCCCAATTCTGGGACTCGCCAGCAACAGGCTCACAACGGGTGAAAACACTGGTCTTCTTGTATGCGGCACTCCCTTGCTGCCTGGAGGAGGCGAGCGGCATTCTCTCACCTGCAGCTCAGGTTTTGCAGCATTTTTGTCAGCTGAAGGAAATGGAAAAAAAAAAAAAAAAAAAAAAAGAAGAACAGTGAGGGAGAGACACAAAACCAATAACAAAAAAACACATGAAAAACCAACTGAAATTTCGGTTCATCAAAAGATAATATTTGAAAAGTCCTACAGTTGGTTTTATTAGAAATCAGCCCCTGCCAGCATGCTGCAAAGAAGAACCCTTGTTCTCTGTGTGGAAGCAGTGGTCTTTACTGATTAGAAAGTTCTGGTTTTACTCTTCAGGGGTAGTGTTGGACTTCTGCAGAGAGACCACTGCTTCAGCACACAGAGCAACGGTTCTTTGCAGCATGTTGGCAGGGGCCATGTGCACCAAGCCTCTGCTCCCACTCTCATTAGACAGCAAAGAGCATCAGCTAAAGGTACAGAGCCGATTGGTGTGGCTCTGTGCTATGTGATCACTGGAAGGGTCTAAAATGCCATTGACCGGGCGCATGTCCAAGATGGTGACTGAAGCAGACACATAGTGAAGGAGCTCCACTGTACTGTCTGCCTATTACCCTGTTCCTTGCAGATTGAGGGCATTTGGCTACCATTTCCTTCTTCTCCCTGCTATCAGTGATCACTGGGAAGGTCTAAAATGCCATTGACAGAGGGTGGGGGTTAAAATGCCATTGACCACCAATGACAGAGGGTGGGGGTTAAAATGCCATTGACTACCAATGACAGAGGGTGGGGGTTAAAATGCCACTGACCACCAATGATAGAGGGTAGGGGTTAAAATGCCACTGAACATCAATGATAGAGGGTTGGGTGGGGGTTAAAATGCCACTGACCACCAATGATAGAGGGTTGGGTGGGGGTTAAAATGCCACTGACCACCAATGATAGAGGGTTGGGTGGGGGTTAAAATGCCGCTGACCACCAATGATAGAGGTTAGGGTGGGAGTTAAAATGCCACATGGGCGTACCACTGAGGATGTGCTGTCGTACGAAATGTGTTGGGAGGAGCCACATTGCTGACATCATACCGTCATCTCCTGGGCAAGGAGGGGCAGCCATTTTGGATTTAAGGAGACACGCACCACCGGTACTGTGAGGATGCTGGATTAACCCCTAAGCTGCCCTACTACCCCCGCACCCAGATGTGACAGATTGTAACCAATGCCTGTATACATCAGAGTTCTGGTGAGTGCGCACCCATAAGAAGTGGTGGATAATTTTTAAAGACACAGAAAAATGCACCATTGCACTTTTGGCAGAGGAATATATCACTTAAAGAAAGATTCCTGTTGAATTTGCATTTCTATACGCTTTTAAGAGCATATTATTATTAAGAAAACGGGGTGGTGGATGCCCTCTAGATAATTACAATGAGCCTTATTCACCCAAATGGAAGAACTCAGGGCACACGGGAAAGCCATCATATTCTACTCAAAATCATTATCAGGTTCCTACCTTTAATAGATTTCAAGCATTTGATGATTATAGAGAAGAATCCCATGATACCTCTTATTATACAGCACCCTCTTATGGAGGGAGGGGGGTAGAAGAGGACGTGGATCTATATGGGGACGTTCTACTCCATTTTTTCCAATGGGACGGGGGAAGGGCTATCACGTAGAAAGAACAAGAGGGTGTAGAGCAGGGAGGAGGGTCCAGCACAAAAAAACTGAGAATGGAGTAAAAGATGCAGGAATATATAATTTGAGTAGTGCACTATTGACACATAAAGAAACTAATATTTTAAATGTGGGTCTAAAATGTGCTCCTAAAAGACCTATTAATAAATTCAACGTTTATATAGACGTACATAAGAAAATATTTTTTAAGATTTAATTGCCATATATATTTAACAATCCAAGAATCAATGTTAACAAACAAACAAGAGGGTACTTGTTTGGATAGTGGTCTCCATAATAAATCCACATTTAATCCCCCAAATGTGGCTAACCAATGTATAGATGTATTTTAACCCCTTCACCCCTTCAAGCCGGGAGGCGGGTCGGCCGGTCGGGGTTTAGGGAACATGTGACCGCCATAACGCATTGTCACAGCGGTCACATGATCGGGAAAGGTCCCGATCGAAAGAGAAGACTGGGATCTTTCTGTGAGTACCGGACATGTGTGCTGGGAGCGCTCTCAGCACATATTTTTTTTTATCATTGAGCGCAAATGTGCAGCCACTCGGCGTCTAGGCCCAGACGCCAGGAGGCCGCACATTTGTGTGCGGCCGGCGTGAAGGGGTTAAAATTTGATTATTAGGGATTTGGAATCAATTAACCCAATGAAACGTATTAATGCCCCATATATTGTGGAGGGGATAAAAGATTTAGAAAAGAGAAAGGACATTATATTTAGACCTGAGGATAAAGGGGGCGGTGTCATCATTTTAGATAAGATTTTTTATATGCAACAGTTAAAAACTATGTTGAATGATGATAAAGTAAATAAAAATTGAGAGATCTTACACATAGATATAGGGATGAACTCAAGTCATTAGTGAAGTGGGGCTATCAAAATCATGTTTTGAACAAGAAAAAAATAAAAAAATATCTGACATCTAGTTGTTGCAGATTACTGATGACATATACCCTGCCAAAAATTCATAAGAACATAACTTGTCCTCCAGCCAGACCTATAGTCAGTGGTATAGGGTCTGTGTCAGCAACATTAGGAGAGTATTTGGATACATTTTTGCAAACCAGTGTTGTATAAACCAAGGCTTACTTAAAGGATACTGAAGATCTATTGAATTTACTACAAGTTATTCAATGCGATACAAATCAACAAATTTACATGGTTACGGCTGATGTTTCATCATTATACACCATCATAAATCATGATGATGCTATGCTAGCCCTGGATTGGGCACTCAGCTGAAGGGATGATGTTCCTTATATCCAAAAAGTTTTTTTGGGGAAAGATGTGGATTTTTGTTTAAAACACAAATTATTTTTGGTTTGACAATAGTTATTATGAACAGCTGAGTGGGGTGGCTATGGGAACCAAATTCGCGCCCACCTTAGCGTATATATTTATGGCAGAATGGGAGGACAGGCTTGTTTTTCATAATCGCAGGCCTGAATTGATCTTCTACAAAATATTCATAGATGACCTATTGTTCATCTGGAGGGGATCGGATGTGGAACTGCACCAGTTCATGTCGTACTTCACTAATAAGAATCATATTAAATTAGAATATCAATTCAGTTCTGAATCTATTAATTTTTTGGATGTCACCATTACGAGAAGAGATAATAGGTATATTTTAAACCTACTGATAGGAACAGTTATCTTTCCATCAGAAGTGGACACCACTCCACTTGGTTAAAAAACATACCTAGGGGTCAATATATGAGAATTGGGAGGAATTGTTCAGATGAATGTGATTATATTTCACAGGCTAAAATCATTTCCAATAAGTTTAAACAAAAAGGATATTCTCAGGACTTCCTAAGTCAGGTTGAGAGGGATGTTCTTGAAATACCTAGGGAGCAATGTTTAATGGATAAACAAAGGATTAAAATAGATCAACATCAATGGAGTTTTTTGTCTGACTTTCATTGTCAATACAAGGATGTAGAACATATTTTCAAAAAGCATTGGCATAGTTTGTTGATGGATAAAACATTGGGAAAGGTTTTACCAGTGACACCTAAATTTATTTATAGAAGAGCCCCTAATTTTGGGGAAAAAAATTGTTCGGAAAATAATAGATGTCCCCAATATTACATCTATGTTCCCTAATAAGGGATTTAAAACATGAGGCAAATGTGGAGCTTGTCGTACTGTTAGAAATAGTAAAACATTGACCACTACTTTCACTGTTGTTAATGCGGAACATGAATTCACCATATCAGAATTTATTACCTGTGACACCACCCATGTAGTATATTTGTTACAATGTCCATGTAATCTTGTTTATGTTGGGAGGACTAAAAGACCATTAAAAATACTTATAGCAGAGCATACTAAAAATATTAAAATATTTTCTGAGAGTAAAGGACCGGTAGAATTAAAGGAAGGTACTGCTGATTTTTTAGAGCCTGTGAGATTTGCGCAAAACTTTCTAAACACAATATTTTCACTAAAAATATACTAAAATCACTATTCTTGGATACATACATAGCAAAAGTTACAAAACTGCTACTAAATATAAAGGCTAAAAGCTGTACTGAGGTAATAAATAACAAATACTTGTAAATGTTAAATTGTGCCTCTTTGTGAAATGATGAAAACAGAATGTGGGCAAAATTGTAAGTAAAAACAATTTAGTCTCAAAATTTGGAAGTTACCATATGTCACTTACAGCTTTCAGAATTTTAAAAGACCCCCCAAAACCATATACACTGCTAAAAAAATGAAAGGAAGACTATGAAAACCCATCAGATCTCAATGGGGAGGAATCTCCTGCTGGATCTCTATACTGACATGGATGGGTAATGTGTTAGGAATGTAAGGACGCCCCATCGTTTGATGGAAATGGAAATGGAAAAGATTGACCTACAGAGGACTGAATTCAAAGACACACCAAAAATAAAGTAAAAAAATGATGCAGCAGGCGAGTCCATTTTAGTGAAATGTCATTGCAGCAACTCAGAATGGTCCTCAGTAGTTTGTATGGCCCCCCATGTGCTTGTATGCATGCCTGACATTGTTGGTGCATGCTACTAATGAGACCACGGATGGTGTCCTGGGGGATTTCCTCCCAGATCTGGACCAGGACATCACTGAGCTCCTGGACAGTCTGAGGTGCAACCTGGTGGCGCTGGATAGACCAAAACATGATATCCCAGAGGTGTTCTATTGGATTTAGGTCAGGTGAGCGTGGGGGCCATTCAATGGTATCAATTCCTTCATCCTCCAGGAACTGCCTGCATACTCTCCCCACATGAGGCTGGGCATTGTCATGCACCAGGAGGGACCCAGGACCCACTGCACCAGGAGGGACCCAAGACCCACTGCACCAGGAGGGACCCAAGACCCACTGCACCAGGAGGGACCCAAGACCCACTGCACCAGGAGGGACCCAGGACCCACTGCACCAGGAGGGACCCAGGACCCACTGCACCAGGAGGGACCCAGGACCCACTGCACCAGGAGGGACCCAGGACCCACTGCACCAGGAGGGACCCAGGACCCACTGCACCAGGAGGGACCCAGGACCCACTGCACCAGGAGGGACCCAGGACCCACTGCACCAGGAGGAACCCAGGACCCACTGCACCAGTGTAGGGTCTGACAATGGGTCCAAGGATTTCATCCTGATACCTAATGGCAGTCAGGATGCCATTGTCTATCCTGTAGAGGTCTGTGCATCCCTCCATGGATATGCCTCCCCAGACTATCACTGACCCACCACCAAAACGGTCATGCTGAACCATGTTACAGGCAGCAGAACATTCTCCATGGCTTCCCCACATCCTTTCACGTCTCTCACATGTACTCAGGGGGAACCTGCTCTCATCTGTGAAAAGCACAGGGTGCCAGTGGTGGACCTGCCAATTCTGGTGTTCAATGGAAAATGACAATCCAGCTCTATGGTGTCGGGCAGTGAGCACAGGGCCCACTAGAGGACGTCGGGCCCTCAGGCCACCCTCATGAAGTCTGTTTCTGATTGTTTGGTCAGAGACATTCACACCAGTGACCTGCTGGAGGTAATTTTGTAGGGCTCTGTCTGCGCTCATCCTGTTCCTCCTTGCACAAAGGAGCAGATGCTGATTGGTTAAGGACCTTCTACTGCTCTGTCCAGCTCTCATAGAATAACTGCCTATCTCCTGGAATCTCCTCCATGCTCTTGAGACTGTGCTGGGAGAGACAGCAAACCTTCTGGCAATATTACATATTGATGTGCCATCCTGGAGGAGTTGCCACAGGAGACTGCCAGTGCAACCTCTGTAGGGTCCAGGGATGGCCTCATGCTACCAGTAGTGACACTGATCCTAGACAAATACAAAACTAGTGAAAAAACAGTCTGAAAAGATGAGCAGGGAAAAAAATGTCAGTGGTCTCCACCTGTAAAATCATTCCTGTTTTGGGGGTTGTCTCATTGTTGCCCATCTAGTGCACCTGTTGTTAATTTCATTAACACCAAAGCAGCTGAAACTGATGAACAACCCCCTCTGCTACTTACCTGACCAGATCCATATCCCAGGAGATTCATTGGCTTCATGCTAGACTCTGATTAAAGAGTCTTCCTCTCATTTGTTTGAGCCGTGTATTTTCTGAAAGCACATGGCCTGTAGAAATAAAGTGCTAATGATTTTTTAGGCCCAGCAGTAGTTACGTAAATGTTCATCAAATCACTTTGTTACCACAAATACAGTAAAATCATTAGTGCACACAAACACAACATTCCTGCTATATTGCTCTGAAGGTCTTGTTCACATGGGGCGTACTAATGTGTATGGTGGTAGAGGGCCATGTATACCCTCAAGGGGATGCCCATGTGTTCCATGCATCCCCATGCAGGCAGTCCCATTCATGTCTATTGGGATACATAGCCGCTGCTCCCAATCTGACATCTGTGTGGGGGTTTGGGTGTAGGACCCCGACCGCAGGCATCATGAGCTCAGGGACATGGAACCAGACCTACATGGATGTCAAAATGGGAGCAACAGCTGTGTTCTCGCAGTCACTACATCCCAAATGACATGAATGGGACTCCCAGCACAGGGATGCATGGAACACCTGTACACCCCTGTGCAGGTAAACCCAGCCTTGCAGGGGGATACGCTGTGCATGCCGTGTGTGAACAAGACCTTACTATTAGGGATGCACCAATACCGGGATTGGGAACAGTGCTGATACCGAGTATTGAGTGATCGTAAAAATACTCCTGATACCCCAAACTGATACTTTGTGGTACAATTTGCATCATACACAATGACTGAGCGCAAATCACACTGCAAAGAATGGCATGTGGTATGAACAGAAATGCGGTGATTCCTGTCTGAATTGCATGCGGTTTCCCGCACCGCTCCTGTGTGAACCCCGGCTGACATCACTGTGACATGACCCATAGGATGTGGTGCGGGAAACTGCATGCAATTTGGACAGGAATCGCACTGCTTTCTTGTTCAACTCGCATGCCATTGCTTACAGTGTGATTTGTGCCCATTCATTTTGTATGGATGCAACCTGCACCGCAAATTATTGGTGCATCCCTACTTACTATGTTTTTTTTTTATTATTTATTTTATGTTTTTTTACAATTTTATTTTTAAATATTTTGCACTTTTTTTGGGGGGGGGGGGGGCAAGATATCAGGGGTCAAAACAGACCCCTGATGTCTCTTTTCTGAGACCAAGAAAGGGACAGAAGGCAGTCCTTTTCTCTGCAGCCTAAGCTGCACATTACATGAATGAATGAGGAGTCAGTATAGAGACTCCTTTTTATTCATAAACTGACATAGTAAACACAGTTTACTATGCTCAGTTATCAATGGATGTAGAAGTGATCATTAGTACTTCTAGGTATGGTAAACCTCTCACAGAGCTCACAGAACTCCCCCTGACAATATTGCCATCTGCTTTTCTCTCTACGTGGGCGGCACCATCTTTATTCAGGCATCAACCAGGGTCACCATCCACTTCCTGGACTGCGATGTAAGCTCAGAGATGACACATTCATGGAAATCCTGTTGCCTGTGCAGTTCTAGGCTGTGTTCACAAATGTTTGACACAGATCAGCCCCTTGCTGCAGCCTCTCACCTTGTGATTTGCTACAAAGTTACAATGTTGCAATCTGATCAAGGCGGGGAGAGGAGACTAGGGGAATGCTCCCTCCTGACTGCAGCAGAGTAAAGACATCATCTCTGCCTAGGCAAAGTCACTGACTGGAGATCAAGGCTGGATTTTTAGTGATAAAAGGTGGAGCTTTTCTGAACAATGACCCTGTCGCTGTACATTGTGACATATCAGGAATTATTCATACAGTCTGGTGCAGTTACTGACAGGTCCACTTTACTTTTTACAAGTTTTTGACATTTGGATTTAAACCTGACTGTCCGGTTTCCTCTGACACAAAAGGAACATCTGCGTCTCTTCTAAATAACATGAAGGAATAGGTTTGCTTGATGTGAAAGTGAAAGCAATCGCACATATTTCTGTAAGGTGGAGCGACATTTCCACCCCCTCCCCTGTATACAGACATTATCCCAGGGAGAGGAGAAGACGAGAATACAACCATTACTAACCAGAGACCGGCTGTGATCAGAGACAAGGAGAGAGAAGGAAATGGACGCACCGAATGATCGGGGAGCAGCAGCGAATGAACAGGGAGCAGAACGGTAAGATGATCCAAGTCCATTCTAAACATCTGTCTATACTTTGTAACATAAAGGCCCAGCAATCATTTCTATATGTACTGAGGAGTGCAGAAGAGTCTCTTTAAGGATGAGATAAGATCAGCCAGAAACTGTCAGCGGCCCAATCAGCTGCAGCCGTTAAACTTTATTTAATGTGGCTGGGGGGGGCGGATACTGGTGACATCATTGATCCCATGTGGCCCCGTGGTCACATTTGGAGAATGTCCTGGACCAAGTCTAACCATGTGGCCTTTTTAGGTTGATGATATCACCAGCCTCCCCGCTCCTTTTGTGAACTCTCACAGAAGAAGCCAATAGAGGAGTCCCAGCGAACAGATGTTCTCCGGCACCCTCAGATCATCAGGCAGGAGAGAGAATAGAGCTCTGTCTATGTAAACAAGGGAGAGCTCTGTTCTGACGGGAAATCATCAACCCTGTGTCCCTGCACAGCTGGGAACATGATTCTTTACTTCCCATAGTACCAGCACCACCTAGTGTACACCAAGTACATAGCTAACCCTTTGATCCAGGGGAGCATTTACTGGGAGGAAAACAAAGCATTTGCCTAGGGCAGAAGCGTCGTCACCCCCCCCCCCCCTTTCCCAGAAGAAGGGGCTCATGTGGCAGGTGACCAGGGCCAATCTTCAGGGAGAGTCCATATCTCTCTCTCTCTCTCTCTCCCCCTCCCCTACAATTTTTGTGTTACCTATAACAGCACAAAAACAAAATACACCACTGCTTTGCCTAGATGTTAACCCCTTCCCGGTCAGTGTCATCTGTACAGTGACGGTGCACATTTTTAGCACTGATAAATATAATATCGCAGTCCAAGTCACTGATCGCCGCCATTACTAGTATACAACAAAATTTAAAAAATGCAGTATATTTGCCGCCATTTGTAGACACTACACTGATCAGTATACGCTTATTGGGATTTCTTTATTAATAATACGTAGCAGAATAAATTTTGGCCTAAATGTATGAAGCAATTAGTTTTACATTGTTTTATAGCAAAAAGTAAAAAAAATACTACACACACACACACACACACACACACACACACACACACACACATATATACATATATATATATACATATTGCGTGCGTGTGTATGTGCGTGTGTATGTGCGTGTGTATGTGCGTGTGTATGTGCGTGTGTATGTGCGTGTGTATGTGCGTGTGTATGTGCGTGTGTATGTGCGTGTGTATGTGCGTGTGTATGTGCGTGTGTATGTGCACACACACAACCTGTTTATGAACGCCTCAGTTAACGTAATTTTTGGTTTACGAATGAAAATCCATTGACAATAATGCCTCGGTTTCCAATTTTTTTTTTTTTTTTTCGCAATTTGAAACGGATTAATTGGTTTGCAGTGCATTCCTATGGGAAAGCGCGTTTCAGTTTACATATTTTTTGCAATATGAAAAGTCCCGCAGAACGCATTAAATTCGTAACCCGAGGTACGCCTGTATATAATTTTCTTTTAAAATTGTTGGTCTTATACTGTTTGCAATACAAAAAGTAGAAATCCCAGTGATGATCAAATACCACTAAAAGAAAGCTCTATTTGTGGGGAATAAAGGACATACATTCCATATATACACAGCATTGAAGGACCATGTATAGCACAATTGTCCTGGTCAGGAAGGGGGATAAATCTTCTGGAGGACAAGTGGTTAAAGTATAACTAAAGACAAAACATTTTTTATAGTTTTGGATGGAGTGGAGATGAATTAGCACTCCTGTCAGGTTTTTATTGCTGTCCCTGTCCCCGTCAGGGAGATTCACTCTCTCTATTTGTCCTGTTTACCATTATCACTGAGTGAAAGTACAGGAAAATCCCAAATTGTGGGTTGTCACCAGAACAGGAATAGAGGAGAAATCTTCCAATGGGGACACTAGATCTGGTGACAACCAGATTCTCTCACTTTGGAGGGATTTCCTCTCAATTCCTGTTTTGGCTATGGGACAGAAAGTGAAGGGAAATCTCCCCATTGGGACACAGGTGGCAAAAAAAAACCCTGACAGGGGTTCTAACCCTCCATTACACTATCCACAATGAAAAAATAAAAAGTGTTGCCTCTATCTCTGCTTAAGCTCACATAAAGGGCCTCTGGGAGATTATGTGACGGGGTTACTAGAGAAGAGTTATTTACAAAGACATGGGGCCCCATGTACTAAAGACTGAGGTCAATATCCCATCATATGATGGAGGAGATTTTAAAGTTAATTTTTCTTTTTTATTTCATTTTGGTTTGTTAAAGCCCACTTTGGGCAAAGAATGAACCCCTCCCCCACCCCCACCCCCCTCTAACCTGCATGTAGGTTCTCACCTTGTGAAGGAATGTATACTCACCAAAGTCCACTATTGGGGTCCCTCGCCAAAACCTTTTCTTGATATGTGGAACGCTAATCCAGCACTGCATATGTGCCCATACTGACCGGTCCCTGACAGTCCCCACTGACATCGCTCCTCTTCTGGATCCTGAGAGAACCCCGCTGTCCATGTACACAGGCATTGACCTGGACACCAGAATAAGGGCCCTGCCTCCTGTAAACAGGAAAAAAGACTATATCAGTGAATATATTGGTGTACCAATAGTGTCTGCAAAAACCCAAACGCCAAAATAATACACTTTCTCCCACGAAAGTCCAAGTCTTTTAGTGCCTAAATGTGCAAATGTCCTAAAAACCGTGAATATGATCATTTTCTTCTTTAATAGTCTTCCTCCAAAATGTGAGAATTCTTCTTATTTCAATAAACCTCAAAAGAAAAAATAATATTTGCACCTAGTGCATTATTCCAACATGTGATGTCTCACAAAACGCACTTCTAGACTCGTGACAAATCGTGCAAAAATTCCACCTTGTGACTTTGTGTGAGAAGTGAAGTCACAGACCCCTTCCCGTCCGGCCATTGTATATAAACAGCTGGACGGTGGCAGTGCAGGGGCGGGTGGACTTTTATAAATGGCCCCCCTGCACCCTGCCTGTCTGCGCTCCCTGGGAGTGCGCAGCAACGCAATCCGGTGCCCGCTGTGTCCTTCGGACACAGTGAAACACTGATCGTCGGACGGGACCTCTGTGCAAGGTTCTGATAATGTGATCACTGATTGGCCAATCAGTGATCACATGAATAGTAGTAAGCAAAATGTCACTTGTGACATCAGTGCTTACTACTAGTGAAATCTGTGAATGATCACCGAGGTCACATGGTACAAGGCTATTCACAACAGCCTTGTACCATGTGACAAGCTGTGACCAATCACAGCTCTCACAGTATTTCTCAATGGCTGCAAGAATGCAGCCAGAGAGGAGAAATGATTGCTTTTACAGCCTTTATGGGTGAAGGGAGAAGGCTGCCAGATGTAATATCCAGCATGCTTTCATTGGCACAATGCTACAGCTAACCTAATCCTTTGTTCTGGGACACTTTACAAGGCAGCCAGGTGGGCTAGTAATTTCTGCACTGTATTGGGACTTTGTGAGTTCCACCAAGGAGACAGAGCTCCTAGAGGAACCTTTGCTATTGATTCTTTGGAGACTGCGGCTATTCCGGAGGGTGAACAGTCCAGGATTTGCTTTTGTGTACATAGAGAAGGACGTTTTTCCTCAAATTGTTCCTCCAAGTCAAGTTGGGCATCCCATATTCCCTTATCCCCATCCAAGTTGTTTTCCCTCAATTAAAAAACAACCCCATGGACTGGTTACTGACTACTTGAGAAGGTTGGAAAAATGTGTGTTGCCTGGCTGTGCAGAAATAGGGGGACCAAAAAATCCAGCAGCCGTCTAGGGGGAAGCGTTGCAGGAGGATTTCTCTGTGTATCACCTGAGGCCAGTCACTTCACTGGGTATATGGAGGGTTTACAACCATTTTAAAGTTCCACTAATCCTGGAGTATCCCAAGGCTCACCCTACAGCCTATCCAAGTTTTCCTGAGGAATGCATTTCAAAAAAACACTATGGCCCGAATTTACTAAGAATTGAGTCTACCAGCAGATTCTGACCATTCAGGCAGACTCAATTAAATCAATTAAGACCTGTCAGTCTTCTGAGAGGCGTCTAGCAATCTCATCGAAAAGCGTCTACTTTTCTGTTAGTAAATGTGGAATCGCGTTTGGCACATTTTTAGGTGCAATGCCGGATATGTTCGCTAGATGGTGCACAAGCGCAGGCATGATACCATTGGCGTTCTCCTGTTAGCAAAAGAGAATACTTAGCAAAAAAAAAAAAAAATAATTAATATAGGTGTACTAATTATGTTATATTCTATTTCTCCAAACTGATCAGACAACTAATGCATTTACTAATGAATGTCATACATTCTATTTTTAAATGTTAAACATTTTCACACTTATATCTCAAATGATTTGGACTGTTTAATAATTTTATAATAATGTTTAATAATTTGGAATAAGTTCCCAATATAATGATATAGCTTCCTTCTCTTTAATCATGTAACTATTCTATGTTAAAGACAAGTGCAGCGCTATAAATGCATGTGATCAATAATGAACGCATGTAATAACCAAAAAGTGCAAAGAATTGCAATAATGATGTAAAATGGTAAATGGTGCTAAAATAAGTTCATATAATCATTCCTGAATAATGGAATGTCCTTGGTGTCAGAGTACCAACTCAGAGAGTGCCTATGAATGGCACGTGTGGTCTCTCCGTGACAGAAAGTAGTGCATGAACTCGTGAAAGATAAACCACCCTTGGGACTGGTCTACACTCACCAGAACAAAAGTATTAATGCGCATGGGTTATACACATCACACATCTGGGGGTGCAGCGGTATGCTGGCAGCTATGGGTTAGTCATCCAGCTCCAGCCATCCATCCATCAGGGTGGGTGCCCAAATGGTCCTGGGGAGGAATTAGCTGAGCCACAGGAGCCAGAAAGGTGCTTAATAGTGTAGTACACTGTCACAGGGGTGGATGACCTTTCACGAGTTCATGCACTACTGTTCGTGGTTATATTTATCTTGTGTAATACCATTTTACTAGTCTATATCATTTGACCAGCGCTCGCTTTATCATTTTTAAACAATGTAACTATTCTACATTATAGCTCAAACTGTGTCTCCCACAGTAGTTTAGTGGTTAGAGCTCAGAACTTACAGCACTTGGGTCATGGGTTCTAATCCCAGTCATGGCTACATCCCAGTTTGCATGCTTTCCCTGTATGGATGTGTTTCTGCCAACACTCAAAAGACATGCTGTTAGGTTTATTGGGCCTAGTACATGGCTGAGTTTCTGCCCGTAGATTATAAACTCCTTGACATTTATGAATGTTAACAAAATGGAGATCAATTTTCTGGGTTGTGTCAGTGCCAGGAATATTGATCAATCAATTATGATTTTGCCTAATGACTAGAAAGTGGATGAATGTTACCTGCGTCCTGTTCTTCTACCATGTTGAAAATGTGCAAGTTTCATGCTGTGTATATTTCATTGTAACTTTATCTTCGTTTAAATCTGTCTCCTTATACAACTTGACCCCCTCCCCCACCCCATCATCACCTGTCCCATATGCAAATCTATGGATCACCGCCCCTCTCTTTAACTATTTACTGATCAAGTGAATGTGTCTCATTTTCTATCAGCTACAGCTCAGATCTCACATTATTATACAATTGCTGATTGTATCTCACCACTAGTCTGATTGAATTCACAATCCCTGGTCAGTCCCGTTCCCTGACCTCTAATAACCTTTAGGACCAGTTCACACTACATGTGTTTCAGTTGCTTTTTCGGCATCACAAACGCACAGAAAGGTTATATGGTTGTCAATGTCATAGTTCACATCAGCGCTTGCATTTTCAGTGCATTGCAGGTGCTGTAAACAAAGTTGACCACGCTGCATTGTTTCTGCACAGAACTGTACTGGAACACATTGAAATGTCCTTGAATGTACTAAAACGCACATGTCCCTAATTAAATTGAATAAAAGAAAGTAGAAAAAACCTAACTGGAAGGGATACAAAAATGCAATGCAACGTGTCCAAAACGCATCCAAAATGTACTGGAACACACTAAACATGCATGCCAAAAGGGCATGCAAAAACGCATCAGGAACACATCTAGACTGTTTCTATAGTGTGAACTGGCCCTTAGGACTTGTTCACACCATTGGTGGTGCAGAAACGCATGCAAGAACACACATTTTCCAGCACAGCAAAGAAATGCAATGCCCTTTGCAGATGTGCGCGGTTAAGTGCAACACACTTTTAAAATATGCCTGCAGTATTTTTGCATGTTCCCACACATTAGGCAGGCCATTGAAATTAACAAGCTGAGGGAGAAAAAAAAAAAAAAAAAAAAAAAAAAAAAAGTAAAATATGCCCCATTCACACAGGTCCTCTGGCCTGTACAGCATGAATGAGGGGGTTGTTCATGTGGCTGGAGCCACCTGTTACACTATGGGGACACAGCAGCTGTATGAACACAGGTTTTAATCTGACAGGTGTGATGGCGTGGGGAAGTGGCCCTGAATGCTCACTGTGTTCAGGGCTGTACACCTGCACCCATATGCTTGTCAAATTATGACCTGCAGCAATTCCATAGTGTAACATAGGTTGCCTGCAAACGGCGATAGCCACAAAAACCAACCACTGATTCCCACTCTACAGGCCACAGCACCCATGTGAATGAGCCCCAAGACCTCCATTACACACAGCTTTATTTATGAACTCAGTACAGTTTTATCGTTTAGATTTCACAGGAATATGGTTGGGATTATGTCCATTAATAATGTTTTTAGTGTATTTTTACCATAAATATAATTTGGATATTTTCTCTGGCGGTGGGGGGCTGTCAGGTATGCTGTACGGGGCCCCATGATATCTAACAGTGGCCCTGGGTGTATGCTTGTGTCTGTGCCACCTGTATAGTTATTTTAACAAAAAACCACCTCCTAAATAAATGTGATAAACAATAACCCTTAACACAAACAACACCTTCCCCTGAAGGTGTAACAGATTTATATATGTAAAAGTGTTATAAACAAACTTTAAATAAAAACTGTGAAGTCCATCAATCAGTCCATCAAACAGTTATTAACTCTCACTATCCTATAATATCAAAGTTCAAGATGTTCAGAAATTCTTCTAACGATCTCCCATGTGCATGTACCTCAAAAAAAAGGAAATAACATATAGTGCATTATCCTTTGTATAAAACTTAATTCATCTCCCACAATCCAGTGACAAATAGTGATAATGGTGAAAAAAACGGTGAAAATAGTGAAATAATCAGTGAAAACACTGTGTGTGTGAATCACCCTTCAATCTCACACACAGAAAGATATAATTGCAAACTGGTGTGCACTTCTATTCATAGTAAGGGTACCCTTACCAACATTTCAGAAAACACATGCTTATATCAATCCAACAGCTTTCTCAGGATGAATGATCTCCACAATCCTCCCTGGATTGCTGATCCCACTGTTTCCAGGCACTTTACTCCATCCAGGGACAAAACATAAGGAACACAATAGTGTAATACCGCCAATAGTAAAATCAAATGACCTTTATTTGAACTGCTTACATCAA
Source organism: Staurois parvus (assembly GCF_062004578.1). NCBI lineage: Eukaryota > Metazoa > Chordata > Amphibia > Anura > Ranidae > Staurois > Staurois parvus. Next base: position 163,697 of record NW_028319048.1, read on the forward strand.
AACAAGCCTTTATGCACGTAATCACTCATAATAGAAACCTCACAGCCTCACAGCCATCCAGGAAGAACGTCCAGGTGCTCCAGATCATTCGCTTCCCTTTTCCAAAAAGGGATTTTGGAAAAGGGAAGCGAATGATCTGGAGCACCTGGACGTTCTTCCTGGATGGCTGTGAGGCTGTGAGGTTTCTATTATGAGTGATTACGTGCATAAAGGCTTGTTTTGATGTAAGCAGTTCAAATAAAGGTCATTTGATTTTACTATTGGCGGTATTACACTATTGTGTTCCTTATGTTTTGTCCCTGGATGGAGTAAAGTGCCTGGAAACAGTGGGATCAGCAATCCAGGGAGGATTGTGGAGATCATTCATCCTGAGAAAGCTGTTGGATTGATATAAGCATGTGTTTTCTGAAATGTTGGTAAGGGTACCCTTACTATGAATAGAAGTGCACACCAGTTTGCAATTATATCTTTCTGTGTGTGAGATTGAAGGGTGATTCACACACACAGTGTTTTCACTGATTATTTCACTATTTTCACCGTTTTTTTCACCATTATCACTATTTGTCACTGGATTGTGGGAGATGAATTAAGTTTTATACAAAGGATAATGCACTATATGTTATTTCCTTTTTTTTGAGGTACATGCACATGGGAGATCGTTAGAAGAATTTCTGAACATCTTGAACTTTGATATTATAGGATAGTGAGAGTTAATAACTGTTTGATGGACTGATTGATGGACTTCACAGTTTTTATTTAAAGTTTGTTTATAACACTTTTACATATATAAACCTGTATAGTTAGGAAGAACCTTGAACCTCTGCTATGTACCTCAATGGATCTAGGAATTGGAAATGTTTTCAACTGAAAATACAACAATTAGTAATGTTTCCCCAGCAAATGAGGATCAGCTCCTCGGTGGAGAACAGCGATCTCGCCAAGTCCAGATGTGGTCCGGAATTCCACAAAAGAACAATTCACAAAACTAAAAAATAGACTTACAAATTATCACTAAACTCTCCTAACTACACTCCCATCCATTAACACTCCCCACTACCACTTCCGGGTATGTGCAAACATCCTTCCCCAAATGTCATGACGTATTTCCGGTATGACAGCTGTTCTAGTACCTCCTCCAACAGCCATCTTGGTGTTTATTTGTGCACTATAGCAATTTTACATGCGGCTCCATTGTGTATATGACATTCGCAAATATATGTTTGCAGTTCTATTGTAGATTTGGCATTGGTGAATGTATGCTTGCAGCTATACTGTGTATGTGACATTGGTGAATGTATGCTTGCAGCTATACTGTGCATATGACATTGGTGAATGTATGCTTGCAGCTATAATGTGTATATGACATTGGTGAATATATATTTGCCAGTAAAAGGGCCAAAGTCAACATAAATTGGGGGCCTAATTTATTACTGTTAAGAGGATTGTAGAAAAAGAATAGCTAGCTGTACATTGAACAGTACATTTCAGATACTTATATAGCGCTATCAATTTACGCAGCGCTTTACATATAGATGTGGTAAATTCACATCAGTCCCTAACCCTCAAGGGGCATACTAAGAGCCCTAACTTACATTCATACATATACTAGGGCCAATTTTGACAGGATCCAATTAACCTACCAGCATGTCTTTAGAGTGTGGGAGGAAACTGGAGTACCCGGAGGAAACAGGCACAGGGAGAACATGCAAACTCCAGGCAGGAGGTGCCATGGATGGGATTCGAACCAATGACCCTAGTACTGCCAGGTGGAAGTGCTAACCATTTAGCCACTGTGCAACACAACTAGAACATAAAATAATCCCCCCAAAAAATACATAGTACAAATGTTTATTGATCAAATACACATTCCACATTTATTTGGACAGCAACAAAAAGCTACATTCAATATCTTGGTGTGAAAAAAAAAAAAAAAAAAAAAAGCAGGATTGATGTTGCTAAAATAGAACGGTCCTGCTCATAAGAGCTTACAATCTAAAAGATTATACTTATAATGAACTGTGCTTTCACAGGGTACAGCAGGAAACAAACGGTTAATATGAATCACTTGGGCTTATTCACAGAAGCTGCAGATCGAAATATCAATATAAAAATACATACATGCCAAAATATAAACACCTCCCCCCTCCCCAAATCCCCCACACATACATTTCTCACCAGGTTTGTCTGAAAACTGCATTTCATTCTAAATAAAGCAAACTTGGAAGAGCAGAGCAATGGACATGTGTTAGGATTACAATGCAAAGATAATAAACACAATCATTGTACAATAACACACAAACACCTTAGAAGGAAGAACATGCAAAACATTTACAGACCACATCAAAACACAGCGTGAGTGTGGCCTGGGGCAATTCACCACAATATCTCTCCCCCCCCAAACACAGCGTGAGTGTGGCCTGGGGAAATTCACCACAATATCTCTTCACCCCCCCAAACACAGCGTGAGTGTGGCCTGGGGAAATTCACCACAATATCTCTTCACCCCCCCAAACACAGCGTGAGTGTGGCCTGGGGAAATTCACCACAATATCTCTTCACCCCCCCAAACACAGCGTGAGTGTGGCCTGGGGCAATTCACCACAATATCTCTTCCTCCCCAAACCACCACAGACAAGGACTTGCAGAAATAATGTGCCTGTACCAGGCAAAAATCAGCCCCAACTGCATCTCCTTATATAAGGTAGGCCACACCCACCACTGTCACTCATTTGGTCAGAGAAAGTGTTTGCACCTGATGAATCCTCTTCCCACCTGCGTTAACCCTTGGTATACAGGCCCCACAAATCAGAGTCAGAAAGAAAGCCACAGTGACGTGTACCTGTACAGCATACAACAGAACATTGAACAGGGATGTGAAAGGGAACCCTATTGGCAATATTTCTTGGCCCTATGGGCACAATTCACTCCAGATTATCGCATGAGTTAAGGCAGTCACATGACCACATCTCGCATGCAATACTGAAAATGTCAATTCACTTTTGCTAGTATGCGGCATTTCCCATAAATCGGAAAAACACTCAGGAAAGCAAACATAAAAAAGGCCTTACACCGCGGTCACATCAAAGCCGATTTAGAAATTGTGCGACGTACAGTGAAGATGCCGATTTCCTTGCGATTTGCAAATCATATGACACAGATATCTATGCAAATCGCCACAAAAGTAGTACATGTACTACTATAGAAATCAGTGTCGGAAACGCACCCATGTGACTGCTCTAATAGCAGACAATAGGGTGCGACTTGCCATACGATTTGCAAGTCGCATGTCATGCAAATCACATACCAAGTCGCACTCAATGTGACCGCTATTAGAGCGTTCATATTGGTGTGGTTCAAACTTGGTTGGAGCCGCAACAATTTCTAAAGTAATGGATACACTACTTTTCATGCATTTTGCAGAGAGATCTGTGTCAGATGTCTTGCAAATTGCACTTTAAATCAGCATGTCCGCAGACTTTGAAATCATGTGACTTCACTAAGTCACATGATGTGACTGTATTGTAAATAACACCACTTAGAAATCTGCTTTAATGTGACCGGGGTAGCCCCCAGTAACATTGTTTGCGATTTGGTATGCAATCGGCATGATAGGCGACTTGCAAATCGTAGACCAAGTTGCACCCTATTGTCCACAATTGGATTGTGAACTCGTGCAACTTCACTGTAAGTTGGGCAATTGCCACATCGGATTGGATGTGACAGTGGTGTTAGCCCCCAGTAACATTGTGTGCAATTTGGCATGGCCAGCAACTTGCCATTTGCATGGCAATCACATGACAAGTCGCATCCAGGGTGTGCAATTTCAGGTGCGATTTGTGAATTGACATCGTACTTGATATCGGATATAATGAATGTGAATGTGAGGGGATTAAACATACGCCATTTGTTTGTTGAACTTACGATTTCAAAGGTAGTTCTTGTCGAACTTTTGGGCCATTTAGTAGCAATTTCACATCTAGACTCCAATAGAAATCACAATGCTAAACACAACTGAAATCACAACTAGTTTGAAAATCTCTAGAAAACGGTGAAATTGGCAACTTAAAGCGCAATTTTCAATTGCATCTAGTGTGAGCGAAGCAGGAAAATCAACAAAGGAAATAAATCTTTGAAGGCGTGCGGTACCTGCCTGCTGGGATAAGGGTCTGCTATGCATTTGGGGGAAAAATCCACGCCAGTATTTGTAACAATTTGGATGTGTGGATTCCCCACCCAAGCCTTTTCTCTCTCTCTCACTCTTCTGTATGTCTCTCTTTATCACTCTTCAGTATGTATCTCTTGCTCACTCTTCTCTCTCTCAGCTCTTTGCTTGACAAATCCTTCACAAAAGGGGGGTGGAGTGTAAACCAGCATTATCAAATCTATTAGTAGTCCAGGCCCTTATCTCATCCCATTGTATGACATTCACATTAGGTGCAGCTTTGAAGGTGTTTCAACAGACAAGGCCTCATTCTAGGGATCATTTAGACAGAAAGCAAAGATGCTGCCAGAACATCTATTTGAAGACAGCCACACACGGAGATCATGCTACTTCCTCACCGGGGTTGGGATTCAAACCAACAACCCTAGAGCTGTGAGGCAGCAGTGCTAACCACTAATCCACAGAGCTGCAATACTAATCTGCCTGTATTCTGTGCTGTGATTCAACCCTAAGTCCCTGGGCAAGGTCAGTGTAACTAGCCAGATATCTCCAATGTGACACAAATGTTGTGCTATGTTGCCAATTCAGATGTATGTTGGTTCTATGTATCCCAATACAAAGGATTGCAATACTAATACATGCGTACCTCGGTTTACCAACACCTCGGGGAGCGTCATATTTGGTGTACAAATGCCAAACCATTAAAATTAATTGGTCGGTTTACAAATGTTGGAATAATTTGGTTCACAATACGAAGTGTATGTCGGTGCTGATTTTTCAATGCTTATGGCGTGCTTTTTTTGTCATTCACTATAGTTCACAAGCTTAGCTGTCACTTTCCCCAAAGTTATAGAACAATTTCTTCATTTTAATTAACTAAAAGTCAACCTTGTCACCTTTAAGGAAATAAACTCAAACAAAACTTACTCTTTGAGCCGGGGGAAGTGACAGCTGAATTTGAGCCATAGTGAAGACCAAAAAAGCCAGAATTACATTTAAAAACCAGCACCATAATATAAAAAAAAAAAAACAAAAAAAAAAAAAAAAACAAAAAAACAAAAAAAAAAAACACACAGCATGGGTTTCCCCCCAAATTTCATACCAGACTCTTATCCGAGCATGCAGCCCGGCAGGTCAAGAAAGGGGGGGGGGGGGGGGAGCGAGCACCCCCCCTCGATCTGGGGGCCCCTTTGTTAAAGGGGGCTTCCAGATTCTGATAAGCCCCCTGCCCAACATGGGAACAAGGTGCTTTGGGGGGAGCCCTCCTGCCCCAAAGCACCCCCCCCATGTTGAGGGCATGTGGTCTGGTATGGTTCAGGAGGGGGGGGGGCGCTCGCTCATCCCTCCCCCCCCCCCCCCCCTGTTTCCTGACCTGACGGGCTGCATGCTCGGATAAGGGTCTGGTGTGGATTTTTGGGGGAACCCCACACTGTTTTTTTTTTATTTCGGCGTAGAGTTACCCCTTAATATACATACCAGACCCGAAGGGTTTGGTATGGATGGGAGGGACCCCACGCAGATTTTTTTTTTTTTTTTATTGCAGACCTTTATTTTTACATTCAGCTGTCAAAATAAATATGATCTAGACCAGTGGTTCTCAACCTTTCTAATGCCACGACCCTTTAATACAGTTCCTCATGTTGTGGTGACCCCCAGCCATAAAATTATTTTCGTTGTTACTTCATAACTGTAATTTTGCAGTGGGAGAAGTAGTGCCCCATCGTTGGTGTCAGTGGGGGGAGGAGTAGTGCCCCATCGTTGGGGTCAGTGGGGGGAGGAGTAGTGCCCCATCGTTGGGGTCAGTGGGGGGAGGAGTAGTGCCCCATCGTTGGGGTCAGTGGGGGGAGGAGTAGTGCCCCATCGTTGGGGTCAGTGGGGGGAGGAGTAGTGCCCCATCGTTGGGGTCAGTGGGGGGAGGAGTAGTGCCCCATCGTTGGGGTCAGTGGGGGGAGGAGTAGTGCCCCATCGTTGGGGTCAGTGGGGGGAGGAGTAGTGCCCCATCGTTGGGGTCAGTGGGGGGAGGAGTAGTGCCCCATCGTTGGGGTCAGTGGGGGGAGGAGTAGTGCCCCATCGTTGGGGTCAGTGGGGGGAGGAGTAGTGCCCCATCGTTGGGGTCAGTGGGGGGAGGAGTAGTGCCCCATCGTTGGGGTCAGTGGGGGGAGGAGTAGTGCCCCATCGTTGGGGTCAGTAGGGGGAGGAGTAGTGCCCCATCGTTGGGGTCAGTGGGGGGAGGAATAGTGCCCCATCGTTGGTGTCAGTGGGGGGAGGAATAGTGCCCCATCGTTGGTGTCAGTGGGGGGAGGAATTGTGCCCCATCGTTGGTGTCAGTGGGGGGAGGAATTGTGCCCCATCGTTGGTGTCAGTGGGGGGAGGAATAGTGCCCCATCGTTGGTGTCAGTGGGGGGAGGAATAGTGCCCCATCATTGGTATTAGTGACACCAATGATGGGGCACTATTCCTCCCACTGACACCAATGATACTTACCTTGCTGACCCCTGCTTCAGCCTGGGCTCGCTCGCTCCCTCTCCCATGGTACAGACACTTACCGGTCAGATGTCTTCCTTCTCCGGCCGCTCTCCTCCTCTTCACTCGCTTGATCTTCGCGGTGCTGCTCGGCTCCTCCTCTCCAAGCTCCACCTCCTCGCCGGTGATTGGCCGCCTGTGTGCCTCTCCTGAGCTAAAGTTCCGGCGGCCAATCACTGGCGAGGATTGGTCCCGGGGGTGTGTCCAGATGACAGGGACGGCATGTCATCCCGCCCACACCTGGAGACTGATAGAGGAGCGGTGTCTCGGTTCCTAAGACCATCGGAAATATGTGTTTTCCGATGGTCTTAGGCGACCCCTGTGAAAGTGTCGTTCGACCCCCAAAGGGGTCGCGACCCACAGGTTGAGAACCGCTGATCTAGACCTTCACAATAAGTAAAATCATTACAGAAATAATTATAAAGGATAAGAAAAGAATAGAATCAATAAAACTAAGGAAATCAAATTAAAATACATAAAGATATGCCGAGTGCTGTTTGTTAAACACAGTAGACTCGATCGAGTGCCGTCTGTAAGTGGATTCCACACAGAGATTTACTATTGAACAGGGTCTAAAAAGAAAGCGCCCACAGAAGACGTCTAAAATGTGTTCTGCACATGCTCAGTTACATCCGGCCATAGACACTGGAAAAGAGTCTAGTTCTTCACTGTGACAACGTGCTTTAAAAAAACAATTTTTTTTACACATTTTAAAAATTTTTTGAAATGTCAGATATTGTTTAAAGTGAAGTCCTGATATTTGGCAAAGCAAATTTCAATGTGAACGTCTCTGCAGTGATTTTTCATGGTGTTAGACGTGCTTCTTAGCAAGTCTGCTTTTTGAGTCTGATTCCTGGGCTGTGTCTGGTTAGTAAATTCGATCTGAAGTCTACTTGTTGACGCTTCTCTTTAGTAAATGTCTTTGCAGTCTAAAAGTAGACGGTTGCTATTAAAAAGTAGACGTTAGCCCACAGAAATGTGTCTAGGCACAATAGTAAATTCGGGCCTATATGCCTGGATATTTGGTGAACAGATTGAGAGGCAGCTGTGTGCCTCCCTGCCATGCATCCAAGAGGAAACTGTGCTACACCAAAATCAGAAACCAAAGTAGCTGCAGCTGTAATCCCAATGTATTATTACCCAGTAGAGCTGATAACCAGACAAATACAAATTAGTAGGCCAATCAGCATAAATGATGGCTAGGCAATGAGGGCTAGATGTAAGAGGCATCAGCCACCCAGTCCATCACATACAGTATTGGTGCCATCCAAATTGCGATGGTGAGTGGCAGTGAAGCTTGACCTTCCAATACAGTGGTGCTGTTATAGAGACCCAGGAGGCTGACTGAAATTCTACTTTGTTGATGGTGGAAACCCCTGTGAGGGATTACGACGGCTTTGAACTTTTTTTGTTGTGTTTAATAAAAAGGGGCCAACAAGTCTTTAAAGGCATACCTGGTGTGGACTTGACTCACTGCTGAGCACTACATTTGAGTTAAAGTGGTTGTAAAGGCTCAGGATTTTTACCTTCCTGCATTCCCCCCACCCCGCCTAATTACCTGCGCTCCATCGAAATCCAGCAATGTCCACAAGAACTTCAGCTGTCCCAGGTCTCTCCCTCCTCATTGACTGAGACAGCAGCTAGAGCCATTGGCTCCCACTGCTGTCAATCACAGCCAGTGAGTCGAGCCAATGAGGAGACAGAAGGGATGGGGCCGAGCCATAGCAGAGTGGGAGCTTGCATGCTCAGGTGCCAAACAGGAAGGAGGAGCCAGGAGCAACAGCGGGGGTCCTGAGAAGAGAAGGATCTGGGCTGCTCTGTGCAAATGTACTGCACAGGAGCAAATAAATAGATTGTTATTAAAAAAAAACAAAAAAAGAAACCTGAAATTTTAGTATCGCTTTAAAGAATGACCAAACATCAAAATTGCTGAAGTATACACTGGGCAGCAGTCCTGGAGTTTTAGCTCCAACTGCTCCAGTGTGAAGCAGGTGGTGTACCTGCAAGGAACTGTGTAAAAATTAATTGCGTGCCTGACTGCATGGAAGGGGTGGTCAAAATGCAAAAACAATGCAATCTGTGCTGAGAAAATAGAAAAGACTGCTATGTATAGAGGGGATCTTACCCGAGCAAGACTTAAAGAGGCCAGAGAGTCCGCCAATGTTTGAATTTGCTGTGGACTGGTGCAAATGGCATCTGGCAGCATTCAATCAAGCCAAAGAGGAAAGCAAGCCATCTCTTAGAGCAGGGGTCTTCAAACTACGGCCTGCGGGCCACATGCGGCCCGCTGAGGCCATTTATCTGGCCCACTGGGAAGGGCGTATTTTCCACGAGAAAGGGACACCAAGTACAGGGGCGAGCAGGGGGCTGCTGTACCTTACCTGGCTCCAGTCCCAGTCCCACGATGAGCCAGTCCAAGAAGCACTGCTCCTTCATTCACTCCAGCCACACCCTCATTCCTGCCGGTTGGCTCCACCTCCTCACCGGTGATTGGGCGCCAGAACTGTAGCTCAGGAAAGGCACACAGGCGGCTAATCACCTGCGAGGAGGTGGAGCCGAGCGGCCCCGCAAACAGCAAGTGAGGGAGAGGCCGGAGTGAAGGACAGCTGACAGGTAAGTGTGCCGTGCTGATGCAACCAGGTATGCTGGCTGCAGCAGCACCATGCTGGAACAGAGGTCAGCAAGTTACGTGTCATTGGTGTCAGTGGGAGGAATAGTGCCCCATCATTGGTGTCACTGATACTAATGATGGGGCACTATTCCTTCCCCCACTGACACCAATGATGGGGCACTATTCCTTCCCCCACTGACACCAATGATGGGGCACTATTCCTTCCCCCACTGACACCAATGATGGGGCACTATTCCTTCCCCCACTGACACCAATGATGGGGCACTATTCCTTCCCCCACTGACACCAATGATGGGGCACTATTCCTCCCACTGACACCAATGATGGGGCACTGTTCCCCCCCCACTGACACCAATGGTGGGGCACTATTCCCCCCCCCCTGACACCAATGGTGGGGCACTATTCCCCCCCCACTGACACCAATGGTGGGGCACTATTCCCCCCCCACTGACACCAATGATGGGGCACTATTCCCCCCCCCCACTGACACCAATGTTGTGGCACTATTCCTCCCACTGATACCAATGACGGGGCACTATTCCTGCTACTGATACCAATGATGGGGCACTATTCCTCCCACTGATACCAATGATGGGGCACTATTCCTCCCACTGACACCAATGATGGGGCACTATTCCTCCCACTGACACCAATGATGGGGCACTATTCCTCCCACTGACACCAATGATGGGGCACTATTCCTCCCACTGACACCAATGATGGGGCACTATTCCTCCCACTGATACCAATGATGGGGCACTATTCCTCCCACTGACACCAATGATGGGGCACTATTCCTCCCACTGACACCAATGATGAGGCACTATTCCTCCCACTGACACCAATGATGGGGCACTATTCCCCCCACTGATACCATTGATGGGGCACTATTCCTCCCACTGATACCAATGATGGGGCACTATTCCTCCCACTGACACCAATGATGGGGCACTATTCCTCCCACTGACACCAATGATGGGGCCCTATTCCTCCCACTGACACCAATGATGGGGCACTATTCCTCCCACTGATACCAATGATGGGGCACCATTCCTCCCACTGACACCAATGATGGGGCACCATTTTGCTCCATAAGACACACTTGGAGGGAAATGTCTGTGCATCTTATGGAGCAGCCGGCCCAGTATTCCCGCCGCCGTTGTATGTCCACAGTCTCTAGTCATCTTCTGTATTGTGTCCGCATTTGTTCATTTTTTTTTTTTTTTAAACTATAGTCCGGACCTCCAACGGTCTGAGGGACAGTGAACTGGCCCCCTGTTTAAAAAGTTTGAGGACCCCTGCCTTAGAGCCTCCAGCAGAGGGATATTTAGAAATATGGACAGCGCCACTTAGAATACTCCGAATTGTATGAAAATTATGAAAAAGATATTAGGAAGAGCAGCATTCTGACCCTTGAAAAAAAACAAGGTACAAATAGAATAATAAATCACTTTAGACAGCACTCCTCAAGCAGAATATATCTCTGAAAATGTCAACTCAGCAGATTGGTGCAAAAATAAAACACACCAAATACCATACAAAACAAACAAAGCCAAAAAAACGTGACTATTAACTTTGTGAATACACAAATCAATTAATGTCCAACGAAAATGTCCATATAAAAATCATAGTCTCAAATGGTATATCCTTGAGTGGAAAATATATACATGCGTTGCTGGTATGTATGTATAGTCCACTCTCTGAACATAAACTGCGCTCCTAATAGTGTAAAAAAAAAAAAATATACATATATAATAAAATAAACATGATATAAAGCTGCTGCTCTCTTCTATATAAAATTGTGACCAAATATTTTGAAAATCCCAAAATATACAGTGCTCTATAGACCATAAAAAAAAATTATATAAATCATGTAATAAACCTTCATATAATAAGAATTGAATAAACACAAGAGTCCATACAAAAAGTCCTCATTATATCCACCTTTTGAATTGAATAATGCAAAATAAAATCACCATGTGACTGAAAGAAAAAAAAAACCCCACACACCACACACCTTCAAAACTGTGCTGTGCTCCCCCTTCAGGTGTGCACTCACCAGCTTTGCCTCCCACTCTCGTGGTTGGCAAAATTCGCTTTTGTTTAAACATATTTCTCCAGATCAGGATATTCACTCATATGCATCGATTCCTTCCAGAATAATTCCAACACTTCAAATAAACAGCCTCAGTACCAGACTTTCCACAATAATCTCCCCAGAATGGCTCCAACACTCCAGACCTAAAATTTCTTGGAGACGTTTCTCCATATTAAGCGAGAGGCAATAGAGACCCAACATAGTGTAGTATCCTTTAAAACTCTTTAATCTCTGCTCAAAGAAACTCATTTACAAGAACAAAATTCAAGATAAGCCCAAAGATATCTCTTTAAATGCAGTGAAGGTAATGTCAGAGAGGGAAGACCGCACAGTGCTCTCACCGCTGCCGATCCACTCTCAAACAATGTGCGTCACTTCCGGTCCATAGATCGTCACTTCCGGTTTTCGCTCAACTAATCCTATGAATAAGTCCGGATGTGATGAAACGCGTCATTGATTGGTTGATCGAAAACCGGAAGTGACAATCTTTAGGTCTGGAGTGTTGGAGCCATTCTGGGGAGATTATTGTGGAAAGTCTGGTACTGAGGCTGTTTATTTGAAGCGTTGGATTCATTCTGGAGGAAATCGATACATATGAGTGAATATCCTGATCTGGAGAAATATAAGTTTAAACAAAAGCGCGTTTTGCCAACCATGAGAGTGGGAGGCAAATAAAGTTGGTGAGTGCACACCTAAAGGGGGAGCACAGCACAGTTTTGAAGATTTTTTACAGTCACATGGTGATTTTATTTTGCATTATTCAATTCACACGGTGGATATAATGAGGACTTTGATGGACTCGTGTTTCTTATTATATGAAGGTTTATTACATGATTTATAAAATTAATTTCTATGGTCTATAGAGCACTGTATATTTTGGGATTTTCAAAATATTTGGTCACATATAAATCATAGTGTTCATGAAAATTAATAATGAATCAATACATCTTCAATAATTATAGTGAACGTCTGTTATTTGGTCACATTACACAATGAGAATCCACCACCAAATGAAATGAATACACTCACCAGAGCTCCATGCTGGGATTTGCCAATTCCCAAATTGCATGTCTATGGTTAGAATTCTCTGTACAATCATGTCACAATTCAGGTCACTTTGTGATCATATGTTAAAAAGCTCTCATCATCACCAATATGTCCATTGTCAATTTTGAGCATGTTTTATAAGTTCTTTTCCCTGTCTTAATTGCTTTAATTGTTACATGACCCACAGGTGGGACGAGCCGTCTGCTCTGTCCATGCCACTCAATCCCGTCCCTCTTTAAGGCCAGTCCTCGGCTGGTCAGTCTCCCATAAAATGACCGATTAGCTATCCCTTTCCAGTACTTGAGAATGTACATGTGTGCGAAACATGGCGTCCTGGTAACTGGCCACACCTCCCCTGCTTGCGGCAGTACACTGGGCTTCCCCTCCGTCTCATGGCTATCGCGGTGACATCATCCCGGGACGCCACAATCATGTGGTCCCTGCATCTGACAAGCTCAACTCCATTCATCACCAAGCGCCCCTACCCAGGCACTTCCTCCAAACCACAGGCTTGAGTGTTTTATGTTCCATTTGTAAGCCGTGTACCGGGTTGAGCTCCCCAGGATACAGTGAAGTCACGAATGAGGAAAGCAACCCCAACACCAGCTTTTGTCACAACAGAATTTTACTTAGATGTGGCAAATAAACACAACCCCAAATGCTGGAATATGCAATATATTCACATACACCCAGCCCAAAGGCTGAGACCCTTGTGCTGCACAGCACGGCGCCTTCTGATGGATGAAGGTAGAAAGTGTAGTAATTTACCTACTGGGGGGCACAACTAAGCTGCCACACCTTACCTGTTATTACCCTACAGAGCAGGAATCAGTGTATGGGTGTACGGTATGGGCTAGCCTGCGGTGCAGCACAACAGCTTACAATCTTACACAAATCTACAGTATTCCCCCTCCCATAACTGGTCCTGTAGCACGTGCCTGAGTGTTCCTTCTGAGCAAAACGCCAGTCTGGCTTGAGTTTGTAGGATTTTATCAGCTCTCCAATGTGAAATGTCACTTTAAGTTGTGGAGTCCTTCCAATGATCAGTAACACCACTTGTGGCCTGACACAGAGACCCTAACTAACTATAGGCCTGTCTCAGTCCTATAGGCGCCAACACTGAAATGAGGTGCGTGCGCGATATTACCGACCCGGGTCTGTATTTCAGCCGCTGGTGACTCTGAACAGAACAAAAGTCTCTCCACTAATTATGCAAGGTTATCAGCAATGTATGTTGCTTTGCTCCTCTGTCCTCATCAGCCTCCCAGCAGCAAATTCTCTCCTCTTTGAACAGGATTAGCGTCTTGAACACCATCAGCTTCACTCAATGGGATTTCTGATTACGGAGGGCTTTCTCCACAGCTGGATGGCAACGGATTATCCCATCACTCGGCCTTCTTCTCTCTCTCTCTCCAGTATGGATTCTCCTTTTTCTCTTCCTGTTCACTTCTCCTTGAGAAAACCCCACCCCTTATTGAATATAGAAATCTCTATACAGTCTGAAGCTGTGTTAAAAAGTGACATCTTGTGGCTAAACTGCAGAATGTCAGTGTTCAAACAATGAAAGCTGTTTCCCCATCTCACACATTGCTTATTCCAATAAAAGGTACACCCCTAGTGGGGTTTTTATATTACTGCCACCACAGCACTGTTTTTTTCTATGGAGCGTCTGGATTCATCTGATGGTAACAGCAGCAGTGGTAACTCACCTGGGTAATGCACCATTTACTGTGATCCTTATGGTACTGGGCCTCCTCTTGCTCTTCAGACTATTGGATTTACTGAATAAAGACGGTCAATATTGGAATTGTTTGATGCATTGTTTGTGGGTAATGTTGAAAATTGTCTCTCTACATTGCTAGGTTTCTTCCTAGTAGTGTTGTGTATGGGGGGTACTCTGGAGCATTGTTGGACAGGTCAAAAGGTATTAGTTAAAGTAACACAAGACACAAGAGAGGCTAAAGAGGTTGGGGTCACCAACGTAAAAGTAGTTGTGTTGGAAAATTTTAGTTGGTAGGGCAGATGCTTGTGAAGAGTTGGACAACAGGAAGCGTGAAACTTTGAGAAGGTCCCGTGGGGAGTAACTGCTTGCCTGTGTATGGTCCCACCTAAGACCCTGTCCTAACAGACATGGGGGGAAAGAGGTCCTAATGACAATAATGAGGTGTGTATTCCATTGTGGAATGTTGCTGGTGATAATCGCTGACTACTCAGTTGCCAAGAGTAACAGGGAAGGGGTTGGTAACCCTAAAGGGTCAGGATAGTTCAGGTCGTCAGGAAATCCAGGAACCTGAAACAAGGAAGCAGACAGATGGATAGAAAGTCCAGGGGGACCCCAGTAATATTTCAGAGGAAGTGCTTGGAGGCACAGCCGAAAAAAAGACATGGGAGGGTATCATTAAAGCCCATAGTGGAGTTTGTGTGGGGTGTAGAGAGGGACACCTATGGAGGCATTGAGTAGAGTTCCAATGCTATATACCGTGCTGATGGAAAACACTCAGGTGTACATGAGAGCAGCTGCTATTACACTGCCTTTTATCTCCCTGAAACAGGGGCCTATATGTCAACCAATATCTTACAATTTGTTGTAGCACTACAATACACCTCCCTCCGTTGCCTAAGATGTCCAAAATAATACTTACATGTGAATGTGCACATAGTGTCCCCTTGTACTTTACTATTAAGGTACCACTTTGGTACTACACAACACCTCCCTCTTTCCTGCATGTAAACAATATTACACACTGTCCCTTCATTTGTGTTGAAGTAAAATATCAAAACATACCTTCATATGACTATATAAACACATTGTGCAATCCTACAACACAATGCCTGATTTTCATCAAGTGCTTTCAGTAGTGCAATCCTTATACAACGTGCTTTACATAGTACAGTCCTTCATAATAGGTGCTCCAAACATAAAGTGACATTTTCCCTCCTATTGCTGTGACACTCGTGCTCCCCCTCTCTTTGGACCCCACTCACCGGAGTTCCGGGACTCCTTATTAAAAAGTGGGTCACTGGCACTTTAACCACCGCTCCCCTCCAGGTGTTTGTACTCCGCCAGTGCTGGGTCTCTTATCCACTCCTCCATACCACCAGAACAATATATAGAAGGAACCAGAGAGCAATCTCCCATATTTAATAAAAATGACTCTTACATTTAAATTCACACTTACAAAATGTATCGGCTTGCATGCCAGTGCCAGCAACCGCACTCGATTTGTGTGTCCGGGACGCTCCTCCATTCCATGAACCGGACACGAGGCACCCGAAGTGGGATATTTAAAATTGTATTGAATGTATTGGGAGATCATACAGTACAATGGTTGTCAGGAAGCAGCCTGTGTTAGACTGATTGTTGTACAGCGGAGGGATGAGATATCACAGAGAAGACCACCAACAAATATCTTCATGTTACTTGAACTGTAATGAGTCTTGTGACTCATCCTAATATCCCCTCTACTGCCTTCCATGAGTGATTATCTTGCTGAATTTAGCCACAAATGTCCGGAGGAGAACAGAAGAGGGAAGCAAAGTAATAAGAGAACACATCACATGTCATGTCCTGGACTTACCCCTCTAACCTGCTGCCCTAGGCAGTGGCCCATGAGTGCCCCTATGGCACATTCAGGACTGGCGGTCCTCAGTCCCATAAATAGACATCATGACGGTTACAGAGAGAGGTCCGTCCTGAATGTCACCCAGGATCTGTATACAGCATTTCTTTATATCACTTTTATATGTATACTGTATATAACAAATCACATCGATCTTCTCACTTCTTCTCCTCTGTGTTGTTTCAGTGATATGACGAGTGGGGAGGAGAATAGAAAGAGGCTGATTGTCTTCACACCGGACCCCAACACCGATGTGTCACAGACCGATGTGTCACAGATAGTATCGCTTTTATTAGAAACAACATCCTGTCAGTCTGGGTCTGTGTTTTACAAATCTGATCTCAAAGAAGAAATCTGGGAATCTTTCGTTGATGAATTCATTGTTCTCTATCACCCATACTCTGCAGAGACCCCTCTGCCGGATCTGTCTGATGTGAAGGATTTCCTGGATTACTACAGAGAACAACGTGGTAAGCGTACAGAGTCCCAGATGAGAAAGGGATCTCCTGGATTCTGGATCCACTCTGAACGGCTCCACAGATCAGAGCCCATTGTATGATCATATGATAGCTGATGTATAAATATTCTGATATGCAGAGTCTCCTTTCACATCAGAGATCCCGGATTGTAGAAGATGTATCCCTCACAGCTATCTCCTCCTGTGCCACCATCCCCTCCCTCCTAGATTGTAAGTTCCAAGGAGCAGGGCCCTCCATCCCCTCATGTTTTGCATTGTATTGGTATTGTTCTGTCACATGTTGTGTCCCCCTTTGTAATGTACAACGCTGAGTGAACTATTGGCGCTTTATAAATACTGTATAATAATGAGGAAAACCTGATTGTGATTTATTATTATTATTCAGGATTTATGGCGCCAACAGTTTGCTCAGCGCTTTACAATATAATGGGAGACAATACAGCAATGATATAGTTCAATACAAGAGGGATAGGAGGGCCCTGATCCTGGGAGCTTACAATCTAAGGCTCCATTCACATCTGAGCGTAACATTTTTAGCGTGTTTAGGGTGATTTTTCATGCATATTTTACTGCAATTTTTTTCCACTTTTTTGGCGTTTTTTTTTTTAAGTAAAGCCAATGTCAATCATGATGCCCACTTCCGCCACCTGAAAAGGGGAAAAAAAAAACACCCCTGTGTGACATCATTGATCCAGCATGTCCCAGTTGATGTCACATGGGGGTGGGGGAACACAGGTGATGTCACCAGGCTGCTCCTCCACTAACATTTAAGAACTAAATATCAAGCTTAAGCGAGCACTGGAACTATATATGCAGCTAGCACAAAGGTATAGATAACAGCTCCTTATAGATAAAATGTATAGAAAGTGCAGCACTAAAATAAGTGAATAATACTAATGTTAAAGTAAAGTGCAAATATCAATCTGAAAAATAAAACTGCTCAACGGAACAGTCAAGTACAGCGTATAATATATATGTAGATATAGGGGCTGCTTAAGTTGTTCACTCCGCCACTCTGCTTCTCAACCCCAAGAACTATCTCAGCCCCAACTGACACCCCTGACAATAGTGTAAGTACAAGGACCAATGAAAAGCACACACGGTATAATAAACACAGAGATCAGCTTTACTGTAAGACCTCTATGGGAAGTAATAAACATGAACAACAGGTATACGTTCGGTGAATCAAGAGAACAGCAAATCCTGAGACCGGAAGCAATATAACTCACTTTTACACTCAGGCTGCTTTTGGGGGATTCCAACTGTGAATAACCCCAAGAGCAGAGGAAACACTTACATGGCGCCCTCAAAGTGGATTTAACTCCTCTACATAAATTTGTCTCTATGATGTCCAAGCAGGAGGAGAGCAGAAGAATGACTCTCTGCTGTGTCAGACTTCTCCCTTCTAATCCGCGACACCACAAGCCCAATAGGCAAACACTGTACCCAAATGATGCTTCATAGCTACTTTCCAATGTAAAGCTATTCCCTCACACACCATGCATTATAGAGGCCTGAATACGCATGCATGTGCACGTGCCCGTATGGCACCAGTAAGTTCAGTCTCTTGGTAACAGGATGAATCTTGGGATCTTCAGCGAGACACTTTGGTTGGTGCACTTAAACCCCTTAAACACTTAAAGTATAATTGTGACACCCCCGGTTTATCCATAACCACTCTGGTCAACATAAAGCATATATGAGAGGTATTCTGATACAACTAAACGCCCGCATCAACAAAAAAAGAACCCAACAAATAGATAATCTCCTAACATCAATCCAAAAAAAAAAAATCTCCAGACCCAACAACCTCTGCGTCCTTGACAGCAGATAGAAATAAATTAAGATCCCTCCTACTCCATAAATATGATCTGAATCTCCAAAAAAATGAAAGCAAAATTTTACTCACTTGGTAACAAAGCCAGCTCATTGTTAGCCAAATCGATAAAACAAAAGCGGCTGAAATCCAAAATAGCCTCAAACACCCATCTACAAATACCTTGAACACTAACCCAAGACATAGCAAACACCTTTGCAGTATACTACCAAAATCTTTACAACCTCAAAAACGACCTTAACACCACCCAACCAACAAATACATCCATACAACAATTTCTCCAAACGATCAATCTCCCCCAGTTATCCTTAGACCAACTTGACTCCATCTCTTGTCCAATATCGCCCAAAGAAATAGAAACGATCATTAAAACACTTCCAATTAATAAATCACCAGGAAATGACGGATACACTAATGAATACTATCGATTCATGGCCACAGAATTATCACCATACCTGTCCAAACTCTTTAATCACGCTGCCTCCACAGGCTCATTCCCCAAGGACATGGTACAATCTATTAAAACAACCATTCCAAAGCCTGGCAAAGATCCCCAACTAGTCCAAAACTACAGGCCAATTTCGCTACTCAATACCGACATAAAATTATACGCTAAAATCATATCCCAAAGAATTATGCCCTACCTACCCACCCTAATACACCTGGACCACGTAGGCTTCATTCCAGGTCGCCAAGCACCAGATGAATCATATCCCTCCTACACAATTTAGAACGAACCAGCACCCCCTCCTTGCTCCTATCCTTAGATGCAGAGAAAACGTTTGACCGGATACACTGGCAATTCTTATATCTCACGCTTGAAAAATTTGGTATCACAGGCTGGTTGCTGAAAGCCATCTTGTCTCTGTACTCTCAACCATCCGCTAGAGTTCTGACAGATGGCACATTATCCGATCCGATCGACATTTCTAACGGTACAAGACAAGGCTGTCCATTCTCCCCGATAACATTTACACTCCTTATTGAACTCCTAGCTTCCAAATTCAGAGAGGACAAAACATTCACAGGAATCACTCATCTTAACATGGAACACAAAATTAGCATATTTGCAGATGATATAATATTAATGGTGACTAACCCTAAAAAATCCCTCCATGTGATTCGCTCACATCTACAAACTTACTCAGTTTCATATTACAAACTCAATGAAACCAAATCTTCCATACTCAACCTTCACATCTAAGCCCAACTCCAAACCCAACTAGCCAAACAATTCCCATTTTCATGGGAAAAAAAAAAAAAAAATAGCATCCCATACCTGGGAATAAAATTTACACCAACAACGGACCACCTTTACACAGCAAACCATAACCATAACTAAATTAGCAGATCTCCATTTCAACCAATCTTTACTCTCCTTCAAATCTCTCCAAACCAAATATAATATTCCTACTACTGAAAATTTTACATATTTAAGAATCGCTCATTTTTTACATACAAACAAGTTATCCCACAACACCATACTACCAATCACAGCCTACACCTTTTTCACCAGACTCCAATACCCGAGTACAGGTATTTCCACCTTCTATGCGCACCTCATCAACTCACAGTTCACTATACAAACAACCTCCCTAACCAATTGGGAAAAAATCCTTTCAACCCAAATCACCTTAAAATGCTGGGAAAATACCTTCAACATCACTTATAAAGCTACCCGATGTAGCTCCCACTGGGAGTCATATCTAAAAATACTCCATCAATGGTACCTGACCCCGATTAAACTCTCGATTTTTTACCCGAAACATGCTCCTACATGTTGGAGACATTGTAGCGAACTAGGCTCAACAATCCATATTTTATGGTCATGCAAGTCACTTCGATCCTTCTGGAATACTACATTCCAATTAATATCCGAAATAAACAAATCTCCGATAGTCCCGAACCCCGTATTGGCACTACTTCACAGTGGAATAGAGAAACTCTCCACCCATTCCCGAACAATTATTACCCACATACTCTTTGCAGCAAAAATGAATATTACTAGATTATGGAATACGAATAATACCCCCTCAATCACTGCATTAATTATAGACCTTAACACCCAATGTCAAATGGAAAAACTATCCGCAATTAACACTTCCTCCTACCACAAATTCAACACCCAGTGGACCCGATGGCTAAAACACCCAAAATGTTCTATACAACCCTGATGACATTTGAAGAGACAAAACCATATCCCATACCAAGACTGGTATCTCCTCAATCTCCCAGTTAGATCCTTCCCCATCTTTCCTATCCTCACCTACCTCCACTCCAATTCCCCCCCAATAACTTCCGAAATCTCACCAAAAAAGCTCAAATATATGCAAATACCTCTGATGATATTGCTAAAACAAGACCAACACCCCATCCATCCTAGAACAGAATTACTACAAAAAGATCAATCATACTTTTGTCTATTGTAATATTATATGACTGAACCATTTACCCTTTCCCTGTTTTTCCCTTATTTATCCTTGAAAAATTTAATAAAAAAATTGAAATTAAAAAGTATAATTGTAATCCTGTGGCAGTATTGGTATAGCAAAGCGAATAATGTGTCTGTTCAGCAGGACCATCTACACAACCTAGTGCCTGGTGAGAATGGGAGAAGTGTAATGTCTCTGTATGTGTGCAGTGTTCCTGTCATCTGACAGGGGGCAAAATCCCTCTCACCAGATCCTGGGACTAAGGCCCAAATGATCATCCTGGAAATGACCGGCTCCTCTGGTCACCTCACGATGAGCCCTTCACACTGTCAAGGTGGGCACTGTACTGTAGGCCACATCTCTCAGTTTGGATGTTCCTTTGTCTGATGCAGATCACCAAGCATGCAGTGCACTGCCCTTAAGCACTTCTTTGCCAGGTCCAATCTCTCTGCTGCCACATGCAGTCCCCTCTCCTCAGGAGAAACCCCAACATGAATCCCTTCACTCTGCTCTCCCCAAGCATGATGGCTTTCGTATAATTCTATCTCCATATCAGCCTATAAGACCGTTTCTGTTCAAAACTGCATCTTCCACAATCCTTTGCAGCGGTACTTCCTGTTTGAGAAAGTCCCTGTCATTGGCTCCTTTAATGGTCTTATGATTGGCTCTCTCTATTACAGTCTGAGAGAAGAAGGGGGGCTGAAATCCCTCACTGTGTGAGTGCAAGTGTCAGATTACACAGGAGACGCCAGTCAGCAGATCACAGATATGATTGATCTTTCCTGCTACATATATAAAATGTTATATTAATAAATATTGAAATTAGTTCAAGAAGTCATTCGATCAATGTGAAACAATAAAAGTGCAGCATAAAGGTGAAAATATATAAAGTCCATTAAATATCAGTGGTAAAATTGTCCGTAAGAATATAGGTACCGCAATCACGGTGAAATACTGTGAAGTGATCCAAATGGGAATCCACCACCCCTGTCACCGTTGCTGCTTTTCACTATTTGTCAGAACAAACTTAATTTCTCCCTGTTCTGACTATAGCCCTTCAAACAGCCTGGGGATCTCCCAAACTTGCCAATAGTTCAATTCCCCCCCCCCCCCCCGTGGACCTTTAAGTATTCAGACAGACTTTTTCCTAAATTGCTCATATTATCCCAAGAAGGATTAGAGCAAACTTGAATAATCAAAATGTGAGTGCTTGGAGTACAGCAGGCAGGTAATTGAGGCACAGCTACTTGCAGTATGGTTTGTAGTAGTTACAATATACAGTTGTGTTGAAAATACTAGCAGTCAGACATCACTAACCGGATCACTGTTTTTGGTGGAAATGATATTTCTACATGGCAAATAATTTCCTAGCAGGTGTAGTAGAGTAATAGAAATCCAACAGACCCAACAGTCATGACATGCATGCTGCTGATTCTGTGTCATTGAATCACTCATTGAAAGGGGCGTGTTCAAAATAATAGCCGTGTGGAGTTCTATTAGTGAGGTCATTCATTCTTTGAAAAACAGGTGGCAATTATTGCCCTTATTTAAGGAAGGAAGGCAGCAAATGTTGTACATGCTGGTTACAGTGCATTTCTCTCTGAAATTCTGAGGAAAATGGGTCGTTCCGGACATTGTTCAGAAGAACAGCGTACCTTGATTAAAATGTTGATTGGAAAGGGGAAAACATATAAAGAAGTGCAGAAAATGATCGGCTGCTCAGCTAGAATGATCACAAATGCTTTAAATTGGCAACCAAAACCTGAAAGACAGCTGTCACGGTCTGGGTCAGGTTCAGAGACCAGTTGCTACAACAGTGTAAGGCTTACCTGAAACCAGCAGGATAGGTACACCAGCAGATCACCCTGGGAATGACGCAGGCTCACCTGAGGTGCGGGGTCTAAGTATTAACCAGTTTTCACCAGAGCTCCTAATGGTGGAGATGGATTTGGCTGCGTGTTAATACCAGGTCGCAGATCTCAGGATCACCCCACCAGGGAATGAGCAAGCTTGAAACCAAGAGCAGATCAAACAGAAGCGGAGTCAGTCACAAGCCAAGGGTCAGTCACAAATGGTAGAAGATAAGGATGAGGTGAAATCGTAGTCAGTAGCAGGCCAAAGGTCGATAACGAAGATGTAGACAGCAGCAGGAACAATAAGCGGGATATGGGTTGGAAGGCACAATAATCTGGCAACCAGGAAGTGCATGGACATGGCTTTTATAGGACGTTCATGGGAGGAGCAAGGAGTTCAAGGTTCAAGACAAACAGGGCCAAGGCAGGATCATCCAAAGAATTGTCAAGTGAGCCATCCAGCATTCCAGGTAGCTCAGTGAGAAGAGTTACTGCTTGACACAGTAGAAGTCCCAGGTTCAAGTCCAGGCCCTGACAAAAGCAAAAAAACTACCATTGGAATGGATAGAAGAATAGCCAAAATGGGGCGGACTCAGCCAACAATCAGCTCCAGGAAGATGAAAGAAGGTGTGACGTTCCCTGTGAGGACTGTTACAATTAGAAGACGCCTATGTGAAGCCAAGCTATCTGCAAGAAGTCCCCGCAAAGTCCCACTGTTGGAAAAAAGACGTGTGCTGAAGAGGTTACAATCTGCCAAAGAGCACATTGACCGGCCTAAAGAGAAATGGCGCAACATTTTGTGGACTGATGAAAGTAAGATTGTTCTTTTTGGGTCTAGTGGGAGGAGACAGTTTGTCAGACGACCCCCAAACACTGAATTCAAGCCACAGTACACTGTGAAGACCGTGAAGCATGGTGGTGCAAGCATCATGATATGGGGATGTTTCTCATACTACGGTGTTGGGCCTATTTATCGCATACCAGGGATCATGGATCAGTTTGAATACATCAGAATACTTGAAGAGGTCATGCTGCCTTATGCTGAAGAGGAAATGTCCTTGAAATGGGTGTTCCAACAAGACAACGACCCCAAACACACCAGTAAACGTGCAACATCTTGGTTCCAGACCAACAAGATGGACGTTATGGAGTGGCCAGCCCAATCCCCGGATCTTCATCCAATAGAAAACTTATGGGGTGACATCAAAAATGCCGTTTCTGAGGCAAAACCAAGAAATAGAGAACTGTGGAATGTGGTCCAATCATCCTGGGCTGGAATACCTGATCACAGGGGCCAGAAGTTGGGGGACTCCATGCAACACAGATGTACAGCAGTTCTCAGAAACAGTGCGACTACAACCAAATATTCATGAAGTCATTCAAAGGAAAGCAAAATCTTCAAACATTTCTCAGTTTATATAGTGAATGTTTGAGTTTGTAAAGAAAAATACAAGCACTGATATTTTTATGAACCGTCTAATATTCACTTTTCTTCAATTTTTTTTAGAAGAACAACACAAATGTGATGTATTTTTCTTCATGTTGTGATTTGGAATAGAATGTGTCGTGTTCCCAATGCATTTGTGTGGATGGAAATAAAAGCTATTAGAAGGATTTTGAGCTTTATACACTTTTTTCAACACACTGCTATTATTTTGAACATAACTGTAGCTATTGCTCACAGGTCTAACTACACGCTTACAATCCACAGTTAGTAAATTACAAAGAGGACAGATCCATACACAACAAGATCATTCCATGGGATTTAGGCCATGGCGTTTTGACCAAATCTCATTTGAGGGTCAACCGAAACAATTGAGTACTGTCCGTGATACTTTTTTTATTTGCACTAACATACAATTTTGAGGACAAGCTTTCGGAGTATGTCCCCTTCTTCAAAGTCCAAACAGTAATATTACAAATCTCAAAGTTTAAGCAGAATGTTAGAAGGGTCAACTGAAAACTTTTAGGCGGAATGGCACAGATCCTACGTTTTATTTCACTGCCTCTTAAGAGTTCAGTCAGAGCCCTTTCACCCACACTCACACCCTACTGCAATAGGCACACCGAGCAGTTAGGATGTTTTCTCATACATTCTCAGTACAATTTTATTTCAATTATACTGTTCATAATCAATCTCATCAAAATATTAGTAAATACAAAAGGTAAAAATGACATTGGACAAAGCTTATTAGTCTAGGTATTTCAGACAGACATGGAAGATAGACATGAAAACAAAGAAAGATGTAAATAATGCTCTGTATTCCACACAAGAACTAACATTTACCTAAACATTCAGGCTTCCTCACCAAGAGGCACCATTTGTTTTGGCGGTTTTGCTCCCACACTTATTCACTTGGTGATTACAACCTTTTGTCTATACATGAATTTAGCCCATCCTGATATGGCTATTACCAATAATGTTAATACCAAATGATAACAACTGGGCAAAAAATAAAGATCTCATTTACTTACACAGAAAAGAAGCTTGCTATTAATCAAATATAACAAAATATAATGTAGCCGGTATAACTTTAAAAGTAGTAATATTACTATGCAAATACAGAATGTTACCAATACAAAGAGAGATGACTATAGGAAATAAAAGTTACAGGAAAGAAAGTTATAGGAGAGAAAAAGAGCAATGGTGATACATTACACAGACATCCTGATTAGAGATGAGCGAATCGAACATGGCGAAGTGGAATTCGTTTCGAAGATTAGGAAAAATTCGATTCGCGACAAATCCGAAGATTAGCAAACTTCGGATGCACGAATCGAATTTTCCCAAAAATGGCGGCGACATGTGTGGCGACGGAGCGGGGATCTCTGGGAAGGCGCGCAGACAAGGCGTGCTGACCCATAATGCATTCATTCATGACATGTGATCGCATTAGCCAATCAGCAGCCAGCCAGCCAGCACTGTGTAATGGTGGAGCTATAAATCGCGGCCATCTTAGAATTCTCCATTAGCCTCCGGTCATTCAAGAGAGACAGACCTGTGTGTATTAGGGACAGAGTTGGGCCACAGAGACTTTAGGGCCACAGAATCGTTACTCAGGGACACAGAATCGTTACTCAGGGACACAGAATCGTTACTCAGGGACACAGAATTGTTACTCAGGGACACAGAATTGTTACTCAGGGACACAGAATCGTTACTCAGGGACAGACACAGAATTGTTACTCAGGGACACAGAATTGTTACTCAGGGTCACAGAATCGTTACTCAGGGACACAGAATCGTTACTCAGGGACACAGAATTGTTACTCAGGGACACAGAATCGTTACTCAGGGACACAGAATTGTTACTCAGGGACACAGAATTGTTACTCAGGGACACAAAATTGTTACTCAGGGACACAGAATCGTTACTCAGGGACAGACACAGAATTGTTACTCAGGAACACAGAATTGTTACTCAGGGACATAGAATTGTTACTCAGGGACACAGAATCGTTACTCAGGGACAGACACAGAATTGTTACTCAGGGACACAGAATTGTTACTCAGGGACACAGAATCGTTACTCAGGGACACAGAATTGTTACTCAGGGACACAGAATCGTTACTCAGGGACAGACACAGAATCGTTACTCAGGGACACAGAATTGTTACTCAGGGACACAGAATCGTTACTCAGGGACACAGAATCGTTACTCAGGGACACAGAATTGTTACTCGGGGACACAGAATTGTTACTCGGGGACACAGAATCGTTACTCGGGGACACAGAATGGTTACTCAGGGACACAGAATGGTTACTCAGGGACACAGAATTGTTACTCAGGGACACAGAATTGTTACTCAGGGACACAGAATTGTTACTCAGGGACACAGAATTGTTACTCGGGGACACAGAATCATTACTCGGGGACACAGAATCGTTACTCGGGGACACAGAATCGTTACTCGGGGACACAGAATCGTTACTCAGGGACACAGAATCGTTACTCAGGGATACAGAATCGTTACTGAGGGACACAGAATCGTTACTCAGGGACACATAATCGTTACTCAGGGACACAGAATCGTTACTTAGGGACACAGAATCGTTACTCAGTGACACAGAATCGTTACTCAGGGACACAGAATCGTTACTTTCTGCTTCACAACCACTATTGTACGTTCAAAGAGTTAAATCCATTTACACGCCGGCTGGCGGTAATATTTTTTGGGTGATTAGTGCATTCCAGTGACACAAACGTACAGTTTCCAGCCAACGGCAAGCTGCAATTGACCGATTGTGTACAATAAACTGACTTTCTGCTTCACAACCACTATTGTACGTTCAAAGAGTTAGATCCATTTACACGCCGGGTGGCGGTAATATTTTTTGGGTGATTAGTGCATTCCAGTGACACAAACGTACAGTTTCCAGCCAACGGCAAGCTGCAATTGACCGATTGTGCTAAATAAACTGACTTTCTGCTTCACAACCACTATTGTACGTTCAAAGAGTTAAATCCATTTACACGCCGGCTGGCGGTTATATTTTTTGGGTGATTAGTGCATTCCAGTGACAGAAACTTACAGTTTCCAGCCAACGGCAAGCTGCAATTGACCGATTGTGTACAATAAACTGACTTTCTGCTTCACAACCACTATTGTACGTTCAAAGAGTTAAATCTGGTTTTATTTTTGGGGTGCTTATTGAATTAAAGAGTATGTCAGACAACATGCAGAGGAGTGGCAGAGGAGGCAATGTTTCAGGAGCGAGCAGACGTGGCAGCAGAGGAAGGGGTCGAGGCAGCACTAGTCGCAGCCAGAGGCCAGTGCTCCCGGTGTCATCCAGCGGTCGTGTCTCCACCGACAACCCTGCCGTCATCGATTGGTTGACTCGGTCATCTTCCTCTTCCCAGGTCACCTCTGACACCTACAGCCAACGGTCGGTGGGTACGTCAGACACAACCGTTAGTTGGCATGGCCCGGGAGCAAGCCCACTGAAATCACGTGTCCTCTACCTGCCCCTGTCCTTTGGTGTTCCCTCACCAAGCGAAGTATCGCATGCTGTGGGCTCAGCCCCACTGTACAGTGAGGAAGAGCTAACAGAGGGCGGTCAGGAATGGGGGGAGACATCCGCCTCTTCAGCAGCCAGGCGAAGAAGTACTGGTGAGGAGAGTGGCTCGGTAGCCGGTCTAGAGACAGGTCTGTCTCCTGACCCACACGCAGCCGAGGGGGCTAGTAGTGACGCGGAGACCCTAATTGATGATGATGAGGCTGATCGCACTTGGCAGCCTCGTCGTCATCAGGCTATTGCTTCCGCATCATCAGGAGAAGAGGGTGCCAGCTTGGCAGCGAGCAAAACAGTCGGTGGGTTGCCCAGGAGGCAGCAGGGTCGCAGCAGTGTCAGTGGAGCCAAACGGCCACGGAGTAGAGCACCAGCTCCACTGCAGCCTACCACCACGGCCAGTAGTGGTGCCGGTGTGCACGGAGGAAGTAGCAGTCAGCCAGTGAGGAGTAGCGGGGGCAAAGTTTCCTACTCGGCGGTGTGGCAATTTTTCGTCAAGCCGCCCGAGGAAGTAAACGTAGCCGTATGTCGACTATGTGGCCAGAAAGTCAAGCGTGGCCAGGGGGCCCATGTTGGGACTACAGCGTTGCGTCAGCATATGCAGCGTCGCCATTCGGTGGCCTGGGAAAACCGTGATAAAGATACGGCGGTCCTGCCTGCCCCAGCCCCCGCTCCATCACCCGCTCTGTTACTTGCTCCGTCACCCGACGTCAATCGCCCTCTATCAGCCAGTCAAGGCTCCAACACCTCTGCTGAGGGGAGTTGACGCTCGTTGGCATCTTCCGCTCATTCAGATGCTCCTTCTCCTGCTACTCCTCTTCACTCCTCAACTTGGACAGGTCGCGCCGCTTTTGCCTCCACGTTTGCACGTCCTTGGTCCAGCAAAGATGTCCGTCTCTACCACCTCTTCTTCCGCCGTGTCCTCAGCCGCCACCCCCGTGCCAAGTCCCATTACCCGACCGGCATATCACATGTGCAGGGCGCAATGGTGTCACGCTGTGCTGCACCTGGTATGCCTTGGCGAACGTAGTCACACAGGGGAGGAACTTCTGAGTGTAATGAACAGAGAAATCGACAGATGGCTGTCTCCGCGCAAACTGAAAATCGGAACCATGTTGATCGACAATGCAAAGAACATGGTGTCTGCTCTGCGTCAAGGAAGGTTGTGCCATGCGCCATGCATGGCTCACGTGTTCAATCTGGTTGTCAAGCGGTTCCTAAAATCCACCATCCCACTGCAAGACATCCTTAAAATGTCACGTAAACTTTGCATGCATTTCAGCCATTCCTACACCGCAAAGCACACCCTCCTTGAGCTGCAGAACGGAATTCCACAGCACCGCCTGATCTGCGACGTTGCAACAAGGTGGAATTCAACCCTACATATGTTAGACCGCCTTTACGAACAGCGAAAGGCCATCACCGATTTCCTGATGTTACAAGCGGATAAAGGTACTCCCCTGTGTAACTTAGATGTCAGCCATTGGCAGCTCATGCGTGACACCTGCCGCTTGCTCAGGCCCTTTGAGGAGGCCACGCTATTCGTGAGTCGGCAGGACTATGGGATGAACGACGTCATTCCTCTGTTGCACGTCCTGGAACAAATGCTGTTAACAATGGCTGGTCAGGGTGCGGTAGACGTGGCGCACAGATCTCAACGCCACATGACCCCTGTGGGGGCAGGACAGGAAGAAGAGGAGGAGGTAGAGGAGGACATTGGTGCTCAGGAATTATTGAGTGAAATGGGTGGTTTTTCCACTCAGCGGACAGGAGTGGAGGAGCAGGAGCATCTGGTAGAGGAGGAGGAGGAGGAGACAGAGGACCCAGACGCACCGTGGCAGTATGCTGTGGAGATGGAGGCAGGGAGTCCCTCGCATTCCTTGGCACAAATGGCCCATAGCATGCTCGGTTGCTTGCGTAGCGACAGCCGAATAATAACCATCAGACAGAGGGATGACTTTTGGCTGTCCACCTTGTTGGACCCTCGCTACCGTTCCAAAATGGTGGCCTTTTTCACACCTGCTGAGAGGGAGGCCAAAATTACGTACTATAAAAACCACCTATGTAGTCAGTTGGTCTCTGCCTTTCTGCGCCAACGTCCATCCTCAGACACTGTGGGCCCTGTGCGCTCGCGTTCCGCTGCCATGGCAGCAGGGGAGGGGTGGGGTGGTAGGAGCAGTGGCAGCTCCACCAGCAGCGGCTGCCTCAGTCTGCAGTCGATGATGAGTAGCTTTCTTCACCAGCGCAGTGAGGAAACTACTAACCAGCCGCAGCAGCAGCAGCATCAGGTGGACCTGGAGCAGGAGCTCAAACAACAGGCTTGGGCCTACTTGGACAGCACCCTGCCAACCGAGGTAGACAATCCCCTTGACTACTGGGCAACGAAACTTGACCTTTGGCCCCAACTAGCTGAATTTGCCCTTGAAAGGCTGTCATGCCCGGCCAGTAGCGTGGCATCGGAGCGCGTGTTTAGTGCGGCAGGAGGTATTGTAACTCCGCGGAGGACACGACTGTCCACCCAAAGTGTGGAGAGACTCACGTTTGTGAAAATGAATCAGGCGTGGATTAGTCTGGATTTCAAACCACCAGTTCCTAACACAACTGACTAAATCTGCCATGAATCATGCCCCAAACATGTTATTAGGGACAAATAGGCCGCTGTCTTTACAACTTTATAATTCCATGCAGTATATAGCCCTATCGGCCACTTTCTGGCATCCAGTTGCTGTAGCCCCCATCACCACACTGTGCCACGGGCCCCTGTACCGCCTTCTCATACTGCTGCCAGATCCATCCTCTGCCATGTGCGTCTTTGTCGTCTGCTCACGCTGCTGGGTTCCAGTTTTAAACCTAGGCCTGTGTATGGCTTCCGAATACTGCTGCCTCCACCGCCACCCTGCGCCATGTGCCTCTGTCGTCTGCTCACGCTGCTGACGGCTTCCGCTTTTTAACCGAGGCCTGTGTTTGGCTTCCGAATACTGCTGCCTCCACCGCCACCCTGCACCATGTGCCACTTTCAGGTCTCCTTACACTGTTGGTGGGTTCCATTTTGTGATAGGGTGCTGTATGGCCTTCCATTGCTGCTGCCTCCACCGCCACCCTGCGCCATGTGCCTCTGTCGTCTGCTCACGCTGCTGACGGCTTCTGCTTTTTAACCGAGGCCTGTGTTTGGCTTCCGAATACTGCTGCATCCACCGCCACCCTGCGCCATGTGTCTCTGTCATCTGCTCACGCTGCTGACGGCTTCCGCTTTTTAACATAGGCCTCTGTATGGCCTTCAATTGAAGCTGCTTACGCTCCGCCACTCTGCCATGGGCCCCTGTACCGCCTCCTCATGCTGCTGCCAGGCCCGTAATCTGCCATGGGCCCCTGTACCGCCTCCTCATGCTGCTGCCAGGTCCAGAGTGTGTCATGGGTCCCTGTACGGCCTCCCATTGCTGCTGTCTCCATCGCCACACTCTGCCATGTGCCACTTTCAGGTCTCCTCACACTGCTGGTGGGTTCCATTTTGTCATAGGGTGCTGTATGGCCTCCCATTGCTGCTGCCTCCACCGCCACACTGTGGCTCCACACTCTGGTTTTGGCCCCGTGACTGCCCAAATGAGTGAAGTGTGCGGTGATTCTAAGATCGACGGCACTCATCTGCATGTCATACTGACTGACAGTATTATTTCTCTTCCCCAGCAGACTCCAAGGGCATTTAAATTAAAGGTACAGTGTCCTGCACTAATATAAAGGCTCTCTGAAGCCTAGAAACACCCTTTTTATAAGTTAAATTCGCAGCGAATATATTCGCCTCGAATCAAATTTTTTCCGCGAATTCGGCGAATCAGCCGAATCGAATTTTTGAATAATTCGCTCATCTCTAATCCTGATGTTCTGATGCCTGGGCTCCAAAAGGGACCAAAGAGACAGAATGCCATACCTTTCTTATTATCTCCTCCCTCCACATTCCAAGTAAAACACACCCTTCAATAAGTTCCAATATTTTGCTATTTCTTGTTCAAAGTGGGACTCTGTGACTTGTGAAAGATATTGGCCAACTGTTTAGGCCAATGTCCAGGAAGCATACCTCCTTTGAAGCCAGCTCCCGCAGGGAAATCTATGACAATACTCCCTAGGAGGTGTTAGAAATGATGACTCCAGGGCTTATTCAGCTGGATGGCCCTAGAGTCATAAACTTCTATAGGAAACCTAAGGGGGGGTGTTGAGGTGATGCAACAGATGGTAAATAAGTTACAGGAATTGAGGCCCCTATCAGAAGTTCACAATAATGTTAAAAATTATTGTAGGCCTAAAATATCTATCACACACTTTACTTTCACATTAGTATTATTCACTTATTTTAGCTCTGCACTTTCTATACATTCATATATTTTAGAACTGTCAAGCCAGCGTAAGAGTCAGACGGCCGGGAGCCAGCTTCAGGAGCAGAGCCTTTTTTCTTTTTTTGGGTGGCGGCGGGGGTGGGCATCGTGATTGACATTGGATCTACTTCATGGGACATTCTTTTATTTTTCTTCTTTTAATAAAGGACTTGTCAAAACTCTCCTGTTTTTTTTCACACTATAGTTTTCTTTTGTGAATGGGTAGCAGTACCATGTACCCCATATTCATTCACATGGGGGGGGGGTGGGATCTGGGGGCCCCCTTGCTAAAGTGGGATTCCAGATTCTGATAATCCCCCCACCCGCAGACCCCAACCACACCCAGGGTTGTGGGGAAGAGGCCCTTGTTCCCATCAACATGGGGACAAGGTGCTTTGGGGATGGGTGGGGGTGAGCCCCTCTCACCCCAAAGCACCCCCCCATGTTGAGGGCATGTGGTCTGGTATGGTTCAGGAGGGGGGGGGGGATGCTCGCTTGTTCCCCCTCCCTTTTCTTACCTGTCAGGCTGCATGCTCAGATAAGGGTCTGGTATGGATTTGGGGTGTGGGCGGGGAGATCTCCCCTTTTTTTTTTGGTGTGGGGGTTCCCCTCAAAATCCATACCAAACCCAATGGTTTGTTATGGATGGAAGAGGGGACCCCATGCCATTTTTTTTAATGTATTTTTTAATTGCTGGCAATTGTTTAATTTCCATTCAGCTGTCAGTGGGCAACCCCTCTGACAGCTGAAACATTAACGCATGGCTTTCACTACTAAAATACCGCATGACTTGATAACATAACTCATGCAGTATTTTTAGTGCATTCAAACTTTTTTTTTAAAAAATGCTATGTGGTATCCTACCATATACTCGGATGCAGTAAGATACCACTTAGTGAATTGGGCCCAATATCATCTATTGCATCATTTGTTGCTAAACTTGCCAAAAACATGCAAATTTTCCCAATTTGAGATACAAAAGTATCTCCAAAACTTTTTTGGAGCTTCAGGTGTTCTGCTTCAGGTGACTTGGAGTGGAGATGTGAACCATCTCCATAGAGTAATATTGATTTTTTTTCCTTTGAGCATTTTGGAATGTCAAGCTTCACGTTACAAAATGCTCAAGGATGAATGCAGCCTAAGAGGGAGGGGCTGGTGGTACAAAAGGTAATAACTGTGGGGGATGAACTGATAGAAGAAAAAGAAGATTTGGTTATTAGCTGAAGGAAGTATAGGCTTCTTGAAGAGACAGGTTTTCAGGGATCGCCTAAAAATAGGTGCTAGTCGGACAGATTGAGGTAGAGAGTTCCAGAGGATGGAGGAGGCTCTGGTGAAGTCCTGGAGATGAGCATGGGAGGAGGAGACAAGGGAGCTAGAGAGCAGGAGGTCAGAGAAGGGTTAGATCCTCTGCTGAGTATTATTGCTGCCTGTGTCCCCACTGAGGAGATCCATCCTCTCTATTTGTCCTGGTGACCATTGGCAATGAGATAGAAAGGCAAAAAGAAATCTAAAAAATAATGATCCTACCAGGTAACAATCAAAACTGAACACCAAAAAACTCTCACATAAAAGATATGAATTTGGCTCTACACCTCAATCCTATCAAAATTTTAAATCATTTATCAAAAAATTATAAACAAAATTCTCTGTACCGACAAATATCATTACCTAACAATAAATGTTATTGACTGATTAGTTAAAAACTAATGGCCTGTTATTCACCTTCTCAGAGGGGGTCAGTGGACAGATTACCCACTGAGAAAGCGGAACCGCTGGTAGAGTCCCTTTTGTGTGAAAGGAGTCTAAGAAAAAATGGATACAAAAACAGATGTAGACTGAACTGTATTGAAGATGGATGTACAAACTGATGTAAACTGTGACTGAACGGATGACGTTCATTGAAAGGATCCTAAGCAGGTTACATTGTTTAGATTTGCTCCACTGTTGAGTTGTAAACAGAGGTTTTGGATACAATATACCAAATTGTTACATTGGATCTTTGCCACCCTATATCCTCTGTAAAATGAAGATTATGTTAACCCATATTGTTGTGGGGTTTAACTTTGCAAACACACGTGTGTAGGTATGAATATGTGTTTCAGTATGTATAGTATAAGTATGTATACATGTACAGTATATATATGTGTGTGTATATATATATATATATATATATATATATATATACACACACTATATTGCTAAAAGCATTGGGCCAGCCCTCCAATCATTTGATTCAGGTGTTCCAATCCCCTCCATGGACACAGGTGTATACAATCAAGCCCCTAGGCATGCAGACGGCTTCTACAAACATTGGTGAAAGAATGGGTCGCTCTCAGGAGCTCAGTGACTCCAAGCGTGGTCCCGTGATAGGTGGCCACCTGTGCAATAAGTCCATCCATGACATTTCCTGGCTACTAAATATTCCACGCTCAACTGTTAGTGGGATTATAACAAAGTCAAAGCAACTGGGAACAACAGCAACTCAGCCACCAAGTGGTAGGCCATGGAAAACACCACAACATAAAACACACAACAACAGTGCATGGAGAGCTTCCTGGGATGGGTTTCCATGGCTGAGCAGCTGTCAGGAGAATGGTACTTGCCTGACTGCATTGTGCCAAGTGTAAAGTTAGCTGGGGGGGATTATGGTGTGTGGTTTTTTTTTCAGGAGTTGGGCTTGGCCCCCTAGTTCTGGTGAAGGGAACTCTTAAGGAGTCAGCATACCAAGATATTTTGGACAATTTAATGTTCCCAACTTTGTGGGAAGAGTTTGGGGATGGCCCTTCCTGTTCCAACATGACTGCACACCAGTGCACAAAGCAAGGTCCATAAAGACATGGAGGAGCCAGTTTGGGGTGGAGGAACTTGACTGGCCTGCACAGAGTCCTGACCTCAACCCCATAGAACACCTTTGGGATGAATTAGAGCGGAGACTGCGAGCCAGGCCTCCTCCCCCGACATCAGTGCCTGACCTGACAAATGTGCTTCTGGAAGAATGGTCCAACCTTCCCATAGACACCCTCCTAAACCTTGTGGATGGTTTTCCCAGAAGAGGTGAAGCTGTTATAGCTGCAAAGGACGGAGCCAACTCAATATAAAACCCTACGGACTAAGACTGGGGGGTCATTAAAGTTCATGTGTGTGGAAAGGCAGGTGGCCCAATACTTTTGGCAATAAAGTGTATACAGTCATAGCCAAAAATATTGCCCCCCTGCATTTTTGTCAGATAATGCACCACTTCACCTAGAAAATGTTTGCAATTACAAAATTTTCAGCATTTTCATGTTTATTTCTTTTGTTCGTATTGGTATGACACAAAAAAACTGCAAAACAAACAGCCAAATCTGACACATTCCACTCAAAACCCAAAAAACAGACTGGACAAAATTATTGGCACCCTCCATGTAATATTTGGTAGCACACCCCTTGGAAAAAATAACTGAAATCAATCACTTTCTGTAACCATCAATGGGTTTCTTCCACCTCTCTACTGGAATTGTGGAGCGCTCTTCTGTCACCAACTTATCCAGGTCTCTCAGACTGGAAGGGTTCTTTTTCCCAACTGCTCTTTAGAGATCTCTCCACAGGAGCTCTATTGGATTGAGATCTGGGCTAATTTCTGACCAGTTCAGTACTTTCTAGCGCTTTGTCTGAAACCATTTCTTGGGGCTTTTTGATGTATGATTTGGGTTATTGTCCTGATGTAATACCCATGACCTCCGACTTAGACCCAACTTTCTGACACTGGGCCCTACATTGCACCCCAGAATGCTTTGGTAGTCTTCAGATTTCATAATGTCATGCACACAGTCAAGACATCCAGTGCCTGAAGCAGCAAAGCAACCCCAAAACATCAATGACCCCCCCACCATGTGTGACTGTAGGGACTGGATTATTTTCTTTAAAGGCCTCATTGCTTTTTCTGAATACAATAGAATGATGGGCTTTACCAAAAGCTGTCATTTTGTTTCGTCTGTCCAATCTGGATTTTTGATGTTTCTGTGTCAGCAGTGGGGTCCTCCTGGGTCTCCTACCATTGTGCTGTTCCCCTCATATTTGTTATTTAACTGTGCATTGTATCACCAATTCTTATTTCACCATGTTTGTTTCTATGTCTTGATCTGTTGCTGCCATCTGCTGGCCAGAATTTGCATGCTGCATGCCTTTGTTATAGCTAGTAAGTGTTTTCTCTGCTGGGTGTGGTTTTAGGCAAGCCTTGGTTCTGGTCACTTCCTGCAGCCATTTTATCTGCTATATAGCTGTGTGACAGGACATTCAATACCCAGGGCTTGTGAAGGCATCAGTTTTTGACCAGCAGTTAGCCTCAGGAAAGATATCACAGGACAGCATCAATACCTCTACTACCTTACAGTATTGTATCACTGTTTGTCGCTGTATTTTGGACCAAATAAACCCACGCTGATTTCATTCCTGTGTATACGTTTGGATCCATCTAACCTGAACATCTGCCGGTCCGGTCTGCTCCACTGCTTGGATACGAAGGTAGGAAGTTACACAGCCATTATCAGTTATACCTTCATTCGCCTTCATGTGGGGACAGAACAGTCAAAAACTGCCTTAAAGTCCATACCCCGCTACAGATTCCCTCAGAGTCCAGTACCACACTCAGGAATCTCCCTAGCAACAGGCCCACTTGCAGCAAATCTGCCCGGCTACAGTGCATGTTCCACAAGCCTATGCGGAAGCACTGCACATACGCAGTATCTATACTCTCACCTGGAAG
The DNA here is from genome assembly GCF_062004578.1 of Staurois parvus. NCBI lineage: Eukaryota > Metazoa > Chordata > Amphibia > Anura > Ranidae > Staurois > Staurois parvus. Next base: position 200,502 of record NW_028319048.1, read on the forward strand.
TCCTCCACAACTCGCCAAGCCACTCTTTACGTCCTATATTAACCTTTCCTCGCATAATAGAAGTACTGTTTATGCACGCTCCTTACATTGTTGTGGCCATGCCAAAACCCCACAATTCACTCTAAGCATATTAGAACTTTTATCAAAGTGCCCTATCGGAGCCGTGCTGCGATTTTCAGCCCCCAATTCAAAAGTTTATTTTCTTAAAGAGACAGCGCACCTTAAGTCAAAATGGCCGAAAAGGACTTTGCACAGTTCCCCAGTGATGAAATAAAGCAAATGCAACCTGATACTGATCATTATGAAGGGCAGGGAACAGAATCCACACTTCCAGCAGAACAAGTCGTGCGACCAAGACGCTCTCTCAAACCGACAGTAAAGGTCATCGAAAACTATCACAACACAAAAGATGAGCTATGTGATAACCTGGAGGAGCAATAGGAACGAGTTTCCTCCCTCATGTCCGGACTTAAATCCTCCTCAGGTGATGCCACAAGCTTACAAGTTGCCATCGGGCGGCTGGACACAGCTCAAGAAAGATACAAGAGACTGTCCACAAGGTATATAACCTTTCTTAAAGACTCTAATATCGATGAAGCCCTATCAGAACTGAGCAAGGCAGAATCAATAGCCAGACAAAGAGACGTCATGGTGCTGGATGTTAAAGGTAAAGCGGAACTCCGTATCTCGCATTTGCAAGAAACTAGATCACACAGATCAAATTCATCTAAACATTCCTCTCGGTCATACAGATCATCGTGCTCAAGATGCTCAGCCTTGAGCGACAGATTACTAGAGGCCCGCATAAATGCAGAGCAATCCAAAGCGAGACGCTCCTTCACTGAAAAAGAGGCTCTTGCAAGGGCAGAGGCAGAAGCAGAGGCCAAGAGGGCAGAGGCAGAAGCAGAGGCCAAGAGGGTGGAAGCAGAGGCTCGAATAAAGATTTTCGAATCAGAGATGCAGGAGGAAATTGCGTTAGCTAAAGTAAGACTACTTGAGCAAGCATTGAGCCAAGGTCTTGATCCAGTCTGCTCGCTACCACAGGAGATAGCTGATCCAGTTGATCGCACCAGTGACTATGTACTGAATCAGTTGTCTGCGCCACCCCCAGTTTGCAGTACCGTCCAAGCCGACAACACTGAAACCTCCAAGTCAGCTCTACCTGCGGTACCAGTGCCACCCACAGCACCCGAGCAACCTAATAATCGTTACTCAGATGTGCCCTCTCAAGGACGGTTGTTACAGCAAGATCGCTATCAGGCGTTTTCTGGCCTACCTCCACAGCTCAAGCAGCAGTCATCACAATATACAGAGGCTAAACGAAAGCTTAACCCTGCAGCTACATCATTCTACCCGGAAGCATCTCACCCTTTCACGCCAGGCAGCCCATACGCCCCAGGGGCATCACAAGTCGTTATGGCAACAAGCAGTGAGAAATCAGATATGTCTGAGTTTGCCAGGTTTATGGTGAGCAGAGAGCTAATCAACACCAGTCTCTCAAAATTTGATGACCGTGCAGAGAGCTACAGAGCTTGGAAGGCAACCTTCAAGGCCGCCATCGCTAACCTCAACCTAACCGCAGAGCAGGAGTTTGACCTCTTGATCAAATGGCTGGGCCCAGGCTCCACAAATCGTGTCAAAAGCCTCAGAACTGTCTACGTGGGACAAGCAGAAGCAGGTCTCGCTGCCGCCTGGCAGAGACTCGAACGTACCTTCGGCAGTGCAGAAGCAATAGAGAAGGCCCTATTCAAGAGACTGCAGAACGTTCCAAGGATCAATCTCAAGGATGTCCAGAAGCTTCAGGATTTAAGTGATCTGCTCATGGAACTGGAGCTTGCCAAGGGTGACCCTCGTCTGTCCGGGCTGTGCTACCTGGATACAGCTCATGGAGTGAACCCAATTGTCGTGAAGCTACCACACAGTCTGCAAGAAAAGTGGGCGACATCAGTCTCAAGGTACAAAAGAGAGCATGACATCACCTTTCCCCCATTTATTCACTTCTGTAGGTTTATCGATGAACAGTCCCAGATGAGGAATGACCCCAGCCTCGACTTCCTGGAGTTCAACACTACAGCTTCAGCAACATTATCATCAAGGTATGAAAGCGTCATGCATAAACACAGAGACTTCAAGAGCAGTGTGAGTGTTAGAAAGACTAACCTACCATCTCCTGCAGTACCCACGGGTAATCAGTACACTACCTCATCAGGAGATAAGACTTTCAATCGTGAATGTCCCATTCATAAAAAACCACACTCTCTGAACAAATGTAGAGGGTTTAGATCCAAAACCATACAGGAGCGCAAGAAAATCCTCACCGAGCTCGGGGTATGTTTCAGATGCTGCGCTTCATTGGAGCACATGGCTAAGGACTGTAAATCTGTCATCGAATGTGAGGAGTGTCATAGTGAAAGACATGCCTCAGCTATGCACCCAATCCCACTCTCCAGAGATTCACCCACTGCCGTCACCACCAGTCCTGCTCCAAGTCATGGCGGGGAGCCCCAGAATTACGCTAATGCAGCCACCGCTGTTTCCTGCTCATGCTTGGATGTATGTGGGGAGGACCAGTGCGAGAAATGTTGTGCCCGAATATGCCTGATCAAGGTCTACCCAGAGGGACTACCAGAAAAGGCAGTAAAAATGTATGCAATCATTGATGACCAAAGCAACCGGTCCCTAGCAGGTCCTAAATTCTTTGAAGCCTTTGGAATAAAGGGACCATCTGAACCCTATACCTTAAACACCTGCTCGGGCCGCATAGAGACTAGCGGCAGAAGGGCACAAGGATTCATCGCTTCTCCTGTCAGTGGGGATACGGAAATATCCTTACCGACGCTGATCGAATGTGATCAAATACCCAACCATAGGGATGAGATTCCTACCCCAGAAGCTGCATTTCACCAACCTCACCTAAGGCACCTAGCCAATGTTATCCCACCTATGGACATCAACGCCGAGATTCTACTTCTGCTCGGCAGAGACAATCTAAGGGTACACAAGGTGCGTCAATAGTGTAATGGTCCCGACTATGCGCCATATGCCCAGAGACTGGACTTGGGATGGGTAATCATAGGAAATGTATGCTTAAATCAACCAAAAATCGACTCCTTCAAAACGTACGTGCGTGCAGATGGACGCACAACTTGCATTAAGCCGTGTCCTCATCACTATGAGGTGAGAGAGAAGTCTCCAGGCCTCGTACAACTACCTGACGTCATTACTCCCCTCTTTGCCGACAACTTGGGGAGATCAGTCTTTCATACAACCAAGGACGACGATAAAGTAGCCTTGTCAGTAGAGGACAGAGAATTTGTCAAGATAATGGACAGTGAGTTCTTTAAAGACAAAACCAATCACTGGGTTTCTCCATTACCCTTCCGAGCTAACAGGGTAAGACTCCCGAACAACCGGGAACAAGCTCTGTCTAGATTTAACTCTCTTCAGCGTACCATGAACAGCAAGCCTGAAATGAGAGAACACATTGTTGCCTTTATGGATAAAATATTCCGTAACAACCATGCAGAACCAGCTCCATCCTTAAGGAAGGACGACAAGTGCTGCTACTTGCCTTCATTCGGAGTATATCATGCCACTAGACCTATGTCTGTAGGTTCCTTTACTAACTCTACTTGGCTTACAGGTCCGGACTTTCTGCTAAGACAGGCGGACGAATGTGTACAGGAAGTTTTCAGCATCCAGGATCCGGATAATGATCCAGAAATCCGCGCTGAAGTTAGTGTATTGATCACTGGAACAAAGCAAACCTCCAGCCTCGGTTGCCAGCGCTTTGAACGTTTCTCCAGTTGGATGAGACTCGTCAGGACTATCGCAAGGTTAGTGCACATTGCGAAATGTTATCACAATACTCACGAAGATAAGGATTGTCACGGTTGGCACGTCTGCCATAAACCCTTCTCTGCGGAGAACATCTCTCATAGTGAGTCCCTCATAATACGTCACGTCCAACAAGGGGAATTCAATGTAGAATGGAAGTGCTTATACAACAAACAGCAGATTCCAATAAAAAGCCCTCTTGCCAACTTAAATCCAGTTATTGACAGTTTTGGCTTGCTCAGAGTTGGTGGTCGTTTGAATCGAGCCCACCTAGGAGTTGCAGAACAAAATCCTCTCATCATTCCCAGCAAACACCATATCACCGTCTTGCTGATCCGACACTACCACAAAAAGACTGAACACCAGGGCAGGCAAATCACTGAGGGCAAGTTACGGTCTGCTGGCCTTTGGATTATAGGTATGAAAAGACGTGTGGCCCAAGTATTGCATGACTGTGTTCACTGTCGCAAAGCTAGAGGAAAACAACTACACCAACAAATGGCTGATTTGCCTGCGGACAGACTATGTACAGAGCCGCCTTTCACCTACGTTGGCCTAGATGTCTTCGGGCCATGGATGGTGTCCGCACGCAGGACCCGTGGCGGTCACGCAAACAGTAAGCGTTGGGCTGTACTATTTACTTGCATGAGTGTGCGAGCCGTTCACTTAGAGGTCATAGAATCCATGGACACATCCAGCCTTATTAATGCCTTAAGACGGTTCTTCGCAATCAGAGGTCCAGTGAAACAGTTGAGGTCTGACCGTGGAAGCAACTTCATTGGAGCCTGTAGAGAACTGAACATAGACACCAAATCCATTCAAGATCTCTTGGCGGAAAAGGGTTGCACCTGGATTTTCAATCCTCCTCATAGTTCCCACGTGGGGGGCTCCTGGGAGAGAATGATCGGGATCTCACGCAACATCTTGAATTCTATGTTGATGGATGTAAACTCTTCAAGACTCACACATGAGACTCTAGTCACTCTTCTCGCTGAAGTTTCAGCCATCATCAATTCTAGACCCCTCGTGCCAGTATCTATGGATCCTGAAACACCAGCCGTACTGACTCCAGCTATCCTACTTAGCCAAAAAACTGAGATTACGCTAACGCCTAGTGGAGAATTTACTCATGCAAATATCTACCAAAAACACTGGAAACGTGTACAATACCTAGCTGATTACTTCTGGAACAGGTGGCGAAAGGAGTATCTCAATATTCTTCAAGGAAGAAGAAAGTGGCAACACCACAAACCAAACCTAAAAGAAGGTGACCTCGTGTTAATGAAGGAGCAACATACAGTACGGATTGACTGGCCTATGGGACTAATTACAAAGGTTCTTCCTAGCAAGGATGGCAAGGTCCGTAAAGTGGAGTTGAAGATCTTCAGAAAGGGTGAGCTTAAAATGTTCGTAAGGCCAATTAACGAACTCATTTTGATACTACCCATCGAGAACATTCCTGCTGGGTGAACTCTCCTGAACTTGAACTTTGTGGATCTTCCCTATTCCAACTCGGAATCTACTATATTGTTATGTTTATTGCATTCTAACATGTTCTTTGTTACAGGTTGTTTTATATTTTATGGACATTCGTCATAGTGAAATCCCTTATGGAATTTCAGACGGGGAGTGTGCTGTTCCCCTCATATTTGTTATTTAACTGTGCATTGTATCACCAATTCTTATTTCACCATGTTTGTTTCTATGTCTTGATCTGTTGCTGCCATCTGCTGGCCAGAATTTGCATGCTGCATGCCTTTGTTATAGCTAGTAAGTGTTTTCTCTGCTGGGTGTGGTTTTAGGCAAGCCTTGGTTCTGGTCACTTCCTGCAGCCATTTTATCTGCTATATAGCTGTGTGACAGGACATTCAATACCCAGGGCTTGTGAAGGCATCAGTTTTTGACCAGCAGTTAGCCTCAGGAAAGATATCACAGGACAGCATCAATACCTCTACTACCTTACAGTATTGTATCACTGTTTGTCGCTGTATTTTGGACCAAATAAACCCACGCTGATTTCATTCCTGTGTATACGTTTGGATCCATCTAACCTGAACATCTGCCGGTCCGGTCTGCTCCACTGCTTGGATACGAAGGTAGGAAGTTACACAGCCATTATCAGTTATACCTTCATTCGCCTTCATGTGGGGACAGAACAACCATAGTGTCCCTTTTCATTCAGATGGAACGTATAGTGTGAGCTGACACCGGTGTACCCGGTGCCTGAAGGTCAGCTTGAATTTGTCTGGAAGTTGATTGAGGTTGATCATTGCAATTAGAGATGAGCGAATTATTCAAAAATTCGATTCGGCTGATTCGCCGAATTTGCGGAATAAATTCGATTCGAGGCGAATATATTCGCTGCAAATTTAACTTATAAAAATGGTGTTTCTAGGCTTCAGAGAGACTTAATATTAGTGCAGAACACTGTACCTTTAATTTAAATGCCCTTGGAGTCTGCTGGGGAAGAGAAATAATACTGTCAGTCAGTATGACATGCAGATGAGTGCCGTCGATCTTAGAATCACCGCACACTTCACTCATTTGGGCAGTCACGGGGCCAAAACCAGAGTGTGGAGCCACAGTGTGGCGGTGGAGGCAGCAGCAATGGGAGGCCATACAGCACCCTATGACAAAATGGAACCCACCAGCAGTGTGAGGAGACCTGAAAGTGGCACATGGCAGAGTGTGGCGATGGAGACAGCAGCAATGGGAGGCCGTACAGGGACCCATGACACACTCTGGACCTGGCAGCAGCATGAGGAGGCGGTACAGGGGCCCATGACAGATTACGGGCCTGGCAGCAGCATGAGGAGTCGGTATGGGGGCCCATGGCAGATTACGGGCCTGGCAGCAGCATGAGGAGGCGGTACAGGGGCCCATGGCAGAGTGGCGGAGCGTAAGCAGCTAAAATTGAAGGCCATACAGAGGCCTATGTTAAAAAGTCCCCCCAGCAGCAGCGTGGGGAGACGACTATCAAGAGTCCAATGGCAGAGTGGCGGAGCAGAAGCAGCTTCAATTGAAGGCCATACACAGGCCTAGGTTAAAGAGCGGAAGCCGTCAGTAGCGTGAGCAGACGACAGAGACACATGGCGCAGGGTGGCGGTGGATGCAGCAGTATTCGGAAGCCAAACACAGGCCTCGGTTAAAAAGCGGAAGCCGTCAGCAGCGTGAGCAGACGACAGAGGCACATGGCGCAGGGTGGCGGTGGAGACAGCAGCAATGGAAGGCCATACAGCACCCTATCACAAAATGGAACCCACCAACAGTGTAAGGAGACCTGAAAGTGGCACATGGCGCAGGGTGGCGGTGGAGGCAGCAGTATTCGGAAGCCAAACACAGGCCTCGGTTAAAAAGCGGAAGCCGTCAGCAGCATGAGCAGACGACAGAGGCACATGGCGCAGGGTGGCGGTGGAGGCAGCAGCAATGGAAGGCCATACAGCACCCTATCACAAAATGGAACCCACCAACAGTGTAAGGAGACCTGAAAGTGGCACATGGCGCAGGGTGGCGGTGGAGGCAGCAGTATTCGGAAGACATACACAGGACTAGTTTAAAAAGCGGAAGCCGTCAGCAGCGTGAGCAGACGACAGAGGCACATGGCGCAGGGTGGCGGTGGAGGCAGCAGTATTCGGAAGCCATACACAGGCCTAGGTTAAAAAGCGGAAGCCGTCAGCAGCGTGAGCAGATGACAGAGACACATGGCGCAGGGTGGCGGTGGATGCAGCAGTATTCGGAAGCCAAACACAGGCCTCGGTTAAAAAGCGGAAGCCGTCAGCAGCATGAGCAGACGACAGAGGCACATGGCGCAGGGTGGCGGTGGAGGCAGCAGCAATGGAAGGCCATACAGCACCCTATCACAAAACGGAACCCACCAACAGTGTAAGGAGACCTGAAAGTGGCACATGGCGCAGGGTGGCGGTGGAGGCAGCAGTATTCGGAAGACATACACAGGACTAGTTTAAAAAGCGGAAGCCGTCAGCAGCGTGAGCAGACGACAGAGGCACATGGCGCAGGGTGGCGGTGGAGGCAGCAGTATTCGGAAGCCATACACAGGCCTAGGTTTAAAACTGGAACCCAGCAGCGTGAGCAGACGACAAAGACGCACATGGCAGAGGATGGATCTGGCAGCAGTATGAGAAGGCGGTACAGGGCCCGTGGCACAGTGTGGTGATGGGGGCTACAGCAACTGGATGCCAGAAAGTGGCCGATAGGGCTATATACTGCATGACTACATAGGTGGTTTTTATAGTACTTTATTTTGGCCTCCCTCTCAGCAGGTGTGAAAAAGGCCACCATTTTTGAACGGTAGCGAGGGTCCAACAAGGTGGACAGCCAAAAGTCATCCCTCTGTCTGATGGTTATTATTCGGATGTCGCTACGCAAGCAACCGAGCATGCTATGGGCCATTTGTGCCAAGGAATGCGAGGGACTCCCTGCCTCCATCTCCACAGCATACTGCCACGGTGCAGTATGGGTCCTCTGTCTCCTCCTCCTCCTCTACCAGATGCTCCTGCTCCTCCACTCCTGTCCGCTGAGTGGAAAAACCACCCATTTCACTCAATAATTCCTGAGCACCAATGTCCTCCTCTACCTCCTCCTCTTCTTCCTGTCCTGCCCCCACAGGGGTCATGTGGCGTTGAGATCTGTGCGCCACGTCTACCGCACCCTGACCAGCCATTGTTAACAGCATTTGTTCCAGGACGTGCAACAGAGGAATGACGTCGTCCTGCCGACTCACGAATAGCGTGGCCTCCTCAAAGGGCCTGAGCAAGCGGCAGGTGTCACGCATGAGCTGCCAATGGCTGACATCGAAGTTACACAGGGGAGTACCTTTATCCGCTTGTAACATCAGGAAATCGGTGATGGCCTTTCGCTGTTCGTAAAGGCGGTCTAACATATGTAGGGTTGAATTCCACCTTGTTGCAACGTTGCAGATCAGGCGATGCTGTGGAATTCCGTTCTGCCGCTGCAGCTCAATGAGGTTGTGCTTTGCGGTGTAGGAATGGCTGAAATGCATGCACAGTTTACGGGACATTTTAAGGATGTCTTGCAGTGGTATGGTGGATTTTAGGAACCGCTTGACAACCAGATTGAACACGTGAGCCATGCATGGCGCATGGCACAACCTTCCTTGACGCAGAGCAGACACCATGTTCTTTCCGTTGTCGGTCAACATGGTTCCGATTTTCAGTTTGCGCGGAGACAGCCATCTGTCGATTTCTCTGTTCATTACACTCAGAAGTTCCTCCCCTGTGTGACTACGTTCGCCAAGGCATACCAGGTGCAGCACAGCGTGACACCGTTGCACCCTGCACATGTGATATGCCGGTCGGGTAATGGGACTTGGCACGGGGGTGGCGGCTGAGGACACGGCGGAAGAAGAGGTGGTAGAGGCGAACATCTTTGCTGGACCAAGGATGTGCAAACGTGGAGGCAAAAGCGGCGTGACCTGTCCAAGTTGCTGGTGCAGCTGTGCCGGCACCACGTTCACCCAGTGGGCCGTAAATGACATGTACTGTCCCTGACCGTAGTTACAGCTCCACACGTCGGCGCTGCCGTGCACTTTGGCAGAGACCGACATGCTCAAAGACTGGCCCACCATCTCTTCTACATGTGAATGCAGGGCTGGCACTGCCTTTTTGACGAAAAAATGCCGGCTTGGCACTCTCCACCGCGGCTCGGCACAAGCCATCATTTCTCGGAAAGGTGCTGAGTCCACCACTTGGAAAGGGAGGGACTGCAGCACCAGCAACTTGGACAGGAGGACGTTCAGCTTCTGCACCGTCGGGTGCGTGCTCGCAAACTGTTGTCTCTTGGAAACGGATTCCAAGAAAGACTGCTGACGGAATCCGTGAAGAGGAGTAGCAGGAGAAGGAGCATCTGAACGAGCGGAAGATGCCAACGAGCGACAACTCCCCTCAGCAGAGGTGTTGGAGCCTTGACTGGCTGATAGAGGGCGATTGACGTCGGGTGATGGAGCAAGTAACGGAGCGGGTGATGGAGCGGGGGCTGGGGCAGGCAGAACCGCCGTATCTTTATCACGGTTTTCCCAGGCCACCGAATGGCGACGCTGCATATGCTGACGCAACGCTGTAGTCCCAACATGGGCCCCCTGGCCACGCTTGCATTTCTGGCCACATAGTCGACATACGGCTACGTTTACTTCCTCGGGCGGCTTGACGAAAAATTGCCACACCGCCGAGTAGGAAACTTTGCCCCCGCTACTCCTCACTGGCTGACTGCTACTTCCTCCGTGCACACCGGCACCACTACTGGCCGTGGTGGTAGGCTGCAGTGGAGCTGGTGCTCTACTCCGTGGCCGTTTGGCTCCACTGACACTGCTGCGACCCTACTGCCTCCTGGGCAACCCACCGACTGTTTTGCTCGCTGCCAAGCTGGCACCCTCTTCTCCTGATGATGCGGAAGCAATAGCCTGATGACGACGAGGCTGCCAAGTGCGATCAGCCTCATCATCATCAATTAGGGTCTCCGCGTCACTACTAGCCCCCTCGGCTGCGTGTGGGTCAGGAGACAGACCTGTCTCTAGACCGGCTACCGAGCCACTCTCCTCGCCAGTACTTCTTCGCCTGGCTGCTGAAGAGGCGGATGTCTCCCCCCGTTCCTGACCGCCCTCTGTTAGCTCTTCCTCACTGTACAGTGGGGCTGAGCCCACAGCATGCGATACTTCGCTTGGTGAGGGAACACCAAAGGACAGGGGCAGGTAGAGGACACGTGATTTCAGTGGGCTTGCTCCCGGGCCATGCCAACTAACGGTTGTGTCTGACGTACCCACCGACCGTTGGCTGTAGGTGTCAGAGGTGACCTGGGAAGAGGAAGATGACCGAGTCAACCAATCGATGACGGCAGGGTTGTCGGTGGAGACACGACCGCTGGATGACACCGGGAGCACTGGCCTCTGGCTGCGACTAGTGCTGCCTCGACCCCTTCCTCTGCTGCCACGTCTGCTCGCTCCTGAAACATTGCCTCCTCTGCCACTCCTCTGCATGTTGTCTGACATACTCTTTAATTCAATAAGCACCCCAAAAATAAAACCGGATTTAACTCTTTGAACGTACAATAGTGGTTGTGAAGCAGAAAGTCAGTTTATTTAGCACAATCGGTCAATTGCAGCTTGCCGTTGGCTGGAAACTGTACGTTTATGTCACTGGAATGCACTAATCACCCAAAAAATATTACCGCCACCCGGCGTGTAAATGGATCTAACTCTTTGAACGTACAATAGTGGTTGTGAAGCAGAAAGTCAGTTTATTTAGCACAATCGGTCAATTGCAGCTTGCCGTTGGCTGGAAACTGTACGTTTGTGTCACTGGAATGCACTAATCACCCAAAAAATATTACCGCCAGCCGGCGTGTAAATGGATTTAACTCTTTGAACGTACAATAGTGGTTGTGAAGCAGAAACCAACTGTGCACGACAGCCACCAACTGTGCACGACAGCCACCAAAAAAAAAAGGGTGTATGTCACTTTAAATTTTCGATTCTTTGATAGCTGTGGCCCTAAGTAACGATTCTGTGTCCCTGAGTAACGATTCTGTGTCCCTGAGTAACGATTCTGTGTCCCTGAGTAATGATTCTGTGTCCCTGAGTAACAATTCTGTGTCCCTGAGTAACAATTCTGTGTCCCTGAGTAACGATTCTGTGTCCCTGAGTAACGATTCTGTGTCCCTGAGTAACAATTCTTTGTCCCTGAGTAACGATTCTGTGTCCCTGAGTAACGATTCTGTGTCCCTGAGTAACAATTCTGTGTCCCTAAGTAACAATTCTGTGTCCCTGAGTAACGATTCTGTGTCCCTGAGTAACGATTCTGTGTCCCTGAGTAACGATTCTGTGTCCCTGAGTAACGATTCTGTGGCCCTAAAGTCTCTGTGGCCCTAACTCTGTCCCTTAATACACAGAGGTCTGTCTCTCTTGAATGACCGGAGGCTAATGGAGAATTCTAAGATGGCCGCGATTTATAGCTCCACCATTACACAGTGCTGGCTGGCTGGCTGCTGATTGGCTAATGCGATCACATGTCATGAATGAATGCATTATGGGTCAGCGCGCCTTGTCTGCGCGCCTTCCCAGAGATCCCCGCTCCGTCGCCACACATGTCGCCGCCATTTTTGGGAAAATTAGATTCGTGCATCCGAAGTTTGCTAATCTTCGGATTCGTCGCGAATCGAATTTTTCCAAATCTTCGGAATGAATTCCACTTCGTCATGTTCGATTCGCTCATCTCTAATTGCAATCTTCATTGCAATCTTTGATCAGTTTTTCTCTTTTGTCCACATCCAGGGAGATTAGCTACAGTTCCATGGGCTGTAAACGTCTTCACAATGTTGCGCACAGTGGACACAGCAACATTGAGGTTGTCCATGCTTTTCCACATTTTTTGGTTCTCCAATCATCAGACAATTCTTTGCTACTCTTTAATTTCTCCATGTTCCATGTGGCACACAGAGACATACAACAGAAAGGTGGAGTCCATTTTTCACCATTTTTCTGGGTTGCTGGTGTGATTTCTATATTGTCAGCACCTGGTCATTGATACGGGGGAGTTTAACTACAAATTACAGGAGCATCACAAACATGGAATGCAATTATTTCTTACAATTTTCAGAAGGTGCCAATAATTTTGTCCAGTCCATTTTTGGAGTTTTGCATAGAATGTGTCAGATTTGGCTTTTTGCTTCTCCACATGTTTGTGTCATCCCAATACAAACAAAAGGTATAATCATGAGAATGCCAAAACATTTGTAATTGCAACAGTTGACAGGGAGAGGTGGTGCATTATCTGACAGGGAAAAAAAAATAATATATATATATATTACACACACGGCTCAAAAAATTAATGGGACACTGTTTAATCAGAGTCTAGCATCAAATCAGTGAAACTCCTGGGATATTGATCTGGTCAGGTGAGTATCAGAGGGGGTTGTTAATCAGTTTCAGCTGCTTTGGTGCTAATGAAATTAGCAACTGGTGCGCTAGATGGGCAACAATGAGACGACCCCCAAAACAGGAATGGTTTTACAGATGGAGGCCACTGATGGTTTTTTCCCTACTCATATTTTCTGGCAGTTTTTCACTAGTTTTGCATTGGCTAGGGTCAGTGTCACTACTGGTAGCATGAGGCGATACCTGGACCCTACAGAGGTTGCATAGGCAGTCCAACTCCTCCAGGATGGCACACCAAAACCTGCCATTGCCAGGTTTGTTGTGTCTCCCAGCACAGTCTCAAGATGATGGAGGAGATTCCAGGAGACGGGCAGTTACTCTAGTAGAGCTGGACAGGGCCGTAGAAGGTCCTTAACCCATCAGTAGGACCGGTATCTGCTCCTTTGTGCAAGGAGAAACATGATGAGCCCTGCCAGAGCCCTACAAAATGACCTCCAGCAGGTGTGAATGTCTCTGACCAAAAAATCAGAAACAGACCTCATGAGGGTGGCCTAAGAGTCCAATATCCTGTAGTGGGCCCTGTGCTCACTGCTGGCACCATAGAGCTCGATTGGCATTTTTCATTGAACATCTGAATTGGCAGGTCCACCACTGGCCCCCTGTGCTTTTCACAGATGAGAGCAGGTTCACCCTGAGCACATGTGACAGACGTGAAAGGGTCTGGAGAAGCCGTGGAGAACATTCTGCTTCCTGTAACATTATTCAGCATGACCGTTTTGGTGGTGGGTCAGTGATGGTCTGGGGAGGCATATCCATAGAGAGATGCACAGACCTCTACAGGCTAGACAATGGCACCCTGACTGCCATTAGGTATTGAGATGAAATCGTTGGACCCATTGTCAGACCCTACGCTGGTGCAGTGGGTCCTGGGTTCCTCCTAATGCAGGGGGTCCTGGGTTCCTCCTGGTGCATGACAATGTTCGGCCTCATGTGCCCAGAGTATGCAGGCAGTTCCTGGAGGATGAAGGAATTGATACCATTGAAAGGCCCCCACACTCGCCTGACCTAAACCCAATAGAACACCTCTGGGATGTCATGTTTCAGTCCATGCGACTCTTCCAGGTTGCACCTCAGACTGTCCAGGAGCTCAGTGATGCCCTGGTCCAGATCTGGGAGGAAATCCCCCAGGACACCATCCTTGCTCTCATTAGGAGCATGTCCCAATGTTGTCAGGCATGCATACAAGCACGTGGGGGCCATACAAACTGAGGACCATTCTGAGTTGCTGCAATGATATTTCAGCAAAATGGACTCGCCTGCTGCATATTTTTTTCACTTTGATTTTCGGGGTGTCTTTGAATTCAGTCCTCTGTAGGTCGATCATTTTCATTTCCATCAAACGATGGGGCGTCCTTACGTTTCTAACACATCATCCCGTCCATGTCAGTATAGAGATCTAGCAGGAGATTTTTCTGATGTGTTCCTTTAATTTTTTTGAGCAGTGTGTGTATGTATGTATATATATATATTAATTGTCACGTGTGCCCCACTGTCCCTGCTCGCTCCCCCCTCCCTTCCCCCTCGCCGCATCTTCTCATTCTGCACACAGCCTTGAAGCAAGCTGTGCAGGATGAGGGGAGGGGCCACCAAGAGGTCTCTGCGCGCCCCCGGTGGGCGCAGCGTGGGTACGGCTTCCCGCGCTCTGCGCCTACCAGTGACAAAGGCCACACTCACGAGAGCGTGGCCCGAGTCAAGGGGGCGTGCCTCGTTGCCCTGGCTGGGAAGCGTCCTGTGCGACTTTAAAAGGCCAGCGTGGGACCAGGCCAGTCTCTCTCTTCCTCCTGTGCTGCTGCTGGAGCCACAAGCCACTGGGATGCCCAGGTGGGGGGACCAGGCCTCCGCAGCCATGCCCGCTGAGCACTCTGAGGAGACCCCACAAAGTTCAGTACTATTATCCGCTGCTACTCTGCAATACCCCAGGGTTGGGAGTACCTACTGCCCTCTGCTAAATACCCCAGGGTGGGAGTATCCGCTGCCATCCCCCTCATACTCTGGGGCCCAGATTACCCGCTGTGCTGTGTGCTAGACTGCTTTGCTGTGGGCCCCATGATACCCTACCTAATACTCTGGGGCCTGGGTTATCCGCTCTGCTGTGTGCTGAGGAGGTTCCCCACCCCCCTTTCGTTCCTGTTGCCTGCTTTGAGCAAGGACCTACCTGCCAGAGCCGTGAGTGTCCGCAAGCCACCAACCTCCCTGGAAGCTGCCTGCTGCCGAGCGTCCGCAAGCCACCTACCTTCCTGGAAGCCGCCTGCTGCCGAGCATCCGCAAGCCACCTACCTCCCTGGAAGCCGCCTGCTGCCAAGCGTCCGCAAGCCACCTACCTCCCTGGAAGCCGCTTGCTGCCGAGCGTCCGCAAACCACCTACCTCCCTGGAAGCCGCCTGCTGCTAAGCGTCCGTAAGTCACCTACCCCCTCGGAAGCCGCCTGCTGCTGAGCATCTGCAAGACACCTATTGTGAGTGTCCCTAGAAACCATGAACTTTCCCTATTGTGCGCTCAGACCACCCTTGTCATGAACTGTCCCTATTGTGCGCTCAGACCACCCTTGTCATGAACTGTCCCTATTGTGCGCTCAGACCACCCTTGTCGTGAACTGTCCCTATTGTGCGCTCAGACCACCCGTGTCATGAACTGTCCCTATTGTGCGCTCAGACAACCCTTATCATGAACTGTCCCTATTGTGCTCTCAGACCACTCGTGTCATGAACTGTCCCTATTGTGCGCGCAGACCACCCTTGTCATGAACTGTCCCTATTGTGCGCTCAGACCACCCTTGTCCTGAACTGCCCCTATTGTGCACTCAGACCACCCTTGTCATGAACTGTCCCTATTGTGCGCTCAGACTGCTCGTGTCGTGAGCTGTCCCTATTGTGCGCTCAGACTAGCCTTGTTTGAACTGCCCCATGGCGTGCCCAGAGTATAGCTACCTGGACTGCCCCCCTGAGTGCTTGAGCCATCGCTACCCGTTGGGGCCCCGTGAGGCTGCCGCTGTCCCTAGAAAGCTGTGTGGGAGCTGTGCTGAGGCCAGGCCCCACAGCCAAAGTCTCACTGAGTCCCTGTGAGCCTGATGTCCCTAGAAAGCTGTGTGGGAGCTCAGCTGAGGTCAGACCCCATAGTCAAGGTCCCGCTGAGTCCCCGTGAGCCTGATGTTGTCCCTAGAATGCTGTGTGGGGGTTGTGCTGAGGTCAGACCCCATAGCTAAGGTTCCGTTGAATCCCTGTGAGCCTGCTTACCGTGAGTGTCCCTACAAGCCGCATGTTGCGGAGTGCCAAGAGCTGCCCTGATTGAGTGCCTTCCATAGTGCAATAAAGCTTTGTGTGTTTACCATCTTCTTTGTGTGTTCTGTCCTGCCTACACTTCCGTCACATATGTATTATACTGGCAGTATGTACAGTGTTTCTTTATATTTTGTAGTATATAAGTAATGCAGAAAAAAACACTTCTAAAACAATGCTGTAAATGTATAAAATGGTGATAATTGATAGACGAATGAATTGAAAATAATGTATAGTAGTAGCATATATACCGTATTTTCCGGCATATAAGACAACTTTTTAACCCTTGAAAATCTTCTCAAAAGTCGGGGGTCGTCTTATATGCCGGTATACGGCATGCTGACACTTGGTGTCAGGGCGGCACTTTTTAGGGGGGCGGCGCGGTGCCGCCGCCGCTCCCCCCCTTCCAACGGAAGGGACACTAAGTATAGGGGTGGGCAGGGGGCTGCTGTTTCTTATCTCACTCCGGTCCCAGTCCCACGGCAATCCAGTCCAGGAAGTGCGGCTGCTCCTTCATTCAGTTTGGCCGCTTGATGTTCCCGCGGCCGCTTGGCTGCGCCTCCTCACCGGTGATTGGCCGCCAGAACTGTAGCTCAGGAAAGACACACAGGCAGTCAATCACCGGCGAGGAGGCGGAGCCTGCGAAAATTGAGTGAGGGAGCGGCCGGTAAGTGTGCCGTGCAGAGGTGTTGTTGCAACCATATATGCTGGCTGCAGCAGCACCATACTGGAACAGGGTCAGCAAGTGTCAGTGGGAGGAATAGTGCCCCATCATTGGTGTCACTGATACTAATGATGGGGCATTATTCCTCCCACTGACACAAACGATGGGGCACTATTCCTCCTCCCACTGACACCAACGATGGGGCACTATTCCTCTTCCCCACTAACACCAACAATGGGGCACTATTCCACCCCCCACTGACACCAATGATGGAACACTATTCCTTTCCCCACTGACACCAATGATGGGGTACTATTCCTCCCATTGACACCAATGTTGGGGCACAATTCCTCCCACTGACACCAATGACGGGGCACGATTCCTCCCATTGACACCAATGTTGGGGCACAATTCCTCCCACTGACACCAATGACGGGGCACGATTCCTCCCACTGACACCAATGACGGGGCACGATTCCTCCCACTGACACCAATGATGGGACACTATTCCTCCCACTGACACTGATGGAGTACTATTCCTCCCACTGACACCAATGATGGGGCACGATTCCTCCCACTGACACCAATGACGGGGCACGATTCCTCCCACTGACACCAATGATGGGACACTATTCCTCCCACTGACACTGATGGAGTACTATTCCTCCCACTGACACCAATGACGGGGCACGATTCCTCCCACTGACACCAATGATGGGGCACGATTCTTCCCACTGACACCAATGATAGGACACTATTTCTCCCACTGACACTGATGGAGTACTATTCCTCCCACTGACACCAATGACGGGGCACGATTCCTCCCACTGACACCAATGATGGTGCATGATTCTTCCCTCTGACACCAATGATGGGACACTATTTCTCCCACTGACACTGATGGAGTACTATTCCTCCCACTGACACTAATGATGGGACACTATTCCTCACACACTGACACTAATGATGGGACACCATCATTGGTGTCAGTGGGAGGAATAGTGCCCCATCATTGGTGTCAGTGGGAGGAATCGTGCCCCGTCATTGGTGTCAGTGGGAGGAATAGTGCCCCATCATTGGTATCAGTGGGAGGAATAGCGCCCCATCATTGGTATCAGTGGGAGAAATAGTGCCCCATCATTGGTGTCAGTGGGAGGAATAGTGCCCCATCATTGGTGTCAGTGGGAGGAATAGTGCCCCATCATTAGTATCAGTGGGAGGAAGAGTGCCCCATCATTGGTATCAGTGGGAGGAATAGTGCCCCATCATTGGTGTCAGTGGGAGGAATAGTGCCCCATCATTGGTGTCAGTGGGAGGAATAGTGTCCCATCATTAGTGTCAGTGGGAGGAATAGTGCCCCATCATTGGTGTCAGTGGGGGGAATAGTGCCCCATCATTGGTGTCAGTGGGAGGAATAGCGCCCCATCATTAGTATCAGTGGGAGGAATAGTGTCCCATCATTAGTGTCAGTGGGAGGAATAGTGTCCCATCATTGGTGTCAGTGGGGGGAATAGTGCCCCATCATTGGTGTCAGTGGGAGGAATAGTACCCCATCATTGGTGTCAGTGGGGGGAATAGTGCCCCATCATTGGTGTCACTGGGGGGAATAGTGCCCCATCATTGGTGTCAGTGGGAGGAATAGTGCCCCATCATTGGAATACCATACTGAAATCAAATCTGATGTTTTTTAATTTTTATTTGGTGTGCGTTGGAAGAGGGGTAGTCTTATACGGCGAGTATAGCCCAAACCCTATATTTTAACAGGAAAAGTAGGGGGTCGTTTTATATGCCGGAATATATCATTGTATATATGAGTTTTTATTATCGTGATGTTAGTAAGGTTGTAGGGGAGAATAGTGTATTTGTTAATAGCTTTGATTATATTGATTAGATGTATTATTCATTTATTGTATTTTTTTGTTGTTTTATAATTGTTTTCTATATATAAACCAAGAATGTGTAGTGCGCTAACTTCTCATCCAGACATATAAATGTACTAAAATAATCCTCCAGTAATCCCATGCAAGATAAATCCACACTACAATAAATGTCCAACTCCCAAATCACAGAATATCCAAATTAGTGCGTTTATCAGTCACTTCCCAGAAGACGTGCTTGTGCCAAGATACTCTCCCTGCTCACCTTTAAGTCTGTCCTACAAATTATAATAGGTCAAATGCATTTATACAGAAAGTGAATCCTTTCATGTGGCAACAAATCCAGAATTTCTTCACTCAATCACAACTCAGAAAACGTGTATGTAAAAAACAAAAATATATATCATAGTGCAACACCATTTAAATTAAAGCTAATGGTTGAGTGCAAAAAACATATGCGCTCACATTACAACAAAACACACCGTACTCCACAACAGTGTTGTAAAGTGTTCACTTCATCCAACATATACAAACATGCTTCCCATCACCAATGGGTGTGCCATACACTCACCTTCTTCCTTGACACATACAGTTATATTCAAAATAATATCAGTGTGTTGAAAAAAAGTGACTAAAGCTGAAAATCCTTCTAATAGCTTTTATTTCCATCCACACAAATGCATTGGGAACACGACACATTCTATTCCAAATCACAACATGAAGAAAATACATCAAATTTGTGTTGTTCCTCTAAAAAAATGGAACAAAAGTGAATATTAGACGGTTCAAAAAAATGGCCGTGTTTGTATTCTTCTTTACAAACTCAAACATTCACTATATAAACTGAGAAATGTTTGAAGATTTTGCTTTCCTTTGAATGACTTCATGAATATTTGGTTGTAGTCGCACTGTTTCTGAGAACTGCTGGACATCTGTGTTGCATGGAGTCCCCCAACTTCTGGCCCCTGTGATCAGGTATTCCAGCCCAGGATGATTGGACCACATTCCACAGTTCTTCTCTATTTCTTGGTTTTGCCTCAGAAACGGCATTTTTGATGTCCCCCCACAAGTTTTCTATTGGATTAAGATCCGGGGATTGGGCTGGCCACTCCATAACGTCAATCTTGTTGGTCTGGAACCAAGATGTTGCACGTTTACTGGTGTGTTTGGGGTCGTTGTCTTGTTGGAACACCCATTTCAAGGGCATTTCCTCTTCAGCATAAGGCAGCATGACCTCTTCAAGTATTCTGATGTATTCAAACTGATCCATGATCCCTGGTATGCGATAAATAGGCCCAACACCGTAGTATGAGAAACATCCCCATATCATGATGCTTGCACCACCATGCTTCACGGTCTTCACAGTGTACTGTGGCTTGAATTCAGTGTTTGGGGGTCGTCTGACAAACTGTCTCCGCCCACTAGACCCAAAAAGAACAATCTTACTTTCATCAGTCCACAAAATGTTGCGCCATTTCTCTTTAGGCCAGTCAATGTGCTCTTTGGCAGATTGTAACCTCTTCAGCACACGTCTTTTTCCCAACAGTGGGACTTTGCGGGGACTTCTTGCAGATAGCTTGGCTTCACATAGGCGTCTTCTAATTGTAACAGTCCTCACAGGGAACGTCACACCTTCTTTCATCTTCCTGGAGCTGATTGTTGGCTGAGTCCTCACAGGGAACGTCACACCTTCTTTCATCTTCCTGGAGATGATTGTTGGCTGAGTCCGCGCCATTTTGGCTATTCTTCTATCCATTCGAATGGTAGTTTTTCGCTTTCTTCCGCGTCTTTCAGGTTTTGGTTGCCATTTTAAAGCATTTGCCATCATTTTAGCTGAGCAGCCGATCATTTTCTGCACTTCTTTATATGTTTTCTCCTCTCCAATCAACTTTTTAATCAAGGTACGCTGTTCTTCTGAACAATGTCTGGAACGACCCATTTTCCTCAGAATTTCAGAGAGAAATGCACTGTAACCAGCATGTCCAACATTTGCTGCCTTCCTTCCTTAAATAAGGGCAATAATTGCCACCTGTTTTTCAAAGAATGAATGACGTCACTAATAGAACTCCACACTGCTATTATTGTGAACACGCCCCTTTCAATGAGTGATTCAATGACACAGAATCAGCAGCATGCATGTCATGACTGTTAGGTCTGTTGGACTTCTATGACTCTACTACACCTGCTAGGAAATTATTTGCCATGTAGAAATATCATTTCCACCAAAAACAGAGATTGATCCGGTTAGTGATGTCTGACGGCTATTATTTTGAACACAACTGTATATCATATAGGTCATAAATAACTATAAATGTTGGTAAATATTTTGCTTGTCCACCGCTAATCCTTAGCTAGCCATTTCCTTTCTACTGGCCCTTTAGGAGACCGGATTTCAGCTTCCCACCGGAATGGTAAATGCTCCGGGGAAAAGAGGACAAATCATAGTGCCACACCAATAAAAAAGATTTCCTTTATGAAGCTATTAAAATCCACTCACAAAACAGCGAAGGCGTGTAATTCCAATGACAAAAATGGTTCCTCTCACCACACTTCCTGGTTTGCACAATACTGGAAGTGACATCACTAGGCTCCACCGATGTGCTACGTCACTGGTAACGTGACTCAGGGGGAGGAAGCTGCAAGACCACTGACTCAGAGACAACACGCAGATACACATCCCAACAACTGGGGGCTGTACCTCAGACGGGTCCCTACAATTTACCTTTTTTACCCATCCCAACCCAAAAGGACCTTGTACCCCGCATGCCACATGCCAGAGCAAACCACAATCACCAGCATGACCCAGCACCCAAAGACCCAATGTAGGGCAGAAGGGCGGGGAGTTTTCCTAAAGACCACCCCAGACCAACTGCCAGACAACCCCCTGCAGCTCCACGCCTCCTTGACTTTGACCCAATCAGATATTTTTTGCCACCCACTTTACTTTTAAATTCTACAACCAACCACCTAGCCCAAGCCACTTTAACCCCTGCCATGCCCTCCGTCTTCATGTGTCATTTTTCTCCAGAAATCCCCCCTGTACTGATCTCATACTCTCTCCTTCCAATCCTTGCATCTCTGCCAGATATCTCCCTGAGCTTGTCAGTCACACAAAAGGGAAGATCAGTTAATGATCCCCTGTGCCTGTCAGCTCCCTGCTTTTACCAGCCTGCCATACACCAACATTGTGACCAGCAGATCAGCAGAGGACATTTCTCCTCTAATAATGGTGAGTGTGCACACCTTTCCATGAGCAGTTGTGTCTATTATTCCTCATACCAGGTCTTTGTTTTCTATAATGGTTATATACTTATGGACCCTCCCAGTCCAATGTTGTCCACTTAAAGCCTAACCTAAACTTTGGTTCAGCCCTCCACAACAGTCCCAGTTTCTCATGTGGCCCCTTGGAGAAATGAATTGCCTTCCCTTGGAATAAAGTAAGCTTCCAGTTTTTCTAGAACTGTACCCCTTGGTCCTAAGTCGTCCCCTTTTACTTATAACTAGGAGAACATTAGAGGGGAACTCGGCTAATCAAGCGCTGCGGCTGCTGCACATAAAACTCTTCCACAGGCAGACTGTACACGGAGAACAGCCATACTGCAGTCGGTCTTACAACCCGACTTGGCAACAACTTACTGTGTGGTAACAGCCATCTGAACAGAAGATTTCATCCTTCATCCTATAGCTGGTTTTAGTTGCTACTCTTAGAGGGGCTCCCCTCATTTATTTTACAGTTTAACCCCTCATTGGGGGATATCCCTGGGTGCAACTGCCTACTATTGAGAGCTGTTTACTGTATATAAGATATTTTGTATATGACTCGGTAGTTGGTATTTGGTACACATAATAAATAAACTTGCTTGGTTGTTAAAAAAAAAGGCTTAAATCTTTCCCTATCTTTAAATGAGTTTATTATTAATTTTAATAATGCAATTGTACCTGACAGTTACACTATTGAATATATGCCACTGCATACAAATAGTTCAGCCTAATTGTGGCATCTGCTGACTGAAAGCTTTCTATTTATCATTGGGGTCTCCATCCAACCTGCATGTAATATCTAAGTCTCAGCTGATATAGTGGTCACATGGTCAGGAGCCACTCTAATTGGTTCCTGATCATCAGTGGAGACCTTGACTGCTGGGATTGAGAGCCACCAGCCATGCAAAGTGTCACCTTCAGGATTTCAAAGGGGAGAACATTTAATAATGTATTCACAGCATTGTGCTGAGGAATAATACATAAACAATGATTGCAGAAAGGAAGGGATAACACATTAGTGTATGGAGAGTACAGCCAGACACACACACTTCAGTCTGATTGTACAATCTACTATGTTTTTACTATAACAGTTGAATGTAGGAATTGTGTTTTGTTGACCATCTCCTTAGAGCTACAGTATGCTTGGAAGGTTCTTACATGTATTGTCTAGTTTATAGTCTTGTCTGCTCTGTAGGTCTAGGAAACATAAACGTTGTGATAAGTGATGTGAAAGATATAAATTCGGAGAGACAGATTATAGCCCGATGGATGGAGGGGGAATACCGGAACTGTGAACTCCTGACCCTAAGAAAAGAAGAAATGGAATATCTGACTAAACATAAAATAAACCCTCTATCAGTGGAGAGAAGAATGGCCAATAAACTCCGACACATCCACCACATCCTAAAGGAGGCTTCAGGTAATGGAGACATTTCAGTAATTTATTCCTTTATTATCCTCCTATAAATACATTGGGTTTGTATGAATATTATGTAGCACGATTATGACTGCTTCCTCTTGCCTCTGAAAGGCATTTCTAGAGCTTAGGTTGGGAGATTAAAATCAACTAGTCTGAATATCTATTGTGTTCCAGCCAATCCCTGGGGAGGAGTGTCTATTAGGGGTTGGAATTGAGATAAATAGTCTGAGACACTGGAGAGCATGGTTCCTTCTCCCCAGGAGGGTTCCAGAGGTGCAGGAACTTCTGCTGCCAGGCAATCTGTGGACTGTGCATGTCAGGAATGGACTCGCCAATGGTGGTGGGACTCACCTGCCTTGTGGGCTGCAGTACCAAGGCTGGCCAGTGGGTGCTCTCAGCAGCCAGAATCTCACTCCTGCAATCAGGCCATCAGCTGAGGCTGATTGCAGGAGGTGTATTTAAGCAGGACCAGGCCTGTGATCAGTGCCTTGGTGTATGTTTCCTTTGAGCCCTTGTACCTGCATCCTGTCTGCTTCCTGCCTGATCCTGCTTTGATCCTGACTCTGAACGAACTCTGTCTGTTCTGACCTCGGCTATTCCTGACCACTCTTCCGCTTGCTCCTGGTACCCTGTTTGCCCGTTAGCTACCGACCCGACCCGCCTAACTACGTTGTGCTCCATATATATATACATATATATATATATATATATATCAGTTTAGGTTTGGGTTTGTTCACCTTGTTGTATGTATTTGTGTTAGTTTTGCTTTTGGTTGGTTGCACTGCGTTTATGTTTGTGTTGTCCTTAATAAATTATCTTGTTTACACGCTATACCTGAAGTCTGTGTTTCCCTGTGTCGGTCCACACACCTCTGGTCATTCCCAGAGCCCTGACAGTGCAGCTGCTCTAGGAGACCTTAGAGGTGCCAGGATTAAATAGACTTTGCTTAGAACTGCCTCCAGTAGCACACCATTAAGGGATCTGGTCCTGAGAGGTGCTATCTCATTCACTGGGTTGTGCCTGGAGGAAGCTGGGAGGTGGCATCTGTCCTTGGGACTTGTGAGTAGTGACCCTAAATTCATCCTTGAGACTGTGTACTGGATGATGCACTGGGTACCAGTAACTGTGCATGGGGGCAAGGTAACTGGATGGCCAAAAACCTGCCTTATGGTCCCCAGATGTGAGGCCTTAGACTGTTCAACAGTCACAATTACAAAGAAGAAGGTTGTATGCCAAAGAGACTTGTCTCATGTTCCCCAGCTGTGAGGTCTTAAAGTGATTGTAAAGGTACAATTTTTATTTTTAAAATAACAAACATGTCTATACTTACCTACTCTGTGCAGTAGTTTTGTACAGATCAGCCCCGATTCTCCTCTTCTCGGGTCCCCTGTCGGCACCCCGGCTCCTCTTTTCTGTCGCGTACCCCCATAGCAAGCAGATTACTATGGGGGAACCCGAGCAAGCATGTTCCCATGCCACTGCTCCATGTGTCCATTCACACATGGAGCCGCGGCTTGGCCCCACCCCCTCTCCTCATTGGCTGGCTGGCTGTGATTGACAGCAGCGGGAGCCAATGTCTGCCACTTGCTGTCTCAGCCAATGAGAATGCAGAGACTCAGGACAGACAAGGCTAGTCATGCACATCGATGGATTGCGATGGGGTTCAGGTAAGTATTGGGGGCAGGCTGGGGGTGCTGCTGCACACAGAAGGGTATATACCTTCACACATAGAACACATGAAGGTAAAAAGTCTTGAGACTTTACAATCACTTTAACCTGTTCAGAAAGACTTAGGGAAGAGATTGTCCTCCAATTTCTATGTGCCGAACGTTATAAAGTATCCCCTGTCCCCATCCCCTCTCCCTATTACAAGTTATACAAGTGATAAATCACAAAAAGACAGCCCCCTGACTGTTTATTGGAGCCGGAGTGATTGGACTGTTGCTTGGGTGGCTGGCAGCCTCGGTTCCTTTTGGGAAAGAACCAGCTATTAACAGCATTACCTGCAGGGGCAGCGCTACAATTACAAGCTCAGTATTAGACCACATGGAAGGAAAATATATTTGAAATATATTTTTAGAATGTTCTTCCAAAATAAATTGACATATATTTGAAATGCTACAATTTTGGCCATATTCAATATATTTCAAAATATATTTCAATAAATATATATATACTGCATGTTGAAATGCGTTTTTATTACAAAATATATGAAAAATATTTATAAAAATACATTTCAAATATACTGTATGTCTTTAAAAATACAAATCTATATTTTTGGAATGCATTTACAAATATATGTTAAAATTACTTTTATATGTTAAAAAAAAGCTGAAGAATATATTTAAAAAAAGCAAACTGCTGGCGCTATATATTGCACGTTTTGTATAATAATAATATTATTAATAATAATGTACGATTATGTACGATTACCTGTTTTATTAGATGTTCCTGGCTCTGTGCAGATATTATATGCAGCACCTGTCATGTCCATTTCCATAGTACGGCTAGCTTTTTATTTTATTTATGAAGCTTTCAAAAGTTTAATCCCAGAAGAAATAGCAAGGAAGATATGTTATTAAATATACTGCTTGAGAATGTTCTTGAGGAAAGCCATATGTGTGTATAGGGTAGGAATCATACAATGTATATAGCCCATAATACTCATCTACCTTTTATGTGAGGTTCATTTTTCCTTGTTAGGTGACTGAAATTCCTTCCAATAACGGGAGCCCTCCTTCTCTTTGATCATAGGTTTTCTCTATACAACATAGAAATACACTCCCTGGCCGCTTTATTAGGTTCACCTGTTCAATTTCTTGGTAATACAAATTGCTAATCAGCCAATCACATGGCAGCAACTCAATGCATTTAGCCATCTAGATGTGATGAAGATGACTTGCTGAAGTTCAAACCGAGCATCAGAATGGGGAAGAAAGGGGATTTAAGTGACTTTGAATGTGGCATGCTTGTTGATGCCAGATGGACTGGTCTGAGGATTTCAAATACTGCTGATCTACTGGGATTTTCACACACAACCATCTCTAGGGTTTACTGAGAATGTTCCAAAAAAAGAGAAAATATCCAGAGAGCGGCATTTGTGTGGAGGAAAATGCCTTGTTGATGTCAGAGGAGAATGGGCAGACTGGTCACAGATGATAGAAAGGGAACAGTAACTCCAAAATCTCTGAGGAATGTTTCCAACAGCTTGTTGAATCTATGCCATGAAGAATGAAGGCCGTTCTGAAGGCAAAAGGGGGTCCAACCCGGTACTAGCAAGGTGGACCTAATAAAGAGCCCGGTGAGTGTAAACTATTAAGTAGTACTTTGGATCACCTTTATGGGTATTTTATCCTGAATACCTATAAATGGTAAGAACAGTTCCATAAAAAAGAGACAATATTATCCCAATAAAATTCAACTCCAACTGTAACATCCTCATGTAACACCTCCCTTCAGATTTTAAAAATACACACCTTAATTACAGCTGTCTTGTGACAGTAACACAAATGGGTCCCTTTCTCTTTTTCATTGGCATTATTGGTAGGTCATCCTCACTGCTGGATAGAATGGTGTTCATGTTGCGACATCTGAATGCTCTTCTATGGAGTGTTCTATTATGAGCCCAGAGCCCAGGTGATGGGTTCTCAGGAATGTTGGGTGTCATTCAATCTGAAAGAGGAGCATTGGATGGGGACATAGAGGGCAGAGCTGGATCATGGAGAGGGTAAGTAGTGGAATGCTTAGAGGCTATAAGGGACACATAAATGTACAAATTATCCTGACCCCACAATCTGTTTTACACTAAAATGTTGATACTAAAGCTGACTATATATCTAGCAAATTTCATCCAGAAGTGGCCAACATTGAGTCAAGGGTAGCTATTTTGGCACTCCCTCCCACATCCTTTATTTTGAAAATCAAAAGGGCCGTTATGAAAATTGTTAAACAGCCTCTGCATTCAATCAGATGTATGATCCAATGAGATGTATCATTCAATCATATCCAGTCCCTGCTAGAGTATTCTGAGAGCCTCAGATGCTGAGAAATTTCTCTTATCACTGGATTGAAAGAGAGAAATATAAATGTGTATGGCTTACAATGTATTCTCTTTACTGCCAGACAAATTCCCAGACATTGGAAGTCTACACATGTCACTTCAGTAGCAGAATGGGCAAACTTAATGAGCTGATTGCAGGGAAAAAACTCATAGCATTGGATAGAGATCACATTGATAAGTGTTCAAACATCTGATCATCCTGGATTATTTATGAAGACTCAACATTTGTAAAGGATTTGATCTCCTCTCTTTCCATATACTATGCAAACATTTGGACCATGTGAAAGTTGATCCCTATTGCCCTCCATTGCCATGTAATTGTTCCTCTTCTAACTAGAAGATGTTCCCCATAAACCCTCCAAAAACTCTGTCTGTAGTAATGACGTTGTTTGTTCTATTTCCATTTGTTTTAGCTTCTTTTGAAGAAAAAATAGACAAGATCAGAAAAATCATACTCAATAAGTAGTCTGTGTTTTCAGTTGTGATCGGCTCTTTACATTTCTTTGGACCTTATTGTGACTTTATTCTTTTACTTCACTTAGGTACCCGCAACTTATTTACGGTAAGAATATTTATGATAACCATGTATAGAACAATTGAGTATAAAATGCCAGCCTTCTCCATATGTAATAGGAGATTCTCCACTCAAATCAGCTGCAAGACATTAAAATAATATTTATTAATGTTAACAGAACACATTTAGCAGTTAATATGAGATGATCAAAGACCTGATAGATTTAGAGAAATATATGATGAGGCTGATTAGATCTCACTTTTACAGCCTCTGTTCCTTTCATGGGTTGTGTGTTTGGTCTGTTCTCTGACAATGAGTATCTAAAGCCCCCCACCACCTCTGTTAGGGGGAGGTAACTGAAGATTGGGGATCAGGTGAAGACATGATATGGTCATGTATACAATACAATGGTAAAATGGATTTCAGACTAGCAATGGGTGACTGGATTCCAGAGGTGGCTCTTTAATTAGGCAAATTAGGTGGTTGCCTAGAGCCTCTCACACAGGGATGGGCCTCACACCGCCTAATTTGCTCACACATTCCCTTCCTTTTTCACGAATATACAAATCAGCTGTTCAGATGCAAATTTTTGGAGCTGGCAGCCCAAACCTCATAAAACAATAGCTGGTTGCTAAGGAGCGGGCCGGGAAGCCGTCTGCCGCGTCCCTAACAACCGATGATTCATCAGCTGTCAGCGGGTTTCCAATTCAAATTCACAATAGCATTTTATTAAAATGATAAAAGCACACTTACATCTACAGTAGGTAAGTGTACATCAGCAGGAAGTGTAGAGATCGGGATTTCACATCAGTGAGGCCGTACACACCGGCGGCGGCTCACAACCCCAATGCCAACCTAGAAGGACCGCTCAGTACATAGCCAGTTGTCAGCCACATGCAGCGTCCAACACCACCGTATGTAAATCAGAAGGGGTGATAATGTGTTTCAAGGGAGTTTCCTTCTTTGTCAAACCTCAAACCTGTGTATAGTCTCTCTGATGTGACATCCCCGTCCCCACACTTCATGCCGATGTACAGTTACCTAGCTGTAAGTGAGATTTTTAACATTTTTATAAAAAAAAACAAATGGGAATTTTAATTGGGATCCTGTGCTCCTGTCCTTCCTGTCTTTGAGCTTTGGTTGGATCAGCCCAGATCTTAAAAGGATACACTGTAGGACCCCCAGAATTCACACCACCTGGTTACCCCCTCAGCCTTCTTGGAACCCTCTTCGGTTGCCAGGCAAACATATTGGACATTGGAAACTGGGACTTGTGCGCTGTGGTGGTTTGTCTTTTCTTTTTCTTTTTTTTTCTTTACAAGATGAGGGTATCCTGATCTCCCTGTTGGATTTGTTATACATTCTAGTGAAAGCAAGAATATCCAATGGTGGATGAGAATATACAGTAAATGCTGCCGGAGATATCTCACAATGGGAATTTCTAAGAGATGTAAGCAGCGAGGGGTGGATGGAGTCCTAGGGGTTTATTTATAAAAATTTGCAGTGCAAATGTCTCATCACCCCACAAAAGCAGGACCATTTTTCAGCGGGAACACAGGGGAACAGAGTTCCGGCACCTTCAGCAATGAATGTATGTAATGGCAAGGGATGCTGTGGTGTTCTGGAGAGTCCATTGATACTGGCTGCTGGGGATCTATTTTTACTGCAGGGGATCTATTTTTGTGGGCTATCTATTGTGCTGGAAAGGTCTGTTGTTGCTGGTGGGGGATCTATTGTTGCTGGGGTGGGTCTTATGTTGCTGGAGGGTCTATTGAAGATGGAAGGGATCTGCTGTTACAGAAGAGTGTACTGTTGATGACTGCTGTACGGTCTATTGATGCTGGCTGATCCATTGTTGCTGTTTGGGGTATATTGTTGCTATGGAGTATTTTTTGTGGGGGGGGGTTGTTGCTGTGGTGGGTAATCTATTGTTGCTGGGGGGTCTATTTCTGCTGGAATGTCTATTGTTGCTGTCTATGGGGAATCTATTTTACTGCTTTTCTTGTTATCATGATCAAATTCCATACAAATTACTTAGAACCATTGTTTACATTGCAGTCACCAGGAGATGTCATTTGGTAGGAGTCAAGTGACAGGGTTTCAAAAATATAAACAATAGGTGCAGTGCAGTTCTACACTTGTACCCTCAGAGTCAGTAAACAGTCCATGAGCTGGTTTTTAGTTGTTTTTATTAAGGGGTTAACAAGTTGGATGGGGTCTAGGAGTATATGAGATGTCCAAAGAACTATTGAGGACAAATTTCTTAGCAACTATGTACATTTGGACTAGCGAAAAAAGAAAACAAAATAGCAACAATCTCTGTTAAGGAATGCTATAGTCATTTTTGGTGTACCTCCTCAGACCCCAGATGAATCCTCCCCTCCAGTCAGCTGTAGTGAGGGTATCACTGAGGAAGGAGGTCCCAAGAGTTTGCAGTTAAGCAGTCCTGGATGAAGACTAGTTGGATATTGCATCTGGCCACCCTCTCCTCTTATCCCCAGGGGGTGTAGGAGTACTCACACTGTCCTTGCCTGCTAGCATGGTGGGTTGGTGACTGCCTTCAGACCTTACTCTGTGAAGACTTCTTCCTTGCTAACAAGTTGTCCTCCCTGGGAGACGTTGAGACAGTAGAGATCCTCCCGTCCAGCACCCTGCCTGTAGGTAGGTTCCTCTCCCTGGAGCCCCTTCCCAGGCTTCTCACTCCAGCCTTCCTCTCACTCCATCTTCCACCTGACTCTGCACACTTCTCCCCAGGCTCTGTGATGTTTGAGGGTTGCCCTGGTCACCATGTCCAGCCTCCTGCCAGGGAATTGGCCAAGGTCCTTCAAACATGCAGATCTGAGCCTTCTCCCCTCCTCCTCCTCCCCTGTTCCAGAAAGTTCTCTACTTTCTGGAAGGTTGAGAGGGCTCCAGAAGCCCTGACCTGCAGAACCTCCCAGCCTGTACTAAGGTGAACTCACTGCTTCACTCCCAGACTGACTCATCCCAGGTTGCTACGCGGCCTCTAAGAAAAAAAAAACAACAACAAAGTTGTTAGGATGCTGGTGGGTGCTAGCGCCCTAACAACCAGGAGCCCTGAGCAGGAGGTTATCACATTTATCAGTGGTTGTTCCCTTCATACTATTCACTCTTTTGGTAAAATCTTAGCTTACAGCGTTAGGCCATTTTCTCTGTTGGTTGAATGTTCTTTAACTTTTATGGTTGAATGTTGAAATAGCCTGGGGTAGGGAAACAAATAGAAACTCACTTTGTACACATATTACCCACTTGAAGACCACATATGTATACAGTACGTATATGCAGGGCCGGTGCTAGACTATTATGCACCCTAGGCAAGACCAGCTACTTGAGCCCCCCCCCCCCCCCAAAAAAAAATATAGAAAAAATTAAAAACAGTAGAAAATATTAAATCAACAAAACATAAAACTGCTACATTTCTTTTAATTTTCAAAAATAAGTGCCAAAAGATGCCACCAGCACCAATATTAAAGACAAAATCAATGTCAGGGAGGAACTGTATCTGTGGCTGGCAGTGGCAGGGTGACAGTTGCAGTGAGTGGAGGATGATGGATCCACACTCTAACAGATCCCAGGCTGAAATTCGCCAGGCAATGGGGGGAGGTAAAATGTTGTGACAGCAGGCAGCCCAGCCCTCATACACACAGGGAACACCTGAACTGAGCGATCCCACACAGTGACAGATCTGACACAACACACCACCACCAACACTGACACCGATCAGCAGGCCCAGCAGGCACTAGAAGAGCAGGCTGTGGGATTATGATGATGTCATCACTCACTGACACATTGCACATGTGATGGATGGCCGGGTCACACTCACACAGACTCGAAACATCAGAGTCACACATTGCCTTCCTCCACAGGCACAGCTTTGCATCCACTGATGAATGGGAAGAGAAGGACTGGAACTCCACAATGATCAGCAGCCGCCAGCCAACTTGCAGTACGGGACTGTGTCTGAGAGGAACACTGGAAGGGGCGGCAGCTCAGCTGCTACACTGGCCTCAGACACCTGGCATCTTCCTCTGTCCTTTCTTCCTCCCCTCTGCCGCCCTTCCCCTCAGCTGGAGGACCATTCATGATGTGGTGGCGTTGCACACAATGAGAGTGCAGGCCTGTGCTGTGCCCAGGTGCCCCTAGGTGGCAGTGCCCCTAGGTGGCCACCTAGTTTGCCTAGTGGAAGCACCGTCTCTGCATATACATATATAAACATTGGAGTTATCAAGTGGTTTACCAGAGTTATGGCTGAAGAAATGTGCCATTATCCTGCTACCGTTTTTTTTTTCAGCGGCCGCTTTTCATATGAAAGTGGTCCTAGTGGCTCTTGAACTGCTGAATCGCTTTCCATAGTGGTGGAAGGGGACATCCCCCCCACCTCCTGCGGTTCGCTGGTGTTTCTCAGGCTTACTGTTAATGCCGGCCAGCCCCAGAAATGATCTGATGGTGCAGCCTCCTCAGGATGGTGGCGATGAAAGATTCTATGGTCTTTGATCACCTCTATCATGATGGTGGACCAGAACGATGTCATGACATTAAATCCAGTCGGCGGTGGAAGTAAACAAATGTTTTTCTTTTTCAAAGCAACAGTTCAAAAAACATTTTTAGTTTAAACCTGCTTTTAGAGGTTTGGTGTCTTTTTGACCTCAGATCTCTTCTTCATGAGGACCTGTCATGTATATTTCTATTACAAGGGATGTTTACATTTCTTGTATTAGGAATAAAAATGATCCCACCCATCCCACCGTGCTCACATGCAGAAGTGAACCCATACGTCAATTGCGTGCGCATATGTAAGTGGTGTTTGCAAGGCACATGTGAGGTATCGCCGCGATCGTTAAAGTGAGAGCAATAAATCCAGCGCTAGACTTCCTCTGTAACTCTGAACTGGTTACCTGTAAAAATTCTTAAAGCGTCTCCTTTGGAGATTTTTAAGTTCCGTAGTTTGTCGCCTTTCCACAATTGTAAAGCATGTTAGGTATCTATTTTCTTGCCGTAACATCCTCTTTTATATTTTACAAAAAAATTGTTTTTTTTTAAAAAAATAGCATTTTAAAAAGAGCTGCGCAAATACCATGTGACATAAAAAAAATTGCAACGATCGCCATTTCGTTCTCTAGGGTGTTTGCTAAGAAATATCTAATGTTTGGGGATTATAAGTAATTTTCTAGCAAGAAATATCAATTTAAACAAAACATCCCAGAAAATGTTTGGTCTTCAAGAGGGTATAAACATTCCAGGTGTTATTCGTTGTGTGGAAAAAGTATAGCGAGCGCTACAGACAAAAGTATACAAGCAGCTAGAACACCAAAAAAGGCAACCAATCCTCCCTGTAATAATCAATAGTAAAAGAAAAGTAGGTGCAGCGCTAAAATCAAAAGATACAAATAATTCTCTATAGGATAAATGTATAAATATCGGTGGTTAAACAGATATGCCACAATGGTGAATATTGCGTTTAGTCAATGAAAAGTGCTGAAGGCACACATGAAGTCCTCGTTCCAAAGTGATGGTAATAAAAAGGTGAAGAAAGTCCTGGAAAACAAATAGAGTGCGCACTCACCAGAGGTGCGTTAAATTAACGCATGTAAGGAAAAAACTGCTGCAAGATCTCTCCAGCATCAGGGCTCTGGTCAGATCGCACTGCGTCCTATCCTCTGTCTCACCGCGAAGAGCAGTAGCCAAGTTGCATCCAAACGTGTAAGCGTCAGGGAACTCCTTGGTCCAAAGAGACACTGTGGGAGATGGTACTCTCAAAGAGAGCCCAATGAAGGACGCCACATAGTGTAATACTGTTTGACTCCAAGTTTAATAGTCAAAGGGGTGAACAAACAAAATGACTGACCATTGGTAGTTGGCCACATGTAGTGGCTAGATGTCCATAAGCTGTAGCCTAGATGTATGGACATCTAGCCACTACATGTGGCCAACTACCAATGGTCAGTCATTTTGTTTGTTCACCCCTTTGACTATTAAACTTGGAGTCAAACAGTATTACACTATGTGGCGTCCTTCATTGGGCTCTCTTTGAGAGTACCATCTCCCACAGTGTCTCTTTGGACCAAGGAGTTCCCTGACGCTTACACGTTTGGATGCAACTTGGCTACTGCTCTTCGCGGTGAGACAGAGGATAGGACGCAGTGCGATCTGACCAGAGCCCTGATGCTGGAGAGATCTTGCAGCAGTTTTTTCCTTACATGCGTTAATTTAACGCACCTCTGGTGAGTGCGCACTCTATTTGTTTTCCAGGACTTTCTTCACCTTTTTATTACCATCACTTTGGGACGAGGACTTCATGTGTGCCTTCAGCACTTTTCATTGACTAAACGCAATATTCACCATTGTGGCATATCTGTTTAACCACCGATATTTATACATTTATCCTATAGAGAATTATTTGTATCTTTTGATTTTAGCGCTGCACCTACTTTAGGTGTTATTCGTTACTTTTGTGTGAATGATGAAACATCTCCAAAGCAGTTTATTTTTTTAACCGCTTCCCACCTGGCCACTGCACATTAACGGCCAGGTGGGATCTTCATTGTTCTGCGTGAATGTTCCTGAACTTCCATCAGAACATGGCCTGGCACGTGGCCTCATGGCTGTGCAGCTGTGTGCTCTCGGTGTGCCTGTGTCCCCTGGACATAGCGCAAAGCCGCTCGGCAGGAGGGCTGTCTGATTGGCCCTTCTGATCACATGATTGCTGTGTCCAATCATAGCCATCATGTAATTTCAACACAGCTGCCATTCAGTTGATTGGCTCTGCCTCTCCTCACACAAAGCCTGCTAGTAAGGAGAAGCAGAGCCGATCTGTGAAAACTGTGAGTTACATACGCATTGATCACCCCAAAGTATCCCCCACACAGCTGTCAGTGCACCAGTGATCCACATCTGTCACACAATACCAGTGATCAACATCTTCACAGTACCAGTGATCCACATCTGTCACACAGTACCAGTGATCCACATCTGCCACACAGTACCAGTGATCCACATCTGTCACACAGTACCAGTGATCCACATCTGTCACACAGTACCAGTGATCCACAGCTGTCAGTGCACCAGTGATCCATATCTGTCACACAATAGCAGTGATCCACATCTGTCACACAGTACCAGTGATCCACATCTGTCACACAGTACCAGTGATCCGCATCTGTCACAGTACCAGTGATCCACATCTGTCACAGTACCAGTGATCCGCATCTGTCACACAGTACCAGTGATCCGCATCTGTCACACAGTACCAGTGATCCACATCTGTCACACAGTACCAGTGATCCACATCTGTCACACAGTACCATGGATCCACATCTGTCACACAGTACCAGTGCTCATCCACATCTGTCACACAGTACCAGTGATCCGCATCTGTCACACAGTACCAGTGGTCATCCACATCTGTCACACAGTACCAGTGATCCGCATCTGTCACACAGTACCGGTGATCCACATCTGTCACACAGTACCAGTGATCAACATCTGTCACACAGTACCAGTGATCCACATCTGTTGCACAGTTCCAGTGATCCACATCTGTCACAGTACCAATGTAAAATTCCACATCTGTACCAGTGACCAACATCTGTCATGGCCTACCAGTGTCCAATCCACATCTGTCACAGTGTACC
Organism: Staurois parvus; assembly: GCF_062004578.1. Classification (NCBI taxonomy): domain Eukaryota; kingdom Metazoa; phylum Chordata; class Amphibia; order Anura; family Ranidae; genus Staurois; species Staurois parvus. Next base: position 236,023 of record NW_028319048.1, read on the forward strand.
TGTGGTCATCCACTTCTGTACCAGTGATCAACATGCACCACTACCTACCAGTGTCAAATCCACATCAGTACCAGTGAACATCAAAATATCTAAAAAATGATACACCAGTGAGGAGGCTTTCCAGATACTGAGTATGATGGACAAGAGTAGCGGGGAACTCTCTCTGTCAGACTCAGATTCTGAGTATGAGCCAGTTGAAAGCATTGAGTCAGCAGCAAATTCTGAGGAGGAGAGAGTCCAAACAAAGAGGTTCCGGAGATCTGAGGTGGAGAGAATCCAAACAAAGAGGTTCCGGAGATCTGAGGAGGAAAGAGTCCGCAAAAAGAGGTTCTAGAGATCTGAGGAGGAGAGAATCCAAACAAAGAGGTTCAGGAGATCTGAGGAGGAGCGGACATCCACCAGTAGCACAGTGGTGAGTACAAGCAGCGCAGCACTCCCAGAAGAAGTAGGTATCCACCAGTAGCACTACAAATCCTGGTGCCATGGCGAGTACAAGCAGGGCCACATTCCCGATGATAGGCCAGGCACTAGTAGCAGGGTTTCCCGTCCACAACGAGGTACGGCCCATACTAGCCTCCCAGATGTACTTTTATATTCCACATGGCTGCCTGCTAATTTGGCAGAACCTGCAATTCCCCATTTTACAGCACAGCCAGGCCCTCAGATACAAGCAGAAAATGATACCCCAACTAGTTTTTTACATTTATTTTTTCCTAGATTGTAAGCTCGAAAGAGCAGGGCCCTCGATCCCCTCATGTTTTGCATTGTATTGGTATTGTTCTGTCACATGTTCTGTTCCCCTCTGTAATGTACAGCGCTGAGCCAACTATTGGCGCTTTATAAATACTGTATAATAATAATAATAATAATAATAAAATAAAATACTAATGATCTGCTAAATTACATTGTGGATCAGTGTCACTTGTATGCCAGCCAATATATAGCCAGCAATCCTAATTCATCATATGCCCGCCCATTTGTGTGGCAACCCCTCACTGTGGAGGAATTTAACATTTTTCTTACTCTTACTCTGAACATGGGACTGACAAAAAAAATGAAGTCCTTGCCTACTGGTCTGCCCAACCTATACATCATATGCCAGACTATTCCTCTTGTATGCCCAGAACACGCTATGAGATGATAATGAGGTTTTTGCATTTCAATAATAATACCCAGCGCCCTCCTCCAAATCATCCTGATTATGATAAGCTATTTAAAATTTGCCCACTAATCAACTTTTTTTGCTGTACCTTCAAGGAAATGTTTACCCCCCGACAAAAATATTTGTGTGGATGAATCCCTAGTCCACTTTACTGGAAGGCTTGGCATCAAACAGTACATCCCCAGTAAACGGTTCAAATATGGAGTAAAATTCTACAAGGCATGTGACAGGGCCATGGGATATACCTACAACTTCAAGATTTATGAGGGAAAGGACAGCCAGCTAGACCCCCCATGGATGCCCTACCTATATGGGGACAAGTGGCAAAATTGTTTGGCTGCTTATAGAACCGCTGTTCGAAAAGGGTTACCATTTGTATGTAGATCATTTCTTCACAAATCTCCCATTATTCCGCTATCTCTATTTGAAGAAAACTGTGGCCTGTGGGACAGCATGGGCCAACCACAAGGGCTTCCCACAACGACTGGTCACTACAAAATTAAAACGGGGAGAAACAGCCAGTTTGCGGAATGAAGAGCTCCTAGCCCTAAAGTGGAAAGATAAAAGAGATGTCTATATCCTTTCCTCAATTTACAATGACACCTTGGTGGAACTTCAAACAAGACAAGGTCCCATCCAAAAACCAAGATGCATACATGACTATAACCAGTTCATGGAGGGGGGGGGGATATAAATGACAAGATGTTACAGCCGTACTTAGCCACCAGGAGATCAATCTATTGGTAAAAAAGGTTTCCATCTACTTGTTTCAGTTAGCCCCGTACAATCCTTATGTCATCTTTTGTAAGTGCACACAAAGATCCCTAACCTACCTGAAGTATCAAGAGGATATTGTTACGGACCTTCTCTATCCACCTGGCCATACCCCTGAACAAATTTGCTCTGATTCATTGACCAGACTCCATTAGAGGCATCTCTCCGATATCCTCCCTCTTTCCTAAACAGGCTGCAAACCCCTCAAGAAATGTTGTTTATGTTCCAGTAATCAAATTCACCGTGACACCCGAAACTGCTGTCCCCAATGTCCTTCCCAGCCAGGACTCTGTATTGGAGAGAGCTTCTGGATCTATCACACCTCGCTACATTATTAGTCAAGATATTTTCTATTGTCCACTATCGCCTATTTCCCTGTATGACCTGGACTGTTTATCAACAATGTCTCTGCTTTCCGCCTGAACTGACCTTGGACTGTTTATTGACGATGCCTCTGCCTGCCGCTTGAACTATCAACCATGTTTCTGCCTTCCATGTGAATTGACCTTGGCTTTTTGCCTGCCTCCTGAACTGATCTTATGCCCTGCCACTGTATTAGTTAGATTCGAGACAACACAGGGGTCTCATGTATGCGAGGGGCTCCAGAATAGATTTTCCGAGTGGAGAAAACCAAGTTTTCGGTTTTCACCGGGTTTTGTAATTCCCGCAAAAATGTCTGTTAGTCCAGAGGTTTCGAAGAGATTGGGTGGAACAAAGCCTCTACCCCTGTGCCCAGGTCTTACCTTACCAAGGCCCTAAGCCTGATAATTCTGCCTTCTGCCAACTTACTGCCATCATGCCTCTGTCTGCCGCATGAACTGACCACATCTCTGCCTGCTACCTGTACTATGGACCAGGGGCGGACTGACCATTTGGAAATTCGGGCACTGCCCGAGGGCCTGGGGTCAGTAGGGGGCCCCATGAGATGCCCCTGGTACCTTTTTCATAGGCTTTTTTGAGTTTGGGCAAGGACACAGGGGCCCCATGATCCCCTATTGCACGGGGGCCCCATGAGTTGTCAGTCCGCCCCTGCTATGGACCGTGTTCCTACCTACTACCAGGACTGATATTTTGGCTGTACTGACCATGTCTCTGCCTGGACAACTCATTTGGCTGTTGCTGACCACATGTCTTCCTAGACCAATGCTTTGGCTGTGCTGGCAATATCTCTGCCTGCTGCCTGTAGTGACTATGGACAGTATTCCTTCCTGCTGCCTGTGCAAATCCTTTCTCTGTTGCTGACCACGTCCCTGCTTGCTGCCTGGACCAATGCTCTCCTCTGTGGACAATTTCACTACTAAAACCACAGGTCATTTTTTTCCTTACCCTTTGCTCAGCGGAATGTATTTTAGGGTGTATTTTACATGCTATGAGTTAGAAATATCTTATAAATTGACAACTTTGTGTTAAAAAATATTTTTTTTTTCTTTCCATATTTTCTGAAAATGTGTGGAAGAAAATGACATTTTCAAAATACTCATTATGCCTCATAGAATATACACTGGGGTGTTTTCTTTCCAAAATGGGGTCATTTTGTGGGTAATTCCATTGTCCTGTGCTCCAGGGCCTTCACAAATGTGATAGGTAGTCGGGAAATGAGATGTGTAATTTTTGCCTCCAGAACACCTGTAGGTACTACTTGGATGTTGGGCCTCTGTATGTGGCCAGGCTGTGGAAATGTCTTACACATGTGGTATCCCCGTACTCAGGAGGAGCAGCAGAATGTGTTTTGGGGTGAAGCTGCAAGTATGCATATGCCTTGTGAGAGGAATAACCTGTTAATATAACAAATGTGGGGAAAAAAAACACATTTTATTTCTTTTCTTCAATTTCCAAAGAATTGTGGGGAAAAAATTACAGGTTCAAGAAACTCACGATGCATCTTACTAAGTACCTTGGAATTTCTACTTTCCAAAAAGGGGTTATTTGGGGGTATTTGTACTGTCCTGGCTTGTTACCCCCCCGGTCACATCAAGCCCGATTTTGAAATTGTGCGACTTACAGTAAAGTCGCACGATTTCAAAGTCGGGTAGAATGCCAATTTCATGTGCGTTTTGCAAGACATCTGACACAGATGTCTAAGCAAATCGCAACCAAAAGTAGTGCATATAGCTGAAAGGATGATTTTCTTTATCCCCTCAGAGACCCCCGGTCTGTGGAGAGATTCCTGGTTTATCAGCAGAATTCTGGGAACACCCCTTGAACACGGAAATAACGGCAGCTTATGTTCAGAGATGTTCAAAGTTTATAAGACATTAATAAGATTATATAGAATACAGATAAAATAAGGGAGGGGGGAGCGAGTTTCAAAACTGTAACTTGTAAATTTCCATCATGAGCTAACTACATGAAACATGACATATACATTTCTTGGTACAAATTGTTTTGGCTAACTTTCTGAGAAACAACCAGACAAAGACATTGTCAGGGTCATGTTAGCTTCTGTTGATACATCCTTGAACAACTAAAACAGTTTCATTAAACTTCTAATATATCTACAAAAAGCTAACTTAATACTTAAAATGGCGTACATCAACAAAATGGAGGTTATCTAGATCCTTTCAATCCCCTCTGAGATCATGAACATGATCTCAGTTCTTTACTTCATTCATATTTTTGTACATAGCCAGATAACCTTCATTTGTATTTTGCGGCTTGGTATCTCTAGCAATGCAATATAATGAGCATTTAAAACATAGATATAAAGATAAAACAAAAAACAATATCATGACTATGCTTACAGCGATACCTTTCATCCATGAAAAGATGGAACCAAATCCTGATCCTAGCCAATCAAAAGGAGTCCATCTATCTTTTCCTATAACTCTAGCTTCTTCCATCAAACCATCTACCTGTTCCCTGTGTTGCTTTATTATTTCATAATAATCTGGAACAGTCATTGTGGTATTATATATCCAAGTACAACATTCAGAATCCTCTGTCATCTCACACAGACCTGTCAGAGCAGCACTCATGCTTTCAATAGATAATTCTTGCATCTCCAGCTGTTTTCTAATAGCTCTGGTCTCAGTATTTAGCAACCCCATGTCCTTAGACTTCCTCTCCAGTATATCATCAATAATGTTTGTGTAATTATTTATTTTGTTCATGAGTGTTATTCCCCATCCCGTGTAGGTAGGGAACCATGACCAAACTTTATCGCCTGTAGAGAATAGATCTACCTTTTCTTGTTTGGTTTCCCTTCTCTGTCTCAGAGTTAGTTGGTGTTTTGGGTATGTACTGGCTTTTACCTGATGTTCCTTTTGGTCTATAGCTGCCATAATTGGCACTAATTGGGCTACATAGCACCAGCCCTGGACATTACTCGGTATCCAAGGGTAACAGATCTTACCACAACAGATATAGGTATTGTTTCCCAAGGAGATCGGCAATTTTTGTATTGCAGAATGAAATTCAGGGGTGACAACAAGTGTAAAATAAAAAATATGTTTTCCAAACATAGTTTTCCCCACATTATCTTGTATCCCTTCTAAACTTTCATTCAGGGCTCTATCATTTACTTGCCAGAGTTTCACAGAAGTTGCATCCCTCCTTCCAGGATCAGATATATTTAATATGGACTGAGAGCACATTCCCTTTCCCTCGTGAGAAGTATTCCCCAGTCTAAAACACCAATCTGGGAGTTGAGTGACTCCCAGAGTTGGAAAAGATATGGTGGCATTAGAAGTAATATTGGTCAAACCAATACTTACATTCCCTGTTATTAACAAAAATATTTTGACTGGAGCGGCCAGAAGAGGAATTTCATATGTGCTAGGATGTAACTTACTACATATCCAACATTTATCAGAACCTGACTTTTGAGCATAAGCAGATTTAAACTGCATCATCAACATTTTTCCTGAAAAAGGATTGTTCTCTTCAAAACTTCTTTTTTGACTTTCTTTCACTTTTGGTTATCTGGGTCTCATTTAAAACTAGTCCTTGACCACAGATACCTTTTATTAGGCCCAAGTCCTCAGGGTGATAAATACAGTTAGTTATGATCCATACTGGCAGAAAAAAGAGCACAGTCAGTGTGACCAGTATGACCCAGAGCTTCAAAGCACCATGAGGGGCAGTAAAAAATGTCATCTTCAGGGCCTTTTTCACTTACTTCACCCACTCTTCGAGGATTTTCCTCTCATACTTCACCTCCTTTTTCCATCTCGTGTTTCTCAGGTGTTTGGTTCACCTTCTTCACTCGACTAGCATGGATCCAGGACTGGGAATTCTCCACCAGAACAGCCGTTCTGGTAACCGCTATCACCGTGGTAGGTGGTCCAAAGGGGTAGCCTTGCTTCTTGTCTTTAGCGAGTTGGCGGACCACTACGACATCTCCCACTTGGAAAAGGTGTGTTGGTTCCTGAAAAGATAAAGGAGAGGTGCGAGCAACATTTCTTTCAATCTGATCTAAAGTCTGAATCAATTTTCTCACATTTTCTTGTTGTACCAGGTCAAGGTTCCCTCTTTCTAACATAAGTGGCTGTCTAGCCCAAGGAGTGGGGAACGGTCTTCCCATTAATATTACAAAAGGAGATGACCCTGTAGTCTTATTAGGTGTCATTCTTACCTCTGCTAGAATTGCAGGTAACATCTTCTTCCAGTGGGTATAGGTTCCTCCAGTGGCCTTCCTCAACTTATCCTTAATTGTCCTGTTCATCCTTTCTACTATACCCCAACTTTGAGGATGATGGGGAATATGAAACTTCCAATCTATCTTAAGTACTTTTACCAGGTCCTGGCATACCTTGGCCACAAAAGCTGGTCCGTTATCAGAATTTATCTGCAGTGGACATCCCCATCTGGGTATTATCTCCTGTGTAAGAATTCTGACTACAGTCTGTGCATCTTCTTTATTAGTGACAAATGCTTCCACCCATCTGCTGAACATATCCACCATTACCAACAAAAACTCTTGCCTCTGTCCTGTTTTTGGCATGTGGGTAAAATCTATTTGTAAATGGGTGAAAGGTGTAGTTGGGTACACTAGATGCTGGTGTTGTGATTTCTTTGGGTTCTGTGGATTGTTCCTTATACATGTAATGCACCTAGAAACATTTTCTTTCACCAACCTAGATAAGCCTGTAATGTAAAAATCCTGCAATAATGTTTCACATGTCGTTTTCCATCCTCTATGTCCTAGACCGTGGTACTGTGCAATGAACAATGGGGCACTTGATATTGAAATCCATGGTTTCCCCTCTAAGCACACTAGACCAGAAGCTGGATCTAGTTGTGCTCCAGAACCATTCCAGTCTGCTAGATCGATTTTTGTAGCAAATGTTTGTAAATCTGCATACATCTGGTCATGTGGGGTAGTTGTGACGCCTGAAGTGAGCAAAGGCATCTGTTCACTGGCCACCTGTTGTAATGCAGCTTCCTTTGCTACCTTATCTGCTAATGCCCTTCCTTTGGCAATATGATCTCTGTGATTTGTATGTGCCCTGCAATGTAGAATGGCTAATGTTTTTGGTAACTGTATGGCTTTGAGTAGATCAGATATCAAGGAAGAGTGAGATATGGTTTTGCCATCAGCAGCAATGAATCCTCTTCTCTCCCAAATGACCCCAAAATCGTGTACAGCACCATGGACGTACTTGGAGTCTGTGTAAATGTTGACATCCTGTCCTGCAAATAATTGACATGCTCTTGTAAGGGCAATCAGTTCGACTGCTTGGGCTGACTGATATGGAATTGGCTTTGCCTCGAGTATTTTGTCAGGAAGTTGCACAATGGCATCTCCTGCATGGTGAATGCTGAGGGGGTGGTAAGTATTATCATTTGGCCTAGAGCATGAGCCATCTACAAACACATCTGGGGCCCCATAAAGAGCCACAGCTGACATGTCGGGCCTAGGGGAAGTGTCTTGCTGTATGTGGGTTATACAATTGTGTTCTGGTGCCACTTCATCCTGTTCCCCCTTTAGCCCCAGTAGGGCATTCAAAATTGGAGCAGGACCTGAATTTGCCGAAGAATATTTAATAATCAAGTTGGGATCAGATAGAAGAATCACTTCATATCCGCTCAACCTTTGTGCTGACATGTGTTGAGTGTGTATGTTTTTCAGTAGTAAGGACACTTGATGTGTGGTGTGTAGGGTAGTTTCATGTCCCAATGTGAAAGAAATAGCCATCTCCACCAGAATCGCGCAGAATGCAAAAACTCTCAGACAAGCAGGCATGCCCTGAACCTGAGTTGGCACTACTTTGGAAAAAAAAGCTACAGGGCGGAGCTTGCCTCCATGTTCCTGAGCCAGGACCCCCGCCATGGTTGTACAATTTTCCCCCGCATACAGATGAAACATTCTTATAGTCAGGTAGTCCAAGACCAGGGGCCGTTACCATAGCATTCTTCAGGTACACAAAGGCATCAACCATTTCATTTGACCATGTGAGAATGTCAGGTGATTCTGAAAGTGTGGCAGACCTCAGAGTGTGATCATAGAATGAACAATCAGGTATCCATTGGCGGCAGTAACCAATCATACCAAGAAAAGTTAGCATGTCCTTTTTTGTTTGTGGGCGGGGCAGACCCACGAGAGCCGCAGCTCTTTTGTGACTGACATTCCTCTCACCATGACTTAGAGTAAAACCAAGGTATCCAACCTGTTTTTGGCACCATTCCAATTTCTTTTTAAATGCTTTGTGACCATTCCCTGACAACCATTCTAACAGAGACCAACTATCCTTCTGACTGGCCTCCTGACTTGAACTACAAATCAATAGGTCATCCACATATATAATGAGGACCGAACCATTGGGAGGGGTCCAGGACCTCAGTGTGGTCTGGAGGGCAAGTGAGTAGACTGCAGACAAATCTACAAAACCCTAGAGCATTCTACACCAGCTCATCTGGCGATTTTCAGAATATAAATGCAAATAGCGCCCTCGTCTGGTGGTCCACAGGAACCAAAAAAAATACATTTGTTAAATCAATCACTGTAAAATATTCTGCATCAGACGGAATGGAGGTGAGGAGTGATGGCACATCAGGCACTATTGGGGCTATTGGAACCACCAAATTATTTATGGCCCTCAGATCTTGTACAAACCTGTAAGAGCCATCCGGCTTCTTAACAGGATTGATAGGTGTGTTGTAAGGAGAAACAGTTTCTTCTAAAATACCTGTTTCTAAAAATCTTTCCACTAGAGGAGCAATCCCTTCCTCCTTCTCTGGCGACAATTTGTATTGCCTCTGTTTGTAGGGCAATGCCCCTTCCTTGAGTGTGACTGTGTATGGTGTACATGAAATTAATCCTACATCCATGGAGTTTGTGGCCCAAACTGGATGTGTATTAGGAGGGGGTGTAATGTGTGAGGGATGACTCTCATCATTGAAATAGGCGGGTATAATGGGTACTTTGGAGGATCTGGCAAAAATACCTCCTTCTGATGTTACTCTCAGAGAAATCCCTAAAATTCCCATAAAATCTATCCCTCTTCTGGAATGGGTCTGTACTTCCCATGGCTTCTGTCCAACCTGCCATACAATCCACCCAGGGATTTATTAAATAATAGTCTGTTCCACATACTCTGACCACATAATCCTTACAATTTTCTCCCTTTTCTGGGGGACCTGGTGGGTAACTACCTCCTTGACCCATATTTAGACAGTGGATAAGACAATTTTACCTTAAAATCTTCATTTGTTCCACACAACAAATTATCTTATACTTCTACGCAACAGAAAGAAAAAGCAAAAGACAGATAAACCAGAATCTGCTCCACAGACTTATTAACCTTTTGATAACTTCCCAAAAGTTATCTCTTCACTGTTTTACCAAAAAACAGTGTGTTCTACCAGAGAACAATCTGTGTTTACCAAAAACACTCCTTTTTTTTTATAGTGCACTATTTTGTAACTCTACCAAAGAGTTAAGTCTGCTTACCAAAAGCAGCAACAGGTTATCACGGGTCTATATAGACAATACAGAATGATTCAAGACCTTCCCTCAACACAGGGCAAGAAAGAGCTTTTAGTCATAAAAAGACAAAAGGTTTACTTACCAAGTGAGGTGGGTGGTCATCCCGGTCCGAGCCCCCAGCTGAAAGGATGATTTTCTTTATCCCCTCAGAGACCCCGGTCTGTGGAGAGATTCCTGGTTTATCAGCAGAATTCTGGGAACACCCCTTGAACACGGAAATAACGGCAGCTTATGTTCAGAGATGTTCAAAGTTTATTAGGCATTAGTAAGATTATATAGAATACAGATAAAATAAGGGAGGGGGGAGCGAGTTTCAAGACTGTAACTTGTAAATTTCCATCATGAGCTAACTACATGAAACATGACATATACATTTCTTGGTACAAATTGTTTTGGCTAACTTTCTGAGAAACAACCAGACAAAGACATTGTCAGGGTCATGTTAGCTTCTGTTGAACAACATCCTTGAACAACTAAAACAGTTTCATTAAACTTCTAATATATCTACAAAAAGTTAACTTAATACTTAAAATGGCGTACATCAACAAAATGGAGGTTATCTAGATCCTTTCAATCCCCTCTGAGATCATGAACATGATCTCAATTCTTTACTTCATTCATCTTTTTGTACATAGCCAGATAACCTTCATTTGTATTTTGCGGCTTGGTATCTCTAGCAATGCAATATAATGAGCATTTAAAACATAGATATAAAGATAAAACAAAAAACAATATCATGACTATGCTTACAGCGATATCTTTCATTAAAATTTAGAAATTGGTGCGGCTCCGGCCAAGTTAGAACCGCACCGATTTGACCGCTGTAATAAGGTGCGACTTGGCATACGATTTGCAAGTTGCATGGCATGTAAATCACATGCCAGGTCGCACCCTGTGTGAATGGGGTATTAGTGTCTCAAGAGATGAGATTGGTCATCAGTACATCAGGTGTGATCAATTATCAGTGATTGGTGCCATAGCTTGTAGACTCTATAACTTCCTCACAGACCAAATAATACACACTGATTGGGGTTATTTTTTACCAACGCAATGTAGAAGTATACATTGTGGCCCAAATTTATGAAGAAAAATTACTTATTTGCAAAATTGTATAACAGAAATTATTTGTGCGAATAAAAGGACAAAAATGTCATTTGGGTGCAGTGTTGCATGACCATGCAATTATCATTCAAAGTGTGAGAGTGCTGAAAGCTGAAAATTGGTCTAGACAGGAAGGGGGTAAAGGTGCCCCGTACTGAGGTGGTTAATATACACAGGCAGACAGACTCCTAAATTGCTGGAACCCGCGGCATTGTGAGATTTGTAGTCATGGATTTAGTGTAATGTACAATCATTTCTCTTGTTGCTGTTATCTAATGATTATTGTTTTGTATCTTTCATTATATAGTGGTATCTTCCAGGATCTCACACAGTTGGGATCTTTTCAAGGTCATCAGAGAGTGACTATGAATGGCTTACCAAGCAGCTAAAATCGGAGCCCTTCCGTAACACAGAGGTAACTGTCCTTCCTCACTACATCTCCAACAATGGCGGGCAGCAGTTCAGGGAGGCCGTCTCTCGGTGCACGTTCGGTATTTTGTATCACACCAAGAAAAGAGGACGGATCAACATTGTGGACGTCACCGACTCTTTATATGATGAGGAGCTGAAATATCTGTGTGAACACCTAGGTAAGAGGTCATCATATATGTGTCTGATTCATAACACAGACGGCTACATGGGCTGATGTTCAATCATGTATGATTCGGGTAGTAGGGTTCATCACTGCCCATCCCCCACACACAATCATGGCCAAACATCTTGTCCCCCCGGCATTTGTCAGATAATGCCCCACTTCACCCAGAAAATTGCTGCAATGACAAATGTTCCGGCATTCTGGTGTCATTTCTTGTGTTTGTATTGTATGACACCAAAAAGTGGAGAAACAACAAGCCAAATCTGACACCTTCCACGCAGAACTACAAAAATGGACTCCAAACATCCTACTACCCCAACATCTACACGTCCTACTACACCTCCTACTACCCCAACTACTACACCTCCTACTACCCCAACTACTACACCTCCTACTACCCAAACTACTACACCTCCTACTACACCTCCTACTACCCAAACTACTACACCTCCTACTACATCTCCCTCTACACCTCCTACTACTCCAACTACTACACCTCCTACTACCCAAACTACTACACCTCCTACTACCCAAACTACTACACCTCCTACTACACCTCCTACTACACCTCCTACTACCCAAACTACTACACCTCCTACTACATCTCCCTCTACACCTCCTACTACCCCAACTACTACACCAACTACTACACCTCCTACTACCCAAACTACTACACCTCCTACTACACCTCCTATTACACCTCCCTCTACACCTCCTACTACACCTCCTATTACACCTCCCTCTACACCTCCTACTACCCCAACTACTACACCTCCTACTGCCCCAACTACTACTATTTCTACTACACCTCCTACTACATCTCCTACTACCCCAACTACTACTATTCCTACTTGTCACAGATCCAACCCACACGCCCACAGTGTAGTAACCGAGGTGCGCACGTGCAGCCGTGACTTGGGGTAAGAGGGAATAAGGGGGACTTAATCTGAATATATATACGTATATAAGACCGGCCGTGATATACTTTCACAGCGTGCACTACCTCTGGCCACCACTAGAGGAAGACTCCACTCCAATCCAGCTGGCTGACCACACCCACAGCTAGACACGATCTTACATACAATCTGGTGCATTAATTAGGGTTGAGGAGCAGTCTAGCGATTGACACACCTTTCTAGGATTCCTCCAGCTATCCTACAAGATAGAACCCTGGCGTTAATCACTCTTCCACTGTCCACACACCTCCGCACCAGACACACCACAAACGGTAGCTGGCCACCACCCAACAGTTTTATCCGCAGACTGGTCTGCTGGGACACCACACACACACAGATCTCCATCTGGCAGACCTGTTACCTTTACAATCTGCATGCAATCTGCCAACACACAGTGCAATTGCATGCAGATTGGCAATGAACTTGGCCGATCATATAAAGACACTGCAATACAATACAATCTAATCTCTCCGAAGATATGAGCCCGAGCTTAGTACACAGAAGTCACTTATTAATTTTAAGATTTAATATCCCGAAAGTGGGTGGAGCATAAAATATGTGCAAAGTATAAAGAGCTACAGAAAATACAAAAAATACAAGAAGACACACAATTGGCTATTGACTATAAAATAAAAGGGAATAAAACAGAAATAAAACTTTTACCAAGAGTTACCCTGCGACTGGAGCAAGTCAGAGAAAGTCTGCGATCCGCCAGTCAAATAGAACCACCTCTGTACGAATCACACTGTCCATATCCCAGGTCTTCAATTTATGGGAATATGGACGTAGGCTGGACATTAGCCAATTGACTCTGTGGGGTGTTCCTGTACCAGCCCACAGGACGTTCTGGGTACTGAAATGCCCAAAGTCGATTGGACCAGGAACGGTTTGAATCACCAAGTCAGGGAATGAATTTCCGACACCAGCGCATCAGTCTGATCGTGACAGTACCAATCACTGTTCAGCTGCCAGAATCAGGTGCCATATAACCATTTTCTGCGTTTCTCTGGGATTCCACAGAGGCTACAAATAGTTTTTACATGCAGATGTAGCCTACAGTGTGTCCAATCAGAAATAAGTATTTCATCTCTCTGCAACTAATATTTTAGCTTTCATGAGGGATGAAACATACTCCTTTGATCCCCTGATATACTTCAAAGCTCTGGTCTCCCACTGTGTCATGAAGCCAACCCTTCTAGAGCCAGTTTCCTTCCAGGTTTCCCAGGAGGTGACAAATCCTATTGGCATCCAGGTGTCACCTCCCTTCTAGAGGATGCTCTGTCCTTTCAGATGTTAATTGGTGATCATATGTCTCTGACTGAATCCTGAACCCATCCTATTATTATAATATGGAACGCTAAATCTGTATTGTCATATTTCTACAGGTCACATCTCAGCTACTCAAATCTTACATGTACGTTACATTACTACACCTCCTACTACCCCAACTACTACTATTCCTACTACACCTCCTACTACCCCAACTACTACTATTCCTACTACACCTCCTACTACCCCAACTACTACTATTCCTACTACACCTCCTACTACCCCAACTACTACTATTCCCACTACACCTCCTACTACACCAACTGCTACTATTCCAACTACACCTCCTACTACCCCAACTGCTACTATTCCTACTACACCTTCTACTACCCCAACTACTACTATTCCTACTACACCTCCTACTACCCCAACTACTACTATTCCTACTACACCTTCTACTACCCCAACTACTACTATTCCTACTACACCTTCTACTACCCCAACTACTACTATTCCTACTACACCTTCTACTACCCCAACTATGACTATTCCTACTACACCTACTACCCCGACTACTACCATTCCTACTACACCTCCTACTACCCCAACTACTACTATTCCTAATACACCTACTACCCCAACTATTACTATTCCTATTACACCTACTACCCCAACTATTACTATTCCTACTACTCCTACTACACCTACTACCCCCACTACTATTATTCCTACTACACCTCCTACTACCCCAACTACTACAATTCCTACTACACCTCCTACTACCCCAACTACTGCACCTCCTACTACACCTTCTACTACCCCAACTACTACACCTGCTACTACACCTACTACCCCAACTATTACTATTCCTACCACACCTACTACCTCAACTACTACCATTCCTACTACACCTCCTACTACCCCAACTACTACTATTCCTAATACACCTACTACCCCAACTATTACTGTTCCTACTACACCTACTACCCCAACTATTACTATTCCTACTACACCTACTACCCCAACTACTACCATTCCTACTACACCTCCTACTACCCCAACTACTACTATTCCTACTACACCTCCTACTACCCCAACTACTACTATTCCTACTACACCTCCTACTACGTTAACTACTACACCTACTACTACCCCAACTACTTCACCTCCTACTACACCTTCTACGCCAACTACTACTATTCCTATTACATCTCCTACTACCCCAACTACTACTATTCCTACTACACCTTCTACTACCCCAACTACTACTATTCCTACTACACCTTCTACTACCCCGACTACTACCATTCCTACTACACCTCCTACTACCCCAACTACTACTATTCCTAATACACCTACTACCCCAACTATTACTATTCCTATTACACCTACTACCCCAACTATTACTATTCCCACTACTCCTACTACACCTACTACCCCAACTACTACCATTTCTACTACACCTCCTACTACCCCAACTACTACAATTCCTACTACACCTCCTACTACCCCAATTACTGCACCTCCTACTACACCTTCTACTACCCCAACTACTACACCTGCTACTACACCTACTACCCCAACTATTACTATTCCTACCACACCTACTACCTCAACTACTACCATTCCTACTACACCTCCTACTACCCCAACTACTACTATTCCTAATACACCTACTACCCCAACTATTACTGTTCCTACTACACCTACTACCCCAACTATTACTATTCCTACTACACCTACTACCCCAACTACTACCATTCCTACTACACCTCCTACTACCCCAACTACTACTATTCCTACTACACCTCCTACTACCCCAACTACTACTATTCCTACTACACCTCCTACTACGTTAACTACTACACCTCCTACTACCCCAACTACTTCACCTCCTATTACACCTTCTACGCCAACTACTACTATTCCTATTACATCTCCTACTACACCAACTACTACACCTCCTACTTCCCCAACTACTATTATTCCTACTACACCTTACTGCCCCAACTACTACACCTCCTACTACCCCAAATACTACACCTCCTACTGCCCCAACTGCTACACCTCCTACTAACCCAACTACTACACTAACGTTTACACCTCCTACTACCCCAACTACTACAACTCCTACTACTCCTACCGCAACTACTACATCTCCTACTACCCCAACTAATACTATTCCTACTACACCTCCTAATACCCCAACTACTATTATTCCTACTACACCTCCTTCTGCCCCAACTACTACACCTCTTACTATCCCAACTACACCTCCAACAACCACAACTAAAACTATTCCCACTACACCTCCTACTACCCCAACTACTACGCCTCCTACTAAACCTCCTACTACCCCAACTACTACTATTCCTACTACACCTACTACTACCACAACTAAAACTATTCCTACTACTCCAACTACTACTATTCATACTACACCTCCTACTACCCCAGCTACTACTTTTCCTACTACAAGTCTTACTACCCCAAGTACTACTACTACTACCCTTACTACTACCACTCCTACTACTATTCCAACTATTACTATTCCTACTACACCTCCTACTACCCAAGCTACTACTATTACTACTATACCTTGTACTACTAATATTCCTACTACACCTTCTACTATAAGAAAAATTAATAATAGCGCCTATGGTCAAAATTATAACTCACTAATAGTGTACCAGCTGCAAAAATTCACCATATATAAAGTGTACCAACTCACAAAAAAATTTTGCGCTAGTAAATAAATATAAATATATAAATAATCATCAAATCATAAGTCCAGCAAAAAATATCACAAAAAAATATATATATAATAAAAAACTTTAAAGTGCAAAAAAACTTTTGTGCAAAAAAATGTCTTAAATATGAAAAAATTCCACCAAAAACCTTGATAATAGCAGATCATCCATAAATGAATCTTCAGAAACGGAAACTTTGCAACACATCGATCCTCATCGATCGAAATAACAGGATGAAAAACCTTGTATTTAATTGGAAATCCACTTCTCCAATAGATAAAGGACCACCTTCAAACGTATCCATGGGGGGAGATGCCAAGCACTCGGGAGAAACAGAAAGACTTCATGGTGCAATATTATAAAAACCAATTCCTTTATTAGGTACTCATTGCACTTACTCAAGAGGTGTCCCTGCCGACACCAGCATCAACAGCATCAACAGCAATCACATAAACGAGCCTGGTTACTCAGCACATGCGCAGTAGCTGGCAGCCAAAAACGTAATAACGTCACATCAATCAAGCTCCGCCCGTGCGCCTATGGGGAGCTTGATTGATGTGACGTTATTACGTTTTTGGCTGCCAGCTACTGCGCATGTGCTGAGTAGCCAGGCTCGTTTATGTGATTGCTGTTGATGCTGTTGATGCTGGTGTCGGCTGGGACACCTCTTGAGTAAGTGCAATGAGTACCTAATAAAGGAATTGGTTTTTATAATATTGCACCATGAAGTCTTTCTGTTTCTCCCGAGTGCTTGGCATCTCCCCCCATGGATACGTTTGAAGGTGGTCCTTTATCTATTGGAGAAGTGGATTTCCAATTAAATACAAGGTTTTTCATCCTGTTATTTCGATCGATGAGGATCGATGTGTTGCAAAGTTTCCGTTTCTGAAGATTCATTTATGGATGATCTGCTATTATCAAGGTTTTTGGTGGAATTTTTTCATATTTAAGACATTTTTTTGCACAAAAGTTTTTTTGCACTTTAAAGTTTTTTATTATATATATATTTTTTTGTGATATTTTTTGCTGGACTTATGATTTGATGATTATTTATATATTTATATTTATTTACTAGCGCAAAATTTTTTTGTGAGTTGGTACACCTTCTACTACCCCAGCTATACCCCCTACTACCCCAACTACTACTACTCTTACTACTACCCCAACTACCACTATTCCTACTACACCGTCTACTACCCCAAGTACTACTATTCCTACTACACAACCTATTACCCCAACTACACCTCCTACTACCCCAACTACTACTACTCCTACTACTACCCCAACTATTAGTTTTCCTACTATACCTTATACTACCCCAACTACTACTATTCCTACTATACCTCATACTACTCCAACTTCTACAACTCCTACTACACCTCCTACTACCCCAACTACTACTATTCCTACTACACCTCCTACTACCCCAACTACTACACCTCCTACTACACCTTCTACTAATCCAACTATTACTATTCTTGCTACACCTCCTTCTACTCCAACTAATACTTTTCCTATTACACCTCCTACTACCTCAACTACTACTATTCCTACTACACCTCCTACTACCACAACTAAAACTATTCCTACTACCCCAACTACTACACCTCCTACTACTCCAACTACTACTATTCCTACGACAGATCCTACTACCCCAACTACTAATATTCCTACTACAACTCCTACTACCCTTGGTACTACTAATACTACCCCTACTACCACTCCTACTACTACCCCAACTATTACTTTTCCTACTTCACCTTCTACTACCCAAGCTACTACTATTCCTACTACACCTCCTACTACCCCAGCTAAAACTCCTACTACCCCAACTGCTACTATTCATACTACTTCTCATACTACCTCAACTACTACTATTCCTACTACTACTACTACCCCAGCTACTACTATACCCACTACACCTCCTTCTTCCCCAACTTCTACTATTCCTACTACACCTCCTACTACCCTAACTGCTACTATTCCTGCTACACCTCCTACTACCCCAACTACTACACCTCCTACTACCTCAACTACTACTATTCCCACTACACCTCCTACTACCCCAACTGCTACTATTCATACTACTTCTCATACTACCTCAACTTCTACTATTTCTACTACACCTCCTACTACCCCAACTTCTACAATTCCTACTACAACTCCTACTACTATTCCTACTACACCAACTATTACTATTCCTGCTACACCTTCTTCAACTCCAACTACTACTATTCCTACTACACCTCCTACTACCCCAACTACTACTATTCCTACTACACATCGTACTACCCCAAATACTACTATTCCTATTACACCTCCTACTACCTCAACTACTACTACTCCCACTACACCTACTACCTCAACTACTACTATTCCCACTACACCTCCTACTACCCCAACTACTACTATTTCCACTACACCTCCTATTACCCCAACTATTACTATGCCTACTACACCTCCTACTACCCCAACTACTATACTACTATTATTCCTATTACACCTCCTACGTCCGCAAATACTACACCTCCTACTACCCCAACTACTACTATTCCTACTACACCGTCTACTGCACCCCCTACTACATCAACTACTATACCTCCTACTACAGCTTCTACCCCAACTACTGCTCTTCCTATTACACCTCCTACTACTCCAACTACTAAACCTCCTACTATCCCAACTACTACACCTCCTACTAATCCTCCTACTACCCCAACTACTACAATTCTTACTACACCTCCTACCACCTCAACTACTACACCTCCTACTAGCCCAAATACTACTATTCCTACTATACCTCCAATTTCCCATACTACTACTATTCCTATTACACCTCCTACTACATCTCCTACTACACCAACTACTACTATTCCCCTTCACCTCTTATTACGCCAACTATTACTACTCCCACTACATCTCCTATTACCCCAACTATTACTATGCCTACTACACCTACTACCCCAACTACTATACTACTACTATTCCTATTACACCTCCTACTACCCCAACTACTACTATTCATACTACACCGCTACTACACCCCCTACTACTTCTACTACTGTACCTCCTTCTACAGCTTCTACACCAACTACTACTCTTCCTATTACACCTCCTACTACCCCAACTACTAAACCTCCTACTACCCCAACTACTACTATTCCTACTACACATCCATCCTACTACCCCAACTACTACACCTCCTACTACCCCAACTACTGCATCTCATACTGCCCCAACTACTCCTACTAATCCTCCTACTACCCCAACTACTACAATTCCTACTACACCTCCTACTACCCCAACTACTACACCTCCTACTAGCCCAAATACTACTATTCCTACTGTACATCCAATTTCCCATACTACTACTATTCCTATTACACCTCCTACTACATCTCCTACTACCCAAATTACTACACCTCCTACTAAACCTACTACCCCAACTACTACACCTCCTACTAGCCCAAATACTACTATTCCTACTACTAAACCTACTACTCCAACTACTACTATTCCCACTACACCTCCTACTACCTCAACTACTACACCTCCTACTACCCAAACTACTACTATTCCCACTACACCTCTTATTACCCCAACTACTACTATTCCTACTATACCTCCTACTACCCCAACTACTACTATTCCTACTACACCTCCTACTACCCCAACTACTACTATTCCTACTACACATCCATCCTACTACTCCAACTACTACACATCCTACTACCCCAACTACTGCATCTCATACTGCCCCAACTACTACACCTCCTACTAATCCTCCTACTACCCCAACTACTGCAATTCCTACCACACCTCCTACTAGCCCAAATACTACTATTCCTACTATACCTCCAATTTCCCATACTACTACTATTCCTATTACACCTCCTACTACATCTCCTACTACCCAAATTTCTACACCTCCTACTAAACCTACTACCCCAACTTCTACACCTCCTACTAGCCCAAATACTACTATTCCTACTATACCTCCAATTTCCCATACTACTACTATTTCTATTACACCTCCTACTACATCTCCTACTACCCAAACTACTACACCTACTACTAAACCTACTACTCCAACTACTACTATTCCCACTACACCTCCTACCACCTCAACAACTACACCTCCTACTACCCCAACTACTACTATTCCCACTACACCTCTTATTACCCCAACTACTACTATTCCTACTATACCTCCTACTACCCCAACTACTACTATTCCTACTACACCTCCTACTACCTCAACTACTACACCTCTTATTACCCCAACTACTACTATTCCTACTATACCTCCTACTACCCCAACTACTACATCTCCTACTACACCTCCTACTACCCCAACTACTACACCTCCTACTACACCTACTACTCCAACTTCTACTATTCCCACTACACCTCCTACTACCCCAACTACTACACCTCCTACTACCCCAACTACTACTATTCCTACTATACCTCCTACTACCCCAACTACTACATCTCCTACTACACCTCCTACTACCCCAACTACTACACCTCCTACTACACCTACTACTCCAACTTCTACTATTCCCACTACACCTCCTACTACCTCAACTACTACACCTCCTACTACCCCAACTACTACTATTCCTACTACACCTCTTATTAGCCCAACTACTACTATTCCTACTAACCTCCTACTACCCCATCTACTACTATTCCTACTATACCTCCAAATACCACAACTACTACACCTCCTACTACCCCAACTACTACTATTCCCACTACACCTCTTATTAGCCCAACTACTACTATTCCCACTACACCTCCTACTACCCCAACTGCTATTATTCCTACTACACCTCCTATTACCCCAACTACTACTGTTGGAACTACACCTCCTACTACCCAAACTATTATTCCCACTACACCTCCTACTACCCCAGCTACTACTGTTCCCACTACACCTCCTACTACCCTAACTACTACTATTCCTAGTACACCTCCTACTACCCCAACTACTACTATTCCCACTACACCTCCTACTACCCCAACTGCTATTATTCCTACTACACCTCCTATTACCCCAACTACTACTGTTGGAACTACACCTCCTACTACCCAAACTATTATTCCCACTACACCTCCTACTACCCCAGCTACTACTGTTCCCACTACACCTCCTACTACCCTAACTACTACTATTCCTAGTACACCTCCTACTACCCCAACTACTACTATTCCTAGTACACCTCCTACTACCCCAACTACTACTATTCCCACTACACCTCCTACTACCCTAACTACTACTATTCCTACTACACCTCCTTCTACCCCAACTACTAGTATTCCCACTACACCTCCTACTACCCCAACTGCTACTATTCCCACTACACCTTCTACTGTCCCAACTACTACTATTCCTACTACACCTCCTACTACCCCAACTACTACTATTCCTACTACAACTCCTACAACCCAAACTACTACTTTTCCCACTACATCTCCTACTACCCCAACTGCTACTATTCCCACTACACCTCCTACTATCCCAACTACTACTATTCCTACTACACCTCCTGCTACCCCCACTACTACTTTTCTTACTATACATCCTACTACCCCAACTACTACTATTCCTACTGCATCAATTAATACTATTCCTACTGCACCTCCTACTACCCCAACTACTATTTATTCTAC
This sequence comes from Staurois parvus, assembly GCF_062004578.1. Classification (NCBI taxonomy): domain Eukaryota; kingdom Metazoa; phylum Chordata; class Amphibia; order Anura; family Ranidae; genus Staurois; species Staurois parvus. The sequence goes on from NW_028319048.1 coordinate 258,236, forward strand.
TGCACCTCCTACTATCCCAACTATTATTATTCCTACTACACCTCCTACTACCCCAACTACTTCTATTCCTACTGCACCTCCTACTACCCAAACTATTACTATTCATACTACGCCAACTACTACTATTCCCACTAAACCTCCTACTACTCCAACTACTACTATTGCCACTTCACCTCCTACTACTCCAACTACTACTATTCCCACTACACCTCCTACTACCCCAACTACTACTATTCCTACTACACCTCCTACTACTTAAACTGCTACTATTCCTACTACACCTCCTGCTATCCCAAGTACTACTATTCCTACTACACCTCTTACTACTCCAACTACTACTATTGTCACTACACCTCCTACTACCCCAACTACTACTATTCCTACTACACCTCCTACTACCCCAACTACTACACCTCCTACTACCCCAACTACTACTATTCCTACTACACCTCTTACTACCCCAACTACTACTATTGTCACTACACCTCTCACTAACCCAACTACTACTATTCCTACTACACCTCCTACTATCTCTGCTGTCGCACTCATCCCATGTAAATATTCTTCCATGGATGTATGTATTGGATGTAACGTGATGTCTTTATACACAGGGAAGGAGAAGGTGATTGTGGTTGTTGATGATCTGGAGGACGCCAGTAGTAAGGAGAAGGACTGGATCCTGGAGGCACAGCCCAGTATTGGAAGTTTGGCCAAGGATCTCTTTCTTTTTAGTGAAGTTGAGAAAAACAAAACAGAACAATGCCTATTGGGACAGGGTTGGCTCCCCCCCACCCAAGCACCTCGCTCCCATGTTGATGGGGACAAAGGTCTCTTCCAGCCAGGGTTTTGGGAGTCTTTGCACAGTTGGATTAGCAGTTTCTCGATACCCTCTGTAACAATGTGGCACCCTGATCCCGCCCCTCCCCCATGTGAATGAGTATGCGGTACATGGTAGTAAAAATTGACAGGAGGCAATCTCTGACAAGTCCTTTATTAAAAATAAAAAAATGTCCCCTTAAGTAGATCCAACATCAATCATGATGCCCGCCACCGCTACCCAAAAAAAGAACACGCCCCTCCTGCAACGCTTGCTCCCGTCCCTCTGACAGCTGCATCCCTGATGACAGTTCTTATATACATCACAAGGCGGCAGGGTCACCCCCACTCCCTTGTGACATTATCCCATTCTGTGATTGAGCTGTGGTTGAGTGCATTGCTTTGACCAATCACAATGCACAGTCCAAATCCCCCCCTTGCAGTACAAATCCCCCCCCCCCTCTAAGTACAAATCTTTGCCCCTCAATTCTACCTCCCAGCTCAAATCCCCTCATTCCCCCCATCCTAGCACAAATCTCCCCCACCCAAAAAAATCACCCCTCCCAGCACACATCCTCTTTCCCCTACAAATTCCCATCCTACCACAAATCCTATGCCTAAAGTTCAGCTTCTAGAATAACACCCCCTCAGTACAAGCCTCCCCTCCTAGTACAAATCCCCCCTCCTAGCACAACCCCCTTCAAATTATACTTCTCAACACAAATCCTCCTTCCTCACCCAAATGCCCTCAAATTCCCCCTCCTAGCACAAATATCACATATCACTCAAACCCCCCCTCCTAGTATATACCCCCCCATTCCATCTAGTACATATCCCCCCCCCATTTCCCCCCTCCTATTACATATCCCCCCAAATCCCCCCTTCTAATACCCATTCATTTTGCCTAGTATATATCCCCCTAATCCCCCCTCCTGGCAAATATCCACCCCCATTCCTCTTTCTAGTACATATCCCCCACCCAGTACATATCCCCTCATTCTTCCTCCTAGCAAATATCCTCCCAATCCCCCATCCTAGTACATATCTCCCCAAATCACTCCTCCTAGCAAATGCCCACCCCCCCCCCCCCCCCCATTCCTCCTCCTACCATTTATCATCTTCCTCCCATTAACCTTCCCAGCACAAATAGCCTTTCATCCCCCCATCTCTACAAAGCTCTCAGCCTAAGCACAAATTATTACCTCCCCCCTCCCCTGGAATTGTGTTCCCACTACTATTCTCCCGCCTGTAAGTCACCCCCCCCCCCAAGTTATAGGCAGGAGATAATCACTACAGAGCCCAGAGGGGGTGCGGGCTGTGCTGTGCTCTCCTGTCAGAACAGCTCCTCGGTACAGCAGATGACAGGGGAGTACACTTAGATTGGACTGTACAGCTTGATTACCCACCCTGTATCTCCTCCACAGGCTGCTCATCTCTCAGCAGCAGGAAATGTGGGTAGGGGGCAGATTATCATACAGCCCGATTCAGCGATCCTGTGGGATCTACTGTACAGAGGAGCGCTCCACTGACAGGAGGGGGGAGGGGCACCTCCTCCCTGTTCACTCCTCTCCACAGCTGTCATCTGCTCACAGTTCACTTCACCAGATTGCCCACTCATGTCCTGGCCCTGAATGTGGGAATGGAGGAAGGACCACTGCAGGCCAGGTGCCATGCCAATGGGGAGGCCAGCCTGGGGGGGGGGCACAACTGAAATCTGGGGGGTAGGGGGCACAGCCAACCCTAGCACCCCCCTAGATCCGGCCACGCTCAACATGCCTCTCAGCAAATTCCTTGGGGTGTCTACTCTCCAAAAAGGGGTGTTTGTACTGTCCTGGCATTTTAGCACCTCAAGAAATGTGATGGGCAGTCAGAGAGTAAAAGCTGTGTAAATTCCATTATCTCTCCCATAGTTTGTAGACGCTATAACTGTCACACAAAGCAATCAATATACACTTATTGGGATGTTTTTTTACCAAGGACATGTAGCGGAATATATTTTGGCCTAAATTGATGATGAAATTTGAGTTTATTGGATATTTTTTATAACAGAAAGTAGAAAATGCTGTCTTGTATCATTTATATCACAAAAAATAAAAATCTCAATGGTGATCAAATACCACCAAAAGAAAGCTTTATTTGTCTGAAAAAAAGGACATGACATTTGTTTGGGTGCAGTGTTGCATGACCGCCAGTTACTAGTTGAAATAGCTCAGTGCTGAATAGCAAAAAAATGGCTTGGTCAGGAAGGGGAGTAAATCCTCAGGAGGGCAAGTGGTTAAACAAATTTTAACATTACATAATGGTTAGTTGTGAACACAAAAAATGCTTTTTTTTTAAATGATTTCATTTATTGAGGGAAAAAAAGCTGTCCAAACCTGCCTGGCTCCACGTGAAAAAGTAATTACTCCCTAAACCTCCTGCTGCATAACCCAAGTTGCAAGTCGTCCAGGTCCTGAAGCTGCAAAGCAGCACCAGACCATCACACTATCACCACCATGTCTGACTGTTGGGATGATGTTTTTTTGTGAAATGTTGTGTTAGTTTTACACCAGATGTAACGGGACGCACACCTTCCAAAAAGTCAAATAGTCCAACTTTTGTCTCATCAGTCAACTGATTTTTGGCAAATGTGAGACGAGCCTTTGTGCTTTTGGTCAGCTGTGGCTTTGGCCTTGGAACTCTCTCATGGCAGCCATTTTTGCCTTTTCTCCTTCCCTTTGTTGATTCATGAACACTGACCTTACCTGAGGCAAATGAAGCCTACCATTATTTGGATGAAGTTCTGGGCTCTTTTCTGACCTGCTGGATGAGTAGTTGTTGTGCTCTTGGAGTCATTTTGGTAGGCCAGCCACTCCTGGGAAGGTTCACCACTGTTCCAATTTTGTGGATAATGGCTGTCTCCATGGTTTGCTGGAGTCCCAAAATCTAATAAATTGTATTGTAACCCTTCCCAAATGGATACATGTCATTTACTTTGTTTCTCATCTGTTCTTGAATCACTTTGGATCGCGGCAGGACATGTTGCTTTTTGAGATCTTTTAGCATGCTTCACTTTGTCAAACAGATTCTATATAAGTGATTTCTTGATTCAGCAGGTCTGGCAGTAATCAGGCCTGGGTGTGGCAAGTGAAATTTAACTCAGCTTTCCAAATGATGTGATTAATCACAGTTCATTCGTGATTTAGAAAAGGGGGGGTTACTTTTTCACATAGGGCCAGGCAGATTTGGACAGCTTTTTTTCTCTTAATAAATTAAATCATCATGTAAAAATGTGCATTTTGTATTTACTCGGGTTATCTTTGTGTCATATTAAAATTTGTTTGATGATCTGAATAATTTATATTCAAATGGTTTTTATTGAAAAATTTTGTCAACATACAAAAGGGTAAACATATTAACATATTAACATGAAACTAGAAGGGTTCACTCGAAGGATCATAATGCATGAGTAAAGAAGTAGGAGTCGAAGATCCCCACCAATAGGCCGGGGATACTTTAGGTTCCAATTGTGTACATGAGAGGTATGCTCATTGTCATGTGAACCAGTCTAGAGAACGAAAGATTATAAGTAAGGGGGGGGAAGTGGAAAATGGGGAGGGAAGGGAAAGGGAGGGAGAGGGAGAGGGCACCAGTGGATGACGGGTTACTTGTATTACAATGGGTATAATTAGTAATCATTTTACAGAACAGTTTGGGTTTTTTAGCCATCGAGACCATTGGGTAATAAATTTGTGAGAAGTGGAGTTTTGTAAGGCAATCCTTCTTTCCATTTCACATTGAAGGTTGAGATCGGAAAAGAGGCGAGACAAAGGGGGAGTGGTGGTAGAGCGCCATAGTCTGGTAATATTGGTTTTTGCTGCTGCTAAAGTATGTATAACAATGGTACGTGTATTTGTAGGAAACTTATCTATGCCAATATGCAGGAGAGCTAAAGCGGGGTTTGGTGTTACTAACGTACCTGTAATTGAGGAAATTATTTGAAAAATTTTGTTCCAGTAAGATTTAATTGACCTACAATTCCAGAGTATATGTAATAGCGTACCAGACTCTCCGCAGTGTCTCCAGCAGGCTCGCGAGTGTTGTGGATAAAATAGTGATAATTTAGTGGGAGTTAAGTACCATTCATGTAAGATTTTTAAATATGTTTCCCAGTGGGAGGAACATTTCGAGGCCTTGTACGTAATGGTAAATGTTTTTTCCCATATGCTTAGGGATATTGATTGGTGGAAATTTTTCTCCCAGTTGGTTAAAGAGGAAGTATATGTTGTAAATTGCCTCTCGGTTATAAGTGTGTAAAAGACAGAGATTCCTTTTTTTGGGTATTTGGTTCTATGAAAGAAATGATGCGCAGTTGCAGGAATTTCTGTTGTGTGCGGGATACTTGTTTTGTGGAGTGCATGGGCTATGCGCATATATGTAAATTGTTCATTGTCAGGAAGGTGAAATTTGCTTTGAGTGGTGTAGAAGGAGTCCAATTTGCTTGAGGTAAATATATCTTGAATGTGATGTATGCCAAGGGTCGTCCACTTTGTTAGATTTAGATGAGGTATGATGTAATGCAAGGACGAAAGTGGGGTAGGGGTTTGAACATTGTTTTTCCCTAATTTATTGTAGTCAACAAAATCGTGCCATACTATTAAAGAGGCCTGTATGCATGGGTGTTTGTGAAGCGCTTGAATCTGAGCCGCTCGAGGTAGACATAGTATGTCCGTTATCGCGTATGGAAGGTACAAAGATGTTTCCAAGGTGGTCCATATTTTTTTCCAGGGAGGGGTGCCACCAGAAGAAGAGCTGGTCTAATAGAACAGCTTGGTAGTAGGATTTCATATGTGGGAGGCCTGCTCCACCTCTGGCGGTTGGACGTATTAGGAGATTCGTGGTGCATCTGGGTTTTTTTGAGTTCCATAGGAATTTGTTTAATATGGCCTGGAGTTTAGTGAAGAAAGAATATGGCATAAGGGTAAAGCGAGCGCTCATAGTTCAGCTGCTGGAACACTCTAAGGAATCACTGGACCTTTAAGCAAGAATAATAATATATAGTGCAGCGCTGGTGTATTAATTAAAAAAAGAACATGCTAAAATGAATACAAATAAAATAGTTCATAAAGTCCTTCCACAATTAAGTGACCATAGGTGTATGAAGGTCTTCCTCCTTATAAAGGTGACTGGTATCGGATAGAAAAAATGCGCACTCACCGACCGCACATTTTAAATGCGCCTTTGTGCACTCTTATGCAGATGACCAGCCAGACATGCAGATCCTAAGGACACATGGACCATCCCTCTCAAATACTGACATCGGCCTTGGGTGCAGTACCTCCAGGTATATAGAGCCCTTTCGTTCCAAAAGATAGGCAGGCAGGGGTCCCCCTCCTGCTTCCAGGTACCCCAGAAATGGTAGATGCAGATCTGAAACCCGTCGGCGCCTGTAAACCACGTGACAGAGCACAACGGGAGGGGCGGGGACTTCCAGGTTACGGAAGCCGAGAGAGAACCTCGGTTCTCTCTCGGCTTCCGTAACCTGGAAGTCCCCGCCCCTCCCGTTGTGCTCTGTCACGTGGTTTACAGGCGCCGACGGGTTTCAGATCTGCATCTACCATTTCTGGGGTACCTGGAAGCAGGAGGGGGACCCCTGCCTGCCTATCTTTTGGAACGAAAGGGCTCTATATACCTGGAGGTACTGCACCCAAGGCCGATGTCAGTATTTGAGAGGGATGGTCCATGTGTCCTTAGGATCTGCATGTCTGGCTGGTCATCTGCATAAGAGTGCACAAAGGCGCATTTAAAATGTGCGGTCGGTGAGTGCGCATTTTTTCTATCCGATACCAGTCACCTTTATAAGGAGGAAGACCTTCATACACCTATGGTCACTTAATTGTGGAAGGACTTTATGAACTATTTTATTTGTATTCATTTTAGCATGTTCTTTTTTTAATTAATACACCAGCGCTGCACTATATATTATTAAGAAAGAATATGGGACTGGGATGGGGAGTGTTCGGAAAATGTATAGTATCTTAGGAAGAATACACATTTTTAGTGTTGCTATTCTACCTAATGTCGATAGATTAGATGTGCGAAAGCTCTTGAGATCCCGAGGGATAGTTTCAAGTAGCGATCTGTAATTAGTTGGGTAAAGGTGAGTAGTAGTAGGGGTGAGTGTAATCCCCAAATAAGGAATGCTGTGTTTTTCCCAGGTAAAAGGGAACTGTTTAGATAGTAAGTCCTGGGTAATAGAAGGCGTATATAAATGTAATATTGATGATTTGGATTCATTAAGTTTGTAATATGAGACCGCTGAGTAACTTTGAATGTGCGTACGAATCGTCTGGAGTGATTTATATGGATTTGTAACCATCAGTATAATGTTGTCTGCGAAGAGACTGATTTTGTGTTCAGTGGTGAGGTATTTGACTCCCGTGAAGCTTGGGTCGTTTCTAAGGTTAGTCGCTAGTGGTTCTATAAGTAAGGCAAAAATGATGGGGGACAGAGGGCAACCTTGTCTGGTTCCATTGGATATACAAAAGGGCTGTGAGAGCGTGCCATTAGTTAAGACTCTAGCAGAGGGTTTAGAGTAAAGGGCGAGGATCGCCGACAAGATCCAATCCGTAAAGCCAAACTTTTGTAATGTAAGTGTCATAAATTTCCAATGAATTCGGTCGAAAGCCTTTTCCGCGTCTAGTGATAATAAAAGGGAGGGACGTTTGTCAGTTTCAAGGTGGTGGAGTAGAGAAATAATTTGCCTGGTGGCGTCAGGAGCCTGTCTACCAGGTATAAAACCCACTTGGTCTGGATGGATCCATGTAGGTAGGAATGGGAGTAATCATTGAGCAATTATCTTGGCGTATATTTTTATGTCTGTATTAAGTAGCGAGATTGGTCTGTAATTTTGAGCGAGTTGGGGGTCTTTACCTGGTTTCGGGATGGTTGTGATTAGAGATGAGCGAATCGAAGTAGGCGAAGTGGAATTCGAGTCAAATATTGGAAAATTTTCGATTCGCGCCGAATCCGAAAAATAGCCTACTTCGGACGCGCAAATCGAAATTTTTCCTAAAATGGCGGCGGACATGTGCGGCGACGGAGCGGGGATGTCTGGGAAGGCGCGCAGACAAGGCGCGCTGACCCATAATGCATTCCTTAATGACATGTGATCGCATTAGCCAATCAGCAGCCAGCCAGCCAGCACTGTGTAATGGTCGAGCTATAAATAGCGGCCATTTTGGAATTCTTCATTTGCCTGCAGTCATTGAACAGAGGCAGACCGCTCTGTATTAGGGACAGAGTTAGGGCCACAGAAACGTTACTTGGGGACAGAGAAACGTAACTTAGGGACAGAGAAGCATTACTCAGGGACACAGAATTGTTAATGAGGGCCACAGAATCGTTACTTAGGGCCAAAGAAACGCTAGTTAGGGCCACAGAATTGTTACTCAGGGACAGACAGAATTGTTACTGAGTGCCAGAGAATTGTTACTTAGGGCCACAGAAACGTTAGTTAGGGCCACAGAATTGTTACTCAGGGACAGACACAGAATTGTTACTGAGGGCCACAGAACTGTTACTTAGGGCCACAGAAACGTTATTAGGGCCACAGAATTGTTACTCAGGGACAGACAGAATTGTTACTGAGTGCCAGAGAATTGTTACTTAGGGCCACAGAAACGTTAGTTAGGGCCACAGAATTGTTACTCAGGGACAGACACAGAATTGTTACAGAGGGCCACAGAACTGTTACTTAGGGCCACAGAAACGTTAGTAAGGGCCACAGAATTGTTACTCAGGGACAGACACAGAATTGTTACTGAGGGCTGTCATGGAAATTTTGTATTGTTGGTCGAACTTTAAATGTGTCATATATTCGTGTTATTCATATGTCTCTCGTGTGGCTTAATTAAAGCTCTGAAGGCTGCAATTGGGCCATGCCATGTACAATGTATGTATTACAGTACTCGGCTTGGTAATGGATGAGATGGCAGATCTGCGCTTATAGACCGGCGTGTATACCACCACGGCATTCCATGCGAATGCTGCTGTCAGTAGACCGTGGGCCTGTATCCACATATCAGCAGCATGGTACCACGTGGGCTTCATAACGCAATGCGCAAGCGGTGTGAACTCCACGTGTAGGCTTGTGCATATCTTACAACCCATTACTAATCTGAACTGTATCTCGGATGGATGTGTTTTAATAAAGATCGTATCGGGCCCATCCAGGTACAGACTGATATTTTTAGGGAGTGCTTGTGCAGAGAATTTTACATACCAATAGAAGCTAGTAGGACAGGAAATATGACCTCAGATGGCTCATAGGGGGGAAGGGGAGGAAGTCTGCTGACCTCAGAAGGTTCATGGGGGAGGACCAGTGATAGATAATAGCAAAGGCTATGCTCCAATTGGAATGTATATCCTCTGTATAGGTACTCCCCATTGCATTGTTCGGTGGGAGGGATTGACTTTATTCATGTGGGGGGCATGTGTGTATTCTTAATAAAACAGAGAGCTGAGCCTAAAATCAGCCCTTATGTGAGTTGCAACCAGCCTTAGAGTGTCGTGTGATCATTCCAGGGTAACGGAGCTCCATCACCCACAAATTCAACAGAACCAAAGTATTTGGATGGGCAGGAATCGTGTAGTTTGGCTGCAGTCGTGGTAAGCGAGATTCGCACAGCTTTATGGGGGATTTCTGCGCATCCAACTGCGAGTACTCACGGTAAGGAGAAATTCGTTAAAGCGAATTTCCAAGACAGTTTGGCGAGCCTGGTGGATACTAACGCGTATTCTTGCGTAGCTAACCTAGAACGAGGGGGGAATGGCCATCATGAACTAGCAAAAAGTATGCCGGCACATTTCAGGTCTCTCTGCCATTAAGAGGATCGCTTTTTGCGTGTTCGTGTGGCTGATTTCGCTCTCTGTTAGCTAACAAGAAATACCGCTTGGTAAGGACCTCATTTTTTGTCCTAAACTCTTGATTTGTGGGTGAAAAGACGAGGGTTTGTCTCTGCTGAGAGCAGCAGGGGGGGTGGGTTTGGTTGGCTGGATTTGGTCAAGTTTAAAAATCTTCCAACCAAAAATTAAACGGGTATATGTTTTAGTGGGTAAAGGTTGTTGCATAGTGTTAGGTAAGTATTTGTGGGCTGTAGGTACTGTGGTGATTGCTTTACCCCCCTCCACGTGAGGTAATTATTACAGTGCTGAAAGGCTTAGGTTAATTGATAACTGTTGTAAGATCTCTGTGTGTATGTGATCTGTACAATGTGTACTACTGCTCCCAGCAAGCATGCAGCAGGGGGTCCTTTCTGTTACATGTGCATGTTAGTGTGATATGTTGGTGTTTTATGTCCGTTCTGTGATTGTGCCCAAATTGTGTTGTATGTGTGCTTCATATTGTTGTGTAATTGTCCAGTGTATGTTCTGTCTAAAAGTCTGTTTTATGTAAGAGGCAATTTTGAGGCTAGAGTCTGCCGTGTGCTCCTCTGTGGGGGGTCATTCTAGTATCTGCCATGTGCTCCTCTGTGGGGGGTCATTCTAGTATCTGCCATGTGCTCCTCTGTGGGGGGTCATTTTCTTGACTAAACCACATGGACTCCTTTTGTTTGGTGGCCATTTTGTTGGCTACCAAATGTGCAGTAATCTCTATGCAATGTGCATGAAGTTTCCTATATGCATTTGACCCATATTGTGTTTTTTTAATCCAAATTTTTTACAGTTTCATTTGTTTGCTTTTAGCTTTAAATTTGCGTATTGCCAGCCAATTTAAAGTGTATTAAGCGAGTTTTCCCTTCACGTGTTCCACATTTAATGAGCGCGGTGAAGTCTGGGTTTTTGCACATAGATTTCTTGTATAGTGATTATGTTTTTCTTGTGTTTTTCCTGTTAAAAGTAGTTCCTTATTGTAAAGCGGGTTTGTTTTAAGCTGCTGTGTCGCGTGTTTCACGTCCAGCAGACTTTTTGTGTAAACGGTTCTAGGTGGTTGCAGTAAAGATTGCGTGTATAACGTGGATCGTTTAGCGGTGCTGATAGGAGTGATTTTTGCGTCAGCAACAAGGTTACTTTTGGCGCAGTTTTTCGGTTTACCTCTGTGTAATTGTTTTACTGTGAAACGTCCCGTGTTTTTCATAAGGATCCACTTTGTCCTTTTTAACAGTTTTTCAGGTTGAAAAAGGGTTTTTCTGTGTGTATTAGGAAAGTTTTTTTTTCTTTACACAAATTTCCTAAAGGTCAGTTAGCAGGTTTCTGCCCAACCAGTGACCCCTAAGTAACATCCAAGAACCCCTCTTTTTGTTTTGACTTGTGTTAGCTACTGTGTGTAGGGAGAGAAAAGCCACTTTCATCATTGTGCTGTGTGGCCTGCCAAACACAGTGGGTGATGAGAACCACATAAATTACGCTGTGCGAGTGGGCGGTCCAGGGAAGTCCTGGTCACCACAAACACTTCGGGTGGTCAGGATCACACAAATTGCGCTGTGGGAGTGGGAGGTGTGCTCTCAGTCTGACCGCCACTTGATGCGCTTCGGGTGATCGATAAGTATCACATAAATTACGCTGTGCTGGGAAAGTGGTGGAATCAGGCCTCTCGGTAGGATCCCACCGAGTGCTCCAGGGGGTAAACAGGTACCCGGACGCGGGATATATACCAGTGACTAGTCACGATGGGCAGTAGTCAGTCCATGAAGAGAGAGGGGGAAGCAGCCCTCTTCAGGGTAAGGACAGCTGCACAACTGATGAAGGTGAGTTTGGGGGGGAAGTCTACAGAACCCCTCAAAAGGTGGAATAAATGGTCGAAGGGTACCAGATGGGAAATTCCCCGGGAAGGTACATTTGACGCATGGAGGTGGGAAAAATTCATCTCTGAATTTGAACCACGGATGCAGGCGTCAGAACTAGAGATCGCACAGCTATGGCTTCACAGGTCAATCCAATTAGGGAGGCAGGGCATACATAAACTGGTGTCTGTCCGGAAGAACCAGGTGATGTATACCTGGCCTCCAGAGGGAATAAAACAGGAGGATCCAGTGTCAGAGGTGGAAGAAGCTCTTTCAGGGCTGACTCTACTAAGGCAGGCAGGATCAGGGTCTGCTGGGGTTCCCCAACAACCAACAGTGGCTGAGATAAGTATAACTGCACCTGTCTCTTCTGTTAGTGACGTCACTCTTGACGTACCTTTCGTGTCTTCTGTCTCTATGCCTCAGCCTCTGCCTCTACCTCTCCCTTCTCCCTGCTTCACCCCAGCTCCTTCTGTTTCCAACTATGAAGCCTTCTCAACAACCGATTTGCAGACTATCTGTGAATCAAGGGGAATAGACACCCGGTTAAAAAACAGGGCGGATTGCATCAAAGCGCTACGAACCACTGATCAGACCCCTGCCCCCCAGCTATACCCTGATCTGAGGGACCTCAAACCTGAAGGTGCAGTAAGCGAGGTGGTTAATCTAAGCCCACCGATGATGCTGGGTCAGCCCTTGCACTCTTCCCGGACCGAGGCCTATCCAGTCAGGGTGCAGCAATTTGAAGGTCCTCCCAATGCACGGGGGGAACGGACTTTAGGGGAACGGGTAGTTTGGCATGTCCCCTTCACCCCGGCAGAGATCCGCACTATTCTGGCTGAGCTCCCGGACTATCGAGTCAATCCGAGAGGATTTGCTCGAATGTTTGGACAAAACCAGTTCAGCTATGGTATGAGCGGGTCAGATTGTGCACAGATCCTACGGGCAAAGGTGGGCATGGAAGTGGCCAGTACAGTGATTGCAGGGTGCTCTATAACCACGCATGAGGAGATGACTTCAGGGGGCAAAGAGTTCTGTACACAGCTAAAGGCAAAGCTTCCAGAAATGTATGGTGCTACCTCTACTACGGACATGATGAAGCTCACCCAGGGTCCTAATGAGGAAAGCGCCTGCTTCTGGCGCCGTCTCAAGCAGACGGCACTGGATGCAGATCTGGAAGTTGGACCTGATGCTCCAACTGAAGGGGTAAAGGTGACCGCGACGCACATTCTGTTGCGGGCCAAATTTTTGGAAGGCATCGATACTAAAATTCGGGAAAGGCTGGTTCTGGCCCGACCCGAATATAATGAGATGTCTATCCCTGCTATCCTTTCCACTCTTGCGGCAATAGAGAGGGAAATGGATAGAAGAAAACAAGACAAGGCCAAAGTTCTTATGTCCCAGACCCCACACGAAAAACCAAGGGATCTGGGTCACAGGAAGGATAGGCCCCCACCCAGGTGCTTCCAGTGCCACCAAACGGGGCACATGAGGAGGAGCTGTCCCCAATTACCTAAAGGTCGGTGGCAGTTCATTCCTGATGAGTCCTCCGCCCCTATGACCACCATGGTAAGTAACTCCTATGAATTCTCATAGGAAGTTGACAAATCGGTGTCGGCCCAGATCCATCTTTTTCTAGAGGAATTAAAATATCCCCTCCCTTGCCTCACTGACACCGGTGCAGCAAGAACGGTCCTGTGAAAACAGGACATCCAAGGCAAGGTACCCCTCTCAGGGGAAAGCCCTCCTAACCCCTACTAACCTCACTATCAAACGATGCACTATTCTTAACCCAGCTTCTCTTCTTCCTGTGTCGGAAGATGAGAAGGGGGTGGAGGACAGCAATGACAGTGCTGAATTTTGCAACACGACTAACAATACTAACACCTCTTCTGCTAACATGTCTTCTTTGTCCACTACTAATCTCTCTTCCAAAGGACACGACTGCATTTCTTTGGTGGAACTGGAGTCAGCGGCGACACACCCCATATCACCCCGAGAGTAGCGGTAAGGTTGAACGTCTTCCGATACCCAAAAACCTTGGCCTGAGTGTCTCCCCATTGCCCTCTATTCCATCCGGAATGCCCCTCGGCAACCACATGGGCTGTCACCCTACGAGGTGTTGTTTGGGGGACCTCCCAAAACAGGGTTGTACTTTCCTCAACAGTTGTTGTCTTTGCATTCACAGCTTACAGGTTATGTGCAATCTCTGCAACGGGAGCTGCAGAAGATACACCATCGGGTTCGCGAATCGCTCCCCGATCCAAATACAATAACAGGTGTTCTTTCTATTGAGCCAGGTGATTGGGTCGTCCTAAAGAAACATCAAAGAACCGGACTCGAGCCACGGTTCACCGGACCATACCAAGTCCAGCTGACGACACCTACCTCACTCAAGCTCGAGGGACGAGACAACTGGGTGCACGCAAGCCACTGCAAGAAGCTTCTCAGCTACACCAGAGAATGAGGGGTGTCATTTTCCTTTTTCTTTTTGTTTGTATGTCTTACATGTGTGTGAACGGAGGAAAAGATGGCAGATACCCCAACCTTTTATTTAAAATGCACCTACGTTTAGCCAGAACCGCCAACAAAACCAACTGTTGGGTATGCTCTAAGCCCCCACCCAGTCATCACATGTCCGCAATGGCCGCTGTTCATGCCCTATATGACATCCGCGTCGGCATGAAAAAGCAAGGGACCCCTGGTCAGCCCCCACGTAGACATTTGTCGGTAGAACTTAATGACACATTTTTAGCAGGTAACATCAGTTTCAGCACCAATATTAGCTCTAGCTCCTGTAGGGCCCTCGTCAGTCCATTATGGGTAACTGGGCAGCTAGGCAGCCCTCAGGTGTGCTTTAACATCAGTTTTGGCACAGGTAACAAGTTTGTTGGGACTACCACCTGCGAGGGAGGTATAACTGTCAATCTGACTAACCAGACTTCCCTTCTGAGTAACCACACTGACCGACCAGACCACGTGTGTTGGAAGGACGGATGTGATGTGCAGACTGAGGGAGCAATCCCCCAGTCTGTGCAACTGTTGCTCAGTGCCAGAGGCCGAACGAGGAACTCTTCCTGCTCTGCTCTGACAGGTCCATACTATTTTCTGTGTGGTTCGGCAGCCTATAGAACATTTCCCCAGAACGCGAAAGGTTCGTGTGCCCTCATAAAGCTAGTCCCCGCATCCTATGTAGTGATGGACCATGAAGAGTTGATGGTCCACAAGAAGGTAAGGATGGCAGGGAGAGTTCGCAGGGAACTGTTCTCTGAGGGCGACCAGGCATGGGCTTGGTTCCCCTCATGGACAGGATGGGGAATAGAACTTATGAAGCGCCTGAACAATTTTTCTGTCATCGTGGATAGTATGTTTAACGAGACCGTAGAGGCTGTCAGAGAAATTGCCCAAGAACAACGGCAGATGGGAATTTTAGTGCTTCAGGAGAAGATGGCCCTCGATTATCTTTTAGCCGCCAAAGGGGGGTTCTGTGAGTTCATCGGAGAGGATTGTTGTACTTGGATAGAAGACACCGATGACAAGGTCCAGGCCCATATGGACAAAGTTAGTGAACTACAGGGAAAAGCTAGAGCTATAGCTAGTGAGGGTTGGAATCCGTTCAAGGGTTTGGGAGGATTGGGAGATTTCCTGTTCTCCATCGGATCTTGGTTGAAGGAAGTGGGAGTGTATATCCTGATGCTTCTCTTTTTCATCTGCCTTTTATATGCCGCGGTGAGATGTTCCTGTTGCCTCATCGACCGTGTAAGCCAAGCTCGGGCAGACGACCACATCTCCATGCCCGCTCCGGGGATCCCACTCCAACCACTGATCGGAGGAAGACCTCACCAACCATCCACCTTCTCTACAGATTACGTCCTGGCTTCCCTCTAATTTATCTCTCTGAAGACCACATTCTCCAAGACCTTCAAGCAAGCTTCAAGCCTCATCATGGTTTGTGTCTGCGATTTGGAAAACTGTCTGGGTCGAGACCAGCCTTGTGTGGCCCCGTCTGCAGGGGCAATTTGAGAATCTGTTGCTGGATCTCCCCAGACCACCGTGGGATCACAAGCTTTATTCATACCACAAGTCTGTTTGTGGTTTTTGCAAGAGCCTTCCTGTAGTGAAGGTTCCAACGCTCTTGAGGATCATCGCTTCAATCAAGCCTGTTTGCGTCGAGTCTGCGTCGGGTCTTGTTGTTTCAGGTACCCCGTGGAGCTTTATTCTCAGGGACAACTACAGGAACTCTTTGAAGTTTGAGACTACACCCATCAAGCTGAAGAAGATCAAGAAGGGACACGAGGAGAATATGATAAAACAGGAGGGAATGTCATGGAAATTTTGTATTGTTGGTCGAACTTTAAATGTGTCATATATTCGTGTTATTCATATGTCTCTCGTGTGGCTTAATTAAAGCTCTGAAGGCTGCAATTGGGCCATGCCATGTACAATGTATGTATTACAGTACTCGGCTTGGTAATGGATGAGATGGCAGATCTGCGCTTATAGACCGGCGTGTATACCACCACGGCATTCCATGCGAATGCTGCTGTCAGTAGACCGTGGGCCTGTATCCACATATCAGCAGCATGGTACCACGTGGGCTTCATAACGCAATGCGCAAGCGGTGTGAACTCCACGTGTAGGCTTATGCATATCTTACAACCCATTACTAATCTGAACTGTATCTCGGATGGATGTGTTTTAATAAAGATCGTATCGGGCCCATCCAGGTACAGACTGATATTTTTAGGGAGTGCTTGTGCAGAGAATTTTACATACCAATAGAAGCTAGTAGGACAGGAAATATGACCTCAGATGGCTCATAGGGGGGAAGGGGAGGAAGTCTGCTGACCTCAGAAGGTTCATGGGGGAGGACCAGTGATAGATAATAGCAAAGGCTATGCTCCAATTGGAATGTATATCCTCTGTATAGGTACTCCCCATTGCATTGTTCGGTGGGAGGGATTGACTTTATTCATGTGGGGGGCATGTGTGTATTCTTAATAAAACAGAGAGCTGAGCCTAAAATCAGCCCTTATGTGAGTTGCAACCAGCCTTAGAGTGTCGTGTGATCATTCCAGGGTAACGGAGCTCCATCACCCACAAATTCAACAGAACCAAAGTATTTGGATGGGCAGGAATCGTGTAGTTTGGCTGCAGTCGTGGTAAGCGAGATTCGCACAGCTTTATGGGGGATTTCTGCGCATCCAACTGCGAGTACTCACGGTAAGGAGAAATTCGTTAAAGCGAATTTCCAAGACAGGGCCACAGAACTGTTACTTAGGGCCACAGAAACGTTATTAGGGCCACAGAATTGTTACTCAGGGACAGACAGAATTGTTACTGAGTGCCAGAGAATTGTTACTTAGGGCCACAGAAACGTTAGTTAGGGCCACAGAATTGTTACTCAGGGACAGACACAGAATTGTTACAGAGGGCCACAGAACTGTTACTTAGGGCCACAGAAACGTTAGTAAGGGCCACAGAATTGTTACTCAGGGACAGACACAGAATTGTTACTGAGGGCCACAGAACTGTTACTTAGGGCCACAGAAACGTTATTAGGGCCACAGAATTGTTACTCAGGGACAGACAGAATTGTTACTGAGTGCCAGAGAATTGTTACTTAGGGCCACAGAAACGTTAGTTAGGGCCACAGAATTGTTACTCAGGGACAGACAGAATTGTTACTGAGGGCCACAGAACTGTTACTTAGGACCACAGAAACGTTATTAGGGCCACAGAATTGTTACTCAGGGACAGACAGAATTGTTACTGAGTGCCAGAGAATTGTTACTTAGGGCCACAGAAACGTTAGTTAGGGCCACAGAATTGTTACTCAGGGACAGACACAGAATTGTTACTGAGGGCCACAGAACTGTTACTTAGGGCCACAGAAACGTTAGTTAGGGCCACAGAATTGTTACTCAGGGACAGACACAGAATTGTTACTGAGGGACACAGAACTGTTACTTAGGGCCACAGAAACGTTAGTTAGGGCCACAGAATTGTTACTCAGGGACAGACACAGAATTGTTACTGAGGGCCACAGAATTGTTACTTAGGGCCACAGAAACGTTACTCAGGGACACAGAATTGTTACTGAGGGCCACAGAACTGTTACTTAGGGCCACAGAAACGTTAGTTAGGGCCACAGAATTGTTACTCAGGGACAGACACAGAATTGTTACTGAGGGCCACAGAATTGTTACTTAGGGCCACAGAAACGTTACTCAGGGACACAGAATTGTTACTGAGGGCCACAGAACCGTTACTTAGGGCCAGAGAATTGTTACTCAGGGACAGACACAGAATTGTTACTCAGGGACACAGAATTGTTACTGAGGGCCACAGAACCGTTACTTAGGGCCACAGAAACATTACTCAGGGACACAGAATTGTTACTGAGGGCCACATAACCGTTACTTAGGGCCACAGAAACGTTACTCAGGGACACAGAATTGTTACTGAGGGCCACATAACCGTTACTTAGGGCCACAGAATTGTTACTCAGGGACAGACACAGAATTGTTACTGAGGGCCACAGAACCATTACTTAGGGCCACAGAATTGTTACTCAGGGACACAGAATTGTTACTGAGGGCCACAGAACTGTTACTTAGGGCCACAGAATTGTTACTCGGACAGACACAGAATTGTTACTCAGGGACACAGAATTGTTACTGAGGGCCACAGAACCGTTACTTAGGGCCACATAAACGTTAATCAGGGACACAGAATTGTTACTGAGGGCCACAGAACCGTTACTTAGGGCCACAGAATTGTTACTCAGGGACAGACACAGAATTGTTTCTTGAGGGACACAGAATTGTTACTGAGGGCCACAGAACCGTTACTTAGGGCCACAGAAACGTTAATCAGGGACACAGAATTGTTACTGAGGGCCACAGAACCGTTACTTAGGGCCACAGAATTGTTACTCAGGGACAGACACAGAATTGTTTCTTGAGGGACACAGAATTGTTACTGAGGGCCACAGAACCGTTACTTAGGGCCACAGAAACGTTAATCAGGGACACAGAATTGTTACTGAGGGCCACAGAACCGTTACTTAGGGCCACAGAATTGTTACTCAGGGACAGACACAGAATTGTTTCTTGAGGGACACAGAATTGTTACTGAGGGCCACAGAACCGTTACTCAGGGACACAGAATTGTTACTGAGGGCCACATAACCGTTACTTAGGGCCACAGAAACGTTACTCAGGGACACAGAATTGTTACTGAGGGACAGACACAGAATTGTTACTGAGGGCCACAGAACCGTTACTTAGGGCCACAGAATTGTTACTCAGGGACACAGAATTGTTACTGAGGGCCACATAACTGTTACCTAGGGCCACAGAATTGTTACTCGGACAGACACAGAATTGTTACTCAGGGACACAGAATTGTTACTGAGGGCCACAGAACCGTTACTTAGGGCCACATAAACGTTAATCAGGGACACAGAATTGTTACTGAGGGCCACAGAACCGTTACTTAGGGCCACAGAATTGTTACTCAGGGACAGACACAGAATTGTTTCTTGAGGGACACAGAATTGTTACTGAGGGCCACAGAACCGTTACTTAGGGCCACAGAAACGTTAATCAGGGACACAGAATTGTTACTGAGGGCCACAGAACCGTTACTTAGGGCCACATAAACGTTAATCAGGGACACAGAATTGTTACTGGGGGCCACAGAACCGTTACTTAGGGCCACAGAATTGTTACTCAGGGACAGACACAGAATTGTTTCTTGAGGGACACAGAATTGTTACTGAGGGCCACAGAACCGTTACTTAGGGCCACAGAAACGTTAATCAGGGACACAGAATTGTTACTGAGGGCCACAGAACCGTTACTTAGGGCCACAGAATTGTTACTCAGGGACAGACACAGAATTGTTTCTTGAGGGACACAGAATTGTTACTGAGGGCCACAGAACCGTTACTTAGGGCCACAGAAACGTTAATCAGGGACACAGAATTGTTACTGAGGGCCACAGAACCGTTACTTAGGGCCACAGAATTGTTACTCAGGGACAGACACAGAATTGTTACTGAGGGACACAGAATTGTTACTGAGGGCCACAGAACCGTTACTTAGGGCCACAGAATTGTTACTCAGGGACACAGAATTGTTACTGAGGGCCACAGAACCGTTACTTAGGGCCACAGAAACGTTACTCAGGGACACAGAATTGTTACTGAGGGCCACAGAACTGTTACTGAGGGCCACAGAATTGTTACTCGGACAGACACAGAATTGTTACTCAGGGACACAGAATTGTTACTGAGGGCCACAGAACCGTTACTTACGGCCACATAAACGTTAATCAGGGACACAGAATTGTTACTGAGGGCCACAGAACCGTTACTTAGGGCCACATAAACGTTAATCAGGGACACAGAATTGTTACTGAGGGCCACAGAACCGTTACTTAGGGCCACAGAATTGTTACTCAGGGACAGACACAGAATTGTTTCTTGAGGGACACAGAATTGTTACTGAGGGCCACAGAACCGTTACTTAGGGCCACATAAACGTTAATCAGGGACACAGAATTGTTACTGAGGGCCACAGAACCGTTACTTAGGGCCACAGAATTGTTACTCAGGGACAGACACAGAATTGTTTCTTGAGGGATACAGAATTGTTACTGAGAGCCACAGAACCGTTACTTAGGGCCACAGAAACGTTAATCAGGGACACAGAATTGTTACTGAGGGCCACAGAACCGTTACTTAGGGCCACAGAATTGTTACTCAGGGACAGACACAGAATTGTTTCTTGAGGGACACAGAATTGTTACTGAGGGCCACAGAACCGTTACTTAGGGCCACAGAAACGTTAATCAGGGACACAGAATTGTTACTGAGGGCCACATAACCGTTACTTAGGGCCACAGAATTGTTACTCAGGGACAGACACAGAATTGTTACTGAGGGACACAGAATTGTTACTGAGGGCCACAGAACCGTTATTTAGGGCCACAGAATTGTTACTCAGGGACACAGAATTGTTACTGAGGGCCACAGAACCGTTAATTAGGGCCACAGAATTGTTACTCAGGGACACAGAATTGTTACTCAGGGCCACAGAACTGTTACTTAGGGCCACATAATTGTTACTCGGACAGACACAGAATTGTCACTCAGGGACACAGAATTGTTACTGAGGGCCACAGAACCGTTACTTAGGGCCACATAAACGTTAATCAGGGACACAGAATTGTTACTGAGGGCCACAGAACCGTTACTTAGGGCCACAGAATTGTTACTCAGGGACAGACACATAATTGTTTCTTGAGGGACACAGAATTGTTACTGAGGGCCACAGAACCGTTACTTAGTGCCACAGAAACGTTAATCAGGGACACAGAATTGTTACTGAGGGCCACAGAACCGTTACTTAGGGCCACATAAACGTTAATCAGGGACAGACACAGAATTGTTACTGAGGGACACAGAATTGTTACTGAGGGCCACAGAACCGTTACTTAGGGCCACAGAATTGTTACTCAGGGACACAGAATTGTTACTGAGGGCCACAGAACCGTTACTTAGGGCCACAGAATTGTTACTCAGGGACAGACACAGAATTGTTACTCAGGGACACAGAATTGTTACTCAGGGACACAGAATCGTTGAATTAAAGAGTATGTCAGACAACATGCAGAGGAGTGGCAGAGGAGGCAATGTTTTAGGAGCGAGCAGATGTGGCAGCAGAGGAAGGGGTCGAGGCAGCACTATTCGCAGCCAGAGGCCAGTGCTCCCGGTGTCATCCAGTGGTCGTGTCTCCACCGACAACCCTGCCGTCATCGATTGGTTGGCTCGGTCGTCTTCCTCTTCCCAGGTCACCTCTGACACCTACAGCCAACGGTCGGTGGGTACGTCAGACACAACCGTTAGTTGGCATGGCCCGGGAGCAAGCCCACTGAAATCACGTGTCCTCTACCTGCCCCTGTCCTTTGGTGTTCCCTCACCAAGCGAAGTATCGCATGCTGTGGGCTCAGCCCCACTGTACAGTGAGGAAGAGCTAACAGAGGGCGGTCAGGAATGGGGGGAGACATCCGCCTTTTCAGCAGCCAGGCAAAGAAGTACTGGCGAGGAGAGTGGCTCGGTAGCCGGTCTAGAGACAGGTCTGTCTCCTGACCCAGACGCAGCCGAGGGGGCTAGTAGTGAGGCGGAGACCGTACTTGATGATGAGGAGGTTGATCGCACTTGGCTGCCTCGTCGTCATCAGGTAATTTCTTCCGCATCATCAGGAGAAGAGGGTGCCAGCTTGGCAGTGAGCGAAACAGTCGGTGGGTTGCCCAGGAGGCAGCAAGGTCGCATCAGTGTCAGTGGAGCCAAACAGCCACGGAGTAGAGCACCAGCTCCACTGCAGCCTACCACCACGGCCAGTAGTGGTGCCGGTGCGCACGGAGGAAGTAGCAGTCAGCCAGTGAGGAGTAGCGGGGGCAAAGTTTCCTACTCGGTGGTGTGGCAATTTTTCGTCAAGCCGCCCGAGGAAGTAAACGTAGCCGTATGTCGACTATGTGGCCAGAAAGTCAAGCGTGGCCAGGGGGCCCATGTTGGGACTACAGCGTTGCGTCAGCATATGCAGCGTCGCCATTCGGTGGCCTGGGAAAACCGTGATAAAGATACGGCGGTTCTGCCTGCCCCAGCCCCCGCTCCATCACCCGCTCCGTTACTTGCTCCGTCACCCGACGTCGTCAATCGCCCTCTATCAGCCAGTCAAGGCTCCAACACCTCTGCTGAGGGGAGTTGTCGCTCGTTGGCATCTTCCGCTCGTTCAGATGCTCCTTCTCCTGCTACTCCTCTTCTCGGATTCCGTCAGCAGTCTTTCTTGGAATCCGTTTCCAAGAGACAACAGTTTGCGAGCACGCACCCGACGGTGCAAAAGCTGAACGTCCTCCTGTCCAAGTTGCTGGTGCTGCAGTCCCTCCCTTTCCAAGTGGTGGACTCAGCACCTTTCCGAGAAATGATGGCTTGTGCCGCGCCGCGGTGGAGAGTGCCAAGCCGTCATTTCTTCGCCAAAAAGGCAGTGCCAGCCCTGCATTCACATGTAGAAGAGATGGTGGGCCAGTCTTTGAGCATGTCGGTCTCTGCCAAAGTGCACGGCAGCGCCGACGTGTGGAGCTGTAACTACGGTCAGGGACAGTACATGTCATTTACGGCCCACTGGGTGAATGTGGTGCCGGCACAGCCGCACCAGCAACTTGGACAGGTCACGACGCTTTTGCCTCCACGTTTGCACGTCCTTGGTCCAGCAAACATGTCCGCCTCTACCACCTCTTCTTCCGCCGTGTCCTCAGCCGCCACCCCCGTGCCAAGTCCCATTACCCGACCGGCATATCACATGTGCAGGGCGCAACGGTGTCACGCTGTGCTGCACCTGGTATGCCTTGGCGAACGTAGTCACACAGGGGAGGAACTTCTGAGTGTAATGAACAGAGAAATCGACAGATGGCTGTCTCCGCGCAAACTGAAAATCGGAACCATGTTGACCGACAACGGAAAGAACATGGTGTCTGCTCTGCGTCAAGGAAGGTTGTGCCATGCGCCATGCATGGCTCACGTGTTCAATCTGGTTGTCAAGCGGTTCCTAAAATCCACCATCCCACTGCAAGACATCCTTAAAATGTCACGTAAACTGTGCATGCATTTCAGCCATTCCTACACCGCAAAGAACACCCTCATTGAGCTGCAGCGGCAGAACGGAATTCCACAGGATCGCCTGATCTGCGACGTTGCAACAAGGTGGAATTCAACCCTACACATGTTAGACCGCCTTTACGAGCAGCGAAAGGCCATCACCGATTTCCTGATGTTACAAGCGGATAAAGGTACTCCCCTGTGTAACTTCGATGTCAGCCATTGGCAGCTCATGCGTGACACCTGCCGCTTGCTCAGGCCCTTTGAGGAGGCCACGCTATTCGTGAGTCGGCAGGATTATGGGATGAACGACGTCATTCCTCTGTTGCACGTCCTGGAACAAATGCTGTTAACAATGGCTGGTCAGGGTGCGGTAGACGTGGCGCACAGATCTCAACGCCACATGACCCCTGTGGGGCCAGGACAGGAAGAAGAGGAGGAGGTAGAGGAGGACATTTGTGCTCAGGAATTATTGAGTGAAATGGGTGGTTTTTCCACTCAGCGGACAGGAGTGGAGGAGCAGGAGCATCTGGGAGAGGAGGAGGAGGAGGAGACAGAGGACCCAGACGCACCGTGGCAGTATGCTGTGGAGATGGAGGCAGGGAGTCCCTCGCATTCCTTGGCGCAAATGGCCCATAGCATGCTCGGTTGCTTGCGTAGCGACAGCCGAATAATAACCATCAGACAGAGGGATGACTTTTGGCTGTCCACCTTGTTGGACCCTCGCTATCGTTCCAAAATGGTGGCCTTTTTCACACCTGCTGAGAGGGAGGCCAAAATTACGTACTATAAAAACCACCTATGTAGTCAGTTGGTCTCTGCCTTTGTGCGCCAACGTCCATCCTCAGACACTGTGGGCCCTGTGCGCTCGCGTTCCGCTGCCATGGCAGCAGGGGAGGGGTGGGGTGGTAGGAGCAGTGGCAGCTCCACCAGCAGCGGCTGCCTCAGTCTGCAGTCGATGATGAGTAGCTTTCTTCACCAGCGCAGTGAGGAAACTACTAACCAGCCGCAGCAGCAGCAGCAGCATCAGGTGGACCTGGAGCAGGAGCTCAAACAACAGGCTTGGGCCTACTTGGACAGCACCCTGCCAACCGAGGTAGACAATCCCCTTGACTACTGGGCAACAAAACTTGACCTTTGGCCCCAACTAGCTGAATTTGCCCTTGAAAGGCTGTCATGCCCGGCCAGTAGCGTGGCATCGGAGCGCGTGTTTAGTGCGGCAGGAGGTATTGTAACTCCGCGGAGGACACGACTGTCCACCCAAAGTGTGGAGAGACTCACGTTTGTGAAAATGAATCAGGCGTGGATTAGTCTGGATTTCAAACCACCAGTTCCTGACACAACTGACTAAATCCGCCATGAATCATGCCCCTGCCATGTGCCACTTTCAGGTCTCCTCACACACTGCTGGTGTGTTCCATTTTTTGTCATAGGGTGCTGGCAGATTACGGGCCTCCCATTGCTGCTGTCTCCATCGCCACACTCTGCCATGTGCCACATTCAGGTCTCTTCACACTGCTGTTGTGTTGAATTTTTTGACATAGGGTGCTGGCAGATTACGGGCCTCCCATAGCTGCTGCCAGGCCCCTAATCTGCCATGGGCCCCTATATACCGCCTCCTCATGCTGCTGCCAAGTCCAGAGTCTCTCATGGGTCCCTGTACGGCCTCCCATTGCTGCTGTCTCCATCGCCACACTCTGCCATGTGCCACATTCAGGTCTCTTCACACTGCTGGTGTGTTGAATTTTTTGACATAGGGTGCTGGCAGATTACGGGCCTCCCATAGCTGCTGCCAGGCCCCTAATCTGCCATGGGCCCCTATATACCGCCTCCTCATGCTGCTGCCAAGTCCAGAGTCTCTCATGGGTCCCTGTACGGCCTCCCATTGCTGCTGTCTCCATCGCCACACTCTGCCATGTGCCACTTTCAGGTCTCTTCACACTGCTGGTGTGTTGAATTTTTTGACATAGGGTGCTGGCAGATTACGGGCCTCCCATTGCTGCTGCCAGGCCCGTAATCTGCCATGGGCCCCTGTACCGCCTCTTCATGCTGCTGCCAGGTCCAGAGTGTCGCATGGGTCCCTGTACGGCCTCCCATTGCTGCTGCCAGGAGGCAGCAGGGTCGCAGCAGTGTCAGTGGAGGCAAACGGCCACGGAGTAGAGCACCAGCTCCACTGCAGCCTACCACCACGGCCAGTAGTGGTGCCGGTGTGCACGGAGGAAGTAGCAGTCAGCCAGTGAGGAGTAGCGGAGGCAAAGTTTCCTACTCTGCGGTGTGGCAATTTTTCGTCAAGCCGCCCGAGGAAGTAAACGTAGCCGTATGTCGACTATGTGGCCAGAAAGTCAAGCGTGGCCAGGGGGCCCATGTTGGGACTACAGCGTTGCGTCAGCATATGCAGCGTCACCATTCGGTGGCCTGGGAAAACCGTGATAAAGATACGGCGGTTCTGCCTGCCCCAGCCCAGGGTTCCATTTTGTCATAGGGTGCTGGCAGATTACAGGCCTCCCATAGGTGCCGCCAGGCCCCAAATCGGCCATGGGCCCCCGTACCGCCTGGTCACGCTGCTGCTGGGCCCACAGTGTGACCTGGGTCCCTGTACGGCCTCCCATTGCTTCCACTCTGCCATGTGCCACTTTGAAATCTCCTCACACTCCTGCGGTTGTCCATTTTGTCATAGGTTGCTGGCAGATTACAGGCCTTCCATAGGTGCCGCCAGGCCCCAAATCGGCCATGGGCCCCCGTACCGCCTGGTCACGCTGCTGCTGGTCCCACAGTGTGACCTGGGTCCCTGTACGGCCTCCCATTGCTTCCACTCTGCCATGTGCCACTTTGAAATCTCCTCACACTCCTGCGGTTGTCCATTTTGTCATAGGTTGCTGGCAGATTACAGGCCTTCCATAGGTGCCACCAGGCCCCAAATCGGCCATGGGCCCCCGTACCGCCTGGTCAGGCTGCTGCTGAGCCCACAGTGTGACCTGGGTCCTTGTACGGCCTCCCATTGCTTCCACTCTGCCATGTGCCACTTTGAAATCTCCTCACACTCCTGCGGTTGTCCATTTTGTCATAGGTTGCTGGCAGATTACAGGCCTTCCATAGGTGCCGCCAGGCCCCAAATCAGCCATGGGCCCCCGTACCGCCTGGTCACGCTGCTGCTGGGCCCACAGTGTGACCTGGATCCCTGTACGGCCTCCCATTGCTTCCACTCTGCCATGTGCCACTTTGAGGTCTCCTCACACTCCTGTGCTTTTCCATTTTGACATAGGTTGCTGGCAGATTACAGGCCTTCCATAGGTGCCGCCAGGCCCAAAATCGGCTATGGGCCCCCGTACCGCCTGGTCACGCTGCTGCTGGGCCCACAGTGTGACCTGGGTCCCTGTACGGCCTCCCATTGCTTCCACTCTGCCATGTGCCACTTTGAAATCTCCTCACACTCCTGCGGTTGTCCATTTTGTCATAGGTTGCTGGCAGATTAGCGGCCTTCCATAGGTGCCGCCAGGCCCCATATCGGCCATGGGCCCCCGTACCGCCTGGTCACGCTGCTGCTGGGCCCACAGTGTGACCTGGGTCCCTGTACGGCCTCCCATTGCTTCCACTCTGCCATGTGCCACTTTGAGGTCTCCTCACACTCCTGTGCTTTTCCATTTTGACATAGGTTGCTGGCAGATTACAGGCCTTCCATAGGTGCCACCAGGCCCCAAATCGGCCATGGGCCCCCGTACCGCCTGGTCACGCTGCTGCTGAGCCCACAGTGTGACCTGGGTCCCTGTACGGCCTCCCATTGCTTCCACTCTGCCATGTGCCACTTTGAAATCTCCTCACACTCCTGCGGTTGTCCATTTTGTCATAGGTTGCTGGCAGATTACAGGCCTTCCATAGGTGCCGCCAGGCCCCAAATCGGCCATGGGCCCCCGTACCGCCTGGTCACGCTGCTGCTGGTCCCACAGTGTGACCTGGGTCCCTGTACGGCCTCCCATTGCTTCCACTCTGCCATGTGCCACTTTGAAATCTCCTCACACTCCTGCGGTTGTCCATTTTGTCATAGGTTGCTGGCAGATTACAGGCCTTCCATAGGTGCCACCAGGCCCCAAATCGGCCATGGGCCCCCGTACCGCCTGGTCACGCTGCTGCTGAGCCCACAGTGTGACCTGGGTCCCTGTACGGCCTCCCATTGCTTCCACTCTGCCATGTGCCACTTTGAAATCTCCTCACACTCCTGCGGTTGTCCATTTTGTCATAGGTTGCTGGCAGATTACAGGCCTTCCATAGGTGCCGCCAGGCCCCAAATCGGCCATGGGCCCCCGTACCGCCTGGTCACGCTGCTGCTGGTCCCACAGTGTGACCTGGGTCCCTGTACGGCCTCCCATTGCTTCCACTCTGCCATGTGCCACTTTGAAATCTCCTCACACTCCTGCGGTTGTCCATTTTGTCATAGGTTGCTGGCAGATTACAGGCCTTCCATAGGTGCCACCAGGCCCCAAATCGGCCATGGGCCCCCATACCGCCTGGTCACGCTGCTGCTGAGCCCACAGTGTGACCTGGGTCCCTGTACGGCCTCCCATTGCTTCCACTCTGCCATGTGCCACTTTGAAATCTCCTCACACTCCTGCGGTTGTCCATTTTGTCATAGGTTGCTGGCAGATTACAGGCCTTCCATAGGTGCCGCCATGTCCCATATCGGCCATGGGCCCCCGTACCGCCTGGTCATGCTGCTGCTGGGCCCACAGTGTGACCTGGGTCCCTGTACGGCCTCCCATTGCTTCCACTCTGCCATGTGCCACTTTGAAATCTCCTCACACTCCTGCGGTTGTCCATTTTGTCATAGGTTGCTGGCAGATTACAGGCCTTCCATAGGTGCCGCCAGGCCCCATATCGGCCATGGGCCCCCGTACCGCCTGGTCACGCTGCTGCTGAGCCCACAGTGTGACCTGGGTCCCTGTACGGCCTCCCATTGCTTCCACTCTTCCATGTGCCACTTTGAGGTCTCCTCACACTCCTGCGGTTTTCCATTTTGTCATAGGTTGCTGGCAGATTAGCGGCCTTCCATAGGTGCCGCCAGGCCCCATATCGGCCATGGGCCCCCGTACCGCCTGGTCACGCTGCTGCTGGTCCCACAGTGTGACCTGGGTCCCTGTAGGGCCTCCCATTGCTTCCACTCTGCCATGTGCCACTTTGAAATCTCCTCACACTCCTGCGGTTTTCCATTTTGTCATAGGTTGCTGGCAGATTAGCGGCCTTCCATAGGTGCCGCCAGGCCCCATATCGGCCATGGGCCCCCGTACCGCCTGGTCACGCTGCTGCTGGTCCCACAGTGTGACCTGGGTCCCTGTACGGCCTCCCATTGCTCCCACTCTGCCATGTGCCACTTTGAGGTCTCCTCACACTCCTGCGGTTTTCCATTTTGTCATAGGTTGCTGGCAGATTAGCGGCCTTCCATAGGTGCCGCCAGGCCCCATATCGGCCATGGGCCCCCGTACCGCCTGGTCACGCTGCTGCTGAGCCCACAGTGTGACCTGTGTCCCTGTGCGGCCTCCCATTGCTTCCACTCTGCCATGTGCCACTTTGAAATCTCCTCACACTCCTGCGGTTGTCCATTTTGTCATAGGTTGCTGGCAGATTACAGGCCTTCCATAGGTGCCGCCAGGCCCCAAATCGGCCATGGGCCCCCGTACCGCCTGGTCACGCTGCTGCTGGGCCCACAGTGTGACCTGGGTCCCTGTACGGCCTCCCATTGCTTCCACTCTGCCATGTGCCACTTTGAGGTCTCCTCACACTCCTGTGCTTTTCCATTTTGACATAGGTTGCTGGCAGATTACAGGCCTTCCATAGGTGCCGCCAGGCCCCAAATCGGCCATGGGCCCCCGTACCGCCTGGTCACGCTGCTGCTGGTCCCACAGTGTGACCTGGGTCCCTGTACGGCCTCCCATTGCTCCCACTCTGCCATGTGCCACTTTGAGGTCTCCTCACACTCCTGCTTTTTTCCATTTTGTCATAGGTTGCTGGCAGATTAGCGGCCTTCCATAGGTGCCGCCAGGCCCCATATCGGCCATGGGCCCCTGTACCGCCTGGTCACGCTGCTGCTGAGCCCACAGTGTGACCTGGGTCCCTGTACCGCCTCCCATTGCTCCCACTCTGCCATGTGCCACTTTGAGGTCTCCTCACACTCCTGCGGTTTTCCATTTTGTCATAGGTTGCTGGCAGATTAGCGGCCTTCCATAGGTGCCGCCAGGCCCCATATCGGCCATGGGCCCCCGTACCGCCTGGTCACGCTGCTGCTGGTCCCACAGTGTGACCTGGGTCCCTGTACGGCCTCCCATTGCTTCCACTCTGCCATGTGCCACTTTGAAATCTCCTCACACTCCTGCGGTTGTCCATTTTGTCATAGGTTGCTGGCAGATTACAGGCCTTCCATAGGTGCCGCCAGGCCCCATATCGGCCATGGGCCCCCGTACCGCCTGGTCACGCTGCTGCTGAGCCCACAGTGTGACCTGGGTCCCTGTACCGCCTCCCATTGCTTCCACTCTGCCATGTGCCACTTTGAAATCTCCTCACACTCCTGCGGTTGTCCATTTTGTCATAGGTTGCTGGCAGATTACAGGCCTTCCATAGGTGCCGCCAGGCCCCAAATCGGCCATGGGCCCCCGTACCGCCTGGTCACGCTGCTGCTGGTCCCACAGTGTGACCTGGGTCCCTGTACGGCCTCCCATTGCTTCCACTCTGCCATGTGCCACTTTGAAATCTCCTCACACTCCTGCGGTTGTCCATTTTGTCATAGGTTGCTGGCAGATTAGCGGCCTTCCATAGGTGCCACCAGGCCCCAAATCGGCCATGGGCCCCCGTACCGCCTGGTAACGCTGCTGCTGAGCCCACAGTGTGACCTGGGTCCCTGTACGGCCTCCCATTGCTTCCACTCTGCCATGTGCCACTTTGAAATCTCTTCACACTCCTGCGGTTGTCCATTTTGTCATAGGTTGCTGGCAGATTACAGGCCTTCCATAGGTGCCGCCAGGCCCCAAATCGGCCATGGGCCCCCGTACCGCCTGGTCACGCTGCTGCTGGGCCCACAGTGTGACCTGGGTCCCTGTACGGCCTCCCATTGCTTCCACTCTGCCATGTGCCACTTTGAGGTCTCCTCACACTCCTGTGCTTTTCCATTTTGACATAGGTTGCTGGCAGATTACAGGCCTTCCATAGGTGCCGCTAGGCCCCAAATCGGCCATGGGCCCCCGTACCGCCTGGTCACGCTGCTGCTGGTCCCACAGTGTGACCTGGGTCCCTGTACGGCCTCCCATTGCTCCCACTCTGCCATGTGCCACTTTGAGGTCTCCTCACACTCCTGCGGTTTTCCATTTTGTCATAGGTTGCTGTATGGCCTCCCATTGCTGCTGCCTCCACCGCCACACTGTGGCTCCAAACACTGGTTTTGGCCCCGTGACTGGCCAAATGAGTGAAGTGTGCGGTGATTCTAAGATCGACGGCACTCATCTGCATGTCATACTGACTGACAGTATTATTTCTCTTCCCCAGCAGACTCCAAGGGCATTTAAATTAAAGGTACAGTGTTCTGCACTAATATTAAGTCTCTCTGAAGCCTAGAAACACCCTTTTTTAAGTTAAATTCACAGCGAATTTATTCGACTCGAATCGAATATTGTCCACGAATTCGCCGAATCAGTCGAATCGAATTTTTCATTTCTTCGCTCATCTCTAGTCAATATCTTTGATCACATTAGTACAGCGTCCTCAAAAACACAGCGTTAGCAGGATCAGCCCCGGCACCTGCCAACACCTGGGTTTAGCCCCTACACTTAGCCCCCCTTCTCCCCCAGCAAGTGCAGTGTCAGTAGGTTACTATCACTTGATACATTGCACACAAAACCGCAGTGTTCGCAGAATCAGGCCTGATCTCTGTTAGCACTTGCCGGTAAACTTTGATGACTCTCATATGCAGCAGAGTGCCAGTACTAGTGCCACGCTACCTTTTGGTGAACTGGCAAGCACCAGTGGCCTAGTACATCCTGGTCTTTAACATACCTCTTAGATTGTAAGCTCCCAGTATCAGGCCCTCCTAACCCTCTTGTATTTAACTGTATTGTTGCTGTATTGTCTCCCGTTATATTGTAAAGTGCTGAGCAAACTTTTGGCGCCATAAATCCTGTATATATTAATAATAATACCAGCACTGCAGTATGACTTGGTGACGTGGCGAGTCCCATAAGTGCAGTACAAGCTGGTGAGGTGGCGAGCACAAGTAGTGTCCCACAACCACCAAGAATTCGCACACAGACCCGTAGAGCCCCTAATATCCTTCCGGATGTGCTTGCAAATCCCGATTGGCAGCCCACAAATTCTGCAGCACCCGTACTTCCCCCATTCACTGCCCAACCTGGAATTCAGGTGGAAATAGAAAATGTAACTCCTCCCCTTGATTTTTGGAGCTGTTTTTCACAGATGATCTGTATACATTGATTGTGGATCAAAGCAATTTATATGCACAACAATTTATCGCCGCCAACCAAAATTCAAACCTTGCCAGACCAGTCGCATGGAAATCTACTATGGTTTCCAAATTTACTTTTTTTGGGCCTAACCCTCAACATGGGCATTCATTCATCATATGCTGTGTTCTCTGCTGCCATGGCCAGGCATAGATATGAGAGTATAATGTGTTTTATGCATGACTATTGCACCAGAGATAGGCTCGTCCACTTCCCCATTACCACCATTACCGTTCCGCACCAACCCCCTTCCCCTTAACCAATTATACTAACAAAAGACATAACACCAATTTTGGAGTAAATGGCCAACATGGCCTTTTATTAACAACTCAAGTTACAATACACCAACCATTCCTTATAACAGAAACCCACAGAATTGTTGTTGGTCTTCGAAGGCACCCCAAAACGATCCGAAATGCACCTGCGGACAACCATATACACTAGGCCTCCAGCCGCAACCAACCA
This sequence comes from Staurois parvus, assembly GCF_062004578.1. Lineage (NCBI taxonomy): Eukaryota > Metazoa > Chordata > Amphibia > Anura > Ranidae > Staurois > Staurois parvus. The sequence goes on from NW_028319048.1 coordinate 290,440, forward strand.
GCTCGGAGACAACCATACAGTCCGCAGTGCAGCACCACCACCTTCCAGTTAAACCTTGGTTAACTGGGAATGTCCCCGGGCATCCCATACCACGGATGGGTCCCACACCATTGTTGTTTACCTTCCAAATAAGAACCGCCTCCAAAGACCAACAACCGCCCATGAACCAAGATAATCCCCCCCTCTACCTGGAGGGACCCAAAACTCACCCAAACAGGGAGGGCGGGAGGTAAGCTCACACTCTTGCCGTCCAGCTAACTGACGCCCCCTCACAGAACCTCCCACCCTAAGGTGCAGCAAAACCCCACCTACACCAACCTCTACCAATCAGCTACCCTCCACTAACAATAACAAATCCCCCTGGAGCTACCTTAACCCTTTCTGCTCTTCCTTCCCCCACTCTGGGCCTAGTCATGTATGCCCTGCGCTATTTCTTCTTTCTTTCGCTACGGGCATTTCTTGACTATTGCACCAGAGATAGGCTCGTCCACTTCCCCATTACCACCATTACCGTTCCGCACCAACCCCCTTCCCCTTAACCAATTATACTAACAAAAGACATAACACCAATTTTGGAGTAAATGGCCAACATGGCCTTTTATTAACAACTCAAGTTACAATACACCAACCATTCCTTATAACAGAAACCCACAGAATTGTTGTTGGTCTTCAAAGGTACCCCAAAACGATCCGAAATGCACCTGCGGACAACCATATACACTAGGCCTCCAGCCGCAACCAACCAGCTCGGAGACAACCATACCGTCCGCAGTGCAGCACCACCACCTTCCAGTTAAACCTTGGTTAACTGGGAATGTCCCCGGGCATCCCATACCACGGATGGGTCCCACACCATTGTTGTTTACCTTCCAAATAAGAACCGCCTCCAAAGACCAACAACTGCCACAGCACGCTGGGTAAGCCCTTACCCATATGTGCCATGCCACAAACGAACAGCCCGCTGTATGCCATCCTGCAGATCCAGGGCCTATAAAGCCGATCCAACCGCATTCAAATGCACCCCATCGCACCTGAGATACCGCCAAGTATCCACCTCCAACTCCAAGTGCCGGACCACCAACCCCCCATAGTGACCAAAGAAACGCCCCACCTCTCTGTTAACCTTGATCCGAGCTTTGTTGAGCCTCTCCACCGACCGCACCCAACGCCAAGAGGTACGGGCGACAATGTCGGACCACACCACCACCATCCCCGGATAAGCCCGCCGCAACTGAAGAAAGTCCAGCTTGACATCTCGCACCAGCTCCCACACAGCGTGCCTGAAAAAACACCCCTGCCTCACTGGACGACGGGACAAAAATTGCACTGGGCACACCAGCGAAGCCGGAAGAACGAAAAAACGCACCCGACCACCACGTCCCAATTGGTCCGTCTTAGACCGACGTACCAGCACCTCCACCCATTCACCGGAGCACCTGACCTCATCCACCAATAACCCCCCAAGAACCGAGTTGGACGGACTAACAAGCTCCCAAATACGCAACGCCCCAAAAAAGGCCACCGCAAAAGCCGCCCGAAATAAGCACACCTCAAAGTACGAAGAACACACAGACCACAAATGCACAAACAAAGATCCCAACAACTCAAAAGACACCGGACGACGAGAATCCTTACAGCGATGAGCGCTCCGGTAACCCCGGAGAGCTTGCCGAACCCAAAAATCTTCATTGAAATCCCGACACCCTTGCAACTTAAAGAAGAATGCCAAACCCGCCAGTCGGCAAACCACCGCAGCAGCCGACACCCCCCGCTCAAAATTCCGCGCCACAAAGTACAATATCGCCAAAACCACCTCCGGCCCCCAGGGATCAATCTCAACCCGCTGTAGCAGATCCAGCCACTCCCGCCAGACCCTAGAGTATGCAGACCAAGTCGCCTCACTCACCGAACGCCGGATCCAGCCCGCAAGAACTCCAAGGCAATCCCCCACGGCCCGTTGGGACAAGGAACCCCGTGTTGCTCCGCCTCCGGCGCCACCTCTCGGAATTTGTCCCACTGAAAGCGAGACAAAGCGTCAGCCACGGTGTTATCAACCCCAGGGAGACGCACCGCCTGGAGAAAAACATTCAGACGCAGACAACGCAACACTAAATGGCAAAGCAAGGCCACCCCCGGTCGTGAAGAAGCTGAGACCCGATTGATGACCTGAACCACCCCCAAATTGTCACAGTGACAACGCACGTTTAGATTTCGAAAATTCTCTCCCCAAACCTCAACCGCCAACACCACCGGAAAAAATTCCAACAACACCAAGTTGCGAAGAAAAACCCGCCTCCCGCCAGGAAGCAGGCCACGAGGCCGCACTCCATCGACCCTGGAAAAAGCCCCATAGCCCGCCGCCGCCGCCGCGTCCGTGAACCATTCCAAGTCAAAATTGCTAACAGGGCCAGACATCCAGAAAGCCCGCCCATTAAACGAATCCAAAAAGGTGTGCCACAAATGCAAGTCCTCCCGATGATCCCGAGTCAATCGAATAAAATGTAAAGGGGAGGTAATCCCTGCCGTCGCCACCGCCAACCGGCGGCATAACACCCGACCCATGGGCAGAATCCGACAAGCGAAAAGTTAAGTTTTGCCCAACAACGACTGTAAGGCCCGCAGCTGAATTTTTCGCTTGCCCCAGCACCCCACGTAGTACCCCTTGTAGAGCCACCAGCTTAACCTCAGGCAAGCGGCACTCCATCGTGCCGGAATCCAAAACAATGCCCAAGAAAGTCATCACTGTAGCCGGGCCCACAGTCTTATCCACCGCCAGAGGAATCCCGAAACGTTCCGCAACGTGTTGCAAAGTGGCCAGCAAAACTGCACATACTCCGGAATCTGGCGGACCCACGCAAAGAAAATCATCCAAATATTGGATGACCGAATCTACCCCTGAGACATCCCACTCCACCCACTCCACGAATGAACTGAACTTCTCGAACAAAGCGCAAGATATAGAACACCCCATAGAAAGGCACTTATCAACGTAAAAATAGCCCTGCCAATGACAACCCAAAAAACGAAAACTGTCCGGATGGACTGGCAACAGCGGAAACGCCGACTCAACGTCCGATTTCGCCATGAGCGCACCGCGCCCATACCGATGGACCCAGAAAACAGCCGCATCAAAAGACGTGTAAGACACCGAACACGACTCTGAATCAAGAGCATCATTCACCGACCCCCCCTTAGGGAAGGACAGGTGGTGAATTAACCTAAACGCATTCGGCTCCCTCTTGGGCACAACCCCCAAGGGAGAAACAACCAAATCCGAAAACGGAGCGCAAGCAAACGGACCCCCCCATGCGTCCCAACCCCACTTCCTTACGCAACTTAGCCGAAACCCCCTCCTCATGCCGCAAGGCCGACCGCAAATTCCGAGCTAAGGGAGGAATCAAAGTAAAAGTACACGGGATGCGAAAAACCTTCCGAAAAACCCGCCGTCAGCAGCACTGCAGCTGCCTGATCAGGATACCTCTTTAAGAAAGGCCTCATCCTTTCCACTCGCACCGGAGTCGTCCCTCTTACCAGCATGCTCTCCGGGAAGGCCTCGACCCCGCCGGAAACAGCGCGACAAGGGATGGGAGCCCCTGCACCCGGAACATTCGTGCCTAAAACGGCAAGACCCACCAAATCGACACGTCCCCTCTTGGAACTGCCAGCAGAACCCCTGACGCCTGGAGGCCGATTGTCCCGGGGAGAACGAACCGCTGGCCCCGCTCTGAAAAAACGAACCAGGGGCCCTCGCCGGTGTCATGAGTCGCATCCAGAGGCCAATGTCCTTATGATCCCAACGCAACGACTGGCGAACCACCCTCCGCTGCCTAAACTGCTCATCGTACCGGAGCCACGCAGTACCCCCATAAACCCTGTGAGCCTCACCAATGGCATCAAGGTAACAGAACAGTGCCGAGCAATGTTCAGGAGCCTTCTCCCCAATCACACTAGCCATGATCGCGAACGCCTGCAACCAATTTGCAAAGGTACGCGGGATAAAACGAAAACGCCGCTGCTCCGCTTCCAACCGCCTACTCTCGTCAACCCAGGACCCTTCAAAAGGAAAACGCTCCAAAGGCAAGAGTGAGAATATATCAACGTACTCCCCACTTCAAATCTTCTCCCGTACCTCCGACTGTAAGTGCGCACCCGAAGGGCCCTCAAAACACACGTACACTTTGCCCCTGGCCGAGTCCGCCAAGCCGACAGGCCCGGACACCCTCAAATCCGCACCCAACACCGCGGAGGGGGCCGCAGAACCCCGATCACCTGTCGTGGCCGGAACAACCCCTAGCCCAGACCCCGGAGGAGAAGAGACCCCCGGACGCCGCACGTCCCCGCTGTCCTGTACAAAAACCTTCCCCACCATCCGGCGGGAGCCACGCAGAAGCAGGTCCAGGCGCCCCACCACCGCCCCACTCAAGATGCCGCAACAGGTCCCGCAAACCGGAAAACACATCACCGAGACCCCCACCCATACCCGACGGGGGAACGCCGACAGTGCACGCCGCAGAGGCCGCGCCCACCGTAGCGGCCCTACCACCCCCCAGCAGGTCCCGTAACGCAGAAGAAAAAGAGATAGACCCCAGAACAGGTAACTCACCAGGCTGCCCAGGAGATGCCCCTTTAGCCGCGTGCTCACGATCCACCGTTGTAGAGCGGCCAGCCGTCGCCCCCGCATCGGGTTCCGACAGCTCGCCCTCCGACCTCTCATCCTCCGCACGCTGTTCAGATGGCCTCCCGGTCCCAGGAGCCACGGCTCCTGCTGGTCTGTGCCGCTCATGACTCCGCCTCCCGGCACCAGACACGCTCACCGCCGTCCCTGGGCTCCGACCTGTAGCACTTCCAGCTGCCCTCCGCCCAGCTCCAGTCTTCCGCTGATGCTGCTGTGGAGCCAGAGCACCAGACCGTCCAGGGGGCCCGCCGGCCGCAGCAGTAGACAGCCCAGCAGCCGCAGAACTCCCTGCTGCACGCCGTCCAGTGCCGATCCCACGCTGCTGCCTCACTGGAGCCGGAGCCCCAGACTTCTCAGGGGGCCCGCCGGCCACAGCAGTAGACAGCCCAGTAGCCGCAGAACTCCCTGCTGCATGCCGTCCAGTGCCGATCCCACGCTGCTGCCTCACTGGAGCCGGAGCCCCAGACTTCTCAGGGGGCCCGCCGGCCGCAGCAGGAGACAGCCCGGCAGCCGCAGCTGTGCGCCTCCCATGCAGGGCTCCCTCCCTGACCGGCACCTTGTCAGTGGAGGAGCCGCAGATTCTTCTTCTGCCTCCATGCCGTGCGGGCGGGGGGGAGGGGCTTCCCCCGCGTGAGGCCCCGCCCACCGAGCTCCGCCGATGGCGGGGATTCCTCCCGGCTTCCCCGCTAGCAGAGGCAAGGGAGCAGCCTGCAAGCGGAGCCGGAGGGGCCCGAGCGGGGCTCTCATGGTGGCGCTGAGCTCTGGGAGGGGGGGGGGAGCCCGGGCTAAAGCGCTCCGGAGGCCTATACCTCCGAGCACGTGGGCGCTCCCGCCCCCCTGCTTGCAGGTGATGAGCCCGGATCCTGCAAGAGATCCGAGACATGGCTCTGCAGCCAGTCCATCCCCCTGTCCTCCGCTGCCTCCCGCAGCTGAGCCAAAAGGCCGTCCATGGCAGGGCTAAAGGTGGCCTGAAGCAAGGTGTGCTAAACGAACACCAAGCTCACACTCTTGCCGTCCAGCTAACTGACGCCCCCTCACAGAACCTCCCACCCTAAGGTGCAGCAAAACCCCACCTACACCAACCTCTACCAATCAGCTACCCCCCACTAACAATAATAAATCCCCCTGGAGCTACCTTAACCCTTTCTGCTCTTCCTTCCCCCACTCTGGGCCTAGTCATGTATGCCCTGCGCTATTTCTTCTTTCTTTCGCTACGGGCATTTCTTTTTAACGACAATACACTCTGTCATCCTCGGGGTGACCCTGAATTTGACCGGCTCCACAAAATTCAGCCCCTCAGAAATCACCTTAACCAAACATATGCAGATGTCTATACTCCCCAGCAAAACATCTGCGTTGATGAGTCCTGAATTAATTTTTCTGGCCGCCTTGCATTCAAACAATTTCTCCCCAGCAAGTGTGCCAGATATGGGGTCAAGATGTAGAAGACCTGTGAGAGGACAACAGGCTATAGTTTTGGATTTACGAGGGAAAAGATAGTCACGTGGAGCCCCCAGGATGCCCAGACTACATGGGGAGCAGTGGCAAGATAGTTTGGGACTTGGTGTCATCATTTCTCCATATGGGGTACCACTTATACGTGGACATTTTTTTATTCAAGCGTGCCACTATTTAGACATTTGTACAATCTTGGAACTGGCGCATGTGGCACCGTGTGACCTAATGTGTGCCCACCATTAGAAGTGGGTGGATGCAGGGTGGTATATTCTAATGGTGGGCATACCACACACTTTTGTTTTGGCAGAGATTTCTTCTCTTTTTTTCATTCATTCCACAGGCTGCATAAAAAAACCCCCAAAAGAACATAGTATATATAACCAACAAGGACCAGCGACGTACTGGTACATCACTGGACTTTGAATGGTTATACCAGGATGATGCCTACAGCTGCAGGCATTATCCTGGTATCGTTTTTTTCAGCTGGCGATCAGCTTTCATTTAAAAGCAATCCTAGTGGCTAACTAACTGCAGGATTGCTTTTACAAGCAGCGGGAGACAATACCCCCCCTCCCCCGCTGCCTTCCACTGCCTTCTCGGGCAGTCCCGTGCTATCGGGGGAACCTGAGAATGCAGCCGGTGTTTCTGCCAGCTGACCATAGAGCTGATTGGAGACCAGAATGGTGCCAATCATCTCTATAGTCTAAGAATTTGGAAGCTACAAGCATTTCATCACTTCGGTTTCGCAGGATATAAACAGCCATTTGTAAATTGGGAAAGCATCTGATCACACCGATCTTGGTTTGATTAGAGAATGTAAGGGCAGAGGAGATATCCAGAGTCTGATAGACCCCAGATATTTCAAAAAAGAATATATGACAATGCCCATTGAAGTTATCGGGGATATTTGCATTCCCTGTGATAGCATTAAAAGTGATAAAAAAAAAAATGAAAAGGACAGTGTAAAAATAATTAAAATATCAAAATAACTTAAAAAAAAGTACCACCGCCCCACACGTATGCGCGCACCTGTGTTCATGAGTGTTGACCCTGTGCCAGTATGGTAACAGTGGTTGCACCATGCATGTGAGGTATTACCGCAAACGTCAGATCAAGGGCAGTAATTCTAACACTAGACCTCCTCTGTACATCTAAAATGGTAGCTTGTAAAGGCTTTTAAACATTGCCTATGGATATTAAAAATGTATGCAGTTTGTCGCCATTGCACGAGGCATGCCCAGTTTTAAAGTATGTCATGTTTGGTATCTATTTACTCAGCATACCATCATCTTTTATATTTTACCAAATAATTGGCCAATATATTGTGTTTTTGTGCATTAAAAGTAAAAAAAGTGTATTTTTTAAAAAAAATTGTGTTTGAAAAATCGCTGAGCGAGTATTATATTCCCTAAAAAATTGTAGTACCCACCATTTTATTCACTATGGTGTTTGCTTTAAAAAATATATAATGTTTGGGGTTTAAATTAATTTCCTAGCAAAAAATACTATCTTTTTTCATGTGAACAAAAAGTGTCAGAAAAGGCTTAATCTTCAGGTGGTTAGAAGAGTGAGTGATGTGTGGCATAAACTTCTAAAATGCCCCCACCCCCCAAAACGACCCCTTTTTACAATGTAGACACCCCAAACTATTTGCTGATAGGCATGTTGAATAAATAGAAGAATTTATTTTTTTACCACAAGTTTTTGGAAAATGGCAAACAAAATGACAAATTTCTTTACACAAAATTGTCACTTAAATGATTTACTGCTCACACATGCCATGGGTATATGTGGAGTTACTCCCCAAAATACATTCTGCTACTTCTCCCGAGTATGGGGGTACCACACGTGTGAGACGTTTTGCCAGTCTAGCCAAGTACAGGACCCCAAAATCCAATAAGCACCTTCAGGCTTTTAAAGGGCTTTATTTCCTTTTGTTGCCACAAGTTTTTGGAAAATGAAGAAAAAAAACCAACATGTTTTCTATTCTTTTTTTATATTTCAAAACCTTGTGAGAAAAAATGAGATCTGCAAAATACTCACCATGCTTCTTTTTAAATTCCTTGGGGTGTCTACTTACCAAAAAGGGGTTATTTGGGGGGGGGGGGGTGCTATCCTGGTATGTTTGGGCCTTCGAAACTGTGATAGGTAGTGAGGAAGTGAAATGAGGAAGTTACGCACCTTCAGGCTTTCAAAGTGGTCATTGGATTTCAGGCTCCTGTATGTGGCTAGGCTTCCAAACAGTCTCACACATGTGGTACTCCCATACTCGGGAAAAGTAGCAGAATGTATTTTGGGGTGTAATTCCACATATACCCATGGCTTGTGCGAGAAATAAATACTTTAAATCACAACTTTGTGTAAAAAAAAATTTTTTTTTGTCATTTTCCAGAAACTTGTGGAAAAATAATAAATCTTCCATGGACTCAATATGCCTCTCAGCAGATAGCTTAGGGTGTCTACTTTCCAAAAAGGGGTCATTTGGGGGTGTTTGTACTGTCCTGGTATTTTAGTACCTCAAGAAATGTGATGGGCAGTCAGAAAGTAAAAGCTGCGTAAATTCCATTATCTATACCATAGTTTGTAGACGCTAAAACTTTCACACAAAGCAATCAATATACACTCTTTGGGATGCCATGGAGCAGAATACATTTTGGTCTAAATTCATAACCAACTTTGAGTTTACTATATATTTTTTATAGCTGAAAGTAAAAAAATATTGTTTTTCTTCAAAATTTTTTTGGTCTTTTTTTGTTTATAGTGTGAAAAACAAAAAGCGCACAGGTGATCAAATACCACTGAAAGAAAGCTCTATTTGTGTGAAAAAAAGGACGTAAATTTTGTTTGGGTGCAGCATTGCATGACCGCGCAATTATCAGTTGAATTAGTGCAGCGCCAAGTAGCAAAAAGAGGCCTGGTAAGGAAGGGGGGTAAATCCTCAGAAGGGCGAGGGGTTAAAGAGGCACTTTTATCCTCTACATCCAGATATAGACTAACGTGACCAGTCTAGCAACCAATTGATAGGCCTGAACATTGTCACATGACCAAGGAAGTGGCATCACCACTCTCCACAGACACTGTTTTTTTTTCTAGTGCCAGCTAAGGAGGAGGAAGAAACCGCAAGGAGAGGGATGGTGAGGTGAGTATAACCAAGTTGGGGTGCCTTTACAGAGACGCTGCTACTTTGGACTGCATGGTGACAGTAGGGTTACCACTTGACATCCGGAAGATTTACCCCCTTCCTGACCGGCATTTTTTTGCTATAGAGCTCTGCATTGCTTTAACAGACAACTGTGCAATGCTGCATGTAAATTACATTGATGTCATTTGTTTCCCCACAAATAAAGGATTCTTTTGGTGTATTTGATCACCTCTGGGTTTTATATTGTTTGCACAATAAACAGAAAAAAGACCGAAAATATTCCAAAGAAAAAAAAAACAATATTTTTTTACTTTCTGCTATGAAACAAACAAAAAAAGTTTAAATCAAATTGCTTTGTAAATTTTGGGCAATATGTATTCTGCTACATTTTATTGGTAAAACAAAAATCCCAATAACCATATATTGATTGGTTTGAGATAAAAGTTATAGAGTCTGCAAACTATGGGATATATTCTGGAATTTGTATTTATATATTTATTTATTACTAGTAATGGCGGCGACCAGCTACTTATTGCAATACAATTGGACACTAACTGACACTAACTAGCACTTTGTGGGAACCAGTAACACTAGCTAACTAAAAATATGCACTGACACTGTACTAATGACACTGGCTGGGAAGGGGTTACACATCTAGGGTGATTAAGGGGTTAACTGTATGCCTAGCTATGTGTAATGTGTCCTGTGTGTGGTGCTTTCACTAGGTAATGTGCTGGATTCTATTCCCTGCTTTGCATGGAAAGAGAATCCAGCACATTGCCGCCGACAGGACACAGCTCTGCCTTGTTTACCTAGGCAGAGCTGTGTTCTATCAGTCTATTAGATCAGTGGTCTCCAAACTGCGGCCTGGGGGCCAGATGCGGCCCTTGGGACACTATGCCTCCCACTGATACCAGCAATAGAACTCTATTCCTCGCAATGATACTAATGATGGGGCACTATTCCTCACCCTGACACCAATGATGGGGCACTATTCCTCACCCTGACACCAATGATGGGGCACTATTCCTCACCCTGACACCAGTGATGGGGCACTATTCCTCACCCTGACACCAATGATGGGGCACTATTCCACCTGCTGATACCAAACATGGGGCATTATTTCTCCCACTGACACCAAACATGGGGCACTATCCCTGCCACTGACACCAGAGATGGGGCACAATTCCTTCAACTGACATCAATGATGTGACACTATTCTTCCCACTGACACCAATGATGGGGCACAATTCCTTCAACTGACATCAATGATGTGACACTATTCTTCCCACTGACACCAATGATGGGGCACTATTCCTCCACTGACAACAATGATGGGGCACTATTCCTCCACTGACACCAATGATGGGGCACTATTCCTCCCAGTGACACCAATGATGGGGCACTATTCCTTCCACTGATACCAATGATGGGGCACTATTCCTCCCACTGATACCAATGATGGGCACTATTCCTCCCACTGATACCAACAATGAGGCACTATTCCTCCCACTGACACCAATGATGGGGTACTATTCCTCCACTGACATCAATGATGGGGCACTATTCCTCTCACTGACACCAATGATGGGGTACTATTCCTCCACTGACACCAATGATGGGGCACTATTCCTCCACTGACACCAATGATGGGGCACTATTCCTCCCACTGATACCAATGATGGGGCACTATTCCTCCCACTAATACCAATGATGGGGCACTCTTCCTCTTAATGATACCCATGATGGGGCACTATTCCTCCCACTGACACCAATGATGGGGCACTTATCCTCCACTGACACCAATGATGGGGCACTATTCCTCCCACTAATACCAATGATGGGGCACTCTTCCTCTTAATGATACCAATGATGGGGCACTATTCCTCCCACTGATACCAATGATGGGGCACTCTTCCTCTTTATGATACCAATGATGGGGCACTATTCCTCCCACTGATACCAATGATGGGGCACTATTCCTCCCACTGACACCAATGATGGGGCACTATTCCTCCCACTGATACCAATGATGGGGCACTCTTCCTCTTTATGATACCAATGATGGGGCACTATTCCTCCCACTGACACCAATGATGGGGCACTATTCCTCCCACTGATACCAATGATGGGGCACTATTCCCCCCACTGATACCAATGATGGGGCACTATTCCTCCCACTGATACCAATGATGGGGCACTATTCCTCCCACTGATACCAATGATGGGGCACTATTCCTCCCACTGATACCAATGATGGGGCACTATTCCTCCCACTGATACCAATGATGGGGCACTATTCCTCCCACTGATACCAATGATGGGGCACTATTCCTCCCACTGATACCAATGATGGGACACTATTCCTCCCACTGATACCAATGATGGGGCACTATTCCTCCCACTGATACCAATGATGGGGCACTATTCCTCCCACTGATACCAATGATGGGGCACTATTCCTCCCACTGACACCAATGATGGGGCACTATTCCTCCCACTGATACCAATGATGGGGCACTCTTCCTCTTAATGATACCAATGATGGGGCACTATTCCTCCCACTAATACCAATGATGGGGCACTCTTCCTCTTAATGATACCAATGATGGGGCATAATTTCTCCCCCTTATACCAAATGTGGCAATATTTACCACCACTGATGCCGGGAACATTTCCACTCCCTTTTGCCACAGTCCGGCCCCCCTAAAGTCTGAAGGACAATAAATTGGTCCTTTGTTTACAAAGTTCGGAGACCCCTGTTTAGATGACCCGCTGATTGACTTCTGCTCTGACCAATCACCGCAGAAGTGGTATGCCTGTAATGCGCATGCGCACCGATAACCAGGAAGTGCAGAAACACATTTATATTTGTGATTCTACACAGCGTGGCTGCCCTGTAGCAGTATATCTGCTATGGGGGGTCGTGAAATGACTTCAATCATCCAATTCCAAACAAAATACTTTTTTTTTTCCATTTTCCTTGCCTGTGATTGGGTGCTCTTTGCAAAGGGAATATTTACTACATTCACTCAACTTAGGGAAAATAATTGCAAAGTGAACTGCATATTTGTCTTTAAGGGCTCATGTACACGGGGCATTCGGAAAACTCTCCTGAATGATGGAAACTGACTGCTAAAATGTAGGCATTTATGCGCGTTTGTGTTTAGAAGCGTTTTTAAAAGATAAGCTAAGGAGACCTTCCCAAATGCCCAGAATGCACTGAAAAATACAAAAAAATTTACTATTTCAGACATTTTGAGAGAAATAGAGAGAGTAGAAGCAGAGAGAGCAGTATATGTTGAGATGTCCTGTCTTTTCTGGTTGTATTCACTATGGATCCCATCATGAGCATAATGCGGCGCGTTCTATCATTGTTTCCTTCACGCCAAAGCTGGAACTGACTGCGCTGGTGTACCGGGTCCATTTGAGTACCGGGAAAACATTTTGCATGCAATTCTGATGATGAAAAAAAGGCTCTGTACAGCATCTGGATATGGAACAGTTAAAAACGCTTCCAAACGCAAACGCTTTTAAACGCGGTTAACCACAATTACAAGCGTTTACACACATTTACAAGCGTTTGGTGTTTGAAACGCCGGTAAAATCTACTCCTGAACGCAATTTTGGTGCATTCAAAAACCGACTGTAAACTCAACTGCCTGTAAAGGACGATGTGCACACGGACACATAGGGAAACATTAGGGAGAGTTCAGGGGCTGCTGGAAAAAATGCAGAAAAGCTCCTGAACATCAGTTTATCAGCTGCAGTGTACATGAGCCCTTAGGATAGAAGAGTCATTCTTGAATCTTGCTGTGCTTTGTATATTTCTTCCAGACCTGTGTGCTTCCGGTAGTACTGACTGAAGAAGCACCAAACACATGTATGGACGGTGTAGACGTGTGATTTATTGATTCCACAAATGGCATCAAATACATTTCAGGGGCCAAATAACCCCCTTAGGTCCCTCAGCATTTGGCAATTGTGACCGTAGCTAATGGACTCAAAGCTGAGAGCCCGGATCAATCAGAACCAGGGGGGTAAATAGTAAATGTATGTCTGTGCTGGGAAGCCATATAGCATGTCTGCTTTACATAGGCACCCTGTACTAACTGCCCTCCTGGTTGTAATTTGCTATTCGCTACGGTGACAACTGCTAAGCCCTGATGAAGGGGGGAGGGGTTATTTGACCCCTGAAATGTGTTGGATGTTTGTTGTCTTTTGGTCATTTATAGAATCCATAAATCACATTTCTGGACATTCAGCAGATGTGTTTGAGGTTTCTTCTGGCTATAGACTTCTTAAGCTGGGTGCCTCCATCTCTGGGAGGAACCCCCGTTCGGTGGAGTACTGCCGAACCCACACAGTCCAGCTTTTAAGATCTCTATGTAATGTTCGAAACGCATTGGGGCTTTTTCTGGGAGCATTACATTACTGTAACCCTCTAAGGGATTATATATATTGTGGGAGAAGTCTTTGGAGCTATAAGTATAATTTTAAATTGCAATGGATTTTTAATAATATTTTTCTACAATAAAGTGTATATATATAAAAACTTCTCATGAACATATATGCAATACTATATCAGCTGCATTAAAGTCCCCAAGGGGGTGTATTCTTTTGTATTTTGCTTTTAAGATCTCTAACCTGCCAGCTACAGAGCTGGATCCAGCACCCCACTCCACCTCTTCTTGTAATAAAGACCGGCCACTGCTGATTTCTCTCCTTCTCCAGGGTGACTGGCCTGGTCTTGTGTCCACCCCCTCCTGTAGTTTTTCCTATTTACTTCACAGTCTATGTATAGCACAGCGTGGATGCCACTGCTACTTTTACAAGGTAATATCAGGGATTGCAAATACATTTGGCGCTCACAAGGTGGATTTATATCCTTTATTGAGGAATAGATTTCAATTAGAGTGGGGAAAATAAATATTTGATCCCTGAAGATTTTGTAAGTTTGCCCACTTAAAAAGAAATGAAGGGTCTATAGTTTTTATCACAGGCGTATTTATATTATAGAGGCAGAATATCAACCACAGATCCAGAAAACACACGATACAAATGTTATAAACGGAGCTGCAGTTCAGTGAGTAAAATAAGTATTTGATCCCCGAGCAAAACATGACTTAGTAGTTGGTGGAGGAAACCTTGTTGGTGAGCACAGAGGTGAGACGTTTCTTGTAGTTGGTTCCCAGGTTTGCACACATCTCAGGTGGGATTTTGGTCCATTCTTCATCACAGATCTTCTCTAAATCATTAAAGTGTTACTAAACCCACAACAGTCCAATCAGTCTGTAGATGCAGTAAAGCATGCTTGTTATACTCACTGTGGAACCTAAGGGGTTAATCCTCTGCATTGTGTAAAAAGGCTGTTTGATCCTGTCTTCTCTGACCCTCCTCTTATTGAAATGACCACCTGATATAGACTAAACCCGTGATCACATGCATGTGTTCAGTTTGGTGTGTATTGCTAGAGAGGTTTTTTCTTGGGAGAGTGCATGTGATCAGCACAGGGCCAATCAGCACTGTCCAGACAGAGGTCAGGGGTTCAGCATCCTCCTAGAACAGAAAGAAAACTCCTCCTACAAGCTTTAGCCAGTGCTCTGCTGGACACTGATAGAAGTCACAAGACTGCTATATACTGCTGATGAGAAAAGTTATTTAGCAGTTTATATTTACTAAAATAATTGCATTTCGATATTGTGTGCACTGTGGGAGACCGAATATAGTGAGTGCGGGGTCCGGGGAGAGAGGATACAGTGAATGCAGGATCCGGGGAGAGAGGATACAGTGAATGCGGGGTCCGGGGAGAGCGGATATAGTGAATGCGGGGTCCGGGGAGAGCGGATATAGTGAATGCGGGGTCCGGGGAGAGCGGATATAGTGAATGCAGGGTCCGGGGAGAGCGGATATAGTGAGTGCGGGGTCTGGGGAGAGCGGATATAGTGAATGCAGGGTCCGGGGAGACCGAATATAGTGAGTGCGGGGTCCGGGGAGAGCGGATATAGTGAATGCGGGGTCCGGGGAGAGCAGATATAGTGAATGCAGGGTCCAGGGAGACCGGATATAGTGAATGCAGGGTCCAGGGAGACCGGATATAGTGAATGCAGGGTCCGGGGAGAGCTGATATAGTGAATGCAGGGCCCTGTGAGACTGAATATAGTGAATGCAGGGTCCGGGGAGAGCAGATATAGTGAATTTGGGGTCCGGGGAGACCAGACATAGTGAATGCAGGGTCTGGGGAGAGCAGATATAGTGAATGCAGGGTCCGGGTAGAGCGGATATAGTGAATGAAGGGCCCTAGGAGAGCGGATATAGTGAATGCAGGGTCTGGGGAGAGTGGATATAGTGAATGCAGGGTCCGGGGAGGCCAGATATAGTGAATGCAGGGTCCGGGGAGAGAGGATATAGTGAATGCGGGGTCTGGGGAGAGAGGATATAGTGAATGCGGGGTCCTGGGAGAGCGGATATAGTGAATGCAGGGTCCTGGGAGAGTGGATATAGTGAATGCAGGGTCCGGGGAGAGCGGATATAGTGAATGCGGGTCCGGGGAGAGCGGATATAGTGAATGCAGGGTCTGGGGAGAGTGGATATAGTGAATGCAGGGTCCGGGAGAGCGGATATAGTGAATGCAGGGTCCGGGAAGAGAGGATATAGTGAATGCGGGGTCCGGGGAGAGCGGATATAGTGAATGCGGGGCCGGGGAGAGCGGATATAGTGAATGCGGGGTCTGGGGAGAACGGATATAGTGAATGCAGGGTCCTGGGAGAGCGGATATAGTGAATGCGGGGTCTGGGGAGAGCGGATATAGTGAATGCGGGGTCCGGGGAGAGCGGATATAGTGAATGCGGGGTCCGGGGAGAGTGGATATAGTGAATGCAGGGTCCGGGTAGAGTGGATATAGTGAATGCAGGGTCCGGGGAGGCCAGATATAATGAATGCAGGGTCCGGGGAGAGCGGATATAGTGAATGCCGGGGCCGGGGAGAGCGGATATAGTGAATGCCGGGGGCCGGGGAGAGCGGATATAGTGAATGCAGGGTCCAGGATTTAGTAACACTTTACGTTTTCTTAGCTGTTGCTTGGCAACTCAAAGTTTCAGCTCCTTCCATAAATGTTCTATAGGATGAAGGTGTGGAGACTGACTAGGCCACTCCATGACCTGAATGTGCTTCTTTTTGATCCACTCCTTTGTTGCCTTGGTGGTATGGTTTGAGTCATTGTCATGCTGGAAGACCCATCCACGACCCAACTTCAGTGTTCTGGCTGAGGGAAGAAGGTTCTCATCCAAGATTTTACGATACATGGCCCTGTCCATTGGCCCTCATTGCAGCAAAATCAACCTCTACCTTTAGCAGAGAAACAGCACCAAAGCAGAATGTTTCCACCTCCGCGCTTGACTGTAGGGATGGTGTTTTTAGGGTCATAGTCAACATTTTTCTTCCTCCAAACACGGAGAGTTGAGTTAATGCCAAAGAGATCAATTTTGGTCTCATCTGACCACAACACTTTCTCCCAATCCTTCTCTGAATCATTTAGATGTTCATTGGCAAACTTGGCACATGTACAGGCCTGTCCTTTCTTGAGGAGGGGGACCTTGCAGGCGCTGCAGGATTTCAATCCATGGTTGCGTATTGTGTTACCAATGGTTTGTATGGTGACTGTGGTCCCAACTGCCTTGAGATCATTCACAAGCTCCTTCCGTGTAGTTCTGGGATGATCCCTAAATCATTTAGATGTTTATTGGCAAATTTATATGGGCCTGTACATGTGCCTTCTTGAGGAGGGGGGCCTTGCAGGCACTGCAGGATTCAATCCATGGTGGCGTATAGTGTTACCAATAAATTGTTTGGTGACTGTGGTCCCAACCGCCTTGAGATCATTCACAAGCTCCTCCCATGATGTTCTGGGATGATCCCTCACTGTTCTCATGATCATCCTTACCCCGCAAGGTGAAATCTGGCATGGAGCTCCAGACCGAGGGTGATTGATGGTTCTTTTGAGTTACTGCCATTTGCGAATAATCGTTCTAACAGTTGTCTCCTTCTCACCAAGCTTCTTACTGATAGTCCATTCCAGACTTGTGCAGGTCTACAATCTTGTATCTGATGTCCTTTGACAGCTCTTTGGTCTTGCCCATGGTGTTTTTGAGGTTTGAATGATAGAAAGATTCTGTGGACAGGTGTCTTTTACACACATAATGAGTTGGCATTAGAAACACCTTCTTGCATTGACTAATCTGTGTACCACATGAGCAAATAGCCAGCCTGTGAGAGCCAGAACTATTGTTAGCTGGTAGGGGATCAAATGCTTATTTTACATTTCTTTGTAAGTGGGCAAACTTACAAAATCTGCAGGGGATCAAATCATTATTTTCCCCACTGTATATTTTTTTGTGCTTTAAAGTAGTAGAGAAACTGACATCTGGACAGGCTATAACTAAACAAAAGCAAATCACGTACATAATATGTATTGCAGATCTATCCTATTTCATTGTGTGTTATCTCCTATATTACTATATCTTGTGATACCTGCTGATCATTTCTGTATCTGTGATTTTGTTTCAGTGAAGAAGATCCAGGTAAGAATCTCTGCAATGCCAAAACTGGTAACGATTTATAATGAAAAACTATCACTGTAAGGTTTATAATATTGTTTTCCCTTCTACCAATAATCATATTTAAAGTGTTCCTGAACCCCCAACAGTACAATCAGTCTGTAGATGCAGTAAAGCGTGCTTGTTATACTCACTGTGGAACCTAAGGGGTTAATGCTCTGCATTGTGTAAAGAGGCTGTTTGATACTGTCTTCTCTGATCCTTCCCTCCTTCTACTGTCCCCAGTCCATCAATCCATTTGCTGATAGAGCCTTGGGGGCAAGGTGCACATACTCAGTTTGGTGTGTATTGCAAGATAGTTTTTTTTTTTCTAGGGAGAATGCATGCAATCAGCACAGAGCCAATCAGCACTGTCCAGACAGTGGGTCAGGGGTCCTTCAGCCTCATAGGAAAATCAAGGGAGAAGGAAGACTCACCCTACAAGCAGGGCCATCTTATTAGCATCAAGGGCCCCCAGGCAAAGCAATGCAATGGGGCCCCTACCAGCCTACCCCAAGTTATGCACCAACTCTCAAGAATTAAAGTATACACAGTTGATAGAATAAACATATATTTATTAGTACTTTCAATAAAATTGATTTTAAAGAATAAGAAATCATGCCATAAATCAAAGACTAATCAACACAAAGAGCACAGTATGGGGGGGAAGGGGGAGGCAGAAGGGCACAGTATGGGGGGAAGGGGGAGGCAGAAGGGCACAGTATGGGGGGAAGGGGGAGGCAGAAGGGCACAGTATGGGAGGGGGAGGCAGAAGGGCACAGTATGAGAGGGGGAGGCAGAAGGGCACAGTATGGGAGGGGGAGGCAGAAGTGCACAGTATGAGAGGGGGAGGCAGAAGGGCACAGTATGGGGGGGAAGGGGGAGGCAGAAGGGCACAGTATGGGAGGGGGAGGCAGAAGGGCACAGTATGGGAGGGGGAGGCAGAAGGGCACAGTATGAGAGGGGGAGGCAGAAGGGCACAGTATGGGGGGGAAGGGGGAGGCAGAAGGGCACAGTATGAGAGGGGGAGGCAGAAGTGCACAGTATGGGGGGGAAGGGGGAGGCAGAAGGGCACAGTATGAGAGGGGGAGGCAGAAGGGCACAGTATGAGAGGGGGAGGCAGAAGGGCACAGTATGAGAGGGGGAGGCAGAAGGGTACAGTATGAGGGAGGGAGGCAGAAGGGCACAGTGTGAGAGGGGGAGGCAGAAGGGCACAGTATGGGAGGGGGAGGCAGAAGAGCACAGTGTGAGAGGGGGAGGCAGAAGGGCACAGTATGGGAGGGGGAGGCAGAAGGGCACAGTGTGAGAGGGGGAGGCAGAAGGGCACAGTATGGGAGGGGGAGGCAGAAGGGTACAGTATGAGAGGGGGAGGCAGAAGGGTGCAGTATGAGGGAGGGAGGCAGAAGGGCACAGTATGGGAGGGGGAGGCAGAAGGGCACAGTATGAGAGGGGGAGGCAGAAGGGTGCAGTATGGGAGGGGGAGGCAGAAGGGTGCAGTATGGGAGGGGGAGGCAGAAGGGTACAGTATGAGAGGGGGAGGCAGAAGGGCACAGTGTGAGAGGGGGAGGCAGAAGGGCACAGTATGAGAGGGGGAGGCAGAAGGGCACAGTATGGGAGGGGGAGGCAGAAGGGCACAGTATGAGGGAGGGAGGCAGAAGGGCACAGTATGGGAGGGGGAGGCAGAAGGGCACAGTATGGGAGGGGGAGGCAGAAGGTCACAGTGTGAGAGGGGGAGGCAGAAGGGCACAGTATGAGGGAGGGAGGCAGAAGGGCACAATACTGGGATCAGGAGGGCACATTACAGGTTCTGGAGTTCCATCCTGGGACGGCTTAGTAAAAATTGTAACTATCTCAGCTAAAGCAAGTATGTTGTAATGCAAGATTATCATGGGGTCCCCATACCCCTGGGGCCCCTGGACAGTGCCCAGGAGTGCTTATTCATTAAGACAGCCCTGGTACAGGGAGCCCACTATCTCTTTGAACCCATGTCTTCTCTATGCAACACATAAGTGAACTAAGAAGCAGCACTTTGAATCCAATAAATGGAAATGCATTCTGGAGACCTATAAATGGGAAGCAAAGTTCCTAAAAACAGAAATATTATTCCATTATAGTCCAACTCCAGCTCTACCTCCCTCTTGCAGCCCCTCCCCCAGACTATATAAACTTGCAGCATACATACCTTAATTACAGTTGTCTTTTCCTTTCTCTCCTGGCAAATCGTCTTCACCACGTCTAGATGCCTAAATGCATTGAGGGTGAAATCCCCCACCCCCTTGTGATGTCATGACAGTATTTAGGAACTGTTATCAGGGTGCACCTCACAGATAGCCGGGAGCCAGCGTCCTGAGCCAAGCGGATTTGTATATTCTTATTTTGGGTAGTGACGGAAGCAGGCATCTTGACTGACGTTGAATCTACTTCGGGGGACATTTTTTTAAACTTTTATTTTTAATAAAGGACTTGTCAAAGACTGTCTCCTGTCTTTTTTTTATACTACACTTTTTTTTTGGAATCGGTAGCGGTACTGTGTACCTCATACCCATTCACATGGGGGGGGGGGGGGAATCTGGGGGCCTTCTTGTTAAAGGGCACTTCCAGATTCCGAAAAGCCCCCCACCCCCAGACCCCAACAACCACAGCCCAGGGTTGTGGGGAAGGAGCCCTTGTCCCCAGGTGGCCCCCCATCCCAAAGTCCCCCCAACTCATGTCGAGGGCATGTGGCCTGGTATGGTTCAGGAGGGGGGTGCTCGCTCATCCCCCCTTTCCTGCTCAGATAAGGGTCTGGTATGGATCTTGGGGGGTACCTCCATGCCAAAATGTTTTTCTTGTTCAAATATTTTATTGATTTTTCAAGTTCTGTAACATACATAAGACTTTCAAAATATGTTTAGAGAAGGATAACAGGAAGCCAAAAGACCAATTAACGATGTCATACATATACAGACAGCAAGGAACCGTGATTGAACAAAAAGGGATAATGCAAGGCATGCGGGGGTGGAACACAAGACAAGAAATGGCAACAGTGAGAAGAGAGAAAGAGTAGAGGGGCAAGAAAGGGGGATAGGAAGGGGGGAGAGGAGACGTGTGAAGGGTAGGGATCTCGGGACTGGACCAGGGTCAAGAATGATATACAGGACTACCGAAAAAATGTTGTTGGGGGGTATTGGGAATGAGAAATGATTCGTCAAAATTCAGAGGAAGGAAGCCTTCCACCCAGGGAGCCCAAACTGACAAAAATTTGGGAACAGGGTCTAAAATGGTCGCTTCCACTTTGGCATGTATCATTGCTTGCGTTACCTTGTTCTGAACTGCCAGAACACACAGGGATGGAGACTTCCAGGATTTGGCCAAGATTTGTTTAGCTGCTGTGGTGATTTATAAAAGAAGTTTGAATTGGGATTTGGAAATCAAGGGGTGCTGAAGACTGAGCAAGGCAATGGCCAGGCTAGGTGATATTGTTTGTGCAAAAAGTGTGGACAGCATATGGAAGACTTTATTCCAAAAAATTTGGGCAACTGGACAAGACGACCAAATATGGAAGTATGTTCCCTCCATCGCACAGCCCCGAAAGCAGTCAGGAGAGCAACTCAGGGTATATTCAGCAATCCTAGGGACTAGGTACCAATGGGTCAAGACCTTGTAGTTAGTCTCAACAGCCACCACGTTCTAAGAGGAGGATTTGGTTGCCAACCAGATTCGATCCCAGTCCAAAGGGCTCAGCTGATATCCAAGATCCTTCTCCCACTTAGCGACATAGTTAGGACTTGGGGTGGACTCAGGAGTTAACAACAGATTGTAAAGAGCGGAGATGAGATCTCGCCTATGCAGGTCCCTGTTGCAGGAACATTCAAAAAAGGACATGGAATAGACAGAACGTGATTTAGTGGAAAAAGGAGCATAAAAGTGCCTCAGTTGGATATATCTGAAGATTTCGGAGGCTGGTAGTGAGTGTGACTTGCGAAGGAAGGGGAAGGACTCGATCTCAGTACTGGTCAAAAAGTGGTGAGCGCAGAGTAGATTTGCTGAGGACTAGTGCATGAAGGAACGTGAAAAGGACCAAGCTGGAGGTAAGGCCGGGTCTGAAGGTGTGAGAGTAGCGGATTATGCGGTGATTGGAGGGGATAGTGGGATTTGATTCTGTCCCAAAGGGAAATATAGTGGGATGTAACTGGATTATGAAGTGTCCAATGGTCTGAGGGCTGGAGCCCTAGAAGATTGGCGACTGAGAGGGAATTGCAATCAACTGACTTGAGAACGACCCATTGGGGAATCTCGTGCATTGCATGATACTTTGGTAATTGCATGAGGTGTGCAGCTTGGTAGTATTTTGCAAAGTCTGGAAGACCCAGGCCACCCATAAGTTTGGTTTTGTGCATGGTAAACAAGGTATTCGAGGGCAGATGGAACCCCAGACATATGTTCAAGCTCGCCGTTGTAAAATGCGAAGAAAATGTGCAGGAACTGGAGTGGGAAGGACTCGAAACAAGTACAGTATCTTTGGTAGGATGGATATTTTAACCACAGTGATTCTACCTATCCAGGCCAGCGGCAAAGAAGACCATTTATTCATAAGGCTAGTAAGCTGGGCTAACATTGGCCTAATTGGCAGAATATAACATTGGCGTCTAATTGGCAGAATATAAATCCGAAGAGCTGGCCATCAGTTTGATGCCTAAATAGGGAATAGACTGGTGAGACAGTAGAACCTGTGAGACAGTAGAACCTGTTGTAAATGCACCATCTCCTGTGGGGGTAGGGAGATGTTCAGTACCGTCAACTTTTGGGGGGTTAACGTCAAGGCTGGAGATGTGACCGAAATCTTGGAGAAGCCGGAGTAGAGTAGGGGCAGAAGTCAATGGGGAGGTTAGGAAGAGAAGTACGTTGTCCGCAAAAAGACAGAGCTTGTGGTGGGATCCACCTATCTCAAGTCCACGTATATCAGGATCAGCTCTGATCAAAAGAGCTAAGGGCTTGATGTCTTGGGCGAAGAGTAATGGCGAGAGTGAACATCCTTGGCGGGTGCCTTGTAAGATTGGAAAAGAGGCCGAATTATGGCCCAGATAGCAAACACTAGCCAAAGAATTGCAGTACAGGGATGAGATCCAAGACAGGAAGAGGGTTCCAAAGCCCCATCGTTGAAGGATAAAACTGAGGTAAGACCATGAGACCATGTCAAAAGCCTTTCTAATGTCTAAAGACAGGTAACAGGTAGGGATGTTGCGAGTACGAGCTAAATGCGAGAGAAGGACCGCGCGTCTAACATTGTCACCGGCTTGTCGCGTAGGTACAAATTCCACCTGATCATTATGGACAAGGGAGCCTATTATTGCGTTAAGGCAAGTAGAGAGAATTTTCGTGAGAAGCTTAATGTCAATGTTGAGAAGAGAGATAGGCTTATAATTGGACCAGGCAGAGTCATCAGAGTTGGGTTTCAGGAGTATGGTTATGGTTGCTGTCACAGTTTCAGGCTTAAAAGATTGGCCAGCTAGGATGACATTAAAGGCGTTTGCCAGTACAGGGGAAAGTAGGTGGGTGAATTTCTTATAATAAGCGGCAGAGAAGTCGTTCAGGCCAGGGCGCTTACACAGCTTCAGGGCTTTGATTGCATTCAGGGTTTTAGCTGACGTGATTGGCTTCTCAAGGGCTTCCTGGTGGAGATTGGTTAAAGTCAGAAATGTAAGGTGAGCGAGGAGATTTTCTGCACGAGACTGGTAGAAGGGTTCCTCCCAAAAATATAGCAGAGCTACTTGTTTATAAAAAACTTGCAATATTCGTGTAGGGTAGCTGCTGTAGCTACCTTGAGATATTTTCAGGCGGATTTGGTTTAGTGGCTTGGTCTAGTCTGCGAAGCGAAAGGGCCAAAAATGTGTCTCGTTTGTTCGCTTTGGTGTAATATTTGTGTTGGGATCTACGGATGGATAGTTCTGCTTGGTCTGTCAAAAAAAGGTCAAGTTCCAGGCGGGACTGTTCTAGAACCTTGCGGTTGCTAGGGGATGGAGTAGCCTGAAATGCTTAATGGGACTGATTATAGGCCGCCTCGAGGCGGAGATGCATCTGGTGTTTTTCTCTGTTAAGGAAGGATGATTTACTAATGCAGACCACTCTAAGGACTGGTTTGTGTGCCTCCCATAACAGTAGAGGAGAGATATCTGGGGTGGAATTCGTTGACAGGTACTCTTTAAGGGCAATCTCTAGATCTAAACTATATGCCGGATGAAACAGTAGATTATCGGTGTAGAAGTTGTTGGAAAGAGATTTTAGAAGCAGGCGGGAGGGGTGGTTGAGGGTATTTGTCCAGGACAGAATATAGAGTACAGTTGGAGTCTCCGCAGATAATCAAAGTGCCATGCTTATGGCAGTCTATAAGAGTTAGTAAGTGTGAGAGGAACGGAAGTGGGCCCTGGTTGGGGGCATAGTGAGAAATTATGGTAACTTTGGTATCGAGCAGAAGTCCCAACAGGATGAGGTAACAACCCTCAGGGTCTCCAATCTCGGTAAGTAATGTAAAAGTGACTGTGCGATGGAAGGCGATAAGGACTCCTCTACATGTGGATTTAGTGGAAGCAGTAAAGACTTGGGGGTAATGGGGGCCAAAAAATGTAGGAGTGGATGTGGGAGTAAAGTGTGTCTCTTGTAGGCAGACAACATGTGACTTTTGAGACGCAAAAGAACAGAAGGCCTTGTTACACTTTTGGGGGACGTTAGGCTCTGTACATTCAGGGTAAGGATGTTCAGGGGTCCGATGGTGGAATTATGTGACCCGCAAAAAGAAGGTAAATCCACAGGTGAGCACACATGGAACGGTCCCAAGCAGGACGGAAGCAAGAGAAGAAAGAAATAAAAGCAGGGGAGTCACACGGGAGAACGAGGGGGATGAAAGAAGTAGGAAGCAGTATCTTGTAGGGAAGGAAGAGGGCAACAGAGGTCAATAGTCTGGCCCCCAGGACATATGAAGAGTGAATAGTCCAGGGGGTCAGAAATAGTCCGAGCAGTAAAAAAACCCGGTAGTTCATGGACTATGTTGGGGAGCCTAAGACGGACATGTCCGGTCCAGAGATCCCACGCATGCGCACCCCCACGCCAAGATGTTTTTAAAAATCCATACCAAATCCAAAGGGCTCGATATGGATGGGAGGGTGGACCCCACACCGTTTTTGTTTTTTAAATTTTAATTGTCGGTCAATGCTGACAATTCTTTTGCCATTCAGCTGTCAGCGGGGAACCCAGGGGCGTATTTGCCATGAGGCAAACTAGGCAGTTGCCTAGGGCGGCACTTTTCAAGGGGGCGGCACGGTGGCACAGCCGCCCCCCCTTTCCCACGGTAGGGACACTTCCGTGGGAAAGGGGCAGGGCTGTCATGGCTGAGGGACCTGTAGATCTGTCCCCGGCTGCAGAGAAGAGCGGAGTGGTGGGCGGATCCCTGGTGTGCACTCAGAGCGCATGAGGGGCGGGGCCCGCTGTCAGTGTGCCGGGCCCGGGATGTGCAGGAAGGCCAGAAGGAGGAAGCAGAAGAGGACGAGGTCACCCTGCCCCACACCTGTTCCACTTCCCCCTCCTGTCCCCCACATTGTCCCACTACCACCCATCTGTCCCCCACCTGTCCCTCTGCGCTTCTCCTGTCCCTCTGCGCTTCTCCTGTCCCTCTGCGCTTCTCCTGTCCCTCTGCGCTCCTCCTGTCCCACTGCGCTCCTCCTGTCCCACTGCCCCTCACCTGTCCCACTGCGCTTCTCCTGTCCCACTGCCCCTCACCTGTCCCACTGCGCTCCTCCTGTCCATCTGCCCCTCACCTGTCCCTCTGCGCTCCTCCTGTCCCTCTGCGCTCCTCCTGTCCCACTGCACTCCTCCTGTCCATCTGCCCCTCACCTGTCCCACTGTGCTCCTCCTGTCCCACTGTGCTCCTCCTGTCCCACTGCCCCTCACCTGTCCCACTGCACTCCTCCTCTCCATCTGCCCCTCACCTGTCCCTCTGCGCTCCTCCTGTCCCTCTGCGCTCCTCCTGTCCCACTGACCCTCACCTGTCCACTGCGCTATTCTTGTCCCGCTGCCCCGATCCTGTCCCATGCCCCCCCGTCACGCTGCCCCCCATCTGTTCCTCTGCACTCCTCCTGTCCATCTGCCCCTCACCTGTCCCTCTGCGCTCCTCCTGTCCCACTGCCCCTCCCCTGTCCCACTGCGCTCCTTCTGTCCCACTGCCCCTCACCTGTCCCTCTGCGCTCCTCCTGTCCCACTGCCCCTCACCTGTCCCACTGCGCTCCTTCTGTCCCACTGCCCCTCACCTGTCCCACTACGCTACTCCTGTCCCATTCCCCCCCCCCCCCCGTCACGCTGACCCCCATCTGTCCCTCTACGCTCCTCCTGTCCCACTGCCCCTCACCTGTCCCTCTGCGCTCCTCCTGTCCATCTGCCCCTCACCTGTCCATCTGTGCTCCTCCTGTCCCACTGTGCTCCTCCTGTCCCTCTGTGCTCCTCCTGTCCCACTGCCCCTCACCTGTCCCTCTGCGCTACTCCTGTCCCACTGCGCTCCTCCTGTCCCACTGCCCCTCACCTGTCCCACTGCGCTCCTCCTGTCCATCTGCCCCTCACCTGTCCCTCTGCACTCCTCCTGTCCCTCTGCGCTCTTCCTGTCCATCTGCCCCTCACCTGTCCCACTGCGCTCCTCCTGTCCCACTGCCCCTCACCTGTCCCACTGTGCTCCTCCTGTCCATCTGCCCCTCACCTGTCCCACTGTGCTCCTCCTGTCCATCTGCCCCTCACCTGTCCCTCTGCGCTCCTCCTGTCCCTCTGCGCTCCTCCTGTCCATCTGCGCTCCTCCTGTCCATCTGCGCTCCTCCTGTCCCACTGCCCCTCACCTGTCCACTGCGCTATTCCTGTCCCGCTGCCCCGATCCTGTCCCATGCCCCCCCCCGTCACGCTGCCCCTCATCTGTCCCTCTGCGGTCCTCCTATCCATCTGCCCCTCACCTGTCCCACTGCCCCTCACCTGTCCCACTGCGCTCCTCCTGTCCCACTGCCCCTCACCTGTCCCTCTGCGCTCCTCCTGTCCCACTGCCCCTCACCTGTCCCACTGCCCCTCACCTGTCCCACTGCGCTCCTCCTGTCCCACTGCCCCTCACCTGTCCCTCTGCGCTCCTCCTGTCCCACTGCCCCTCACCTGTCCCTCTGCGCTCCTCCTGTCCCACTGCCCCTCACCTGTCCCACTACGCTACTCCTGTCCCATGCCCCCCCCCGTCACGCTGCCCCCCATCTGTTCCTCTGCGCTCCTCCTGTCCATCTGCCCCTCACCTGTCCCTCTGCGCTCCTCCTGTCCCACTGCCCCTCCCCTGTCCCACTGCGCTCCTTCTGTCCCACTGCCCCTCACCTGTCCCACTGCGCTCCTTCTGTCCCACTGCCCCTCACCTGTCCCACTACCCCTCACCTGTCCCACTACGCTACTCCTGTCCCATGCCCCCCCATCACGCTGACCCCCATCTGTCCCTCTACGCTCCTCCTGTCCCACTGCCCCTCACCTGTCCCTCTGCGCTCCTCCTGTCCATCTGCCCCTCACCTGTCCATCTGTGCTCCTCCTGTCCCACTGTGCTCCTCCTGTCCCTCTGTGCTCCTCCTGTCCCACTGCCCCTCACCTGTCCCACTGCGCTACTCCTGTCCCACTGTGCTCCTCCTGTCCCACTGCCCTCACCTGTCCCACTGCGCTCCTCCTGTCCATCTGCCCCTCACCTGTCCCTCTGCGCTCCTCCTGTCCCTCTGCGCTCTTCCTGTCCATCTGCCCCTCACCTGTCCCACTGCGCTCCTCCTGTCCCACTGCCCCTCACCTGTCCCACAGTGCTCCTCCTGTCCATCTGCCCCTCACCTGTCCCTCTGCGCTCCTCCTGTCCCTCTGCGCTCCTCCTGTCCATCTGCGCTCCTCCTGTCCATCTGCGCTCCTCCTGTCCCACTGCCCCTCACCTGTCCACTGCGCTATTCCTGTCCCGCTGCCCCGATCCTGTCCCATGCCCCCCCGTCACGCTGCCCCTCATCTGTCCCTCTGCGGTCCTCCTATCCATCTGCCCCTCACCTGTCCCACTGCGCTCCTCCTGTCACACTGCCCCTCACCTGTCCCACTGCCCCTCACCTGTCCCACTGCGCTCCTCCTGTCCCACTGCCCCTCACCTGTCCCTCTGCGCTCCTCCTGTCCCACTGCCCCTCACCTGTCCCACTGCGCTCCTCCTGTCCCACTGCCCCTCACCTGTCCCACTACGCTACTCCTGTCCCATGCCCCCCCCGTCACGCTGCCTCCCATCTGTCCCTCTACACTCCTCCTGTCCCACTGCCCCTCACCTGTCCCTCTGCACTCCTCCTGTCCATCTGCCCCTCACCTGTCCCTCTGCGCTCCTCCTGTCCATCTGCCCCTCACCTGTCCCACTGCGCTCCTCCTGTCCATCTGCGCTCCTCCTGTCCCACTGCGCTCCTCCTGTCCCACTGCGCTCCTCCTGTCCCACTGCCGCTCACCTATCCCAATGCCCCTCACCTGTCCCACTGCACTACTCCTGTCCCGCTGCCCCTCACCTGTCCCACTGCGCTCCTCCTGTCCATCTGCCCCTCACCTGTCCCACTGCGCTCCTCCTGTCCCATGCCCCCCCATCATGCTGCCCCCCATCTGTCCCTCTGCGCTCCTCCTGTCCATCTGCCCCTCACCTGTCCCTCTGCGCTCCTCCTGTCCCACTGCCCCTCCCCTGTCCCACTGCGCTCCTTCTGTCCCACTGCCCCTCACCTGTCCCTCTGCGCTCCTCCTGTCCCACTGCCCCTCACCTGTCCCACTGCGCTCCTTCTGTCCCACTGCCCCTCACCTGTCCCACTGCGCTCCTTCTGTCCCACTGCCCCTCACCTGTCCCACTGCGCTCCTTCTGTCCCACTGCCCATCACCTGTCCCACTACCCCTCACCTGTCCCACTACGCTACTCCTGTCCCATGCCCCCCCCCCGTCACGCTGACCCCCATCTGTCCCTCTACGCTCCTCCTGTCCCACTGCCCCTCACCTGTCCCTCTGCGCTCCTCCTGTCCATCTGCCCCTCACCTGTCCATCTGTGCTCCTCCTGTCCCACTGTGCTCCTCCTGTCCCACTGTGCTCCTCCTGTCCCTCTGTGCTCCTACTTTCCCACTGCCCCTCACCTGTCCCACTGCGCTACTCCTGTCCCACTGCGCTCCTCCTGTCCCACTGCGCTCCTCCTGTCCCACTGCCCCTCAGCTGTCCCACTGCGCTCCTCCTGTCCATCTGTCCCTCACCTGTCCCTCTGCATTCCTCCTGTCCCACTTCCCCTCACCTATCCTTCTGTGCTTCTCCTGTCCCACTGCGCTTCTCCTGTCCCGCTGCCCCAAACCTGTCCCTTTACGCTCCTCCTGTCCAGCTGCCCTAATCCTGTCCCATGCCCCCTGTCATGCTGCCCCCTACCTGTCCCTCTGAGCTCCTCCTGTCCCACTGCCCCTCACCTGTCCCTCTGCAGTGCCGCCCCCCCTTTCCCTGTGGAAGGGACACTACCGTGGGAAAGGGACAGGAGCTGCTGTGTCTTACCTGACTCCATGTCCCACGTTGATCCGATCCACAAGGCGCTGCTGGAGGAGGGCTGCAGAGGGTGTCTGTCCAGTGTCTTCATCTTCCTGGATCTTGATCGCAATGTGGGCGGGATGACAATGATTTAGTCTTGGACTTAAATCGTCCACTGCTTATCTGTTCCTGTCCAAATTTATGACGCTAGCTTTGAAATGTGCGCACATTGGAAGGGACTCACGCTGACACACAAGTTCAGTCTATGAACACTTCTAGTTTATTGTAATGAGAAAGTGAACTTATATATGCAGAATGATGCGAGAGTCATGTGACAACAGCATAAGCATTATATTAGTCTTTGATTGGCCATTTCCACACGAAAACAATCTCCGTCATGGTATAGGTGTGATCTTCTTCAGTCTTATCTTAAAAAGAGAAAAACATTCTTTTGTCTTCCAAATCACACGGTGGGAGGGGGTCTGTGTGTGTGAGCAGACATTTCTTAAGCAAGGATTTCTTATAGTACCACAAAGCCCAGCAGGCAGAAAATATTCTCACAACATATGTATTAAAGAATAAAAGTAAATATTTATAAAACTTATAGAAATAGCGTATATATATATATATATTCAATAGGAAATGAAATAGGCATTTTACCAAATCCATCACAACAAGCCGTTCCTCTAATCTGGCCACACCCCTGGGATCACTGGGCAGCCTATGGCAGCCTGTCCCTCCCTCTGCAAGCTTTGCCTTCTTGCCGGTGATTGGCCACCAGATCTGTAGCTCAGAAAAGGCACACAGGCAGCCAATCAAAGACGAGGAAGCGGAGCTAGGAAAGGAGGAGCTGAGCGGCAGCGCAAAGATTTGAGATCGAGCGAGGGAGCAGCTGGAGCCGGTGAAGAGGAGGAGAGCAGCTGGAGAAGGAAGACAGCTGATGGGTAAGTGTCTGTGTCTGAAGGAGGGAGCCCGGGCTGGAGCAGGGGTCAGCACAGCGATGTAAGTATAATTGGTGTCAGTGGGAGGAATAGTGCCCCATCATTGGTGTCAGTGGGAGGAATAGTGCCCCATCATTGGTATCAGTGGGGGGAATAGTGCCCCATCATTGGTGTCAGTGGGAGGAATAGGGCCCCATCATTGGTGTCAGTGGGAGGAATAGTGCCCCATCATTGGTGTCAGTGGGGGGAATAGTGCCCCATCATTGGTATCAGTGGAAGGAGGAATAGTGCCCCATCATTGGTGTCAGTGGGAGGAATAGTGCCCTATCATTGGTATCAGTGGAAGGAGGAATAGTGCCCCATCATTGGTGTCAGTGGAAGGAGGAATAGTGTCCCATCATTGGTATCAGTGGGAGGAATAGTGCCCCATCATTGGTATCAGTGGGGAGGAATAGTGCCCCATCATTGGTATCAGTGGGAGGAATAGTGCCCCATCATTGGTATCAGTGGGGAGGAATAGTGCCCCATCATTGGTGTCAGTGGGAGGAATAGTGCCCCATCATTGGTATCAGTGGGGAGGAATAGTGCCCCATCATTGGTATCAGTGGGAGGAATAGTGCCCCATCATTGGTGTCAGTGGGAGGAATAGTGCCCCGTCATTGGTATCAGTGGGAGGAATAGTGTCCCATCATTGGTGTCAGTGGGGGAAGGAATAGTGCCCCATCATTGGTATCAGTGGGAGGAATAGTGCCCCATCATTGGTATCAGTGGGAGGAATAGTGCCCCGTCATTGGTATCAGTGGGAGGAATAGTGCCCCATCATTGGTATCAGTGGAAGGAATAGTGCCCCGTCATTGGTGTCAGTGGGAGGAATAGTGCTCCATCATTGGTGTCAGTGGGAGGAATAGTGTCCCATCATTGGTGTCAGTGGGAGGAATAGTGTCCCATCATTGGTATCAGGGGGAGGAATAGTTCCCCATCATTGGTGTCAGTGGGAGGAATAGTGCCCCATCATTGGTATCAGTGGGAGGAATAGTGCCCCATCATTGGTATCAGTGGGAGGAATAGTGCCCCATCATTGGTGTCAGTGGGAGGAATAGTGCCCCATCATTGGTGTCAGTGGGAGGAATAGTGCCCCATCATTGGTGTCAGTGGGAGGAATAGTGCCCCATCATTGGTGTCAGTGGGAGGAATAGTGCCCCATCATTGGTGTCAGTGGGAGGAATAGTGCCCCATCACTGGTGTCAGTGGGAGGAATAGTGCCCCATCATTGGTGTCAGTGGGAGGAATAGTTCCCCATCATTGGTGTCAGTGGGAGGAATAGTGCCCCATCATTGGTGTCAGTGGGAGGAATAGTGCCCCATCATTGGTGTCAGTGGGAGGAATAGTGCCCCATCATTGGTGTCAGTGGGAGGAATATTGCCCCATCATTGGTGTCAGTGGGAGGAATAGTGTCCCATCATTGGTGTCAGTGGGAGGAATAGTGCCCCATCATTGGTGTCAGTGGGAGGAATAGTGCCCCATCATTGGTGTCAGTGGGAGGAATAGCGCCCCATCGTTGTCAGTGGGAGGAATAGCGCCCCATCGTTGTCAGTGGGTGGAACTCTAATAGGAAGAGGTGGAGCCTAAAGAGAAAGGGGCAGAGTTTGCAGATAAAAGGGTGGGCACATTTAGATGCGGGGTGGGGCCCGATTTTAGTCTTGCCTAGGGCAGCACATAACCAAAATACACCACTGGGGGAACCCCACTGACAACTGAAACATTAATGAATGTTTCACTACCAAAATCCCACGTGACTTCATAATAGAACTCATGTGGTGTTTTGGTAACTGAGCGGGATCTTACCACATACTCAGATGCAGGAAGATACCGCTCCGTAAATTGTTTGAAGTTCGCGGTCGAACATTCTGTAGGTTCAGATGTGTGACACAGGGGGTCGTTCAGCCCATCACTAGTGCTGCATAGCAAAAAATAACCTGGTCATGATAGGGGGATAAAATCTTGTGGAGCTGAAGTGGTTAAACATGTTCTCCATCTCAAGCTAAAAGTTGTTCCCGTGATGCAAACATTTCTGCCTTTGCTGCTGATGTCTTATTATGTGTCTGATATGTCTTATGCCTTACATTTGTTTTAGTTTCTTTTGGAGGAAAAATAGAGAAGATCAGAAAGATCATAATAAGTAAGTTGTCTTTGTTGTTGGTTGTGATAATTTCTTCACAATTTTCTTGTCCCTTATTGTGACTTTATTCTTTTAATTCATTTAGGTACCCGCTCATGCATTTGGGTAAGAATATTTACGATATCTATGTATAGAAGCATGGAATATGATATGATAAAATAGAACCCCTTTATAAATGCAACAGGATATTCTCCACTCAAATCAACAGGAAAAGGTTTTAAGACATTACAATTATTTGTGAGTAGAACACATTCACCAGTAGGGTGAGATGATGAACGTCCTGCTAGAAGTAGAGAAGTATAGGATGAAGCTGATTCCTTCTCACAGTTACATCCCCGGGGTCTTTACATTTTCTGGGTTGTGTGTTTGGTCTGTTCTCCGATCATGGGCATCTAAAGCCCACCACCTCTATTTTGGGTAGAAAACTGAAGACCAGGGATCAGAAGAGATGATATGGTCATGCTGGTGGACCAATGACTTTTCGGTCAGATAACAGGTGAGTGTGAACATACAGCAAGGCCAGCTGGTCTATGATATTACTGTATCATTTTCTTACATGTCTCAGGACAAGATCTCCAAACTCAAAGGCCCCTGGGTCTGTGCCCCTGTTGCAGCCCTTCTAGCAGGGGTCTCCAAACTTTCAAAAGAAAGGGCCAAGAAATTGTCTTTCAGACTTTAAGGGGGCTGGATTGTGGCCATTAGGAGTAGAAAAGGTCCCAATGTAAGTGTGAAACAACAGTGCCCCATCTTTTTAGTCAGTTACTGAATTTTGCCCCATCTTTGGTGTCATTGGACATCATTGGAAGAAACTGTTCTCCATCGTTGATGTCATTGGAAGGAATCATGCTACATTGTTGGTGTCATTGGGTGAAATTGTGCTCCATCATTGATGTCATTGGAAGGAATCGTGCTACAATGTTGATGTCATTAGGAGAAATTGTCCCCCATCATTGATGTCATTGGAAGGAATTGTGTTACTTTGTTGATGTCATTGGGAGGAATTGTGCCCCTTCATTGGTGTCATTGTAAGGAATCATGCTACATTGTTGATGTCATTGGGAGGAATTGTGCCCCTTAATTGGTGTCATTGGTGGGTAATTATGCCCCTTTGTTGGCATCAGCAGATGAAATAATGCCCCAAGGGCCCGATAAAAGCAAACAAAGGGCCACATCCGGCCCCCTTACAGGACCACTGCCTTACAGGAAGGAAATAGTGGGGTGCACTTTCCATACTGGATTACTTATTCATTTTAAATTATTGAGAATGCATGCAGAAATATTTCACAATGGGAATCCCAAAGAGAAATCATAAACTGGGAAGGTCCCCATTCCACCCACAGTAGATTTAAAATATTGGCTAAGGCAGTGGTGCTCAACTGCCTTAGCCAATAGGGAAGTGCATGCCAAGGATCAGCAACCCCTGGATTGTGATCTGATCTTGCTATCCTAGAGTATCAGAGTGCAGTGAGCCAGCACCGGTGGTGGAGGGATCAGGGGCCACATAAGCCGATGCTGAATACAGGAGTTTGGGTGTGCTTTCAGAAAGTGCACTACACCCTCAAGATGACATAGAAGTCAATGCCAAAGTGCAGCTAACCCACAGGAAAGCCTCAGGTGCACTGAGCTGCATTGGCCTTGCCTGTAAATCACAGTGCATCAGTGTGAAAGCAGCTTTATACAGGGGCGTATTTGCCACTTGCCTAGGGCAGCACTCTTTGCCCGGGGGGGGGGGTTACGCCACGCCTCGGAAGAAGGGATGTTAGCAGGGGCGGACTGACAACTCATCAACTCATGGGGCCCCCGGGCAATAGGGGATCATGGGGCCCCTGTGTCCTTGCCCAAACTCAAAAAAGCCTATCAAAAAGGTACCAGGGGTATCTCATGGGGCCCCCTACTGACCCCGGGCCCTCGGGCGAGTTTCCAAATGGTCAGTCCGCCCCTGGATGTTAGTGATGTCACTACAGCAGAACAATCCAGTGAGGAGTGGGAGTATCAGGCCTCCCCTGGACACTGCCGTCCTCCAGGATCATCACTCAGTCCTGGCTCCCCACAACCATCCTCTGCAGAGAGCTCCAGGAACTCCGACCCTCAGAGCAGCCTACAGCCTGGCCGGGCACAATGCATGCTGGGAGTTGTAGTCCTTCCCCTGCCTCCAACCTGCTACCTCCACTACAATCCCGGCAGGCTGTGCAGGGGAAGGACTACAACTCCCAGCATGCAGTGCGCCCGGCCGAGCTGTAGGCTGCTCTGAGGGTTGGAGCTTTGCGCAGTGGATGGTGGTGGGGAGCCAAGGCTCAGTGATGATCCCGGAGGATGGCAGTGTCCAGGGGAGGCAGGGATCTCTGTCACAGAGATGGAAGAGGGAAGGGAAATATGGCTGGGAGGAGGATACATACGGGCAGTACATGGCTGCCCCCTTGGTCTCTGCCTGGCGAGTGGTCTCCATCCTTCTACTGTGTATACCATGTATACTACTGGGGGGAGGGGGAGCTGACAGAGACTGACCAGAGACTGCCAGGTGACTGACTCATACCACTAACTGACACCTAGGCACCGCTCACATCACTAACTGACACCTTCACGCCACTCATACCACTAACTGACACCTTCTCGCTGCTCATACCAATAACTGACACCTTCTCGCTGCTCATACCACTAACTGACACCTTCTCGCTGCTCATACCACTAACTGACACCTTCTCGCTGCTCATACCACTAACTGACACCTTCACGCCGCTCATACCACTAACTGACACCTTCTCGCTGCTCATACCACTAACTGACACCTTCTCGCTGCTCATACCACTAACTGACACCTTCTCGCCGCTCATACCACTAACTGACACCTTCACGCCACTCATACCACTAACTGACACCTTCTCGCTGCTCATACCACTAACTGACACCTTCACGCCACTCATACCACTAACTGACACCTTCACGCCACTCATACCACTAACTGACACCTTCTCGCCACTCATACCACTAACTGACACCTTCACGCCACTCATACCACTAACTGACACCTTCTCGCTGCTCATACCACTATCTGACACCTTTACACCACTTATACCACTAACTGACAACTAGGCACTGCTTATACCACAAACTGACTCCTAGGCACCACTCATGCCACTAACTGACACCTAGGCACCACTCATGCCACTAACTGACACCTAGGCACCGCTCATAGCACTAACTGACACCTTCACACCGCTCATACCACTAATTGACTCCTAGGCACCGCTCATACCACTAACTGACACCTTCACAGAAAGATGTGGCCGACCACTAAGTTCCGCTCAGCAAATGTTGATGCACTTGAGACAGTGGGGGTGCACTGGGTGGGGGGCGCCGAGTTTTGTGTTTCTTTGGGAAGCACAAAACCTAAATACACCACTGGCTTTATAGAGGCTCAGGACAGTACAGCTCATTTACATTTGCAGTTTGGGGGAAGGGGGGGGGGGCGCTAAAATCCCATAGTTCATTGTGGCCCGCGACTGGTTACCAAATCACTTAGGTGGCCCTTGCTCTTCAAAAGGTTGAGCACTCCTTGGCTAAGGACATTGCAGGCTTCATAGTTATGGATTTAAGAGAAGTAATAATCAGCACAAATACTGAAACCAAGTCCGGAACAGTCTAATAGTAGATATAGATGGTTAGGGTGACTTGAATTGGGGGGTCCGTTTGGCACTAAGGGCAAGCTCCATATAGTTCTGTAGCAGACTGTGTGTTAAGGAGAGAAGGAGAAGCGCCTCCAAGTGCAGCAGACCACTTTCATGTAGTATAAAAGTAGGAACACTCACATTTAGGTAGATTAATACACTACATTAAAGTGGTCTGCTGCACTTAGAGGCGCTTCTCCTTCATAGTTATGGATTTAGTGTGATGTACTAGAATTTCACTTGTTGCTGTTATCTAATGATTATTGTTTTGTATCTTTCATTATATAGTGGCATCTCTCAGGATATCACACAGTTGGGATCTTTGCAAGGGCATCAGAGAGTGACTATGAATGGCTTATCAACCGACTAAAATCGGAGCCCTTCCATAACACAGTTTCCACCGTCCTTCCTCACTACATCTCCAACAATGGCGGGCGGCAGTTCAGGGAGGCCGTCTCTCGGTGCACGTTCAGTATTTTGTATCACACCAAGAAAAGAGGACGGATCAACATTGTGGACGTCATCGACTCTTTATATGATGAGGAGCTGAAATATCTGTGTGAAAGCCTAGGTAAGAGGTCATCATATATGTGTCTGATTCATAACACAGACGGCTACATGGGCTGATGTTCCATCATGTATGATTCGGGTAGTAGGGTTCATCACTGCCCATCCCCCACCATGGTCAGTTACTTTATTCACATAATTCTGCATGCTTAGGAAATATCTAGTGAGCTTTGTTATGTCTTGCTTTGTTCTGCACTGTGTGTCTGTGTGGAGGTGGATATCGTAGGAAGGGAATTGCTTCTTCATGTCAGAGATGCCCCCGATGACCAGTGATCTGATAGCTGGTGTAGGAGAGGTGGAGGAAGCACAGATTGGATTGCAGGGAGATCCTTACAGTGCAGGTCCTCAGGTACAGATTCCTCTCCAGCAAAGAGAATCGTGAGCAGTATAGTAGCACCATCACCAAATCTCACTCTGAATTTGGTGAGACTAGCAATCAGACGCAACAGTGCCTTAGATGATCTCACACTGCAGCTACAGAAAGAGAATGCCTAGGCACAGGAATTTCATTGCAACTTCTCTGGAGGACTTCCAAACAAAAAGGTACATTTTCAGGGTACTGCTTAGACACAATAACCATTCCAAGATGGTCCCTATAAACCAGGAAATATAAACATCTTTATGCCTAAGTCCACATTTAAGGGAACCTCTGGTTTGCCCGTTCAAGCAAAGCAACAGGCTCCATTATTTGCCCACCTATCTGCTGCTCATTCCCTCAGCTCCCCATTTCTCTGTTCACCCGTCATGGGAAAGAAACATACCTGAGGCATGTGACCCTCTCCCCTTTACTCCATGATGTAATGCTGGATGTCCGAGCCACCAACTGCCAGTCCTGAGTACTATGTACTATGAGGACATGACTGCTGAGGCTGCTTTCCTGTTGGAGCTTTATATTCCACATCCTCCCCTGGTGATACCATAGGAGGTACACTTCACACATGGAGTCCAGACGGCAATAAAACATAAAAGTTCTCATCCTTCTCCAATAAAAGAAAATTTGGACTGAAGTTCTGCTTGAAAAAAAAAAAAACATACTTATAATGGAACCGACCCAGACTGAGCTTGAGTACGTCCGTTAGACTACCGCTTCCCCGTCCGAACACCAACAACAGACATCACAGCCGACCATACAAGACTAGACAACACCAGTCTTGCAGTAAACCAGGAGGTAGACTAGTTTATTTGAACACAGATACGAGATATATACACTCAGGGGGCAATCCCCCCTCCCTGCGTAATGACACAGGGCGGGGCAATCTACATTTAGTAACAAGAGACACAGGTATTCAAACTTCACACCAGCAGACAGTCCCATCAGGAGGGAGGGCTGCTGGAGACACCCCCCACTAAGCTAATACACATAAACACATACATCCCATAATAGTTTGCTTCCAAACCAGACATACACTAGAACAATGGGATGTAACCACATGGCATTAAACAATCAACAACCCCCTCCCCAATATTAGGACAGATCACCCTGTACCCCTAACAGGCACAGAGTGACTTACACATATTAGGGATATGGGGAGCTGAGACAGGGGTCTCCTCACTTCTCCAAAGTGATCTGTGTTCCATGGGCCCCCCACCCAAAGTGACACCCGTCACATATCTCCCCTTTCGGCTGGAGGCTAACACAGGAGGAGACCCCAGACAGGTTGACTCTGAAGTTAGTCTGTACTTCCAGTCTCCCACACAGTACCCCAAGCATATTGTCCCACATAAAACATTACTCACCCTGCCAACCTCTGCCTCTCTCGTAGAACATACCCGCCACTGTGGAGAAGTACGGACTGGTCCTTCTCCCTGAAGTCCTCTCAGCCGCCGGAGAGAAGACAGGGTGGCTGGGCCGGCTCCATCATGCTGTTGGGGATCTGGGCCAACTGCCCAGCATCCCTGGGGTATCCAGGTGGTGCCTTTAGTCTCATCCACTTTGACTCGATGGACATCCCACAGTGTTCGCAAAGTAAGGCTGACATCCTCCTGTCCCAATGCCAGACCCTTTTCTGGGGTTGTGTCAGTGGAGACCGAAGTCCCATCCACGGACATCAGCTCAAGCTGCCGTTGTGAGGTGCCGATCGCATCCTCTTCCTGTAGCTCCTGCAGTGCTGATTGTTGTGGGCAGAGGTCAACCACGCCATGCCCTGATACCAGCTCTTCTGCTGGAGGTGCAACGGCTGGTTCCTCCTCAGCAGAAAAGTCAATCAAATCCCCAGTCTCTGGAACTGGTGTCTGGGGATAGGGGTTCACCATCTCCTGTCCGTGGAACCCAGAAGATGTCACCAGTGCTGGACAGAGGCTAGCAGAGCTCTGCCCTTTTGTCAGCACTTCAGGTTTGGGGATGGCAATCTGTGGAATTTCCAGTGCTGATTCTTGGGCATGCTGCTGAACATGTTTTAGCAGTTGCCTGTATGCCCTTTCCAGATGCTGTTCTTTCATCAGCAGGTATTCCAGATCTGGTTCAAGCTCTGAGACCCCTGTGAGACTGAACATAGCCTCTTTGTCTTCTTGTAGATCCTCAAGGGTAGGTTCTCCTTCATCGCCAAACACAAAATGATCTGTAAGGCTCTCCCACAGCAATCCAGGGCCACCAAAGTCATATCCCTCAGGAGAGCATTCTGTTGTCACCCCTAAATATTTCTGCTCTGTGTGCCATTGCAGAGCCCGATATCGGTTGTTCAGCTCTATCTCCTGCTGGACCAGCCTGTCCAACTCAGTCACCCATTGCTCCTGGGGTCGCTCTCCCAGGAATGGCATCCGTAACTCCCATTGGTCCCTGGCCCGTTACCCTGTGGTTGGATAGCACTTGCCCTTGTACATACCAGCAAGCTGGAGGGCTCCACCACCCGAATCCACTGCCTGAGCTCCAGGTACTCATCCACAGACACAGTCCTGGGGTATGTTGGAAGAACGATCCGCAGCAACCCCGGGAACTCTGATGCCAGGTCCATATCTCCACTGGGGTGACCGACATCTACAGTACTTTCCTGATCCTGAATCCCGGTGGTGGTTTGGACGTGTTCACAGCCAGAAAGCACAATCCCACCGCTTGCCACCAATGTAACGGAACCGACCCAGACAGCGATTGAGTATTTCCGTTAAACAGACACCACAGCCGACCATACAAGACTAGATGACACCAGTCTTGAAGTAAACCAGGAGATAGACACCCCCCCCCCCCACTAAGCTAATACACATAATCACATACTCTACATCCCATAATAGTTTTCTCCCAAGCAAGACACACAATGGAACAATGGGATGCAACCACATAACATCAAACAATCAACAACCCCCCACCCCAATATTAGGACAGATCACCCTGTACCCCTAACAGGCACAGGGTGACTTACACATAATAGAGATATGGGAAGATGAGACAGGGGTCTCCCCACCTCTCCAAAGTGAGCTGGGTTCCATGGGCCCCCCACCCAAAGTGACTCCCATCACAATACTGGCTTGTGGGCAATTTATTTTCAAAAAAAGAATATTCCATATTTGTTTTTCTTTAGAAAGTTTACCATAAAAAATGTCCAAATTATAATCCAGTTATTATTACTCCCCCTACAATTACCACCATCACTACTACTGATATTACTCCCCCTACAATTACCACCATCACTACTACTGATATCACTCCCCCTACAATTACCACCATCACTACTACTGATATTACTCCCCCTACAATTACCACCATCACTACTACTGATATTACTCCCCCTACAATTACCACCATCGCTACTACTGATATTACTCCCCCTACAATTACCATCATCACTACTACAGATATTACTCCCCCTACAATTACCACCATCGCTACTACTGATATCACTCCCCCTACAATTACCATCATCACTACTACAGATATTACTCCCCCTACAATTACCACCATCGCTACTACTGATATTACTCCCCCTACAATTACCACCATCACTACTACTGATATTACTCCCCCTACAATTACCACCATCACTACTACAGATATTACTCCCCCTACAATTACCACCATCGCTACTACTGATATTACTCCCCCTACAATTACCACCATCACTACTACTGATATCACTCCCCCTACAATTACCACCATCACTACTACTGATATTACTCCCCCTACAATTACCACCATCACTACTACTGATATTACTCCCCCTACAATTACTACCATCATTACTACTGATATTACTCCCCCTACAATTACCATCATCACTACTACTGATATTACTCCCCCTACAATTACCACCATCACTACTACTGATATTACTCCCCCTACAATTACCACCATTGCTACTACTGATATTACTCCCCCTACAATTACCACCATCACTACTACAGATATTACTCCCCCTACAATTACCACCATCGCTACTACTGACATTACTCCCCCTACAATTACCACCATCACTACTACTGATATTACTCCCCCTACAATTACCAGCATCGCTACTACTGATATTACTCCCCCTACAATTACCAGCATCGCTACTACTGATATTACTCCCCCTACAATTACTACCATCGCTACTACTGATATTACTCCCCCTACAATTACCACCATCGCTACTACTGATATTACTCCCCCTACAATTATTACCATCGCTACTACTGATATTACTCCCCCTACAATTACTACCATCATTACTACTGATATTACTCCCCCTACAATTACCATCATCGCTACTACTGATATTACTCCCCCTACAATTACCACCATCGCTACTACTGATATTACTCCCCCTACAATTACCACCATCGCTACTACTGATATTACTCCCCCTACAATTACCACCATCGCTACTACTGATATTACTCCCCCTACAATTACCACCATCGCTACTACTGATATTACTCCCCCTACAATTACTACCATCGCTACTACTGATATTACTCCCCCTACAATTACCACCATCGCTACTACTGATATTACTCCCCCTACAATTACTACCATCGCTACTACTGATATTACTCCCCCTACAATTACCACCATCGCTACTACTGATATTACTCCCCCTACAATTACCACCATCGCTACTACTGATATTACTCCCCCTACAATTACCACCATCGCTACTACTGATATTACTCCTCCTACAATTACCACCATCGCTACTACTGATATCACTCCCCCTACAATTACCACCATCGCTACTACTGATATTACTCCCCCTACAATTACCACCATCGCTACTACTGATATTACTCCCCCTACAATTACCACCATCGCTACTACTGATATTACTCCCCCTACAATTACCACCATCGCTACTACTGATATCACTCCCCCTACAATTACCACCATCACTACTACTGATATTACTCCCCCTACAATTACCACCATCGCTACTACTGATATTACTCCCCCTACAATTACCACCATCTCTACTACTGATATTACTCCCCCTACAATTACCACCATCACTACTACTGATATTACTCCCCCTACAATTACCACCATCGCTACTACTGACATTACTCCTCCTACAATTACCACCATCGCTACTACTGACATTACTCCCCCTACAATTACCACTAGAGATGAGCGAATCGAAG
The DNA here is from genome assembly GCF_062004578.1 of Staurois parvus. Classification (NCBI taxonomy): domain Eukaryota; kingdom Metazoa; phylum Chordata; class Amphibia; order Anura; family Ranidae; genus Staurois; species Staurois parvus. The sequence continues at coordinate 332,728 of NW_028319048.1, forward strand.
TAGCCGAAGTGGAATTCGAGTCGAATATCGGAAAAATTTCGAAATTTTTCCGAAAATGGCGGCGGACATGTGCGGCGACGGAGCGGGGATGTCTGGGAAGGCGCGCAGACAAGGCGCGCTGACCCATAATGCATTCCTCAATGACATGTGATCGCATCAGCCAATCAGCAGCCAGCCAGCACTGTGTAATGGTCGAGCTATAAATAGCGGCCATTTTGGAATTCTTCATTTGCCTCCAGTCATTGAACAGAGGCAGACCGCTCTATATTAGGGACAGAGTTAGGGCCACAGAAACGATACTTGGGGACAGAGAAACGTTACTTAGGGACAGAGAACCATTACTCAGGGACACAGAATTGTTAATGAGGGCCACAGAATTGTTACTTAGGGACAAAGAAACGCTAGTTAGGGCCACAGAATTCTTACTCAGGGACAGACAGAATTGTTACTGAGTGCCAGAGAATTGTTACTTAGGGCCACAGAAACGTTATTAGGGCCACATAATTGTTACTCAGGGACAGACAGAATTGTTACTGAGTGCCAGAGAATTGTTACTTAGGGCCACAGAAACTTTAGTTAGGGCCACAGAATTGTTACTCAGGGACAAACACAGAATTGTTACTGAGGGCCACAGAACTGTTACTTAGGGCCACAGAAACGTTATTAGGGCCACAGAATTGTTACTCAGGGACAGACAGAATTGTTACTGAGTGCCAGAGAATTGTTACTTAGGGCCACAGAAACTTTAGTTAGGGCCACAGAATTGTTACTCAGGGACAGACACAAAATTGTTACTGAGGGCCACAGAACTGTTACTTAGGGCCACAGAATTGTTACTCGCACAGACACAGAATTGTTACTCAGGGACACAGAATTGTTACTGAGGGCCACAGAACTGTTACTTAGGGCCACAGAATTGTTACTCGCACAGACACAGAATTGTTACACAGGGACACAGAATTGTTACTGAGGGCCACAGAACCGTTACTTAGGGCCACAGAATAGTTACTGAGGGCCAATAGAACTGTTACTTAGGGCCACAAAATTGTTACTCGCACAGACACAGAATTGTTACACAGGGACACAGAATTGTTACTGAGGGCCACAGAACCGTTACTTAGGGCCACAGAATTGTTACTCAGGGACACAGAACTGTTACTGAGGGCCACAGAACTGTTACTTAGGGCCACAGAATTGTTACTCGCACAGACACAGAATTGTTACTCAGGGACACAGAACTGTTAATGAGGGCCACAGAACTGTTACTTAGGGCCACAGAATTGTTACTCGCACAGACACAGAATTGTTACTCAGGGACACAGAATTGTTACTGAGGGCCACAGAACCGTTACTTAGGGCCACAGAATTGTTACTCGCACAGACACAGAATTGTTACACAGGGCCACAGAATTGTTACTGAGGGCCACAGAACCGTTACTTAGGGCCACAGAATTGTTACTCAGGGACACAGAATTGTTACTGAGGGCCACAGAACTGTTACTTAGGGCCACAGAATTGTTACTCGCACAGACACAGAATTGTTACTGAGGGACACAGAACTGTTACTGAGGGCCACAGAACTGTTACTTAGGGCCACAGAATTGTTACTCGCACAGACACAGAATTGTTACTCAGGGACACAGAACTGTTACTGAGGGCCACAGAACCGTTACTTAGGGCCACAGAATTGTTACTCGCACAGACACAGAATTGTTACACAGGGACACAGAATTGTTACTGAGGGCCACAGAACCGTTACTTAGGGCCACAGAATTGTTACTCAGGGACACAGAACTGTTACTGAGGGCCACAGAACTGTTACTTAGGGCCACAGAATTGTTACTCGCACAGACACAGAATTGTTACTCAGGGCCACAGAACTGTTACTTAGGGCCACAGAATTGTTACTCGCACAGACACAGAATTGTTATTCAGGGACACAGAACTGTTACTGAGGGCCACAGAACTGTTACTTAGGGCCACAGAATTGTTACTCGCACAGACACAGAATTGTTACTCAGGGACACAGAATTGTTACTGAGGGCCACAGAACTGTTACTTAGGGCCACAGAATTGTTACTCGCACAGACACAGAATTGTTACACAGGGACACAGAATTGTTACTGAGGGCCACAGAACCGTTACTTAGGGCCACAGAATTGTTACTCGCACAGACACAGAATTGTTACACAGGGACACAGAATTGTTACTGAGGGCCACAGAACCGTTACTTAGGGCCACAGAATTGTTACTCAGGGACACAGAATTGTTACTGAGGGCCACAGAACTGTTACTTAGGGCCACAGAATTGTTACTCGCACAGACACAGAATTGTTACTCAGGGACACAGAACTGTTACTGAGGGCCACAGAACTGTTACTTAGGGCCACAGAATTGTTACTCGCACAGACACAGAATTGTTACACAGGGACACAGAATTGTTACTGAGGGCCACAGAACCGTTACTTAGGGCCACAGAATTGTTACTCAGGGACACAGAATTGTTACTGAGGGCCACAGAACTGTTACTTAGTGCCACAGAATTGTTACTCGCACAGACACAGAATTGTTACTCAGGGACACAGAACTGTTACTGAGGGCCACAGAACTGTTACTTAGGGCCACAGAATTGTTACTCGCACAGACACAGAATTGTTACTCAGGGACACAGAATTGTTACTGAGGGCCACAGAACCGTTACTTAGGGCCACATAAACGTTAATCAGGGACAACAGAATTGTTACTGAGGGCCACAGAACCGTTACTTGGGGCAACAGAAACGTTAATCAGGGACACAGAATTGTTACTGAGGGCCACAGAACCGTTACTTAGGGCCACAGAATTGTTACTCGGACAGACACAGAATTGTTACTCAGGGACACAGAATTGTTACTGAGGGCCACAGAACCGTTACTTAGGGCCACAGAATTGTTACTCGCACAGACACAGAATTGTTACTCAGGGACACAGAATTGTTACTGAGGGCCACATAACTGTTACTTAGGGCCACAGAATTGTTACTCGCACAGACACATAATTGTTACTCAGGGACACAGAATTGTTACTGAGGGCCACAGAACCGTTACTTAGGGCCACATAAACGTTAATCAGGGACACAGAATTGTTACTGAGGGCCACAGAACCGTTACTTGGGGCCACAGAAACGTTAATCAGGGACACAGAATTGTTACTGAGGGCCACAGAACCGTTACTTAGGGCCACAGAATTGTTACTCAGGGACAGACACAGAATTGTTTCTTGAGGGACACAGAATTGTTACTGAGGGCCACAGAACCGTTACTTAGGGCCACATAAACGTTAATCAGGGACACAGAATTGTTACTGAGGGCCACAGAACCGTTACTTAAGGCCACATAAACGTTAATCAGGGACACAGAATTGTTACTGAGGGCCACAGAACCGTTACTTAGGGCCACAGAATTGTTACTCAGGGACAGAATTGTTACTGAGGGCCACAGAACTGTTACTTAGGGCCACAGAATTGTTACTCGCACAGACACATAATTGTTACTCAGGGACACAGAATTGTTACTGAGGGCCACAGAACCGTTACTTAGGGCCACATAAACGTTAATCAGGGACACAGAATTGTTACTGAGGGCCACAGAACCGTTACTTAGGGCCACAGAATTGTTACTCAGGGACACAGAATTGTTACTGAGGGCCACAGAACTGTTACTTAGGGCCACAGAATTGTTACTCGCACAGACACAGAATTGTTACACAGGGACACAGAATTGTTACTGAGGGCCACATAACCGTTACTTAGGGCCACAGAATTGTTACTCAGGGACACAGAATTGTTACTGAGGGCCACAGAACTGTTACTTAGGGCCACAGAATTGTTACTCGCACAGACACAGAATGTTACTCAGGGACACAGAACTGTTACTGAGGGCCACAGAATTGTTACTCGCACAGACACAGAATTGTTACACAGGGACACAGAATTGTTACTGAGGGCCACAGAACCGTTACTTAGGGCCACAGAATTGTTACTCAGGGACACAGAATTGTTACTGAGGGCCACAGAACTGTTACTTAGTGCCACAGAATTGTTACTCGCACAGACACAGAATTGTTACTCAGGGACACAGAACTGTTACTGAGGGCCACAGAACTGTTACTTAGGGCCACAGAATTGTTACTCGCACAGACACAGAATTGTTACTCAGGGACACAGAATTGTTACTGAGGGCCACAGAACCGTTACTTAGGGCCACATAAACGTTAATCAGGGACAACAGAATTGTTACTGAGGGCCACAGAACCGTTACTTGGGGCAACAGAAATGTTAATCAGGGACACAGAATTGTTACTGAGGGCCACAGAACCGTTACTTAGGGCCACAGAATTGTTACTCAGGGACAGACACAGAATTGTTTCTTGAGGGACACAGAATTGTTACTGAGGGCCACAGAACCGTTACTTAGGGCCACATAAACATTAATCAGGGACACAGAATTGTTACTGAGGGCCACAGAACCGTTACTTAGGGCCACAGAAACGTTAATCAGGGACACAGAATTGTTACTGAGGGCCACAGAACCGTTACTTAGGGCCACATAAACGTTAATCAGGGACACAGAATTGTTACTGAGGGCCACAGAACCGTTACTTAGGGCCACAGAATTGTTACTCAGGGACACAGAATTGTTACTGAGGGCCACAGAACTGTTACTTAGGGCCACAGAATTGTTACTCGCACAGACACATAATTGTTACTCAGGTACACAGAATTGTTACTGAGGGCCACAGAACCGTTACTTAGGGCCACATAAACGTTAATCAGGGACACAGAATTGTTACTGAGGGCCACAGAACCGTTACTTGGGGCCACAGAAACGTTAATCAGGGACACAGAATTGTTACTGAGGGCCACAGAACCGTTACTTAGGGCCACAGAATTGTTACTCAGGGACAGACACAGAATTGTTTCTTGAGGGACACAGAATTGTTACTGAGGGCCACAGAACCGTTACTTAGGGCCACATAAACGTTAATCAGGGACACAGAATTGTTACTGAGGGCCACAGAACCGTTACTTAGGGCCACATAAACGTTAATCAGGGACACAGAATTGTTACTGAGGGCCACAGAACGGTTACTTAGGGCCACAGAATTGTTACTCAGGGACACAGAATTGTTACTGAGGGCCACAGAACTGTTACTTAGGGCCACATAATTGTTACTCGGACAGACACAGAATTGTTACTCAGGGACACAGAATTGTTACTCAGGGACACATAATCGTTGAATTAAAGAGTATGTCAGACAACATGCAGAGGAGTGGCAGAGGAGGCAATGTTTTAGGAGCGAGCAGACGTGGCAGCAGAGGAAGGGGTCGAGGCAGCACTATTCGCAGCCAGAGGCCAGTGCTCCCGGTGTCATCCAGCGGTCGTGTCTCCACCGACAACCCTGCCGTCATTGATTGGTTGGCTCGGTCGTCTTCCTCTTCCCAGGTCACCTCTGACACCTACAGCCAACGGTCGGTGGGTACGTCAGACACAACCGTTAGTTGGCATGGCCCGGGAGCAAGCCCACTGAAATCACATGTCCTCTACCTGCCCCTGTCCTTTGCTGTTCCCTCACCAAGCGAAGTATCGCATGCTGTGGGCTCAGCCCCACTGTACAGTGAGGAAGAGCTAACAGAGGGCGGTCAGGAACGGGGGGAGACATCGGCCTTTTCAGCAGCCAGGCGAACAAGTACTGGCGAGGAGAGTGGCTCGGTAGCCGGTCTAGAGACAGGTCTGTCTCCTGACCCAGACGCAGCTGAGGGGGCTAGTAGTGAGGCGGAGACCCTACTTGATGATGAGGAGGTTGATCGCACTTGGCTGCCTCGTCGTCATCAGGCAATTTCTTCCGCATCATCAGGAGAAGAGGGTGCCAGCTTGGCAGCGAGCAAAACAGTCGGTGGGTTGCCCAGGAGGCAGCTAGGTCGCATCAGTGTCAGTGGAGGCAAACGGCCACGGAGTAGAGCAGCAGCTCCACTGCAGCCTACCACCACAGCCAGTATTTTTCGTCAAGCCGCCCGAGGAAGTAAACGTAGCCGTATGTCGACTATGTGGCCAGAAATGCAAGCGTGGCCAGGGGGCCCATGTTGGGACTACAGCGTTGCGTCAGCATATGCAGCGTCACCATTCGGTGGCCTGGGAAAACCGTGATAAAGATACGGCGGTTCTGCCTGCCCCAGCCCCCGCTCCATCACCCGCTCCGTTACTTGCTCCGTCACCCGACGTCGTCAATCACCCTCTATCAGCCAGTCAAGGCTCCAACACCTCTGCTGAGGGGAGTTGTCGCTCGTTGGCATCTTCCGCTCGTTCAGATGCTCCTTCTCCTGCTACTCCTCTTCTCGGATTCCGTCAACAGTCTTTCTTGGAATCCGTTTCCAAGAGACAACAGTTTGCGAGCACGCACCCGACGGTGCAAAAGCTGAACGTCCTCCTGTCCAAGTTGCTGGTGCTGCAGTCCCTCCCTTTCCAACTGGTGGACTCAGCACCTTTCCGAGAAATGATGGCTTGTGCCGCGCCGCGGTGGAGAGTGCCAAGCCGTCATTTCTTTGCCATAAAGGCAGTGCCAGCCCTGCATTCACATGTAGAAGAGATGGTGGGCCAGTCTTTGAGCATGTCGGTCTCTGCCAAAGTGCACGGCAGCGCCGACGTGTGGAGCTGTAACTACGGTCAGGGACAGTACATGTCATTTACGGCCCACTGGGTGAACGTGGTGCCGGCACAGCCGCACCAGCAACTTGGACAGGTCACGACGCTTTTGCCTCCACGTTTGCACGTCCTTGGTCCAGCAAACATGTCCGCCTCTACCACCTCTTTTTACGCCGTGTCCTCAGCCGCCACCCCCGTGCCAAGTCCCATTACCCGACCGGCATATCACATGTGCAGGGCGCAACGGTGTCACGCTGTGCTGCACCTGGTATGCCTTGGCGAACGTAGTCACACAGGGGAGGAACTTCTGAGTGTAATGAACAGAGAAATCGACAGATGGCTGTCTCCGCGCAAACTGAAAATCGGAACCATGTTGACCGACAACGGAAAGAACATGGTGTCTGCTCTGCGTCAAGGAAGGTTGTGCCATGCGCCATGCATGGCTCACGTGTTCAATCTGGTTGTCAAGCGGTTCCTAAAATCCACCATCCCACTGCAAGACATCCTTAAAATGTCACGTAAACTGTGCATGCATTTCAGCCATTCCTACACCGCAAAGAACACCCTCATTGAGCTGCAGCGGCAGAACGGAATTCCACAGCTACGCCTGATCTGCGACGTTGCAACAAGGTGGAATTCAACCCTACACATGTTAGACCGCCTTTACGAGCAGCGAAAGGCCATCACCGATTTCCTGATGTTACAAGCGGATAAAGGTACTCCCCTGTGTAACTTCGATGTCAGCCATTGGCAGCTCATGCGTGACACCTGCCGCTTGCTCAGGCCCTTTGAGGAGGCCACGCTATTCGTGAGTCGGCAGGACTATGGGATGAACGACGTCATTCCTCTGTTGCACGTCCTGGAACAAATGCTGTTAACAATGGCTGGTCAGGGTGCGGTAGACGTGGCGCACATATCTCAACGCCACATGACCCCTGTGGGGCCAGGACAGGAAGAAGAGGAGGAGGTAGAGGAGGACATTTGTGCTCAGGAATTATTGAGTGAAATGGGTGGTTTTTCCACTCAGCAGACAGGAGTGGAGGAGCAGGAGCATCTGGTAGAGGAGGAGGAGGAGGAGACAGAGGACCCAGACGCACCGTGGCAGTATGCTGTGGAGATGGAGGCAGGGAGTCCCTCGCATTCCTTGGCGCAAATGGCCCATAGCATGCTCGGTTGCTTGCGTAGCGACAGCCGAATAATAACCATCAGACAGAGGGATGACTTTTGGCTGTCCACCTTGTTGGACCCTCGCTATCGTTCCAAAATGGTGGCCTTTTTCACACCTGCTGAGAGGGAGGCCAAAATTACGTACTATAAAAACCACCTATGTAGTCAGTTGGTCTCTGCCTTTGTGCGCCAACGTCCATCCTCAGACACTGTGGGCCCTGTGCGCTCGCGTTCCGCTGCCATGGCAGCAGGGGAGGGGTGGGGTGGTAGGAGCAGTGGCAGCTCCACCAGCAGCGGCTGCCTCAGTCTGCAGTCGATGATGAGTAGCTTTCTTCACCAGCGCAGTGAGGAAACTACTAACCAGCCGCAGCAGCAGCAGCAGCATCAGGTGGACCTGGAGCAGGAGCTCAAACAACAGGCTTGGGCCTACTTGGACAGCACGCTGCCAACCGAGGTAGACAATCCCCTTGACTACTGGGCAACGAAACTTGACCTTTGGCCCCAACTAGCTGAATTTGCCCTTGAAAGGCTGTCATGCCCGGCCAGTAGCGTGGCATCGGAGCGCGTGTTTAGTGCGGCAGGAGGTATTGTAACTCCGCGGAGGACACGACTGTCCACCCAAAGTGTGGAGAGACTCACGTTTGTGAAAATGAATCAGGCGTGGATTAGTCTGGATTTCAAACCACCAGTTCCTGACACAACTGACTAAATCCGCCATGAATCATGCCCCAAACATGTGCCACTTTCAGGTCTCCTCACACACTGCTGGTGTGTTCCATTTTTTGTCATAGGGTGCTGGCAGATTACGGGCCTCCCATTGCTGCTGTCTCCATCGCCACACTCTGCCATGTGCCACATTCAGGTCTCTTCACACTGCTGTTGTGTTGAATTTTTTGACATAGGGTGCTGGCAGATTACGGGCCTCCCATAGCTGCTGCCAGGCCCCTAATCTGCCATGGGCCCCTATATACCGCCTCCTCATGCTGCTGCCAAGTCCAGAGTCTCTCATGGGTCCCTGTACGGCCTCCCATTGCTGCTGTTTCCATCGCCACACTCTGCCATGTGCCACATTCAGGTCTCTTCACACTGCTGTTGTGTTGAATTTTTTGACATAGGGTGCTGGCAGATTACGGGCCTCCCATAGCTGCTGCCAGGCCCCTAATCTGCCATGGGCCCCTATATACCGCCTCCTCATGCTGCTGCCAAGTCCAGAGTCTCTCATGGGTCCATGTACGGCCTCCCATTGCTGCTGTTTCCATCGCCACACTCTGCCATGTGCCACATTCAGGTCTCTTCACACTGCTGTTGTGTTGAATTTTTTGACATAGGGTGCTGGCAGATTACGGGCCTCCCATAGCTGCTGCCAGGCCCCTAATCTGCCATGGGCCCCTATACCGCCTCCTCATGCTGCTGCCAAGTCCAGAGTCTGTCATGGGTCCCTGTACGGCCTCCCATTGCTGCTCTCTCCATCGCCACACTCTGCCATGTGCCACATTCAGGTCTCTTCACACTGCTGGTGTGTTGAATTTTTTGACATAGGGTGCTGGCAGATTACGGGCCTCCCATAGCTGCTGCCAGGCCCCTAATCTGCCATGGGCCACTATATACCGCCTCCTCATGCTGCTGCCAAGTCCAGAGTCTCTCATGGGTCCCTGTACGGCCTCCCATTGCTGCTGTCTCCATCGCCACACTCTGCCATGTGCCACTTTCAGGTCTCCTCACACACTGCTGTTGTGTTGAATTTTTTGACATAGGGTGCTGGCAGATTACGGGCCTCCCATAGCTGCTGCCAGGCCCCTAATCTGCCATGGGCCCCTATATACCGCCTCCTCATGCTGCTGCCAAGTCCAGAGTCTCTCATGGGTCCCTGTACGGCCTCCCATTGCTGCTGTTTCCATCGCCACACTCTGCCATGTGCCACATTCAGGTCTCTTCACACTGCTGTTGTGTTGAATTTTTTGACATAGGGTGCTGGCAGATTACGGGCCTCCCATAGGTGCCGCCAGGCCCCAAATCGGCCATGGGCCCCCGTACCGCCTGGTCACGCTGCTGCTGGTCGCACAGTGTGACCTGGGTCCCTGTACGGCCTCCCATTGCTCCCACTCTGCCATGTGCCACTTTGAGGTCTCCTCACACTCCTGTGGTTTTCCATTTTGACATAGGTTGCTGGCAGATTACAGGCCTCCCTTAGGTGCCGCTAGGCCCCAAATCGGCCATGGGCCCCCGTACCGCCTGGTCACGTTGCTGCTGGTCCCACAGTGTGACCTGGGTCCCTGTACGGCCTCCCATTGCTTCCACTCTGCCATGTGCCACTTTGAAATCTCCTCACACTCCTGCGGTTGTCCATTTTGTCATAGGTTGCTGGCAGATTACAGGCCTTCCATAGGTGCCGCCAGGCCCCAAATCGGCCATGGGCCCCCGTACCGCCTGGTCACGCTGCTGCTGGTCCCACAGTGTGACCTGGGTCCCTGTACGGCCTCCCATTGCTTCCACTCTGCCATGTGTCACTTTGATGTCTCCTCACACTCCTGTGGTTTTCCATTTTGACATAGGTTGCTGGCAGATTACAGGCCTCCCATAGGTGCCGCTAGGCCCCAAATCGGCCATGGGCCCCCGTACCGCCTGGTCACGCTGCTGCTGGTCCCACAGTGTGACCTGGGTCCCTGTACGGCCTCCCATTGCTTCCACTCTGCCATGTGCCACTTTGAAATCTCCTCACAGTCCTGCGGTAGTCCATTTTGTCATAGGTTGCTGGCAGATTACAGGCCTTCCATAGGTGCCGCCAGGCCCCAAATCGGCCATGGGCCCCCGTACCGCCTGGTCACGCTGCTACTGGTCCCACAGTGTGACCTGGGTCCCTGTACGGCCTCCCATTGCTTCCACTCTGCCATGTGTCACTTTGAGGTCTCCTCACACTCCTGTGGTTTTCCATTTTGACATAGGTTGCTGGCAGATTACAGGCCTCCCATAGGTGCCGCTAGGCCCCAAATCGGCCATGGGCCCCCGTACCGCCTGGTCACGCTGCTGCTGGTCCCACAGTGTGACCTGGGTCCCTGTACGGCCTCCCATTGCTTCCACTCTGCCATGTGCCACTTTGAAATCTCCTCACACTCCTGCGGTTGTCCATTTTGTCATAGGTTGCTGGCAGATTACAGGCCTTCCATAGGTGCCGCCAGGCCCCAAATCGGCCATGGGCCCCCGTACCGCCTGGTCACGCTGCTGCTGGTCCCACAGTGTGACCTGGGTCCCTGTACGGCCTCCCATTGCTTCCACTCTGCCATGTGTCACTTTGAGGTCTCCTCACACTCCTGTGGTTTTCCATTTTGACATAGGTTGCTGGCAGATTACAGGCCTCCCATAGGTGCCGCTAGGCCCCAAATCGGCCATGGGCCCCCGTACCGCCTGGTCACGCTGCTGCTGAGCCCACAGTGTGACCTGGGTCCCTGTACGGCCTCCCATTGCTTCCACTCTGCCATGTGCCACTTTGAAATCTCCTCACACTCCTGCGGTTGTCCATTTTGTCATAGGTTGCTGGCAGATTACAGGCCTTCCATAGGTGCCGCCAGGCCCCAAATCGGCCATGGGCCCCCGTACCGCCTGGTCACGCTGCTGCTGGTCCCACAGTGTGACCTGGGTCCCTGTACCGCCTCCCATTGCTTCCACTCTGCCATGTGTCACTTTGAGGTCTCCTCACACTCCTGTGGTTTTCCATTTTGACATAGGTTGCTGGCAGATTACAGGCCTCCCATAGGTGCCGCTAAGCCCCAAATCGGCCATGGGCCCCCGTACCGCCTGGTCACGCTGCTGCTGAGCCCACAGTGTGACCTGGGTCCCTGTACGGCCTCCCATTGCTTCCACTCTGCCATGTGCCACTTTGAAATCTCCTCACACTCCTGCGGTTGTCCATTTTGTCATAGGTTGCTGGCAGATTACAGGCCTTCCATAGGTGCCACCAGGCCCCAAATCGGCCATGGGCCCCCGTACCGCCTGGTCACGCTGCTGCTGGGCCCACAGTGTGACCTGGGTCCCTGTACGGCCTCCCATTGCTGCTGCCAGGAGGCAGCAGGGTCGCAGCAGTGTCAGTGGAGGCAAACGGCCACGGAGTAGAGCAGCAGCTCCACTGCAGCCTACCACCACAGCCAGTAGTGGTGCCGGTGTGCACGGAGGAAGTAGCAGTCAGCCAGTGAGGAGTAGCGGGTGCAAAGTTTGCTACTCGGCGGTGTGGCAAGTTTTCGTCAAGCCGCCCGAGGAAGTAAACGTAGCCTAATGTCGACTATGTGGCCAGAAAGTCAAGCGTGGCCAGGGGGCCCATGTTGGGACTACAGCGTTGCGTCAGCATATGCAGCGTCGCCATTCGGTGCCCTGGGAAAAACGTGATAAAGATACGGCGGTTCTGCCTGCCCCAGCTCAGGGTTCCATTTTGTCATAGGGTGCTGGCAGATTACGGGCCTCCCATAGGTGCCGCCAGGCCCCAAATCGGCCATGGGCCCCCGTACCGCCTGGTCACGCTGCTGCTGGGCCCACAGTGTGACCTGGGTCCCTGTACGGCCTCCCATTGCTTCCACTCTGCCATGTGTCACTTTGAGGTCTCCTCACACTCCTGTGGTTTTCCATTTTGACATAGGTTGCTGGCAGATTACAGGCCTCCCATAGGTGCCGCTAAGCCCCAAATCGGCCATGGGCCCCCGTACCGCCTGGTCACGCTGCTGCTGGTCCCACAGTGTGACCTGGGTCCCTGTACGGCCTCCCATTGCTTCCACTCTGCCATGTGCCACTTTGAAATCTCCTCACACTCCTGCGGTTGTCCATTTTGTCATAGGTTGCTGGCAGATTACAGGCCTTCCATAGGTGCCGCCAGGCCCCAAATCGGCCATGGGCCCCCGTACCGCCTGGTCACGCTGCTGCTGGGCCCACAGTGTGACCTGGGTCCCTGTACGGCCTCCCATTGCTTCCACTCTGCCATGTGTCACTTTGAGGTCTCCTCACACTCCTGTGGTTTTCCATTTTGACATAGGTTGCTGGCAGATTACAGGCCTCCCATAGGTGCCGCTAGGCCCCAAATCGGCCATGGGCCCCCGTACCGCCTGGTCACGCTGCTGCTGAGCCCACAGTGTGACCTGGGTCCCTGTACGGCCTCCCATTGCTTCCACTCTGCCATGTGCCACTTTGAAATCTCCTCACACTCCTGCGGTTGTCCATTTTGTCATAGGTTGCTGGCAGATTACAGGCCTTCCATAGGTGCCGCCAGGCCCCAAATCGGCCATGGGCCCCCGTACCGCCTGGTCACGCTGCTGCTGAGCCCACAGTGTGACCTGGGTCCCTGTACGGCCTCCCATTGCTTCCACTCTGCCATGTGCCACTTTGAAATCTCCTCACACTCCTGCGGTTGTCCATTTTGTCATAGGTTGCTGGCAGATTAGCGGCCTTCCATAGGTGCCGCCAGGCCCCATATCGGCCATGGGCCCCCGTACCGCCTGGTCACGCTGCTGCTGGTCCCACAGTGTGACCTGGGTCCCTGTTCGGCCTCCCATTGCTTCCACTCTGCCATGTGCCACTTTGAAATCTCCTCACACTCCTGCGGTTGTCCATTTTGTCATAGGTTGCTGGCAGATTACAGGCCTTCCATAGGTGCCGCCAGGCCCCAAATCGGCCATGGGCCCCCGTACCGCCTGGTCACGCTGCTGCTGGTCCCACAGTGTGACCTGGGTCCCTGTACGGCCTCCCATTGCTTCCACTCTGCCATGTGCCACTTTGAAATCTCCTCACACTCCTGCGGTTGTCCATTTTGTCATAGGTTGCTGGCAGATTACAGGCCTTCCATAGGTGCCGCCAGGCCCCAAATCGGCCATGGGCCCCCGTACCGCCTGGTCACGCTGCTGCTGGGCCCACAGTGTGACCTGGGTCCCTGTACCGCCTCCCATTGCTGCTGCCAGGAGCCAGCAGGGTCGCAGCAGTGTCAGTGGAGGCAAACGGCCACGGAGTAGAGCAGCAGCTCCACTGCAGCCTACCACCACAGCCAGTAGTGGTGCCGGTGTGCACGGAGGAAGTAGCAGTCAGCCAGTGAGGAGTAGCGGGTGCAAAGTTTCCTACTCGGCGGTGTGGCAAGTTTTCGTCAAGCCGCCCGAGGAAGTAAACGTAGCCTAATGTCGACTATGTGGCCAGAAAGTCAAGCGTGGCCAGGGGGCCCATGTTGGGACTACAGCGTTGCGTCAGCATATGCAGCGTCGCCATTCGGTGGCCTGGGAAAAACGTGATAAAGATACGGCAGTTCTGCCTGCCCCAGCCCAGGGTTCCATTTTGTCATAGGGTGCTGGCAGATTACGGGCCTCCCATAGGTGCCGCCAGGCCCCAAATCGGCCATGGGCCCCCGTACCGCCTGGTCACGCTGCTGCTGGGCCCACAGTGTGACCTGGGTCCCTGTACGGCCTCCCATTGCTTCCACTCTGCCATGTGCCACTTTGAGGTCTCCTCACACTCCTGTGCTTTTCCATTTTGACATAGGTTGCTGGCAGATTACAGGCCTTCCATAGGTGCCGCCAGGCCCAAAATCGGCCATGGGCCCCCGTACCGCCTGGTCACGCTGCTGCTGGTCCCACAGTGTGACCTGGGTCCCTGTACGGCCTCCCATTGCTCCCACTCTGCCATGTGCCACTTTGAGGTCTCCTCACACTCCTGCGGTTTTCCATTTTGTCATAGGTTGCTGGCAGATTAGCGGCCTTCCATAGGTGCCGCCAGGCCCCATATCGGCCATGGGCCCCCGTACCGCCTGGTCACGCTGCTGCTGAGCCCACAGTGTGACCTGGGTCCCTTTACCGCCTCCCATTGCTCCCACTCTGCCATGTGCCACTTTGAGGTCTCCTCACACTCCTGCGGTTTTCCATTTTGTCATAGGTTGCTGGCAGATTAGCGGCCTTCCATAGCTGCCGCCAGGCCCCATATCGGCCATGGGCCCCCGTACCGCCTGGTCACGCTGCTGCTGGTCCCACAGTGTGACCTGGGTCCCTGTACGGCCTCCCATTGCTTCCACTCTGCCATGTGCCACTTTGAAATCTCCTCACACTCCTGCGGTTGTCCATTTTGTCATAGGTTGCTGGCAGATTACAGGCCTTCCATAGGTGCCGCCAGGCCCCATATCGGCCATGGGCCCCCGTACCGCCTGGTCACGCTGCTGCTGAGCCCACAGTGTGACCTGGGTCCCTGTACGGCCTCCCATTGCTTCCACTCTGCCATGTGCCACTTTGAAATCTCCTCACACTCCTGCGGTTGTCCATTTTGTCATAGGTTGCTGGCAGATTACAGGCCTTCCATAGGTGCCGCCAGGCCCCAAATCGGCCATGGGCCCCCGTACCGCCTGGTCACGCTGCTGCTGGTCCCACAGTGTGACCTGGGTCCCTGTACGGCCTCCCATTGCTTCCACTCTGCCATGTGCCACTTTGAAATCTCCTCTCACTCCTGCGGTTGTCCATTTTGTCATAGGTTGCTGGCAGATTACAGGCCTTCCATAGGTGCCACCAGGCCCCAAATCGGCCATGGGCCCCCGTACCGCCTGGTCACGCTGCTGCTGAGCCCACAGTGTGACCTGGGTCCCTGTACCGCCTCCCATTGCTCCCACTCTGCCATGTGCCACTTTGAGGTCTCCTCACACTCCTGCGGTTTTCCATTTTGTCATAGGTTGCTGGCAGGTTACAGGCCTCCCATAGGTGCTGCCAGGCCCCAAATCTGCCATGGGCCCCCGTACCGCCTGGTCACGCTGCTGCTGAGCCCACAGTGTGACCTGGGTCCCTGTACCGCCTCCCATTGCTCCCACTCTGCCATGTGCCACTTTGAGGTCTCCTCACACTCCTGCTGGTTTCCATTTTGTCATAGGTTGCTGTATGGCCTCCCATTGCTGCTGCCTCCACCGCCACACTGTGGCTCCAAACACTGGTTTTGGCCCCGTGACTGGCCAAATGAGTGAAGTGTGCGGTGATTCTAAGATCGACGGCACTCATCTGCATGTCATACTGACTGACAGTATTATTTCTCTTCCCCAGCAGACTCCAAGGGCATTTAAATTAAAGGTACAGTGTTCTGCACTAATATTAAGTCTCTCTGAAGCCTAGAAACACCCTTTTTTAAGTTAAATTCACAGCGAATTTATTCGACTCGAATCGAATATTGTCCACGAATTTGCCGAATCAGTCGAATCAAATTTTTCATTTCTTCGCTCATCTCTAATTACCACCATCGCTACTACTGATATTACTCCCCCTACAATTACCACCATCGCTACTACTGATATTACTACCAACACTAATGATGATTATTATTATTTATTTATTTTAATCGAGGACCTATATAGAGTCACAGTTTGCTTCCTACTGCTACTACTACCCCAACTACTGCTATTCCCATTACAGCTACTACCCCAACTACTACTATTCTTACTGCACCTCCTACTACCCCAACTACCACTATTCCTACAACACCTCCTACTACTCCAACTACTACTATCCCTACTACACCTCCTATTACTTCAACTACTACTACAGCTACTACCACAACTACTACTAATCCTACTACACCTCCTACTACCCCAACTACTACTATTCCTACGACAACTCCTACTACCCCAACTACTACTATTCCTACAAAGGCTACTACTCCAACTACTACTATTTCTACTACACCTCCTACTACCCTAACTACTTCTACACCTACTGCACCTACTACTTCAACTACTACTATTCCTACAAAGGCACCTACCCCAACTACTACTAATCCTACTACAGCTACTATCTCAACTACTACTATCCCTACTATTACTATTACAGCCACTACCAAAACTATTCTTCTTACTGCAGCTACTACCCCAACTACTACTGTCCCTACTGCTGCTGCTACCCCAACTACTACTGTCCCTACTGCTGCTACTACCCCAACTACAACGAATACTACAACTTCTACTTTATACTACTATTCATTCTGCTGCTACTATCCCAACTACTATTATTCCTACTGATGCCATTATCCTAACTACTACTCTTTCTACTGCAGCTACTACATCAACTGCTCTTCCTACTGCAGCTACTATGCCAACTACTAATATTCCCACATCTGCTACTATCTAAACTACTACTATTCCTACTGCTTCTACTACCCCGACTACTACTATTCCTACTGCTGCTACTATCAAAACTACTACTACTCCTACTGGTGGTACTAACCCAACTACTACTATTCCTATTGCTGCTACTACCCTGACTACTACTATTCCTACTACACCTCCTACTACCCCAACTACTACTATTCCTACTACACCTCCTACTACTCCAACTACTACTATTCCTACTACACCTCCTACTACCCCAAGTACTACTATTCCTACTACACCTCCTACTACCCCAACTACTACTATTCCTACTACACCTCTTACTACTCCAACTACTACTATTCCTACTACACCTCCTACTACTCCAACTACTACTATTCCTACTACACCTCCTACTACCCCAACTACTACTATTCCTACTACACCAACTACTACTATTCCTACTACACCTCCTACTACCCCAACTACTACTATTCCCACTACACCTCCTACTACCCCAACTACTACTATTCCTACTACAGCTACTACTATCCCACCTGCTGCATTGATCCTATGTAATTGTTTTGCATGGACATCATGTATGTATTGGATGTAATGTGATGTCTTTATACACAGGGAAGAAGAATGTGATTGTGGTTGTTGATGATCTGGAGGACGCCAGTGATGAGCAGAAGACCCGGATCCTGGAGGCACAGCCCAGTGTTAAAGATTTGGCCACAGATATCATCCTATTCAGTGCAAATGAGAAAAACCCTATGACAAGCGGTGAAAGCACCCGGAAGTCATAACACGTACATACATACTTTTGCTTCTATTAAAGGAATCCTTGGTGATCCCGCCATCAACATCCTTGTACAGTCACTTCCTATTATGGAGTGACAATTGTCTCCTAATTGTGGCCCCGATTTTGTCACCCGTTCACATGTGGCCCCGGTGCAGACTACAAGGGGTGAGCTGACACACACTTTGTTTGCTGTAGTCATTATCAGGAATCTGATCCAAGGCAATATATATATTTCAGGTACATACAGTGATGGAAATACATATTTGCTCCCCGGCTGATGGTGAATGTTCGCCCCTCACACAGAAATGATCGGTCTAACAATGGAATGTTCGCCCCTCACACAGAAATGATCGGTCTATAAATCGAATGTTCGGTGTAACACTGAGAGACAGAATACAACAACAAATTCAGCAGAAATGCGTCTAACAAATGATGACTGATCTGCATGTTCATGAGGGAAAGAAGGATTGGATCCCCTATCATTCAGCAGGATTTCTGGCTCCCAGGTGTCTCTCATACAGGTAACAAGCTGAGATTAGAAGCAGTCTCTTAAAGGGAGTGCTGCCAATCTCATTGTGTTACCTGTATAAAAGACACCTGTCCACAGGAGCCATCAAACAATCAGATTAACTAATACATTTTTCCAAGAAAGATTTTTATTAGAAGAAAGCAGTCATAAGAATACATGTACAGACGTGAATCCAAAGTCGGACATATCACTGTATGGCGCTTCCCGTGTCGCAGACGGGTCAAAGCATAACAGACAATACAAAGCATAACGTTGTAAAACATTGTCTCAATGTATATTACAGTGCAGGAAATGTACGGCATATAAGAAGTGAGCAGAGAGATATATTGTCTTTTGACCTTTCAGCAGGATTATCTGTCAGGGGAGTGTGAAGTGTGTGATGAAGAATATGAACAGCACATGCTAAAGCTTTGGATCTGATTCACGAGTCTAAGAATTGGATGTGTGAGTGATATGGGGCGTGGTACGTCCGTCTGAAGGACAGCGTTCTGTATCGGTTATGGTACGAAAACGAAGATAGGAGTAGAGTATAGGTGGGGGCTAGAGATCAGGTAGAGAGAAGGTTAGATAGTAAGTAGAATAATGAGGTGGTAAAGGTAAGTATAGAAAAAAAAAAAAAAGGAGGGGGGGAGGGGGAGTGGGTTGGGGGAGGGGCTTAGAGTGAGGTAAAACCGAAAGGAGGAGTGAATGTTTGTGGATAGGTGGCTCTCAACCTGTGAAATGAGCCACAGAAAAAATACCTACTTATAGCTTAGGACGTGGTGCGTATCAAGACAGTCAACCGGGTAATACAGTTGAAAGAAAAAGTATGTGAACCCCTTGGGATTCTGTGGAGTTTTGCATGAATTGGGCATAAAATGTGCTCTGAACGTCATCTAACAATAGAAGAACACAGTCTGCTGAACATAATACTACACAAACATTAGATGTTGCCATGCTTTAATTGCACATAACATGTAAACATTCACAGTGCAGGGAGGAAAAAGTATGACACCTGTGGTCCCCCTCTCAGGTAGTAAATATGATACTCCAGACCTCTCACGATAGGTACATCTGCTAAGTAATATACTCCTCACCCCAGGCCACGGTGAGAGAAAAAGATCCTCCATAGTGTAGTATTTAAACATAACAACTCCTTTATTAAGTGTTCCTGCATGGCGACCCCTCCCTGTTATCTCACATATAGATTCTTATTATTCAAATTATAGCCAAATTTTCCCCCCTAACTCCTCCCACAGTTCTTACACTACATAGGCAGTAATATACGGAAACGTGCGGATTGTTCCCGATTGGTGCGCTATTACTTTGTGGAACTTTTCGCCGAATGGTTCACGAAATATCGCCGTTTTTGTGGTGAAATTGGTCCCATTGGAATGAATGGCGGAATGTTCAAAACTAGAGTGGGAGCTGACAAAAGCTAGAGTGTGAGCTGAAAAATCAGGACATGATTTGTAAACTGCCATCACTCCCTCATTTTCAAGCCCACCTACACAAATCTTATATCAAAACGTTCAGCTATCCCTGCTGTCGCTAAAAATGTCCACGGCTAAGCCATAGTCCTGATAGTTTTCACAATAGGACGATTTGTTGGCAACTCACACCGCCCATTGACATTCATTGAAACTCCACTCAGAGCCACCTCAAATTTGAAGGGCAATTTCTAAACTGCGACTGTGCCTTCATTTTTAATATTTCAGAGACATACTATGCATCAAAATGTAGGTCTGGGTCTTGCGATTCTCACAATATAAAGCTCTTCAGTGTAGGATTTATTTTTAATCTACAACCGTTTGAAGATGGTAACCGCCAGTGAAGTGAGCAAGTTGGAGCAGTTTGTTTTTAACCGCTCTTCTCTGCCCTTGCTGTAGAGTGAGTTGCCATAGGAACCCAGGTGTGTGAGCAGGCAGCAGAGTGACAAAAGCTACTCCATCCAGTTACTCCGCCCACTCCAGTTGTAGACTACTGGTGGAGGCAAGAACACTTCACACAATTTCCCCAGAAATCGTAGCTTTTCTAGTTTAATATAAATGCCCGCTCACTTTTAAAAGTTGATAAAATCGCATTCCAACCTCATGACTGGGTGTACTGCATGGGTTAGAGATAATTGGGTGTCCTAAGATGGCGTCCACGCTGGATGTGCATCACCGCGTACCGGAAGCTGCATCACTGCGTACCTACGCGTTGCGTCACTAGACCACATGACTTCCTCAGGGTATTGATACCCTGACCTCTGTGATGGCCAACAAGGGATTGGCCACCAACTACTAAGTCATGTTTTGTGAAGTAGATCAAATCCTTCTTTCCCTCATGAACATGCAGATCCGTCATCATTTGTTAGACGCATTTCTGCTGAATTTGTTGTTGTATTCTGTCTCTCAGTGTTACACAGAACATTCCATTTCGGCCATTTTTACTAGCTAGATTAACTTTTTGAATGGAACTTCAACTATTTGCCTTCACTATCTGCATTGGCTGTATTATACGGCTGCAATCTGCTTATTATACATCTGTACTGACGGCCCAATAACCCACCTACACTATAGGAGCTCTTCTATCTGGTGGATTTCCTTTCTGAGCTACTTAATGGTGGATACTTATTGGTGCTGACTTGTCTGATGTCCGGGTGCAAGTGAAACCGAGGAGCTGTCCTGGCTGGCTGTGAGGGTCTTACTACAGAGGTCTGGATTTCGGTTCCAGGGTGTGCAAAGTGCCTGAGAAGTGCCTAATATCCAAGTACCGCCCAGCACGCACAATCCGCTCCTCACAAGACCTCCTTCTCTCTAGTTCCCTGGTCTCCTCCTCCCATGCCTGCCTCCAGGACTTCTCCAGGGTGTCACCCATCCTCTGGAACTCCCTGCCCCAACCCATCAGATTATCACCTACTCTCCTCTCCTTTAGGCGCACCCTGAAAACCCATCTCTTCAGGGAAGCCTACCCCACCCCCCGCTAATTGCCGACCTCCTCCACTCTTCCTACCACTCCATCCCCCACAGCTATCTCCTCCTGTACCACCATCCCCTCCCTCCTAGATTGTAAGCTCCAAGGAGCAGGGCCCTCAATCCCCTCATGTTTTGCATTGTATTGGTATTGTTCTGTCACATGTTCTGTCCCCCTTTGTAATGTACAGCGCTGAGCGAACTATTGGCGCTTTATAAATACTGTATAATAATAATAATATCCTTACCGGTTCCTTAGATGACCCCGAGTGCCCCTCTGAGGGTCATATACATGCGCAATTATATTGTGCGTCTGGTGAGTGCACCTCTTTGTCTTATCCACAGATGTCACTAACACCTATTGATGTAATTCCAGCGGGAGCGACCAATATCCCCGACACTGATTGATCTGTGCACCTATAAGTTACTTCCACTGTCTGGACTATTATGCGTTTATAATGTGCGTTTATACCATTGCTACTTGTCTAATTTAAGACGATGCACTATTGTCACTTTATTGCGCTCATTTATAGCGGCTTGTTTTATCACTTATCACTTTGCAATTCAATTTATGTGATTTAATGATATGCGTTTATAATGTGCGTTTATACCATTGCTACGCGTCTATTTTAAGACAACACATTATTGTCACTCTATTGCGCTCATTTATAGCGCCTTGTTTTATTATGTGTCACTTTGCAGTTCAATTCTTTTTTTTTAAAGATACTATCAGTTGATGTAGCGCTGCATTTTCATATACTGTATATTTGGTTTAAAGGATTTAGAGGTTTTTTCCTTCTGCAAGCTGCTTATTTTTTGAAAAAGCGCCCGCTTGATCGTTTATTTTTTACAATACACCGAACATTCGAGTTTTAGACCAATCATTTCTTTGTGAGTGGGAAAACATTAAAAATCAGCCGGGGAGCAAATACACATTTCCTTCACTGTACATAGCGCCTTCACTTTACATATATATTGTACATTCACATCAGTCCCCGCCCCCGAGGAGCGTACAATCTAAGGTCCCTAACTCACAGTCATACATACACATACTAGGGACAATGCAGACAGGAGCCAATTCACCTACCAGCATGTCTTTGGAGAGTAGGAGGAAACCGGTGTACCTGGAGGAAACCCACGCAGGCACAGAGAGAACATGCAAACTCCATGCAGGTGGTGCTGTGGTTGGGATTTGAGCCAACGACCCGAGTACTGCCAGGCGGAAGTGCACTTAGTCACTGTGCTGTCCTACCTAGTCTCTGTGCTGCCCGTGTATGCAGACAGGAGATCTATTTCTGGTCAGCCAGTCCTGTGATGGAAGCACCCCCTCCTGCGTTACATCTCAGCACTATTGATCTTCTGCAGCCACTTCATGTCTGCATGCACCTCAGTGATGGCTGTGATGGTATTTCTCAGGGCGAGATTCCTGATTATGACATCAGTGGACATCATGCCTGTGTCAAGAAATGCCCGTAGCGAAAGAAAGAAGAAATAGCGCAGGGCATACATGACTAGGCCCAGAGTGGGGGAAGGAAGAGCAGAAAGGGTTAAGGTAGCTCCAGGAGGATTTTGTTATGGTTAGTGGGGGGTAGCTGATTGGTAGAGGTTGGTGTAGGTGGGGTTTTGCTGCACCTTAGGATGGGAGGTTCTGTGAGGGGGAGTCAGTTAGCTGGACGGCAAGAGTGTGAGCTTGGTGTCTGTTTAGCACACCTTGCTTCAGGCCACCTTTAGCCCTGCCATGGACAGCCTTTTGGCTCAGCTGCAGGAGGCAGCAGAGGACAGGGGGATGGACTGGCTGCAGAGCCGTGTCTCGGATCTCTTGCAGGATCCGGGCTCATCACCTGCAGCAGGGGGGCGGGAGGGCCCACGTGCTCGGAGGTCTAGGCCTCCGGAACGCTTTAGCCCGGGCTCCCCCCCCCCCTCCCAGAGCTCAGCACCACCATGGGAGCCCCACTCGGGCCCCTCCGGCTCCGCTTGCAGGGCGCTCCCTTGCCTCTGCTAGCGGGGAAGCCGGGAGGAATTCCCGCCATCGGCGGAGCTCTGTGGGCGGGGCCTCGTGCGGGGGAAGCCCCTCCCCCCCGCCCACACGGCATGGAGGCAGAAGCAGAATCTGCGGCTCCTCCACTGACAAGGTGCCGGTCAGGGAGGGAGCCCTGCGTGGGAGGCGCACAGCTGCGGCTGCCGGGCTGTCTCCTGCTGCGGCCGGCGGGCCCCCTGAGAAGTCTGGGGCTCCGGCTCCAGTGAGGCAGCAGCGTGGGATCGGCACTGGACGGAGTGCAGCAGGGAGTTCTGCGGCTGCTGGGCTGTCTACTGCTGCGGCCGGCGGGCCCCCTGGACGGTCTGGTGCTCTTGCTCCACAGCAGCATCAGCGGAAGACTGGAGCTGGGCGGAGGGCAGCTGGCAGTGCTGCAGGTCGGAGCCCAGGGACGGCGGTGAGCGTGTCTGGTGCCGGGAGGCGGAGTCGTGAGCGGCACAGACCAGCAGGACCCGTGGCTCCTGGGACCGGGAGGCCATCTGAACAGCGTGCGGAGGACGAGAGGTCGGAGGGCGAGCTGTCGGAACCCGATGCGGGGGCGACGGCTGGCCGCTCTACAACGGTGGATCGTGAGCACGCGGCTGAAGGGGCATCTCCTGGGAAGCCTGGTGAGTTACCTGTTCTGGGGTCTATCTCTTTTTCTTCTGCGTTACGGGACCTGCTGGGGGGTGGTAGGGCCGCTACGGTGGGCGCGGCCTCTGCGGCGTGCACTGTCGGCGTTCCCCCGTCGGGTATGGGTGGGGGTCTCGGTGATGTGATTTCCGGTTTGCGGGACCTGTTGCGGCGTCTTGAGTGGGGCGCCTGGGCCTGCTTCTGCGTGGCTCCCGCCGGATGGTGGGGAAGGTTTCGGGGTTCTTGTACAGGACAGCGGGGACGTGCGGCGTCCGGGGGTCTCTTCTCCTCCGGGGTCTGGGATAGGGGTTGTTCCGGCCACGACAGGTGATCGGGGTTCTGCGGCCCCCTCCGCGGTGTTGGGTGCGGATTCGAGGGTGTCCGGGCCTGTCGGCTTGGCGGACTCGGCCAGGGGCGAAGTGTACGTGTGTTTTGAGGGCCCTTTGGGTGCGCATTTACAGTCGGAGGTACGGGAGTAGCTTTGGAGTGGGGAGTACGTTGATATATTCTCACACCTTTGGAGCGTTTTCCTTTTGAAGGGTCCCGGGTTGACGAGAGTAGGCAGGTGGAAGCGGAGCAGCGGCGTTTTCGTTTTATCCCGCGTACCTTTGCAAATTGGTTGCAGGCGTTCGCGATCATGGCTAGTGTGATTAGGGAGGAGGCTCCTGAACATTGCTCGGCACTGTTCTGTTACCTTGATGCCATTGGTGAGGCTCACAGGGTTTCTGGGGGTACTGCGTGGCTTCGGTACGTTGAGCAGTTTAGGCAGCGGAGGGCGGTTCGCCAGTCGTTGCGTTGGGATCGTAAGGACGTTGGCCTCTGGATGCGACTCATGACACCGGCGAGGGCCCCTGGTTTGTTTTTTCAGAGCGGGGCCGGCGGTTCGTTCTCCCCGGGACAATCGGCCTCCAGGCGTCAGGGGTTCTTTTGGCAGTTCCAAGAGGGGACGTGTTGATTTGGTGGGTCTTGCCGTTTTAGGCACAAATGTTCCGGGTGCGGGGGCTCCCATCCCTTGTCGCGCTGTTTCCAGCGGGGTCGAGGCCTTTCCGGAGAGCATGCTGGTAAGAGGGACGACTCCGGTGCGAGTGGAAAGGATGGGGCTTTTCTTAAAGCGGTATCCTGATCGCGCAGCTGCAGTGCTGCTGACGGCGGGTTTTTCGGAGGGTTTTTGCATCCCGTGTACTTTGACTTTGATTCCTCCCTTAGCTCGGAATTTGCGGTCGGCCTTGCGGCATGAGGAGGGGGTTTTGGGTAAGTGGCGTAAGGAAGTGGGGTTGGGACGCATGGGGGGTCCGTTTGCTTGCGCTCCGTTTTCGGATTTGGTTGTTTCTCCCTTGGGGGTTGTGCCCAGGAAGGAGCCGAATGCGTTTAGGTTAATTCACCACCTGTCCTTCCCTAAGGGGGGGTCGGTGAATGATGCTATTGATTCGGAGTCATGTTCGGTGTCTTACACGTCTTTTGATGTGGCTGTTTTCTGGGTCCGTCGGTATGGGCGCGGTGCGCTCATGGTGAAATCGGACGTTGAGTCGGCTTTTCGGCTGTTGCCAGTCCATCCGGACAGTTTTCGTTTTTTGGGTTGTCATTGGCAGGGCTATTTTTACGTTGATAAGTGCCTTCCTATGGGGTGTTCTATATCTTGCGCTTTGTTCGAGAGGTTCAGTTCATTCGTGGAGTGGGTGGTGCGGGATGTCTCGGGGGTGAATTCGGTCATCCAATATTTGGATGATTTTCTTGGCGTGGGTCCGCCAGATTCCGGAGTATGTGCAGTTTTGCTGGCCTCTTTGCAACACTTTGCTGAACGTTTCGGGGTTCCTCTGGCGTTGGATAAGACTGTGGGCCCGGCTATGGAGATGACTTTCTTGGGCATTGTTTTGGTTTCCGGCACGATGGAGTGCCGCTTGCCTGAGGTTAAGCTGGTGGCTCTACAAGGGGAACTACGTGGGGTGCTGGGGCAAGCGAAAAATTCAGCTGCGGGCCTTACAGTCGTTGTTGGGTAAAACTTAACTTCGCTTGTCGGATTCTGCCCATGGGTCGGGTGTTCTGCCGCCGGTTGGCGGCGGCGACGGCAGGGATTACCTCCCCTTTACATTTTATTCAGTTGACTCGGGATCATCGGGAGGACTTGCATTTGTGGCACACCTTTTTGGATTCGTTTAATGGGCGGGCTCTCTGGATGTCTGGCCCTGTTAGCAATTTTGACTTGGAATGGTTCAGGGACGCGGCGGCGTCGGCGGGCTATGGGGCTTTTTCCAGGGTTGATGGAGTACGGCCTCGTGGCCAGCTTCCTGGCGGGAGGCGGGTTTTCTTCGCAACTTGGTGTTGTTGGAACTTTTTCTGGTGTTGGCGGTTGAGGTTTGGGGAGAGGATTTTTCGAGATCTAAACGTGCGTTGTCACTGTGACAATTTGGGGGTGGTTCAGGTCCTCAATCGGGTCTCAGCTTCTTCACGACCGGTGGTGGCCTTGCTTCGCCATTTAGTGTTGCGTTGTCTGCGTCTGAATGTTTTTCTCCATGCGGTGCGTCTCCCTGGGGTTGATAACACCGTGGCTGACGCTTTGTCTCGCTTTCAGTGGGACAAATTCCGAGAGGTGGCGCCGGCGGCGGAGCAACACGGGGTTCCTTGTCCCGACGGGCTGTGGGAGATTGCCTTGGAGTCCTTGCGGGCTGGATCCGGCGTTCGGTGAGTGAGGCGACTTGGTTTGAATACTCTAGGGTCTGGTGCGAGTGGCTGGATCTGCTACTGCGGGTTGAGATTGATCCCTGGGGGCCGGAGGTGTTTTTGGCGGTATTGTACTTTGTGGCGCGGAATTTTGAGCGGGGGGTGTCGGCTGCTGCGGTGGATCGCTGACTGGCGGGTTTGGCATTCTTCCTTACGTTGCAAGGGTGTCAGGATTTCACTGAAGATTTTTTGGGTTCGGCAGGCTCTCCGGGGTTACCGGAGCGCTCATCGATGTAAGGATTCTCGTCGTCCGGTGTCTTTTGAGTTGTTGGGGTCTTTGTTTGTGCATTGGTGGTCTGTGTGTTCTTCGGACTTTGCGGTGTGCTTATTTCGGGCGGCTTTTGCGGTAGCCTTTTTTGGGGCGTTGCGTATTGGGGAGCTCGTTAGCCCGTCCAAATCGGTTCTTGGGGGGTTATTGGTGGATGAAGTCAGGTGCTTTGGTGAATGGGTGGAGGTGCTGGTACGTCGGTCTAAGACGGACCAATTGGGACGTGGTGGTCGGGTGCGTTTTTTCGTTCTTCCGGCTTCGCTGGTGTGCCCAGTGCGGGCGGTTCGGGAATTTTTGTCCCGTTGTCCAGTGGGGCATGGGTGTTTTTTCAGGCACGCTGAGCGGGAGCTGGTGCGAGATGTCAAGCTGGACTTTCTTCAGTTGCGGCGGGCTTATCCGGGGATGGTGGTGGTGTGGTCCGACATTGTCGCCCGTGCCTCTTGGCGTTGGGCGCGGTCGGTAGAGAGGCTCAACAAGGCTCGGATTAAGGTTAACAGAGCGGTGGGGCGTTTCTTTAGTCACCATGGGGGGTTGGTGGTCTGGCGCTTGGAGTTGGAGGTGGATACTTGGCGGTATCTCAGGTGCGATGGGGTACATTTGAATGCGGTTGGGACGGATTTATGGTCCCTGGATCTGCAGGATGGCATGCAGCGGGCTGTTTGTTTGTGGCGTGGCACGCATGGGTAAGGGCTTACCCAGCGTGCTGTGGCGGTTGTTGGTCTTTGGAGGCGGTTCTTATTTGGAAGGTAAACAACAATGGTGTGGGACCCATCCGTGGTATGGGATGCCCGGGGACATTCCCAGTTAACCAAGGTTTAACTGGAAGGTGGTGGTGCTGCACTGCGGACGGTATGGTTGTCTCCGAGCTGGTTGGTTGCGGCTGGAGGCCTAGTGTATATGGTTGTCCGCAGGTGCATTTCGGATCGTTTTGGAGTGCCTTCGAAGACCAACAACAATTATGTGGGTTTCTGTTATAAGGAATGGTTGGTGTATTGTAACTTGAGTTGTTAATAAAAGGCCATGTTGGCCATTTACTCCAAAATTGGTGTTATGTCTTTTGTTAGTATAATTGGTTAAGGGGAAGGGGGTTGGTGCGGAACGGTAATGGTGGTAATGGGGAAGTGGACGAGCCTATCTCTGGTGCAATAGTCATGTGTGTTGAAACAGCCATTTGTAGCCTCTACTGTGAGCCAATGCAACTCATGAGCACAAATGTGAGACGGATGGAGAGTTGTCACCTTATAACAGGAAGTGTTTGAACAAGGACCTTCATGGCGGGATCACCGGGGATTATTTTAATGCAATCTGCAAAATTAAAAATATTGAAAATGACTTCTGAAATCGCATTAACATGGTAGAACTTGTATCCGTATTTCATAGTTGGGTGTACCTAAGCTTTAATGATTTTTAACAAATTTATGGGACTGATATCTTCAATCTTTTGTTTTTTGTCTTCTATGTATCAACCTTGTAAATCTTGTGTTGTTTTGATGTAATATTTGACATCTTAGAATTTATCCCTCATTTATCGTCCAGATGAATGTTTATGTTGATGTATTTTTTTGAAGAGTTACATAAAATGATTTGTACATCCGATCAATCCAACTCCACTCCAGGTCACGCCCTCCATGTCATATGACATCCTCCCACTCTAATTTCTTATGTGCGGTGAGGAGTTTGGTGGTGTTCTGTGTCCCTGGGACACAGCGGATCACCGATCACAGTAAAGGGCCGATGACGTCGGCTCTATCATCTGATCAGCTGTGTCCAATCACAGCTGGTCGCATGTAAATAGAAAATGCCAGTTATCTGCAGCCCTGTCCTCACGCTGACAGTGCATGAGAAGAGGAGAGCCGGTAAGCAGCATTCTTTAGAGGGGTCATCTACACTGATCATCAGGGCACTGATGATCAGTATAGCCCCATCAGTGCTGCCTGTCAGTGCCCATCAATGCCACATACCAGTGCCCATCAAAGCAGCCTTTCAGTGTCACCTATCAGTGCCAGTCAGTGCCACCTATCAATGCCCATAAGTGCCGCCAATCAGTGCTGCCTATCAATTCCAGTCAGTGCCGCCTATCAGTGTTTGTCAGTGCCACCTATCAGTGCCGCCTAACAGTTCCAATCAGGGCTGCCTATCAGTGTTTGTCAGTTCTGCCTATCAGTGCTGCCTATCAGTTCCAGTCAGTGCCAATCAATGCCGCCTATCAGTGCCATATATGAATGCTGCCTTTCAGTGATGCATTGACGCTCATCAGTGCCCATCACTGCAGCCTCATTAGCGCACAACAGTGAAGGAGAAAAATTACTTATTTACAAAATTTTATTATAGAAACTAAGAAAAACATTTTTTTCAAGATTTTCAGTCTTTTTTAGTTTGTTTAGCAAAAAAAAAACCCCGAGGTGATTAAATACCACCAAAAGAAAGATCTATCTGTCTCAAAAAAATGATACAAATTTCACATGGATACAGAGTTGCATGACCGCGTAATCGGCATTCTAAGTGCAACAGCACTGAAAGATGAAAGTTGGCCTGGGCAGGACGGGGGTGAAAATGTCCGGTAGGCAAGGGGTGGAAAAAAAAATAACATGAAAAATAACTGAAAGCACCCCTCCCCCCTTGTGCTCCCCACAAATGTGAGCACACATAGGCCCACACACATAGATAAACGGTGATGGCACCACACATGTGAGGTATCTCCATGAACGTCACAGCCGGGGAAATCCTGTTAGTAGCAGACCTCCTGTGTACCTCTAAGCTGGTAACCTGTACAGACTTTTACACCCCGGTCACACCGCTGCGATTTAAAATCGTGCGATTTGTGTGCAATTTCAGGCGCAATTTCTGAAGACTTTATGCGACTTGTGAAGATTTTCAACGATTTCTTGCAATCTGCAGTGTGATGCCCATTATATTCTATGTATTTGAAATCGCTACAAAACTGCAGACAAAGTCATGCAAGAAGTACTTTAGCAGTCGTGCTGCAGCAAATCGCACGTATTAACACACTGACATTCACATTCATTAGATGCAATTATAGGTGTGATCCCAATTCGCAAACCGCACCAGAAATCTCCCCGGTATGACCGGGCACTTCAAGCGTCGCCTAGGGAGATTTTTAGGCACCGTAGTTTGGTGCCGTCCCACGGGTGGACACAATGACAAAGCATGACATGTTTGGTATCTACTTACTCAGTATAACATCATCTTTTATATTTTACCAAACAACTTCGTATTATTTAGTGTTTTAGTGCATTATCACTCATTAAAGTGTATTTTTCCCAAAAACTTTGCATTTGAAAAAACTCTCTGCATGTGACATAAAAATATGAAACGCCCACCATTGTATTCCCTGGGGCCTCTGCTTAACAATATATCATGTTTTGGGGTTCTAAGTAGTTTTCTAGCAAAAAAAAACAGCCTTATGACACCCCGCTCACTGTTCTGCCAGCCATAGGAGTTCAGTCCTCTGCGGCCAAGAAAATGTTTTCAGCCGTACAATTCAGAAAGGAAGTGAGAAGAGGAAGAATGTCGCTCCGCAACTCCACACCCGGCACAATGGAGGACGAAGAATACCACAACAGGGAGTCGGCATGCTGGTGTAAAGGTCATATACTAAGAGGAAAGAGGCCTTCAGAGGAGACTTCCATTTAGCACAAATGATTTCAAAATTCTGCATCGGACTTTACAATACATCACCGTACAACACGGTACCAGAATAATCCAAACTTACATAAATAACATAAAAATGACAAAAAAAAAAAAACTTACAAAATTTAGCCCCTCATGGAAGTGGATCTTCACCCATGGGGCCACATATATGCCCTAGGCCCCTTTCACACAGGCGTTCTGTATATGTCAGTTTTTCATCTGTCTGTTTACATATGAAAAATGGATACCCATATATTTCTATAGGCTAGTGGATGTAAACGGATGATCATCCATTTACATCCATTAACGTCCGCATCCATTAACATCCTATTTTTCTTCCGTTAAAAAAATGGAATGGACGAAAAACGGATGTAAACAGACAAAACAGATGTAAACGGATGAAAATTTGATATAAATGGACAAAAATGAATAAAAATGGATGTAAACTGATGAAAAACACATGTAAGCTGATCTGTTTTTTTCTTGGAAAAAACGTGACTGAACTGATGAAACACTGATGTAAACTAATTAAAAATGAATGTAAACTGATGAAAAACTAATATAAATCAATGAAAACTGATGAAAAACAAATGTAAACTAATGTAAACTGATGAAAAATGATGTAAACTGATACCAAATGGATGTAAACTGATGAAAAACTAATGTAAACTAATGTAAACTGATGAAAAATGATGTAAACTGATACCAAATGGATGTAAACTGATGAAAAACTAATGTAAACTGATGAAAAACTAATGTAAATTGATGAAAAATTATATAAACTGATGAAAAAACTAATGTAAACTGGTGAAAAATTATGTAAACTGCTGAAAAACGAATGTAAACTGATGAACAATTATGTAAACTGATCTGTTTTTTATTAGACTGAACTGATGAAAAAAACGGAACGTCTGTGTGAAAGGGGCCCCTACTGTGTGGTCCTCAGACCGCGCTGCACTGCACTCTTCTATCACAGGATTATGATGCTCAGAAAACAGTTGACTCTCACTGTTTCACTTTCGCAGCAGAAGAAGCCAACGTGCTTTGCTGCCCCCTCAGGACTGGGGTAGTCCTGATACACTGGACATGTAGGTAGGTGCAGTCCACTTCCTCTACTGTAGGTGGCGCTCATCCGAAGCAGCACTGCAGCTGGAAAGGAAGTCAAGAGAAACCCAATTTCTCTATGATCTCCTGGGCCACCGGGGCAAAGTTTCTGTTGGCTAAGCTGCATCCTGGTGACCCCTGGCAGCCATCTTGGGTGAACAGAACCTTTTTAAGTTCCTGCCCCTAGATTTTGGTGCCCATTTTGCATAGTGGATAGTGCAGGAAAAGAGCAGCCTTCTGACAGGGAAAGTGATTAGTAGCAGGGAGGCCACCCTTTTCGGAAGCCTCCCCATTGGGACTGGATCGGCCAGGCTGCATTCCACCCCCTGAGGCTCTCGGTGCATTTGAAGCTGCTGTACACTCACCGGCCACTTTATTAGGTCCACCTGTTCAATTGCTTGGTAGCACAAATTGCTAATCATCCAATCACATGGCAGCAACTCAATGCACTTGGGCATCTAGATGTGGTGAAGATGATTTGCTGAAGTTCAAACTAAGCATCAGAATGGGGAAGAAAGGGGATTTTTGTGACTTTGAACATGACATGGTTGTTGGTGCCAGATGGGCTGGTCTGAGTATTTCAAAAACTGCTGATCTACGGGGATTTTCACACACAACCATCTCTAGGGTTTACAGAGAATGGTCCGAAAAAGAGAAAATATCCATTGAGTGGCAGTTGTGTGGAGGAAAATGCATTGTTGAGGTCAGAGGAGAATGGGCAGACTGGTTGGAGATGATAAAAAGGCAATAACTTCAATAACCCCTCGTTACACCCAAGGTATGCAGAACCACATACTTTTCAACAATGTAATAATAATAAATCCGGCAGGATGACTACTAAATCATTGTACCCAATAAAGCCCCACATGTCATGATGTGCAGCACTAGTGTCCTTGGTTTAAGTCCCAACATGACACTAACGACAGTTTTTGTTTAACTGTTTATTGGAGGCAAAGCAACACAGAGAATGCAGTAAGGTAAAAGACCTCCAGAGCCGTGTTAGCACGTGGTCTGTTGTATAAAATCGAAGACTGGAAAACTCCTTTACATAAGAGATGGCGGCATTCAATGCCCCTCAAAGAAAGGCTTTTACGGCATCCCAGAATAACCCACCAATATCATAACCCCCACCCCCACGCTTCCATAAACAAACTCATTTGATCTGGTATCCTATCCAGGAGTCATTAGAGCCAACAAATACATGAAATGACGGATAACCGGCAACTATCCATTTTGGTAGGTAGAACGTTCACATTTCAAAGATAAATGAGGAACATTGAACCATCTAGTGGGCAAGTTCCAAAACTGCATTCCTATCAGTGTCACTAAATACAGAAAGGAGAAAACCATTTCACAGACAGGAACCTGGTCACACACGGCCACGACTTAAAGTGGAACTCCACTCTCTCCATCAGCATTGGCTATTTGTAATCCTTATGCTGCTAGCATTAGTACACAGGAGGGGAAATTATATTTATTTGTCTTACACTTTTTATTTATTTTTTTTACATTTCTTAAGTTACTTCCTGGTTTCTGGCCTAGGCAAGTTATGTCATACATCCCAGGAGTCTTCTGGAGGGAAGCGGAGGTTTTCTCAGCTAAACACACCCTCTTACCTGCATTCCTGAGCTAAGGGCAGATGGATTCCAAGAAGCAAATGTTATATGAATCATCTGCCCTTGCTCAAGATGGCCACGACCAGAAATGCAGGGGGGGGGGGGTTTCTAAGTGATTTCTCAGTAAAATAAAGCATGGAGACATAGATGGATGGGGCAGTTTGCATTCAAAATTAAAAATGAATTAAATAGAGTTTTTGGTTTGTGGCGCTCAGATGCCGTGTATTTCTGCTTTAAAACTTGCAATAAAACAGTCTCTGTAGGGAGATATAACAGTGAGATCCCCACCAGGTAAGGGTTGCATTAGATGTTCCCTGATGGTAGAAGGATGTAAATGTTGGTGAGAAGTAGCACAGCTGGAGATGGACCACCACAATTGTTGCAGCAACACATAGGTGAGGATCCAGAAAAGATGGTAGCAGTAAATGTAGGGCACAACAGACAGGGTTACATACATGACCAACATCAGCCATATATATGTATACGAGAAGATTCCACAGCAGAAGACATGGGTCACAGTGCCGATCCCACCAAGTCCTTCGGTGTAACTTTGATGTACATCACTTTGAGAAAGAACATGAAAACCTGCAGCAAGAAGGAAATTTACAAAACATGGAATCACTGGACTGATCAACACACATCGGCAGAGCACAGCCAGTCTGCAGCTTGCACTGGAGAAGTAAAAAAAAGGTCTCTGCCATAAAGAAGAACGTGGTCCTTTGCTGGGAAGAATGCATTTCATTCCAGTGTGTAGCACCCTCCTAGCTAGCTAGGGGGAACTAGAATCCTGATGGTCAGAGAGGAGGGCTAAGTAACAGCCTGGCTGTGATACTCAGGGGGTTAAATTTGGGTCAGGGCTGAGAGGCTCTGTAGACCAACCCTTTCAGAATTCCCCCTGCTCTAGAGCTTTGGAGTAAGGTCTAGGGGCAGTGGGTGGATCTGAGAAGTGGCTGGCTTGTACTCTTGAGGGATCCTGGCTAATTACCAACAGGAGGTTTGGCAAGGGGATAGGAAAAAGGGTAAGAGAGCCTGCTCGCCATAGGGAGTAGGAGGAGGGAGAGGAGAAAGAGTGAGGTTGAGGTGCAGGAGTCGGGGAGTGAGCCCAGGTTGGAAGGGGCTCGCCTCCAGGAGTGATGCTGGAAAGGAGAAACGTGGATGTCACTGACCCCCTGAGAAAGGTCTACCTTGCAGCAGGGAAGAATACATAAGGGGGGATATGATCACCATGTATAATACATAAGGGGGGGGGATATGATCTCCATGTATAATACATAAGGGGGGATATGATCTCCATGTATAATACATAAGGGGGATATGATCTCCATGTATAATACATAAGGGGGATATGATCTCCATGTATAATACATAAGGGGGGTATGATATCCATGTATAATACATAAGGGGGATATGATCTCCATGTATAATACATAAGGGGGGATATGATCTCCATATATAATACATAAGGGGGGATATGATCTCCATGTATAATACATAAGGGGGGATATGATCTCCATGTATAATACATAAGGGGGGATATGATCTCCATGTATAATACATAAGGGGGGATATGATCTCCATGTATAATACATAAGGGGGGATATGATCTCCATGTATAATACATAAGGGGGATATGATCTCCATGTATAATACATAAGGGGGATATGATCTCCATGTATAATACATAAAGGGGGATATGATCTCCATGTATAATACATAAGGGGGATATGATCTCCAAGTATAATACGTAAGGGGGGATATGATCTCCATGTATAATACATAAGGGGGGATATGATCTCCATGTATAATACATAAGGGGGGATATGATCTCCATGTATAATATATAAGGGGGGATATGATCTCCATGTATAAATACATAAGGGGGATATGATCTCCATGTATAATATATAAGGGGGGATATGATCTCCATGTATAATACATAAGGGGGGGATATGATCTCCATGGATAATACATAAGGGGGGGATATGATCTCCATGTATAATACATAAGGGGGGATATGATCTCCATGTATAATACATGAGGGGGAGATGATCTCCATGTATAATACATAAGGGGGGATATGATCTCCATGTATAATACATAAGGGGGATATGATCTCCATGTATAATACATAAGGGGGGATATGATCTCCATGTATAATACATAAGGGGGGATATGATCTCCATGTATAATACATAAGGGGGAATATGATCTCCATGTATAATACATAAGGGGGGGATACAATCTCCATGTATAATACATAAGGGGGGATATGATCTCCATGTATAATACATAAGGGGGAGGTATGATCTCCATGTATAATACATAAGGGGGATATGATCTCCATGTATAATACATAAGGGGGCATATGATCTCCATTTATAATACATAAGGGGGGATATGATCTCCATGTATAATACATAAGGAGGGATATGATCTCCATATATAATACATAAGGGGGGATATGATCTCCGTGTATAATACATAAGGGGGGGATATGGTCTCCATGTATAATACATAAGGGGGGATATGATCTCCATGTATAATACATAAGGGGGGATATGATCTCCATGTATAATACATAAGGGGGGATATGATCACCATGTATAATACATAAGGGGGGGGAGGAATATGATCTCCATGTATAATACATAAGGGGGGGATATGATCTCCATGTATAATACATAAGGGGGGATATGATCTCCATGTATAATACATAAGGGGGGATATGATCTCCATGTATAATACATAAGGGGGGAATATGATCTCAATGTATAATACATAAGGGGGATATGATCTCCGTGTATAATACATAAGGGGGGATATGATCTCCATGTATAATATATAAGGGGGGATATGATCTCCATGTATAATACATAAGGGGGATATGATCTCCATGTATAATACATAAGGGGGATATGATCTCCATGTATAATACATAAGGGGGCATATTATCTCCATGTATAATACATAAGGGGGGATATGATCTCCATGTATAATACATAAGGGGGGATATGATCTCCATGTATAATACATAAGGGGGGATATGATCTCCATGTATAATACATAAGGGGGGATATGATCTCCATGTATAATACATAAGGGGGGATATGATCACCATGTATAATACATAAGGGGGGATATGATCTCCATGTATAATACATAAGGGGGGGGAATATGATCTCCATGTATAATACATAAGGGGGGGGGGGATATGATCTCAATGTATAATACATAAGGGGGATATGATCTCTGTGTATAATACATAAGGGGGGATATGATCACCATGTATAATACATAAGGGGGGGGGGATATGATCTCCATGTATATTACATAAGGGGGGGGGGGAATATGATCTCCATGTATAATACATAAGGGGGGATATGATCTCCATGTATAATACATAAGGGGGGATATGATCTCCATGTATAATACATAAGGGGGGATATGGTCACCATGTATAATACATAAGGGGGGATATGATCACCATGAATAATACATAAGGGGGATATGATCTCCATGTATAATACATAAGGGGGATATGATCTCCATGTATAATACATAAGGGGGGATATGATCTCCATGTATAATACATTAGGGGGGATATGATCTCCATGTATAATACATAAGGGGGGATATGATCTCCATGTATAATACATAAGGGGGGATATGATCACCATGTATAATACATAAGGGGGATATGATCTCCATGTATAATACATAAGGGGGATATGATCTCCATGTATAATACATAAGGGGGGGGATATGATCTCCATGTATAATACATAAGGGGGATATGATCTCCACGTATAATACTTAAGGTGGGATATGATCTCCATGTATAATACATAAGGGGGATATGATCTCCATGTATAATACATAAGGGGGGATATGATCTCCATGTATAATACATAAGGGGGATATGATCTCCATGTATAAATACATAAGGGGGGATATGATCTCCATGTATAATACATAAGGGGGGGATATGATCTCCATGTATAAATACATAAGGGGGGGGGGGATATGATCTCCATGTATAAATACATAAGGGGGGATATGATCTCCATGTATAAATACATCAGTGGTTCATGTAGTGAGTTATTCACCCTGAGGTCATCACAGAGGACAAGGGGGCGCTCTTTACATCTGGAGGAAAATAAATTTAATTTCTAAACACGGAAAGGTTTCTTCACAGTAAGAGCTGTGAGAATGTGGAATAGACTCCCTCAAGAGTGGGTTGTGGTCAGCTCAGTGGATTGCTGTAGGAAAGTCCTGGATTGTTTCTTGGATACACAGAATATAACTGGATATAACATTTATAGGGAAAGTTGATCCAGGGAACATCCGATTGCCTCTCGGGGGATCAGGAAGGAATTGTTTCCCCTGCAGAAGCAAATTGGATTGTGCTTTGCTGGGTTTTTGCCTTCCTCTGGTTCAACTGTGGGAAACAGTGCTGTTTCTGATTCCTTTCACATATGTGGTTTGTTTGTGCTCACCTATGGGCTACATCTGCTATTCTCTGGGCTTTATTTCCATCACTTCCTGGCCCGCCTCCTAGTTTGCTTTTCTATATAAGACATGCTCAGTCTAGCCCATTTTGCCTGAGCAACTTCCTATTTGTCTGAGCTCCTGTGTGTTGCTATTGCCTGTATCCTGCATTTGATTACTCGTGTACCGACCCCGGCTTTGCTCTCTGACTGTGTTTGTTTTCTGCCCATCCTGACCTCGGCTAGTCTATCGGATTCCGTTTGTCTCCTCCTATTGTACTCTGCTCCCATGAGTGGTCTCCACATCCTCAGCTGGGCGTACCTCGGGGCAGCGACCTGGTACCAGCTTGCTGCAAGTCCATCCTCACCATCAGGGGCTATGGTGAAGAAGCAGGCTGGGGCTCAGACTCCGCACCCTGGGGAACCCCAAGTTGACTATCTACAAGGGCTCACTACCACAGGTTTGTGACAGTTTGCTCAGGCCATGAGCTCCTCGGAAACACCGCAGCCTATCCTGTAACAACTTCAGTGTTTGGCACAGAGAGTCGATGTCCAGCAGGCCTACCAAAAACAAATTATGCAGTGTCTGCACAAACTTTCCTTCCGGTTGGATCAGTTGCAGGTTGTGTCCACTTCCTCTTCCTCTGTTTTGGCTCCTGTTCCGGTTCCTGCTGCTCCAACTCCCTCTGTTCTGCCAGGGGAGCACAGTCATTCGAATCTCCAACTGCCTGCACCACCTCACTTCTCTGGTGATCCCAAAGCTTGTCGGGGTTTCATCGATCAGAGCTCAATCCACTTTGAACTAGCAGCCCACCATTTTCCTACTGACCGTTCCAAGGTGGCGTACATGATCTCCCTCCTTTCTGGTGAAGCACTGGCTTGGGTCTCGCCACTGTGGGAGCATCAAGATCCTACCATTTCCAGTCTCCCAGCCTTCTAGCGGGCTTTCCATAAAACCTTTGATGTGCCCGGCAGGATTTCATCTGCTGCGGGAGTTCTTCTTAAGGTTTGTCAAGGTAGCATGACTGTTAGTCATTATGCAATTCAGCTTCGCACCTTAGCTTCGGAACTGGCATGGAATAATGAGGTCCTTTCTGCAACCTTTTGGCAGGGTCTAGCAGACCATATTAAGGATGAACTAGCTGGAAGAACCATACCCACCACCCTGGATGACTTGATTGCTCTTAGCATCCAAAATGATATCCGCTTCCAGGAGCAAGATCTGGAAAGGGCACGTTCACATCACCACCCCAGTGGGTTTATTTGCTCCTGTTTTCCAGAAAGCCCCTGATCAACTTACCTCTGGAACTGTACTGGCATCTGAAGAGCTTATGCAGTTAGGCCGAACACGCCTCACTCCACAATAGCGATCGCGTCGCCTAAGATTTGGCCTATGCCTTTACTGTTGGGCTGAAGGTCATATAATTAAGTCCTGTTCTGTCTGTCCGGAAAGTTCTCGGGTCTAGGTCACTCTGAAGGAGGTGATCTAGACCAGAACCTGAATTTCGCCACCTTCCCTCGATTTAGCATTCCTGCCTCCATTCATTGGGTCCTGAACTCGTACCAGGTTTCTGCTTATGTGAACTCTGGGGCAGCCGGGAACATCATTGAGCAATCATTGACCGCTGATTTGGGCATTCCTCTTGTCCCCTTGATGACACCCCAATCAGTATCTGCAGTTGATGGCTCTACTTGGAACTTAGGACCTCTACGCTTCTGAACCACCTCCATAACTATGCATGTTGGTGCTTTTCATCATGAGGAAATCTCCTTCCTGATCTTCCCTAAGTCTTCAAGTCCCATCATTCTTGGACTTCCATGGTTGCAGAAACACTCACCCTATCTTGACTGGAACTCTGGCCATGTATTGTCTTGGGGGTTAAAATGCAATCGGACTTGTCTCCATAAGGTTCTCCCACCTCGCTCTGTACCCGTGGCTGAGCCACCACCTCTTCGATGCTCCCTCAACATTGCCAGGCCTTCCAAGATGTTTTTTGTAGTAAAGCTGCTCCCCTGCCTACTCCTATTGTAGGCCCCCTTCCAGTGCTGTCCACCTCTAGTTCCTTACTCTCTTTGCTGCCCAAACCATCGGTCCCTTTACATACTGTGCAGCTCAGATCTCCTATTTCACTACTTTCTGGATGGATAGAGACCCCAACATCTGTGACCTCTGTACCTCCTGAGTTCCCAGCTTTCTGTGCCCTGTCTGATGAGACCCCAATACCCCTACTCCCTTCAGCTGCTTTGGACCCAGCTGTGGTTTCCACATTAGTAGCTACAATGCCTTCTGTCCCCTGTCCTGCTACCCATACACCCTACAGTGTCCTCTGTCCCCTGTAATGCCCCCATACACCCTACTGTGCCCTCTGTCCCCTGTACTGCCCCATACACCCTACAGTGCCCTCTGTCCCCTGTATTACCCCAGGTTCCTGTTCTGCAGAGCCTGTCTTGCCCACTGTACAAAATCAAAGCCTTCACGCCTACTCCTATGTCCTTCCTGGCAGCCTCCTCACCAGACCCTTCATCCTGGTTATTGGTGTCTGCTCCAGCCTAGCTTCCTGACTTATGTTCTCCCACTCTTACTCCTTCAGAGGCAAATGTTTCCAAGAACTTACATCTGTCAGCTTCCAAGTACAAAGTAGCTGCAGATTGTCATCTGTGAGTCCCAAATTTCTCCCTGGTGACAAGGTTTGACTCTCTACCAAGAGTATCCATCTATGGGTACCCTCTATGAAATTTGCCATCCTTCGCCAGGTCAATCCTGTTGCTTTCAAACTTTGCCTCCCTTCACATCTGAGAATCCCTAATATTTTCCATGTTTCTCTCCTGAGACCGTACACCATCAACAGGTTTTCCCATCCTCATCGTCACCCTTCTCTAATAGTGAATACTTCAGATCAGTATGAAGTCAAGCAAATCTTGGATCCCAAATTCATCAGAGGGAAGCTTTCATATCTAATTGACTGGAAGTGATATGTTTCTGAGGAGAGGTGTTGGTTTCTTTTTACTGATGTTTCTGCACCCCGTCTAGTGGAATTTTTTCTTCAGAAGTTTCCTCTTAAACCTGGCCCTAAAAAAGTGGGGAAACCTTGTAAGGGGTAGGGGGGGGGGGGGGGGTACTGTCAAAGTTAGCCTGCAGTTTCTTGTTTGTGTATTCTTACCTCCTTGCTGCAGTGCTGTTCCTGATTCCTTTCACATATGTGTGGTTTGTCTGTGCTCACCTATGGGCATCGTCTGCTATTCTCTGGGCTTTATTTCCTTCCCTTCCATCACTTCCTGGCCCGCCTCCTAGTTTGCTTGCCTATATAAGACATGCTCAGTCTAGTCCACTTTGCCTGAGCAACTTCCTATTTGTCTGAGCTCCTGTGTGTTGCTATCGCCTGTATCCTGCATTTGATTACTTGTGTGCCAACCCCGGCTTTGTTCTCTGACTGTGTTTGTTTTCTGCCCGGCCTGACCTCGGCTAGTCTATCGAAATCTGTTGGTCTCCTCCTATTTTACTCTGCTCCTGCAAGCAGTCTTCGCATCCTCGGCTGGGCGTACCTGGGGTCAGGGACCTGGTCCCAGCTTGTTGCAAGTCCATCCCCACCATCAGGGGCTCACTACCACAGGTTCGTGGCACACGGTGTATATATTGATTTGATCTGCCTCCATAAAGTCGATAGAGCTATAGTCTGTAGGCATGTGCGGAATGGAAACATTTATTTTGTTTCGCTTCATATTCATTATGTTACTAATTTTGTTTCATTATTCGTTTTCAGAATTAGTTTAGTGTTATTTCATTTAGTTTCCTTTATTCATTTTCTACATTTCTTGAATGATTAGAATTCGAATCGGTTGAAAATTGATCGACAGATCCAAATTCTATTTTTAGAATAGCTGGTTGCTAAAATAAATGTCCCCTGAAAAGCAGATCCAATGATAAACATGCCAGCCAACTGCCCCCAGAAAAAGGGAGTGAGGTCGCCCGGTGACATCCATTGGAGACCCTTCCCTTTAGCTATTTAAGAACTGTCATACATAACTAAATAACCAAGGGCCAGGGTCACCCAATGATGTCACCAGGGGTGAACCCGCTCCCTTGTGATGTCACCGACCCAGCATGCCCCTGGCTGATGATGTCACAAGGGGACGGGGTCAACCACTGGCATTGTCGGGTGGTCCCTGCCTTTAGTTAATTAAGAGCTGTCAAATGGAGGAGCTGTCAGATGGCAGGAGCCTTCATCAGATGAAGAGCTCTTTTTTTTCTGGATCAGCATCCAGCATTCATCGTGATTGACGTTGGATGTGCTTTGGGAGAGATTTTTTTTTTATGTGGGGGGGTTGTTTTTTAATAAAGGACTTTTGTGTGGACTACTGTTGTGTTTTCACTCACATTTTACACTTTTTTGGTGAATGAGTCAGGTACTATGTACCCCATACTTATTCATATAGGGGGAGAGATCTGGGGGCCCCCTTTAAATCTTAATCCAAAGAGTTCCCCTTTACATCTGATCTGACAAAGTTCCCCTTTACAGCTGAACTTACAGCGGTCCCCTTACATCTGAACTTGAAGAGTTCCCCTTTACGTCTGAACTCACAGAGTTCCTTTTTACTCTAGGGAGGGACTCTGCAGACTCTGATTTAAGGAAGAACACTGAGAACTCTAATGTAAGAGGGAACATTACATACGCTGATGTAAAGGGTAACTCTATAATAAGGGGATTGCTGGTAATCAGAGACCCCATTTGCATCATAGTTCACAGCATTCCCTTTTCATCAGGGTTCCCAGAGCGCAGCCCTGACATCAGAGACTGTAAAGGGGAAGATCTGTGGACTGTAATGTAAAGGGGAACTCTAATGTAAGGGGTGCTCTGGGAACTCTGATTTAAGGCGGTGTAAAAGAACTCTGATGTAAGGGGGTTTCTGCTCACCAGAGCCCCCCTTACATCACAGTCCACAGAGCACCCGTTACATCTGAGTCCCCCTTTACATTACAGTCCACAGAGTTCACATTACATTAGTAGTGGTGGGGGGGCATTTCAATCACCATGGTTGGTGATATCACTCACCCAGGAAGGAAGTTTGGGCAGTCTACACATTTCCTCCACATTCTGATTTCCAGCTGCTGGGCTTCCCTGCTTCATCCCCTTTGTGGGGCTCCATGCTGCTGGGGATTGGAGTGTGGGTGGGGCCACGAGCACACACAGGAGGACCCTTACAGTGTAAGTGCAAATTCTGCAGCCTCTGATGTAAGGGGGGGGGGCTCTGGGAACACTGATTAAAGGGGAATGCTGTGAACTATGATGTAAATGGGGGCTCTGTTTACCAAAGATCCGTTATATTAGAGTTACCCTTTACACCAGAGTTCGGAGTGATTTTCCTTAAGTCAGAGTCCCCAGAGTTCTCCTTTACATGAGAGTTTGCAGAGTCCCCCCTTAGAGTGTAAAGGAACTCTGTGAGTTCAGATGCAAATGGGAACTCTGCAGATTCAGATTTAAAGTTGAACTCTGCGGATTCAGATTTAAAGGGGAACTCTGCAAGTTCAGATGTAAGGGGGACTCTGTGAGTTTAGATGTAAAGGGGAAAACACAACAGTAGTCCACACACAAGTCCTTTATTAAAATACAACCCTCCCCACAAAAAAAAAAATCTCTCCTAAAGCAGATCCAACGTCAATCATGATGAACGCTGGACGCTGATCCAGAAAAAAAAACAGTTTCATCTGATGAAGGCTCCTGTCATCTGACAGCTCCTCCATCTGACAGCTCTTAATTAACTAAGGGCAGGGGCCACCCGATGCCACTGGTTGACCCTGCCCCCTTGTGACATCATCGGCCAGGGGCATGCTGGGTCGGTGACATCACAAGGGAGCGGGTTCACCCCTGGTGACATCATTGGGTGACCCTGGCCCCTGGTTATTTAGTTATGTATGACAGTTATTAAATAGCTAAAGGGAAGGGTCTGCAATGGATGTCACCGGATGACCCCACTCCCTTTTTTTGGGGGGGTTGGCAGCCGTGTTTATCATTGGATCAGTTTACAAAGTTTACAGCATGTCCACTTTCACACGGACGGACGCTCTTGGCAAAGTTGCATCGATATTCCCATTGTACACTTTCCCGGATAAGGCTTTAGGAGTAACGGAAGCTGCAGCAACAACCAGCTGGGACTGGAGATATCACAGATCAAATGCATATATTTGCCAGCAGAATGATCACATCGCGGAAGACATAGTGCAACATTTCTGAGCTGCGCAGGACCCCTTTGTCAGGCATGGGATGAAAATAGGGTCCTGCGCGGCTCCGAAACATTGCACTATGTCTTCTGTGATGTGATCATTCTTCA
The DNA here is from genome assembly GCF_062004578.1 of Staurois parvus. Classification (NCBI taxonomy): domain Eukaryota; kingdom Metazoa; phylum Chordata; class Amphibia; order Anura; family Ranidae; genus Staurois; species Staurois parvus. The sequence goes on from NW_028319048.1 coordinate 376,733, forward strand.
ATAAAGATTTGGACGTATTTGATGATCCAGAGTTTGCTGGAAAATATAGGAATTTTACTCTTTGCAAATGGCTGTTTTTCTGGTTTTCTGGGCATCCATATGTAGGCAGTCTCATTGATGCCTTTTGGGATGCTGCAGCTACAGACTCAGCCACTTCCCCCAATTTGACATCAGTGCAGGGCGGGTGCCCACGGTGAGAGTCCTCAAACCCACATTCTAGAGCAGGGGTCCTCAAACTTTTTAAACAGGGGCCAGTTCACTGTCCCTCAGACCATTGGAGGGCCGGACTATAGTTTAAAAAAAAAAAAACTATGAACAAATGCGGACACAGTACAGGAGATGACCAGAGACTGCGGACATAGTACAGGAGATGACCAGAGACTGCGGACACAGTACAGGAGATGACCAGAGACTGCGGACATAGTACAGGAGATGACCAGAGACTGCGGACACAGTACAGGAGATGACCAGAGACTGCGGACATAGTACAGGAGATGACCAGAGACTGCGGACACAGTACAGGAGATGACCAGAGACTGCGGACACAGTACAGGAGATGACCAGAGACTGCGGACATAGTACCGGAGATGACCAGAGACTGCGGACACAGTACAGGAGATGACCAGAGACTGCGGACACAGTACAGGGAATGACCAGAGACTGCGGACATAGTACAGAGGATGACCAGAGACTGCGGACATAGTACAGGAGATGACCAGAGACTGCGGACATGGTACAGGAGATGACCAGAGACTGCGGACACAGTACAGGAGATGACCAGAGACTGCGGACATAGTACAGGAGATGACCAGAGACTGCGGACACAGTACAGGGAATGACCAGAGATTGCGGACATAGTACAGGGAATGACCAGAGACTGCGGACACAGTACAGGAGATGACCAGAGAATGCAGACACAGTACAGGAGATGACCAGAGACTGCGGACACAGTACAGGAGATGACCGGAGACTGCAGACACAGTACAGGAGATGACCAGAGACTGCGGACACAGTACAGGAGATGACCAGAGACTGCAGACACAGTACAGGAGATGACCAGAGACTGCGGACACAGTACAGGAGATGACCGGAGACTGCAGACACAGTACAGGAGATGACCAGAGACTGCGGACACAGTACAGGAGATGACCGGAGACTGCGGACATACAACGGCGGCGGGAATACTGGGCCGGCCGCTCCATAAGACGCACAGACATTTCCCCCCAAGTGTGTCTTATGGAGCGAAATAGTACCCCATCATTGGTGTCAGTGGGAGGAATAGTGCCCCATCATTGGTATCAGTGGGAGGAATAGTGCCCCATCATTGGTGTCAGTGGGAGGAATAGTGCCCCATCATTGGTGTCAGTGGGAGGAATAGTGCCCCATCATTGGTGTCAGTGGGAGGAATAGTGCCCCATCATTGGTGTCAGTGGGAGGAATAGTGCCCCATCGTTGGTGTCAGTGGGAGGAATAGTGCCCCATCATTGGTGTCAGTGGGAGGAATAGTGCCCCATCATTAGTATCAGTGGGAGGAATAGTGCCTCATCATTGGTGTCGGTGGGAAGAAACCTGCCCCATCATTGGTGTCAGTGGGAGGAATAGTGCCCCATCATTGGTGTGAGTGGGAAGAATCGTGCCCCATCATTAGTGTCAGTGGGGGGAGGAATAGTGCCCCATCGTTGGTGTCAGTGGGGGGAGGAATAGTGCCCCGTCATTGGTGTCAGTGGGGGAAGGGGATAGTGTCCCAACATTGGTGTCAGTGGGAAGAAAAGTGCCCCATCATTGGTGTCAGTGGGGGGAATAGTGCCCCATCATTGGTGTCAGTTGGGGGAATAGTGCCCCATCATTGGTGTCAGTGGGGGGAATAGTGCCCCATCATTGGTATCACCGGGAGGAATAGTGCCCCATCGTTGGTGTCAGTGGGAGGAATAGTGTTCCATCATTGGTATCACCGGGAGGAATAGTGCCCCATCATTGGTGTCAGTGGGAGGAATAGTGCCCCATCATTGGTGTCAGTGGGAGGAATAGTGCCCCATCGTTGGTGTCAGTGGGAGGAATAGTGCCCCATCATTGGTGTTAGTGGGAGGAATAGTGCCCCATCATTGGTGTCAGTGGGGGGAGGAATAGTGCCCCATCATTGGTGTAAGTGGGGGGAGGAATAGTGCCCCATCGTTGGTGTCAGTTGGGGGAGGAATAGTGCCCCATCATTGGTGTCAGTGGGAGGAATAGTGTCCCATCATTGGTGTCAGTGGGAGGAATAGTGCCCCATCATTGGTGTCAGTGGGAGGAATAGTGCCCCATCATTGGTATCACCGGGAGGAATAGTGCCCTATCATTGGTGTCAGTGGGGGGAGGAATAGTGCCCCATCATTGGTGTCAGTGGGGGAGGAATAGTGCCCCATCGTTGGTGTCAGTTGGGGGAGGAATAGTGCCCCATCATTGGTGTCAGTGGGGGGAGGAATAGTGCCCCATTGTTGGTGTCAGTTGGGGGAGGAATAGTGCCTCATCGTTGGTGTCAGTTGGGGGAGGAATAGTGCCCCATCGTTGGTGTCAGTTGGGGGAGGAATAGTGCCCCATCATTGGTGTCAGTGGGAGGATTAATGCCCCATCATTAGTATCAGTGACACCAATGATGGTGCACTATTCCTCCCACTGACACCAATGACACGTAACTTGCTGACTCCTGCTCCAGCATACCTGGTTGCAGCAGCACCATCAGCACAGCACACTTACCTGTCAGCTGTCCTTCTTCACTCCGGCCCTTTTCCTCACTCGATGTTCGTGGGGCAGCTCGGCTCCGCCTCCTCGCAGGTGATTGGCCGCCTGTGTGCCTTTCCTGAGCTACAGTTCTGGCGCCCAATCACCGGTGAGCAGGCAGAGCCGAGCGGCAGGAGTGAGGGAGTGGCCGGAGTGAATGAAGGAGCAGCGCTTCCTGGACTGGATCATTGTGGGACTGGGACCGGAGCCATGTATTGTACAGCAGCCCCCTGCCCGCCCCTGTACTTAGTGTCCCATCCTGTCCCGCCCCTGCCGGCGGGCCGGATAAATGGCCTTGGCGGGCCGCATGTGGCCCGCGGGCCGTAGTTTGAGGACCCCTGTTCTAGAGCATACACCAGCTCATATGGTTCTTTAACAGATTCCCATCCTTCGTGGACTCACTTTTGTGGCCAGCGGGTTAGACATTAATGGCGGTGTGTTGAGTTATTTGAGGGGACAGCAAATTTCCATGTTATACAAGCTGTACACTGACTACGTCACATTGTAGCAAAGTGTCATTTCTTCAGTGTTGTCACATGAAAAGATACAAAACAATATTTACACGAATGTGGGGGGAGGACTCACTTCTGGGAGGTACTGTATATCCCACAATCAGGTGATCTTTTCTTCTCCTATAATCTCTATTGATATAAATCTTCTTTGTAGTCAAATATTTCATATTTTTATACTTTGTCATTTTGTGATTGGGATATCCCGATATATATACTCCCATACGGCATTGTGTTGGTAACATGCAGGATAATGAAGTTATTGACAATGTCAGCATTATCTGTATGTGTCTCTGCAGTGTTCGCTCCGTCTCTCTTTTATTCAATGTATAGATGTATGAATTTATTTATTTTTATTATTATTATTCATTTTATTTTATTAGCACTATTAGAAACAAATAATCTTCTCCTGTTAATGTTCTAAAAAACTCTAAATACCATTTTTTTTTCACTCCATAAGATGCAATTTCACCCCCCCAAAAAATGGGGGGAAATGTCTGTGCGTGTGGAGCAAATATTGACCAGGACTCCCCCCCCCCAGCCCCCCTCCCCCGCTGCCGTGTTAGAATACCGGGTCGGCAGCTCGGCTCTTCTGTGGCACAAGAGAGGAGGAGATCGATTCAGCAGTGCAGCAGCACCAGGCGGGGCCCAAAGCAGATGCCCCTTAAAGAGGAGTTCCAGCTGGAAAAAAAGTCAGCCGTAACAAATACTGTAGCTGCTCACATTTAAAATACAGTCACTTACCTGTCCCTCGGTCCAGGGGTGTCCTCACCACGGCTGGCTTCACCGGTCATCTTCTCTCCCTGGCGCCGGCATCTTCAGTGTGGGCACCCGGCTGTGACAGTTTGCAGCTTCACAGCCGGGTGCCCACTGAGCATGTGCAAGAAGCGCTGTGCTTTGTGAATGTCCCCGGAGTCTTCTGGGACCTGTCACATGTTCTAAAAAACTACAGGGAGGGAGAGGGGGGAGGACAACTTCAGCTTCCGATCGTCTAGGCAATCGCAGTGGAAGTGGGAACGGGCATCTGTCAAATTCACGTACCCGCTCCCCAAAGGTGCCAATCCTTATTGGGGAGTGGGGGACAAAGCATTAAAGAGGAACTTATACTTTTGGGTGGAACTCCGCTTTAAGCCCACGCTGCCCTTAGATTGGGGCCCCGATCACTGCACTGCAGAGCCGACAGGGTACGCTGAAGACATGGTTGTGAGTCCCGCCCTCAGAGAGGATGCTGAACCCGGCTGGCCAGGTATGTCCTCCCCTCCCCCCCATAGACTGCCTTTGGACTGGTATACTAAACTGTATATATGTGCATTGCTGAAAGGTCATGGTCATCCCCTGTACTATGTCCGCAGTCTCTGGTCATCTCCTGTACTGTGTCTGCAGTCTCTGGTCATCTCCTGTACTATGTCTGCAGTCTCTGGTCATCTCCTGTACTGTGTCCTCAGTCTCTGGTCATCTCCTGTACTGTGTCCTCAGTCTCTGGTCATCTCCTGTACTGTGTCCTCAGTCTCTGGTCATCTCCTGTACTGTGTCCGCAGTCTCTGGTCATCTCCTGTACTATGTCCGCAGTCTCTGGAGATCTCCTGTACTATGTCCGCAGTCTCTGGTCATCTCCTGTACTATGTCCGCAGTCTCTGGTCATCTCCTGTACTATGTCCGCAGTCTCTGGTCATCTCCTGTACTATGTCCGCAGTCTCTGGTCATCTCCTGTACTATGTCCGCAGTCTCTGGTCATCTCCTGTACTATGTCCGCAGTCTCTGGTCATCTCCTGTACTGTGTCCGCAGTCTCTGGTCATCTCCTGTAATATGTCCGCAGTCTCTGGTCATCTCCTGTACTGTGTCCGCAGTCTCTGGTCATCTCCTGTACTGTGTCCGCAGTCTCTGGTCATCTCCTGTACTGTGTCCGCAGTCTCTGGTCATCTCCTGTACTATGTCCGCAGTCTCTGGTCATCTCCTGTACTATGTCCGCAGTCTCTGGTCATCTCCTGTACTGTGACCGCAGTCTCTGGTCATCTCCTGTACTGTGTCCGCAGTCTCTGGTCATCTCCTGTGCTATGTCTGCAGTCTCTGGTCATCTCCTGTACCGTGTCTGCAGTCTCTGGTCATCTCCTGTACTATGTCCTCAGTCTCTGGTCATCTCCTGTACTATGTCTGCAGTCTCTGGTCATCTCCTGTACCGTGTCTGCAGTCTCTGGTCATCCCCTGTACTATGTCCGCAGTCTCTGGTCATCTCTTGTAATGTGTCCGCAGTCTCTGGTCATCTCCTGTACTGTGTCCTCAGTCTCTGGTCATCTCCTGTACTGTGTCCGCAGTCTCTGGTCATCTCCTGTACTGTGTCCGCAGTCTCTGGTCATCTCCTGTACTGTGACTGCAGTCTCTGGTCATCTCCTGTACTGTGTCCGCAGTCTCTGGTCATCTCCTGTACTGTGACTGCAGTCTCTAGTCATCTCCTGTACTGTGACTGCAGTCTCTAGTCATCTCCTGTACTGTGACTGCAGTCTCTGGTCATCTCCTGTACTGTGTCCGCAGTCTCTGGTCATCTCCTGTACTATGTCCGCAGTCTCTGGTCATCTCCTGTACTATGTCTGCAGTCTCTGTCTCCTCCTGTACTGTGTCTGCAGTCTCTGGTCATCTCTTGTACTGTGTCCGCAGTCTCTGGTCATCTCCTGTACTGTGTCCGCAGTCTCTGGTCATCTCCTGTACTGTGTCCGCAGTCTATGGTCATCTCCTGTACTGTGTCCGCAGTCTATGGTCATCTCCTGTACTATGTCCGCAGTCTATGGTCATCTCCTGTACTATGTCTGCAGTCTCTGGTCACCTCCTGTACTATGTCCGCAGTCTCTGGTCATCTCCTGTACTATGTCCGCAGTCTCTGGTCATCTCCTGTACTATGTCCGCAGTCTCTGACCGTCTCCTATACTATGTCTGCAGTCTCTGGTCATCTCCTGTACTATGTCCACAGTCTCTGACCGTCTCCTATACTATGTCCACAGTCTCAGGTCGTCTCCTGTACTATGTCCGCAGTCTCTGACCGTCTCCTATACTATGTCCGCAGTCTCTGGTCATCTCTTGTACTGTGTCCGCAGTCTCTGGTCATCTCCTGTACTGTGTCCTCAGTCTCTGGTCATCTCCTGTACTGTGTCCGCAGTCTCCGGTCATCTCCTGTACTGTGTCCGCAGTCCCCGGTCATCTCCTGTACTATCCGCAGTCTCTGGTCATCTCCTGTACTGTGTCCGCAGTCTCTGGTCATCTCCTGTGCTATGTCTGCAGTCTCTGGTCATCTCCTGTACCGTGTCTGCAGTCTCTGGTCATCTCCTGTACTATGTCCTCAGTCTCTGGTCATCTCCTGTACTATGTCTGCAGTCTCTGGTCATCTCCTGTACCGTGTCTGCAGTCTCTGGTCATCCCCTGTACTATGTCCGCAGTCTCTGGTCATCTCTTGTAATGTGTCCGCAGTCTCTGGTCATCTCCTGTACTGTGTCCTCAGTCTCTGGTCATCTCCTGTACTGTGTCCGCAGTCTCTGGTCATCTCCTGTACTGTGTCCGCAGTCTCTGGTCATCTCCTGTACTGTGTCCGCAGTCTCTGGTCATCTCCTGTACTGTGTCCGCAGTCTCTGGTCATCCCCTGTACTGTGTCCGCAGTCTCTGGTCATCTCCTGTACTGTGTCCGCAGTCTCTGGTCATCTCCTGTACTGTGACTGCAGTCTCTAGTCATCTCCTGTACTGTGACTGCAGTCTCTAGTCATCTCCTGTACTGTGACTGCAGTCTCTGGTCATCTCCTGTACTGTGTCCGCAGTCTCTGGTCATCTCCTGTACTATGTCCGCAGTCTCTGGTCATCTCCTGTACTATGTCTGCAGTCTCTGGTCATCTCCTGTACTATGTCCCCAGTCTCTGTTCATCCCTGTACTATGTCTGCAGTCTCTGATCATCCCTTGTACTATGTCCGCAGTCTCTGGTCATCTCCTGTACTATGTCTGCAGTCTCTGTCTCCTCCTGTACTGTGTCTGCAGTCTCTGGTCATCTCTTGTACTGTGTCCGCAGTCTCTGGTCATCTCTTGTACTATGTCCGCAGTCTATGGTCATCTCCTGTACTGTGTCCGCAGTCTCTGGTCATCTCCTGTACTATGTCTGCAGTCTCTGTCTCCTCCTGTACTGTGTCTGCAGTCTCTGGTCATCTCCTGTACTATGTCCGCAGTCTATGGTCATCTCCTGTACTATGTCTGCAGTCTCTGGTCACCTCCTGTACTATGTCCGCAGTCTCTGGTCATCTCCTGTACTATGTCCGCAGTCTCTGGTCATCTCCTGTACTATGTCCGCAGTCTCTGACCGTCTCCTATACTATGTCTGCAGTCTCTGGTCATCTCCTGTACTATGTCCGCAGTCTCTGGTCATCTCCTGTACTATGTCCACAGTCTCTGACCGTCTCCTATACTATGTCCGCAGTCTCTGGTCATCTCTTGTACTGTGTCCGCAGTCTCTGGTCATCTCCTGTACTGTGTCCTCAGTCTCTGGTCATCTCCTGTACTGTGTCCGCAGTCTCCGGTCATCTCCTGTACTGTGTCCGCAGTCCCCGGTCATCTCCTGTACTATCCGCAGTCTCTGGTCATCTCCTGTACTGTCCACAGTCTCTGGTCATCTCCTGTACTGTGTCTGCAGTCTCTGGTCATCTCCTGTACTGTCCGCAGTCTATGGTCATCTCCTGTACTGTGTCCGCAGTCACTGGTCATCTCCTGTACTGTGTCCGCAGTCTCTGGTCATCTCCTGTACTGTGTCCGCAGTCTCTGGTCATCTCCTGTACTATGTCCGCAGTCTCTGGTCATCTCATGTAGTATGTCCGCAGTCTCTGGTCATCTCCTGTACTGTGTCCGCAGTCTCTGGTCATCTCCTGTACTATGTCCGCAGTCTCTGGTGATCTCCTGTACTATGTCCGCAGTCTCTGGTCATCCCCTGTACTATGTCCGCAGTCTCTGGTCACCTCCTGTACTATGTCCGCAGTCTCTGGTCATCTCCTGTACTGTGTCCGCAGTCTCTGGTCATCTCCTGTACTATGTCCGCAGTCTCTGGTCATCTCCTGTACTATGTCCGCAGTCTCTGGTCATCTCCTGTACTATGTCCGCAGTCTCTGGTCATCTCCTGTACTATGTCCGCAGTCTATGGTCATCTCCTGTACTGTGTCCCCAGTCTCTGGTCATCTCCTGTACTGTGTCCGCAGTCTCTGGTCATCTCCTGTACTATGTCCGCAGTCTCTGGTCATCTCATGTAGTATGTCCGCAGTCTCTGGTCATCTCCTGTACTATGTCCGTAGTCTCTGGTCATCTCCTGTACTGTGTCCGCAGTCTCTGGTCATCTCATGTAGTATGTCCGCAGTATCTGGTCATCTCCTGTACTGTGTCCGCAGTCTATGGTCATCTCCTGTACTGTGTCCGCAGTCTCTGGTCATCTCCTGTACTGTGTCTGCAGTCTCTGGTCATCTCCTGTACTGTGTCTGAAGTCTCTGGTCATCTCCTGTACTATGTCTGCAGTCTCTGGTCACCCCCTGTACTATGTCCGCAGTCTCTGGTCATCTCCTGTACTGTGTCCGCAGTCTCTGGTCATCTCCTGTACTGTCCGCAGTCTCTGGTCATCTCCTGTATTGTATCCGCAGTCTCTGGTCATCTCCTGTACTGTGTCCGCAGTCTCTGGTCATCTACTGTACTATGTCCGCAGTCTCTGGTCATCTCATGTAGTATGTCCGCAGTCTCTGGTCATCTCCTGTACTGTGTCCGCAGTCTCTGGTCATCTCCTGTACTATGTCCGCAGTCTCTGGTCATCTCCTGTACTATGTCCGCAGTCTCTGGTCATCCCCTGTACTATGTCCGCAGTCTCTGGTCACCTCCTGTATTATGTCCGCAGTCTCTGGTCATCTCCTGTACTGTGTCCGCAGTCTCTGGTCATCTCCTGTACTATGTCCGCAGTCTCTGGTCATCTCCTGTACTGTCCGCAGTCTATGGTCATCTCCTGTACTGTGTCCGCAGTCTCTGGTCATCTCCTGTACTGTGTCCGCAGTCTCTGGTCATCTCCTGTACTATGTCCGCAGTCTCTGGTCATCTCATGTAGTATGTCCGCAGTCTCTGGTCATCTCCTGTACTATGTCCGCAGTCTCTGGTCATCTCCTGTACTGTGTCCGCAGTCTCTGGTCATCTCATGTAGTATGTCCGCAGTCTCTGGTCATCTCCTGTACTGTCCGCAGTCTATGGTCATCTCCTGTACTGTGTCCGCAGTCTCTGGTCATCTCCTGTACTGTGTCCACAGTCTCTGGTCATCTCCTGTACTGTGTCCGCAGTCTCTGGTCATCTCCTGTACTGTGTCTGCAGTCTCTGGTCATCTCCTGTACTATGTCCGCAGTCTCTGGTCATCTCCTGTACTGTGTCTGCAGTCTCTGGTCATCTACTGTACTATGTCCGCAGTCTCTGGTCATCTCCTGTACTATGTCCACAGTCTCTGGTCATCTCCTGTACTGTGTCCACAGTCTCTGGTCATCTCCTGTACTGTGTCCGCAGTCTCTGGTCATCTACTGTACTATGTCCGCAGTCTCTGGTCATCTCCTGTACTGTGTCCGCAGTCTCTGGTCACCTCCTGTACTATGTCCTCAGTCTCTGGTCATCTCCTGTACTATGTTTGCAGTCTCTGGTCATCTCCTGTACTATGTCCGCAGTCTCTGGTCATCTCCTGTACTATGTTTGCAGTCTCTGGTCATCTCCTGTACCGTGTCTGCAGTCTCTGGTCATCTCCTGTACTATGTCCGCAGTCTCTGGTCATCTCCTGTACTATGTCCGCCGTCTCTGGTCATCTACTGTGCTGTGTCCGCAGTCTCTGGTCATCTCCTGTACTGTCCACAGTCTCTGGTCATCTCCTGTACTGTGTCCACAGTCTCTGGTCATCTCCTGTACTGTCCGCAGTCTCTGGTCATCTCCTGTACTGTCCGCAGTCTCTGGTCATCTCCTGTACTATGTCCACAGTCTCTGGTCATCTCCTGTACTATGTCCGCAGTCTCTGGTCATCCCCTGTACTATGTCCACAGTCTCTGGTCATCTCCTGTACTGTGTCCACAGTCTCTGGTCATCTCCTGTACTGTCCGCAGTCTCTGGTCATCTCCTGTACTATGTCCGCAGTCTCTGGTCATCTTCTGTACTATGTCCGCAGTCTCTGGTTATCTCCTGTACTGTGTCCACAGTCTCTGGTCATCTCCTGTACTGTGTCCGCAGTCTCTGGTCATCTCCTGTACTGTGTCCGCAGTCTCTGGTTATCTCCTGTACTGTGTCCGCAGTCTCTGGTCATCCCCTGTACTGTCCGCAGTCTCTGGTCATCTCCTGTACTGTGTCCGCAGTCTCTGGTCATCTCCTGTACTGTGTCCGCAGTCTCTGGTCATCTCCTGTACTGTGTCCACAGTCTCTGGTCATCTCCTGTACTGTGTCCACAGTCTCTGGTCATCTCCTGTACTGTCCGCAGTCTCTGGTCATCTCCTGTACTGTCCGCAGTCTCTGGTCATCTCCTGTACTATGTCCACAGTCTCTGGTCATCTCCTGTACTGTGTCCGCAGTCTCTGGTCATCTCCTGTACTGTGTCCGCAGTCTCTGGTCATCTCCTGTACTGTCCGCAGTCTCTGGTCATCTCCTGTACTGTCCGCAGTCTCTGGTCATCTCCTGTACTATGTCCGCAGTCTCTGGTCATCTCCTGTACTGTGTCCACAGTCTCTGGTCATCTCCTGTACTGTGTCCGCAGTCTCTGGTCATCTCCTGTACTGTGTCCTCAGTCTCTGGTCATCTCCTGTACTGTGTCCGCAGTCTCTGGTCATCTCCTGTACTGTCCGCAGTCTCTGGTAATCTCCTGTACTGTGTCCGCAGTCTCTGGTCATCTCCTGTACTATGTCCGCAGTCTCTGGTTATCTCCTGTACTGTGTCCACAGTCTCTGGTCATCTCCTGTACTGTGTCCGCAGTCTCTGGTCATCTCCTGTACTATGTCCGCAGTCTCTGGTCATCTCCTGTACTGTGTCCGCAGTCTCTGGTCATCTCCTGTACTGTGTCCGCAGTCTCTGGTCATCTCCTGTACTATGTCCGCAGTCTCTGGTCATCTCCTGTACTGTGACCGCAGTCTCTGGTCATCTCCTGTACTATGTTTGCAGTCTCTGGTCATCTCCTGTACTATGTCCGCAGTCTCTGGTCATCTACTGTACTGTGTCCGCAGTCTCTGGTCATCTCCTGTACTGTCCACAGTCTCTGGTCATCCCCTGTACTGTGTCGGCAGTCTCTGGTCATTTCCTGTACTATGCAGTCCATTGGTTCAGAATATTTTTTTTGTTGTTTTCCTCTTCTAAAACCTAGGTGCGTCTTATGGAATGAAAACTATAGTAGTAATTTATATTCATAAGAAATGATAGACGGCTCAGGTGTGTCAAATGAAAGTGAAAGAAACTTCTGGAACTGATAAAAACATACGTCTCTTCACTTGGCTTTAGGCCTTGTTTGTCCTGAGGCTGGAATATGACATTTGGATCGGATTTTTTGGTGTCACATACTGTTGCCGTAGTCTGGTTTTAACTCACTAATTATAACAAGTTATTTGTAATATCTTCTTGGATAAAGAGAAACCACAGAACTCGCTGCGGACTGTATTGTTCTCATCTAGGACCAGAAGAGACTCAGATTATAGAAAGAGCTGACAAGAAGACAACGCTGGAACTGGGTGGTTAGCTGAGTGTACATCAGGTACTCCACCATCCCATCTCTGAGAATTATGGATAGTTCACCAGATACAGAAGAGTCTAAGGAATCCACAGAGGCAGCAACAACCCAGGACATGGAAGAACAATCTGAGATATCATCTGAGGCGAGCGAGGACACACAGTCATTAGACGCACAGACGAATGGGCAGTCTGTCCCCCTGAACAGGTACATTCCTTTAGTAAATATACCACCTTACTTAAGTAAATTCCACAGCAGCTTACTCACCCTAATACCTCTTATTGTGTATGTAAACCCTAACAATTCATTTCTCTAAGGCCTCGTGCACTCAGATGTTTACTAGCTGCTGGGTCCTCAAGTGTAAAACCCCTGTTATTGTCCCATATGCGGGGAGCCACACGTATGTTGCACTACCCCCACAGGAGCCACTGGTAGTTTGGGCCTACTTCCCCATCCTCACAGCATGCACAGCCATACACACTGCATTTTCAGAATTCTTCCACTGGCTCAAGAATCATTCTAGGGTTTTAGTTTTAGAATTTTTACATACTCTGGTATTTTTAGTCAACATACCCCAGTATTTATAGCCATCCTAACCCATTGTTCATAGCCAACATACCCCAGGAAAATAGCTAGCACACTACAGTATTTATAGCCAGCATATCCCAGTATTTATAGGCAACATACCCCAGTATTCATAGCTAACATACCCCATAATAATAACCAACACTCCCTTGTATTTATAGCCAGCATACCCCAGTATTCATAGCCAACTTACCCTAGTACAACAACCAACACACTACAATGTTTTTAGTCAGCATACTCCAGTATTTATAGCCAACGTACCCCATTACAACAGCCAGCACACTACAGTGTTTTTAGCCAGCATACCCCAGTATTTATAGGTAATATAGCCCAGTGTTGAAAGCTAAAATAATTGTGCCTTTATATCAAACATGCCCTGGTATTATAGCCAGCATACCCCAGTATAATAATCAACACAACTCTAGAATTAATAGCCAGCATACCCAAGAATTTATAGCCAATATACCACAGTAATTATAGCTATCATTCCCCACTGTTTATGGCCTACATACCCCAGTATAGAAGCCAAAATACCCCAGTATGTATAGCAAGCATACCCCAGTATGTATAGCAAGCATACCCCTGTATGTATAGCAAGCATACCCCAGTATGTATAGCAAGCATACCCCAGTATGTATAGCAAGCATACCCCAGTATGTATAGCAAGCATACCCCAGTATGTATAGCAAGCATACCCCAGTATGTATAGCAAGCATACCCCTGTATGTATAGCAAGCATACCCCTGTATGTATAGCAAGCATACCCCTGTATGTATAGCAAGCATACCCCAGTATGTATAGCAAGCATACCCCTGTATGTATAGCAAGCATATCCCTGTATGTATAGCAAGCATACCCCTGTATGTATAGCAAGCATACCCCTGTATGTATAGCAAGCATACCCCTGTATGTATAGCAAGCATACCCCTGTATGTATAGCAAGCATACCCCTGTATGTATAGCAAGCATACCCCAGTATGTATAGCAAGCATACCCCTGTATGTATAGCAAGCATACCCCTGTATGTATAGCAAGCATATCCCTGTATGTATAGCAAGCATACCCCTGTATGTATAGCAAGCATACCCCTGTATGTATAGCAAGCATACCCCTGTATGTATAGCAAGCATACCCCTGTATGTATAGCAAGCATACCCCTGTATGTATAGCAAGCATACCCCTGTATGTATAGCAAGCATACCCCTGTATGTATAGCAAGCATACCCCTGTATGTATAGCAAGCATACCCCTGTATGTATAGCAAGCATACCCCTGTATGTATAGCAAGCATACCCCTGTATGTATAGCCAACATCCCCAGTAATTATAGCTATCAATCCCCACTATTTATGGCCTACATACCCCTGTATGTATAGCAAGCATACCCCAGTATTTATAGCCAACATCCCCCAGTAATTATAGCCAACACTCCCCATTATTTATAAACAACATATCCCAGTGGAATAGCCAACAAACCCCAGTACTTATAGCCATGATGCCCCTTTACTTATAGCCAGCACACCCTGGTATTTATAATGAATATCTCACAGTATTTATAGCCATAAACACTAGGGCTATGCTCCCAGCACTGATTTAAGATGAACAACCTAAACAAATGATTAGCAAAACCTTCACTCTCTGCCAAAGTTATAAGATAAATGTAAATGTAGAGTCATTTTACCAGTTGCAGGGAGATGATTTAACCTATACAGATAGTAGTAGAATTGTAGATAGTTTGACTCAGTAATATTACAGACACAATAATATTCTCTTCATCAATATTAGCTAGATGGCACCAAATTATAAGTTGAAAGGAGACAGATGTCTGAAGACCAGGAGTGACACCAAGATAAAAATAAAATTCCCCCATTCTTGTAGAGACAGATGAGGGTAAATCAAACTATCACCCCCCTGAAGCCTCAAAGGAAAGATCCAGCAAATGTGTCTTCAGGCCCAGCCGGGGATGAATCCTGTGCACTCTAGAGGCTCCCGAATGTCACCAAACATTTATTTATGTCAGAGATCAGAGGAATCTGTTTTGTCTTTCATAAAAACTAAACTATTGTTTGCATAGAGATGAAAATAAGTCCTTCTGATCATACACATTTTGGGGTCTGTGTACATGTAAAATGGTTGGTGTTGTGTATATAGAATCCAAAAGAAATCCCCAAAACCTTTATATGGAGCCTGATTGTGACAGCCAAGTGGTGATTAGTCTTGTTGTGATTGGACTGACGTGCTGGTGTCAGAAACCCTATCCTTGATCCAGTCATCAGAACCACTCATGGCCAATTTAACTCCGGTCCTTTCAGTACATAGAACCACCCTGTGGGTCAGGAACAGAACACCCCCCGGGTTTGGTTGGACGAGGGCTAAAGTCAGGCCCACATCCATATTTCAATAAATTGAGGAGCATGAACTATGATCCTGTCACAGGGTAAACCTTGGTAAAAGTTTTATTTCTGTGTTTTTTTAATTCCTTCATAGCCCTACCCCCTTGATGACTGCTGAGTATTTTTCGGGTTCCCTGGCTTACTTGAACCCTCCTTGGAAGCCCAACTCCTGCTGACACCACCTTAGACCTTTGACCAGGAGAACCCCCTGGCTGCAACCATAAAGTAGACTCACACTCAGTTTAGATTTAATTAATATTTCAACTATATTGAAGTCAGGAGAAAATATGTGCGTAAGATAACAGCTAACATTCTTAGAAAACTCTGGTAAGACTTGCAACACAGCACAGTTTCAACCAGTTTCTTTCTAGACGTCCTGCAAATCAGAATGTAACTTCTCCTTTAAGTGGTGATGCTTTTGGCTGATATGTCTTTAAAACACGCACACAGCGTGAAATCTGAGATTGGGCTGAGATTAAAAAAAGGACGGAAGCAAACGTCAGCAAGGATTAATTCCTCTTTAATGGATGGCAAGCTCGGGTGATAAAGATGTTCCTTACCCTAGGGTCACATCTACGCGGCCGCGCTGGCCACGTTTTGCACGGGCACGAGAGCCCATTAATTTGAATGGACTCCTGTGCCCTGTTGCACGCAGGGAAAGAAGTTCCTGCACTTCTTTGGAAAACTCAGCCCGCACGGGAACCTCGGTTCCCAGTACAATTGCGTTTTCCAGTGCGGGCGGCGTGCCATTTCTCTGTCCAGGTGGTGTGGCTGCGCGGATTTTCGTGTGGATCCACAGCGGCACCACCCGCATAGATGTGAACCAGGGGTGAATGAGTAGCAATCACTGGAACTGAAGCACTAATGTGACTTTATTTGCAAGGTGCCTACAGTATATTGCAGTAGAATCCTGTGATTCAGTGTGTTGAGTGTAATAGTAGGTCCAAAGGCAGGATGGGCCGGTCTTTCTAGGCCTTAGTACAATAACTTGTGAAACAAAGAATGCTGAACTGAGAAGTAAGAAACTGAACTTCGCAATGTCACTTGCAACTTTCATGATTTGAGTATGGAGCTCCCTCACCCGAACAGTGACCTCGGTCAGGTAGCAGATAGTCTCACTGCCATGTTCCCTCCATCACAGAGCCCTCCTGATGACAGCACTCTGGTCCGTCTGCTCACAGGATGGTCAGTTCGGCTTGTCAGCGGTCAGTGATTCCTCCTCACTTCCTCACTCTCTGCGGCCTAGCCCAGCCCGGACCTCCAGCATCCTGCACAGCCTTCTCCTCACACCTGCTCTCCAGCTCTCACCATCCACTCTCTGTCCTCAGGTTCCCGAGCTTCTGCATTTATTTGCCCCTGTCCACCAGCAAGCTCCTCTGGGGCAGCACAGTGGCTAAGTGGTTACCACTTCCCCCTGGCAGTACTAGGGTCGCTGGTTTGAATCCCAACAACGGTGCCACCTGCCTGGAGTTTGCATGTTCTCCCTGTGCCTGTGTGGGTTTCCTTTGGTGCTCCGGTTTCCATCCACACTTCAAAGACATGCTGGTAGGTTAATTGGCTCCTGTCTAAATTGTCCTAGTATGTGTCTGTATGAATGTGAGTTAGGGCCCTTAGATTGTACGCTCCTTGAGGGTTAGGGACTGATGTGATTGTACAATATATATGTAAAGTGCTGCGTAAATTGATGGCGCTATATATGTACCTGAAATAAATAATAATAAATGTACTTTGTTATTGAATAGGGAAGTCCTGCTATCAGCCTACAAGTCCAACAAAGCTTTTCTTCAACAGAGTCTGTCTATCTGAGCTTCAGAACACTGCCATCTTGTGTCCATGTTAACATCCTGCAACCAGTATTACTGCAGGGAGTTACACCTTTTATATTCATAGCGAATAGCTTAACTCTGTATGTCCTTTTTTGTAATTCTTTTTCTTTGTAAATATTTTATGCACGGCCCACTTTTGGGATAATGAATTGTTAAAAGAGAATGTGTCTTCTGTGTACTCAGCTAGAACTCATAACCCTAGAGATTGTTGTATTGTAGTGTCTATGTCCTCGGTACGTTTCTTTCCAGTTTGTATGGATTGTGCTGTTTTTTGGCAGATTGTGAACTAGCATATATGTGAGACATAGATCTGTGTGTGTATGGTTGCCTAGCAGACAAGTCATCAGACAAACTGCTAGGTGATGGTAAACTACTGTGAGTTGTGTGTCTGCTATGGGGGTGTGTATGAGGACAGTGGAAAGAGTGATTAACACCGGGATTCTAGCATGTAGGATAGCTGAAGTGTGTGCGGCCCAACCCTTAGAGTGCACCAGATTGTATGTAAGATTCATATCTGGCTGTGTGTGGTCAATCCGCTAGATTTTAGTGCAGTCTCCCTGTAGTGGTGGCCAAAGGGTCGGGCT
This sequence comes from Staurois parvus, assembly GCF_062004578.1. NCBI lineage: Eukaryota > Metazoa > Chordata > Amphibia > Anura > Ranidae > Staurois > Staurois parvus. Next base: position 394,110 of record NW_028319048.1, read on the forward strand.
GTGAAAAGCGCATCACTTTACAATTTTCTTGAGAATTTTGCTTTAGATTTACCTAAAGCCATATAATATGAGGTCGAACCTAAACAACACTTTCAGTTGTATCCAATTAGGCAGGTCCTTGAACTACATAGTTGAAGGAAAATCTAAAGGAAATTGTACAGAAAACTAAGAAAATTGTATAATGTATGACCATTCTTATTTGCTCAAAGTACACTCCCTTTCATTCCCTACTACCCCAGTGAAGGACCTTGTCTCGGTTAGATAGCTACCGTTATTTTTGGTGGCAGCAGTTGGATCTGCTTAGTACATTAGTGATTTACTCATGTAACCTGTGTACTGAAGGCTGGAACCTTGGTAGAAGTGACTAATCCACAGAAGCTCACTCAGTGCATCATGTTTGGTTTTGGGGAAGATATACTTGGCTATTTGTTCTCCACTCCCTCCTCCTTGTTTTTCATTTTTATCTTTTATTTGTGCAAAATGGCTGAGACAGTGATTGGCTACCTGAAGCAAAGCCAAGATGACCTGCTGAATCTGTGTCCAGAGGCATCCCTACCACAAGGGGCCAGACAAAGGACCATATGATATGGTCCTGATTGAGAGTAGCAGGAAGGAGTGAGTATTGTCTATGGAGTCACAGGATGTAGCTCATGACACTCCAGAGGAGCAGCAATCTTCCCCAGCAGTGGATGTGGATGGTGGTGATGTCCAGCCCAGTCTGAAGCCCAGTCATCATCCTTGCAGGCTGATCTACAACTGCTGGGCCCATCCGATGCAACATTATGCCTTCAGCTCATTCTGCGGCTCCGAGAAGCAGAAGAGAGACAGAGCGGGAAGAAGGGGACAGATGAGAGGAGTGGCAACATCAGCTGGAGCTAGTGAAACTCCAAATGCAGCAGAACAGATGTGCTGGTAACATGGAGTCTGGGGAAGATTGAGTACACATGATTTCCCTAAACAAGTTCCCAACCATGGACAAAGATGGCGACTTGGACACTTTCCTACATGGATTCGAAAGGACTTGTCATCAGTACCGCCTGCCCAAGGAGCAATGGGCACAGTACTTCATACTAGGGCTTAAAGGCAAGACCCTAGATGCATTTCTGAGTCTTCCAGAGGGCCAAGGAAGGGACTATGAGGCCATGAAACAGGCCATTGTTAAACTGTACCACCTCACGCCAGAGGTGTACCAGAAGTGTTTCAGGAGATTGCATAGAGGTCCTAATGACAGCTACATGAACCTTGTTTGCACACTGCTTTCCAAAAGTTGCTGAAGGGACTGTCTGTAAGCACTTTTGACACCCTTCAGGAGCTAATAGAACCAGTTCCTACAGACATGTCCTTTTGAAGTCTGGCAGTTCTCTGGACCGAGAACCCAAGATGTCGGATCATGCAGCAGAAATAACCAACTCCTATGTGGTTACCAGAATGCCAGATGCTTTGAGGACTACTACACCCAGCTGGAGAAGAGGAAAATCAGCTGGACCCACTTATCTAGCCAGAGGACCAAGGCACTCAGGCCTTCAGGAGCCAAGTCGGCAGTTGTGGTTTTGTCTGCAACCAGATGGGTCATCTCAGGCCTGACAAAAAGAAGGCTGCCCCATCTACCAAGCCAACCAGCACAGAGCCTGCTGTCTTGTGTGCCTCCAGGAATGCTGGGGGTCTCTCAGCTAGTCTGAAGCCTGTCACTGTGGGTGACGAAGTTACCACAGACCTAAGGGACAGACAGTGGGCGGAAGTGACCTAAGGGACAGACAGTGGGTGGAAGTGACCTTAGTGATGAACCCTGAAGATCTTATTCCTGGTAAGTATATGACTGTAAAAGGTGTTTGGTAACAGACGTCATTCACACTAATGTATTGCAGGGTACTGACCTGAGGTGGGTGGTAGCCTATTATCTATTTATTCATTTTTAATTATATCTTTATTAATTTTTTCCAGTACAAAATCCACTTTATAACAAACGTCATAAAACACAAATTCTTCTTACATTTATCCACTCTCACTCTCCCCTTCTCTCCCCCCCATCAGTTACCACTTTGACATCTTATTCTTCTAGATTGTAAGTTCCAAGGATCAGGCCCTCCTAATCCTCTTGTATTGAACTGTATTGTTGCTGTATTGTCTCCCGTTATATTGTAAAGTGCTGAGCAAACTGTTGGCACCATAAATCCTGTATAATATAATAATAATAATAATCATAATAATTCTTTCTATTTTCTTCTTGGTCCTCTAGTATTCTCCTAGTAAACGTATCCACTCTCTTATCCTTTTTCTTCTCTCCTATCCTTCTCCGTACTCTTATTTCTATTACTTCCTCCTTCTTTGCACTCCAACAGCTTCTAAATATCTTTCTAATCTTTTAAAATTGTACCAACTACCCCAAGATTTTTTTAATTTTTCAGTTTTGTCCTCCTCTATATGGTATAGTTCCTCCATGTATATACTCCACTCTATTTATCCAGTCTTTTATTTCGGGGGGCTCTGTCGCTTGCCAGAGTTTAGGAATAAGGCCTTTGGCTGCATTTATTAAGTGATACAATATTGTGTTCTTATAGGGGTGGTAGCCTATTATGAGCCAGATTAAGCCCCCCTGAAACCTGGATCACCTCCTGAGGCACCGGACTCATGTATTAGACTGTCTGAGGACTAAGTGCACATTGAGAGTTCTGGGAAGGGTGAGGGAGCAACTGACTGCATACCAGGCTCTGGCCCAAGTGGGTCTCCAGAGCCAATGCCTGGAATGAAAATTAAAGACTTTATTGACTGAAACTGAAAATGTTTTGTGTGATGTAAAATGTAGTTACAGTATATGTGCAATGCAGACCTTTCCTCTGCTGCAGTGGTGACTTGCAGCATTCTTGACAAAAGACTTATTTTTGCTTGGTCAACTTGGAATGCACATTGCCTCTAAAGTGTGTCATAAGTCTACTGGTCTTTAAGTAGATGAGTTATCTGCCATGTGCGGTCACTCTGGGGATTTATCCCCTATACCTGAGGCCAAAATCAATTCCTCTAGTGTCCTGGACTGAAGAATAGTTAAATGGTGGTGGAACTACCAGGGTCACAAAGGTAACACTTGCTATCTGGCAATGGTGTTTCGCCAGTGTGGCAGGGCTCCAAGATGACAAGATGTTCAGGTCATGTGGCCTACCTCCCATGTGGTTCTTGAACAGCTAGCCTTCTGGCATACTGACAGCTCCTCCATGATTTGACAGCAAGCACCCAGCCATGACTGAGGGTGCATAGGGGTATTTTTCTACTCTCCTGACCCCCATCGTCTTGCCACTGTGCATTTGGACTGTCCGTCTGCACAACCCCAACAAAGGGGGGAAGATACGGGGAGCTGCTTTGGGCACAGGTCTCTGGTTAGCAGCGTAGCTGAGCCCATCTTGCACTAGATGTGCATACAGTGAGCCAATATCAACAATGACACAGCCCCAGGATAAGGGGTGAAGATACAGCAGAAGTGCATGGGCATTGGCTACTATATTGGCAGGTTGAGCTGCTCTCAGCCAGTGCTAGCCACACATATAGTATGCTGACTCCCTGCTCCTGTAACATCCAATTGTGAGATGGGGAAACAGCTCTCATTGTTTGAACACTGCTTGTGTGGAAGTAAATTAAAGTTTTGACTGACATTCTGCAAGTTTAGCCACAAGATGTCACTGTTTTTTCTAACACAGCCTCAGACTGCATACATATTTGTATATTTATGAAGAGGTGGGGTTTTGCACGCAGAGTTGGAGAGAACAGGAAGGAGAGAGAGAAGCCATGTTTTGGAGGATGGTGAATAAGGGGTCGTGTGAGCTGAGAATCTGATGACATCCAGGTGTGAAAGCATCCCTCAGTAACCAGAGCTGCAGCTAAGTGAAGCTGATGGTGTCCAAGACCCTGATCCTGTTAAGAGAAAGGAAGATTGCTGCCAGGAATGATGATGAGAGTAGAGGAACTAAGCAGCATATACTGCGATACTGCATGCTTGTTGGAGAGACATTTGTTCTATTCAGAGTCACCAGTGGATGCAAAGCAGACCCGGGTCAGTAAGATCGTGCACGCACCTCATTACAGTGTTGGCACCTAGAGACTGAGGCCAGGCCTATAGTTAGTTAGGGTCTCTGTGTGTGTCAGGCCACGAGTGTTGTTACTGATTATTGAAAGGACTCCACAACTTAAAGCGACATTTCACATTGGAGAGCTGATAAAATCCCACAAACTCAAGCCAGACTGGTGTTTTGCTCAGAAGGAATACTCAGGCACGTGCTACAGGACCAGTTATGGGAGGGGGAATACTGTAGATTCTAGCCCATACCGTACACCCATACACTGATTCCTGCTCTATTAGGGTAATAACAGGTAGGGTGTGGCAGCTTAGTTGTGCCCACCAGTAGGTAGATTACTTCACTTTCTACCTTCATCCATCAGAAGGCGCCGTGCTGTGCAGCACAAGGGTCTCAGCCTTTGGGCTGGGTGTATGTAAATGTATTGTACAGTATGTTTCTAGCATTTGTGGTTGTGTTTATTTGCCACATCTAAGTAAAATTCTGTTGTGGCAAAAGCTGGTGTTGAGGTTGCTTTCCTCGTTCGGGACTTCACTGTATCCTGGGGAGCCCACTACGGTACACGGCTTACACAACCAACCATCTGGAGCCTGTGCTTGGAGACAGCTCACTGTAAAATTCCCCAGGAGGGGTGAAGACTGGGTGAGTCCCCTGCACACACCAGTTGAGGAATGCAGCTGAGTCATCTCTCTGGCTCCATCCCTTGTGCAAGCACTTCACCATCCAGCTACTCATGTTCAGGGATGTTATCACCCCCCACAAGTAGTACAGTGTCACTATGGTGACACTGTACTGCTAGGGTGATGGTATGTGAAAAAAAACATAAATAATATATAAAAAAAAAAATGTAAAAAACATTTTTTAAAAATTATAATTTTTGGTTATAAACTAATTTGTAACAGCAACTTGCTATTACACTGAGGACTTATTAGGAGCTGGAAAGCAGTATATCCATATTTTGCTGCATAGTGTGAACTAGTCTAGGCAGTCATCACCTCGGCATGCCACTTACGTAACGTTCTGACTCCTAGTATTTACATTGAGTCTACAATACTAGGTGGGCTTTGCTTACAAGTTAGTGGGTCATAGACGCAGACCTTTTATTATACATTGTTATTGCTGCTTACAAGGATTGTGGTGAAGGATCATTGGATGTGTATTTTTATAGGGTGGGTGTGGCGGAACTACCAGGGTTGCAAAGGCCACATTTGCAACTGGGTCCTGATGTTCCACCACCATGGGAGAGTGGAACCCAAGACAGTAGGAAGGGAGCCTATTGCAGAGTAGGTGTAATAGAGATGCTGGGTGCAATCACACAATCAACATGTAGTCATGCAGGTACTTTTAATCAGCATTTAAACCATTACATGTTCTATGCATGTGAAAGACCATCTACCAAATGAATACCTACCCTGGCACATCATAGCATTCTAAACAGGCTGAACTGCTGTAATACTGACACTCAGTGGCTGAATATCTCCTTGCCATGGGAACTCTGCCATACTGAAGTTTCTATCTGCCAAACCCAGCTCTGATGAAGAAGGGAGCACCCTTCGAAACACGTTAGCCTTCATACCCCCCCTTTTGAGTTACCTGTAACCCTGTTTTGGATTATGGTTACTTATGCCTGTTATACAATCATTTTGTGAGTATATTTCCTTATTAATAAAATTAGTCACTATTTATTGAGGTAATGCGCAAGGTTTGTGCGCTCTTTCTTTCATCTTCCTCTACAGTTTTATTAAGCTTCCCCAGCTTCATGATAGAGCTGCACAACCTCTGATCACCAGTGGATGAATACACAACACGCTGCTTGTCACTAACGCCTGTTTGATCTGAGTCCTTGAGCGCAGGAGATAATGGATCTTTGGTGACATCATAGCATTCACCCGGCACTCGAAGAAATAACAGAATCCAACTGCAATATTCTTGTACTGTCAAAACCTCCACTTTTATTATACGACACACAGGAGGATATATCTTATAGTCATCACAATCTGCATAATAACACATACCAATAATAATGTGAGCATTACAGTGTGAAATAGACACATCATTTGACAGCGTCACAGCACAGAATGAATACATTACCAAAGCTATGTGGAAGCTGGGAGGAACAAATCCCATCGGAACCAAACTGCCCAGTGAGTCACAGAGAAGCCATAGGCACAACCAGTCGATGAGCCCATATAGCCTTGGCAAAAATCCCAGTGTCAGAGCATCCTCTGGCCACTAGGGGGACTTCTACTGGTCTCCCCCGGACTTCTGCCTTATAAACCCTTTTTCTGGAAGCTGTCCAATAGTGGGTGGCACCACACCCACCACAGGAGGGGCTAGCAGAAGGGTTTTGCAAGTATAACAGGCATGTTCAACCACCATATTCGCTATCTGAAAAGTCACACTTTTGCTTCTTATCTACACCAAAACCTCTTTTCATCTTCCCCAGACTTAAGGATTTCTAACTTAGATGTCCTTAACCACTTCAAGTCCAGACATTTTCACCCCTTTCCTGTCCAGGTCAATTTTCAGCTTTCAGCGCTGTCACACTTTGAATGACAATTGCGCGGTCATGCGACACTGTAGCATTTTTTTAAAACAGATAAAGCTTTATTTTGGCAGTATTTATTCACCGCTGGGATTTTTATTTTTTTTGCTATATAAATGAAAATGTCCAAAAATTTTAAAAAAAGTTTTTCTTATAACATTTTGCAAATAAATAATCTCTCTTCATAAATCTTGGACACAATTTATTCAGTAATCTTTTTAGTAAAAAAAAAATAACCCAAATTAGTCTATAACCAAAAATTATACTTAAAAAAGTTTTTTTACCTTTTTTTTTTTTTACATACCGTCACCCTAGCACAGTGATGGCGAACCTTTTTGAGCCCGAGTGCCCAAACTGCAACACAAAACCAACTTTTTTATTTCAAAGTGCCAACACTGGAATTAATCACTTGCCTACCGGGCACTTCTACCCCCTTCCTGCCCAGGACAATTTTCAGCTTTCAGTGCTGTTGCACTTAACAAAGACAATTGTGCGGTCATGCAACACTGTAACCATATGCAATTTTTATCATTTTTTCACACAAATAGAGCTTTTTTTGGTGGTATTTAATCACCACTGGGTGTTTTATTTTTTGCACTATAAATGAAAAAAGAGCAAAAAATTAAAAACATAAAAGGTTTCCTTTGCTTCTATTCTAAAATTTTGCAAACAGGTAATATTTCTTCTTTGATGTGCGTTGGTGAGGCTGCACTGATAGGCAGCACTGATGGGCATTGATGAGGCGGCACAGATAGGTAGCACTGATGAGGCGGCACTGGTGGGCATTGATGAGGAGGCTCTGATGATGCACTGATATGCAGGAAATGATGGGCACTGATAAGCGGCACTGACAGCACCAACTGGAGGCACTGACAGACGGCACTGACCGGCGGCACTGCTGGGCATCATTGATGGGTGGCACTGATGGGCAGCACTAATGAGGTGTCACAGATAGGTGGCACTGATAGGCGACACTGATAATGGGTACTGATAGACAGCACTGATAGGTGGCACTGACTGACATCACTGCTAGGCACTGACTGGCACAACCGCTGGGCACTGACTGGTGGCACTGACTGGCAGCACTGCTGGGCTGCACTGATGGGCACTGGTGGGTGGCACTGGTGGGCACAGGTGGGCACTGGTGGGTGCATTGCTGGGCACAGGTGGGCGCACTGTTGGGCACAGGTGGGTGCATTGCTGGGCACAGGTGGGCGCACTGCTGGGCACACGTGGGTGCATTGCTGGGCACAGGTGGGCGCACTGCTGGGCATAGGTGGGCGCATTGCTGGGCACAGGGGGGCGCACTGCTGGGCACAGGTGGGCGGAACTTGTGTGTGGCACAGGTGGGCACCGATCATCAGGGCACTGATGATCAGTGACCCTGATGATCGGTGCCGATCCCTGTTCTGACAACTGCCGGTTTTCGGCAGTACTTTCCTCACGATCTGACAGCGTGAGGAAAGTGCAGCCGAGAACCGGCATTTGCATTTCCCGGTGATCAGCGTGTCATTGGACACGGCTGATCACGTGGTAAAAGGCCGCTGTGATTGGCCTTTTACCATGTCACGTGATCAGCTGTGTCCGCAGGACACAGCGATCACGGAGATCGCCCGGTGCGCGCCCCCGGAGGTGCGCAGGAGAGCGCGTTCTCTTCCTCTTCCTCTCTTCCTCCTGGCGTGCCCACTGAGATGGCTCTGCGTGCCATAGGTTCGCCATCACTGCCCTAGCAGTACAGTGTTACCATAGTGACCCTGTTCTACTTGTGGGGGATGATGAAGATTTTTCTTTTTTTACACTGATTGCTTTTGCACCCATAAAGGCTGTAAAAGCAATCAGTTCTCCTTCTCTCGGGCTGCATTCTTGCAGCTATTGAGAAATACTGTGAGGGATGTGATTGGTCACAGCTTGTCACATGGTACAAGGCTGTTGTAAATAGCCCTGTACCATGTGACCTCTGTGATCATTCACAGATTTCACACGTAGTAAGCAATGATGTCAGAAGTGACATCTTGCTTACTACTCTTCATGTGATCACTGATTGGCCAATCAATGATCACATGATTGGGACCTCACACCGAGGTCCCATACAACGATCGGTGTTCCGCTGTGTCCGGAGGACACAGCAGGCACCGGATCGTGGTGCTGTGCACTCCAAGGAAGAGAGCACATACAGAGAAGCAGGGAGGACGTATATAAACGGCCACCCGCCCCTGCACTGCTCCTGTCCGGCCGTTTATATACACGAGCCGGACGGGAAGTGGTTAAACAAGTTTTTATTTCCTAATGTGAGGTTATAGATGCCATAAACACGGTTCATTCCATAAACAAGTTTTTATTTTGCTCTCAGCAGAATATCTTGTGACTCTGTTCCTTTGGCCAAAGAAATGACATCAAGGCACCTCTCATGCTCCTGGTATTTGGGCAACAATGCTTTATTGTAGAAATTACCCAAGAAACAAAGGGTCCAAGGCCAACACATTTCATAGGCATTACAGTAGGTAAAAGGATCCTATTGCAGGACCATAATAAAGGGCGATGGGAGTAAAGGGCCCTGGGGTTAGTGGGAAGGGCCCTGGCTGGGGGTCAGGAGGGGCCCTTTATGGTTTCTTGCATCGGGGCCCTGAAGGTTCTAATTACACCTCTTTTCAAGACTGAGCATCAGAACCAAGTAAAATTGGAAACCTGCTACCCTTCTGCTGTGATTGTTCCTCCTTAGATAGAAATCCCTACTAAATGTTCACTCCACTGACTATAAAGTAAAGAAAACCTGCACGTCCTTTAGGCTTTTAGTATTTTGTTTGAAGCTGTTCAACACAACTATTCTCTTCGTTTCTAAAATTTTACAATACAGAAACATATGATTTGATCATCCAATGCTTATTTCAAATTTCGGTTCTCACTCACATAAGTATATTGTAAGTGGTATTGTCATGAAAATGTTCTGACTGATTTGTCTTTTTCTATTGCTTTGTCTACAGCCAAACAGGTGCTTTGCTGCCAGTAGAAAGTGGCTCGTTATATACTTTTCTACAAGGAATCTGGTCTTTGTTTGAGTTTCCAGCATCACAATCCCAGTAAGTTGATTTCCTTGTTTATTATTATTATATTATTCAGTGTTTATATAGCGCCAAAAAGGTTTGTTCAGCGCTGTACATTATAGTGGGGGACAGAACGAGACAATACCGCAACAAACAATACACGAGGGGTTCAAGAGCCCTGCTCTTTCGAGCTTACAATCTAGGAGGGAGGGGATAGTGGCACAGGAGGAAGTGGCTGTGGGGGATGGAGTGGAGGAGATGGGTTTTCAGGGTGTGCCTAAAGGTGGGAAGGGTAGGTGACAGTTTGATAGATTGGAGTAGTGATTTCCAGAGGATAGGGGAAGTCCTGGAGAAGTCCTGCAGTCGGGCGTGGGAGGAGGAGACCAGGGAGATAGAAAGTAGGAGGTCTTGTGAAGAGCGAAGATTACGGGTTGGGTGGTATTTGGGTATCAGGTTGGTGAGGTAGTTTGGGGCAGCATTATAAATGGCTTTGTATGCCTGTGTTAGTAGTTTTAATTTCAATGCGTTGGGCAATCGGGAGCCAGTGGAGGGAATGAAAGAGGGGGGTGGAGCCAGTGGAGGGAATGACAGAAGGGGGTGGCAGAAGCGGTGCGGTTGGTAAGGTGGATGAGTCTGGCTGCAGAGTTCAGGATAGACTGAAGGGGGGATAGCCTGTGTTGGGGTAGGCCGGTGAGGAGGGAGTTGCAGTAGTCCAGACGTGAGATAATAAGGGAGTGAACGAGTTGTTTAGTAGTGTCTGGGGTGAGGAACGAACGTATTTTGGAGATGTTGCGGGGGTGGAGCCTGCATGAGTTTGCCAATGATTGGACATGGGGTTGGAAGGACAGGTTTGAATCTAGAGTGACACCTAGGACCTTGGCTTGCGGGGTGGAACTGATGGTGGCATTGTTGGTCATGATAGAGAGGGGGGGGCGCGGGCTGGGAGGAAAATTAGGAGCTCGGTTTTGGAAAGGTTCAGTTTGAGGAAGTGGAGCGACATCCAGCCTGATATGTCGTTCAGCAGATGGGTGATACGGGCAGAGACTGAAGGGGTGAGTTGAGGAGTGAAGAGATAAATTTGCGTGTCATGGGTGTAGAGGTGATAGTTGAAGCCGTGGGAGTGTATCAGTTTGCAAGGGAGGAGGTGTAGATGGAGAAGAGAAGGGGCCTGAGGATAGAGCCTTGGGGGACCCCAACAGAGAGGGGGAGAGAGGGGGAGGTGGTAGCGTTTTAGGTAACGCTGACGGAGCGTTGGGATAGATAGGAGGAGAGCCAGGAGAGAGCAGAGTCTCTGATGCCGAGGGAGTGTAGTTTATCAAGGAGGAGGGGGTGGTCAACTGTGTCGAAGGCCGCGGAAAGGTCAAGGAGTAGGAGTAGAAGCAGCTAACACAACCAATGGGCAAACAATAGAAATATATTAAAAAACTGTCAGTGTAGCACTTAATGAATGATACATATGATTATTAATTATAACCAGTTATCCGCCAAAGGTGAGAAGTTTAATATAGATAACACAAATTAACCTATAGAAAAAGTCCCCATAATATGGAAGTTCTGGTGCTTTGCAAGAAGCCGGAGCCCAAAAGGATAGAGAAAGTCCTTCACCTTCCACCCAATCACACAGCCTCTTACCAGACGGTTTGACCACCCAGAGGACTGGCCAAACAGAGCAGTTATCAGGCTCAGCTGATGTATCAAGGACTGGCAGATAGGTCCCCCAGATAATCCAGACAATGTATCCTCTGAATCATATAGCTCTTAGATGGCAGATATCTCTCCACACATTAATATTCGAGGGCAAAAGTAACCGCTCATATTGTAATATGAAAAGGATGCATTCATTTATTTAAAGTATTGCACTTACAATCAGCAGGATAAACATCAGCATGTCTGTACAAAAGATTCCATCCAGCAAAATGGCCGTGGTCCTTAGCAGTGCGTAGTGATGTCACACATCGAGGCTCCAACATATGCGTTTTGTCACTCCATTTAGGAGCTCCTAAACACTCCTAAATGCTTCTGAACATTACTAAAAAACTTTATTACCAGCTTGTTTTATCCAGCATTTTTCCCAGCGTTTTTTTAGATTTTTTAGATTTAAAAAAATGCTAGTGTGCATGGAGCCTAGAGCACCCTTTCTCAACCAGGGTGCCCAGGCATCCTGGGGTGCCTTGAGGTTTCTTCAGGGGTGCCTTGGCAAAATATCTAAAAATTGCCCAAAAGCCAGCAGGTGGAACAAGCCTGCCTTATAGTTAAACAAAGTCACAGGAGTTCATTGTGCACCATTATGACCTTCTAGCTGCTGGAGGCTTGATAACCAATGACATCATCAGTTGATAAGGAGAATGTCAGTTGCCTGCACAGCATCCTAGTTTGACCTTCCCCCGCCCCTCTCCATCAGTGCTGGGGTCACATTAGCTCAGTGATGGAGAAAAACTGACGAGATAGAAACATGGGAATAATAGTCAGTACCAGTGTGAAAAAGTGCATTTGTTTTCGGAAAAAATTGCCTCTAATGTTGGGTGTCCCACATGTGTGGATGTTGCTGCGTTATATAAAACTATTAGAATAATTTTTCACAATGTAGAATGGGGTTCTCTTTTAAAATAATCAGTCTTGAGGCATCACAGGTATCACAGGTGCCTCAATACTGTCCATAAGTTTAAAGGGTGCCTCAGGACTGTCCATAATTTTAAAGGGTGCCTTGACTGAAAAAAAGATTGAGAAACACTGGCCTAAAGGATAGAAGAGTCATTTGTGTATTCCTTCTAGATCTGTGCCATAACCAGTGTGAGACTTTGCCTCTATGCAGGAGCTTCCTGTAGTAGAGACTGAATACGCACCAAACACATGTATTGGGGGGTCCAGACATGTGATTTATTGATTCCAGAGATGGCCAAAAGACAACAAATGGCATCAAACACATTTCAGGGGCCAAATAACCCCCCTTAGGTCCCTCAGGGCTTAGCAATTGTGCCCGTAGCTAATGGACTGAAAGTTGAGAGCCCGGATAAATCAATTAGAACCAGGAGGAGGTGTGTGTCTGTGCTGGGAAGCCATAGAGCACATCTGCTTACCATAGGCACCCTGTACTAACCCTGTACAGTTCTACTGAGATATTTGCTACATTGTCAATTGCTAAGCCCTGATGAAGGGAAGGGGGAGGGGTTATTTGGCCTCTGAAATGTGTTGGGATTCATTTGTTGTCTTTTGGCTATTTGTGGAATCAATAAATTATATTTCTGGACATCCAGCACATGTGTCTGAGGCTACTTCTAGCAATGGACTTCTCAAGCTGGGTGACCCCCTCCCCCATCTCCGGGAGGGACACCCATTTTGGGAATAGTACTGCTAAACCTAGACTTTTCAGCTTTTAATAAGATTTCTCAGCTGCCAGCTAAAGTGCTGGATCCAGCACCCCACTCCCACCTCTTCTTGTAATTAAGACCGGTCACTGCTGATTTCTTTCCTTCTGCGGGGGGACTGGTCTGGTCTCCACCCCCTCCTGTATTTTTGCCTATTCACTTCACATCCTTTTTGCTATTGAGGGATAGATTTCAATGACATTTTTTTTGCCCCGAATTCAGATTTAAAGTAGTAAAGAAACTGACATCTGGACAATCTATATGAAACAAATGCAAATCATGTACAATATTTATTACAAATCTATCCTATTTTATCGTGTGTTGTCTCCTTTATGTATTACTATATCTTGTGATATCTGCTGATCATTTCTGTATCTCATATAACCTGTTATATACTGTGTGTGATCTCTTTCAGTAAAGAAGATCCTGGTAAGAATCTCTGCAATGCCAAAACTGGTAACAAGTTATAATGAAAAACTATCACTGTAAGGTCTCATAATATTGTTTTACCTTCTACCAATCATCATCTTTCAGTATCATACATTTATTTAGGGGTCTGATTTATTAAAATTATGAAAAAAAAGAAAAGAAAATATGTGCGGTTGTTACCTGTAACATCAGAATCCTTAAAGCCAAATTAAACTTTCAGCTAAATCAGCTAAAATCAGCTAAATTCATTCTATGTTCATAAACAAAAAAGGTGTGCAAAGGTTTACATTTATCCACTGTGCTGCCCCTTAGACCTGAGAAGAGGAGGATCCGGGCTGCTCTGTGCAAAACCACCGCACACAGGTAAGTACAGATGTTTGTTATTTTACAAAAGAAAAAATAAGAACCTTTAGCTTTAACTGTGTGCCTAACTATGTGTATTGTGTTGGCTGAGTACTGGTTTACTAGGGCAGGGGTCCTCAAACTACGGCCCGTGGGCCACATGCGGCCCGCCAAGGCCATTTATCCGGCCCGCCGGCAGGGGCGAGACAGGAAGGGACACTAAGTACAGGGGCGGGCAGGGGGCTGCTGTACCTTACCTGGCTCCGGTCCCAGTACCAAGACAATCCAGTCCAGGAAGCGCTGCTCCTTCATTCACTCCGGCCACTCCCTCACTCCTGCCGCTCGGCTCCGCCTCCTCACCGGTGATTGGGCACCAGAACTGTAGCTCAGGAAAGGCACACAGGCAGCCAATCACCTGCGAGGAGGTGGAGCCGAGCGGCCCTGCGAATATCGAGTGAGGGAGAGGCCGGAGTGAAGAAGGACAGCTGACAGGTAAGTGTGCCATGCAGATGGTGCTGCTGCAACCAGGTATGCTGGCTGCAACAGCACCATGCTGGAACAGGGGTCAGCAAGTTACGTGTCATTGGTGTCAGTGGGAGGAATAGTGCCCCATCATTGGTGTCACTTATACTAATGATGGGGCACTATTCCTTCCCCCACTGACACCAATGATGGGGCACTATTCCTTCCCCCACTGACACCAATGATGGGGCACTATTCCTCCCACTGATACCAATGATGGGGCACTATTCCTCCCACTGATACCAATGATGGGGCACTATTCCTCCCACTGATACCAATGATGGGGCACTATTCCTCCCACTGATACCAATGATGGGGCACTATTCCTCCCACTGATACCAATGATGGGGCACTATTCCTCCCACTGACACCAATGATGGGGCACTATTCCTCCCACTGATACCAATGATGGGGCACTATTCCTCCCACTGATACCAATGATGGGGCACTATTCCTCCCACTGATACCAATGATGGGGCACTATTCCTCCCACTGACACCAATGATGGGGCACTATTCCTCCCACTGATACCAATGATGGGGCACTATTCCTCCCACTGACACCAATGATGGGGCACTATTCCTCCCATTGATACCAATGATGGGGCACTATTCCACCCCCAACTGACACCAATGATGGGGCACTATTCCACCCCCCACTGACACCAACGATGGGGCACCACTCCCCCCCCCCCACTGACCAACGATGGAACACTATTCCTTCCCCCACTGACACCAATGATGGGACACTATCCCCCCCACTGACACCAACGATGGAACACTATTCCTCCCACTGACACCAATGTTGGGACACTATTCCCCTCCACTGACACCAATGACGTGCTATTCCTCCCACTGACACCAAAGATGGGGCACTATTCTTCCCACTGACACCAATGATGGGACACTATCCCCTTCCCCCACTGACACCAATGATGGGGCACGTTTCTTCCCACTGACACCAATGATGGGGCACTATTCCTCCCACTGACACCAATGATGGGGCACTATTCCTCCCACTGACACCAATGATGGGGCACTATTTCGCTCCGTAAGACACATTTGGGGGGAAATGTCTGTGCGTCTTATGGAGCGGCCGGCCCAGTATTCCCGCCGCCGTTGTATGTCCGCAGTCTCCGGTCATCTCCTGTACTGTGTCCGCATTTGTTCATAGTTTTTTTTTTTTTTTAAACTATAGTCCGGCCCTCCAACGGTCTGAGGGACAGTGAACTGGCCCCCTGTTTAAAAAGTTTGAGGACCCCTGTACTAAGGGATGTGACAGTTGTTGCCTCCCTGCAAAGCAGGAAGACAAAAACTGTCATATCCCTGTTGTCAGCAGAGAGATCTGTGTTGTTTACCAACACAGATCTCTCTCCTGTCTCTAGCTCCAACGGATCGGCGGGTCCCAGTCATGAAACACTGTCTGGGATTGGCTGATCAACATGTCAGGGAGCCAATAAGAGCACGGGAATTGGGCACAAGTGCCCCCCCCACCCAGACAAGCTAAATCACGTAAATATACGTGATTTTGCACAGCCAGCCCACACTGTAGCAGTAAAGCTACAGTACGCAGTTGGTAACTGGTTGTATTAATGAATGTCCATGGTTTAGGAATGGGATGAGCAACAAGCTCATATAGCTGTGATGGTCAGGTGACCACGGACTCTTCGCTATACAGTATAAGGCTCGATTAATAACTAGAATAAGGATGCTTACTTTAAAATTAAAGTGACAATTATTTTCAGCCAACGAGATTTAAAAATTACAGTCAAATGGCTGAAAATCAAGATCTTTCCCCTTGTGTTAAGCTGAACTGGAATTCACCCAAGTTGTAAAACAGCAAAGCCCCCAGTGCTCAATAAAAATATTGATTTTAAATTAAAGAGATATGTCCACGAAGTGGCATGCACCTCATTGGACTTGACTCATGGTATGCCTGCACATTTCACAAAGTGGCTGAATTTCTGCAGTTCAGCATTAGTGTTGTGAATTGAGCCTACGGTGTCCAGAAGGAATCTTCACCCACTTTGGTACCTAAAAAGGAAGTACAGGTGTACCTCGGTTAACGAATTTAATGCAATCTCCGGGATGTTTCGTATTGCGAAAAATTCATAAACTGAAACACGGTTTCCCATAGGAATGCGTCGAAAACCAATGACTCCGTTCTGGAGGTCAGAAAAAAGTTTAAAAAAAGTCGCTGTCACTATGGGGTTTATTTACTAAAGCTAGAGAGTGCAAAATCCTGTTCACCTCTACATAGAAACCAATCAGCTTCTAACCTCAGCTTGCTCAATTAAGCCTTGGCAATAAAACCTGGAAGCTGATTGGTTTCTATGCAGAAGTGAGCCGGATTTTTCACTCTCCAGCTCTAGTAAATAAACCCCTATAGGTCAGTGCCGGTTTTTAAATGTAATTACCTCTTTTTTTTCTCTTCACTATAGCTCAGAGAATCAGCTGTCACTTTCCCCCCAGCTAAAAGAGAGAATGTTTCCTTTTAGTTTATTGTTAAAAGAAACAAAGTTTCCTTTAGCTCCAGGGAAAGTGACAGCTAATTTTGTGAGCTATAGTGAAGAGAAAAAAAGCCAGCAATTGCATTTAAAAACCGTCACCGACATACACTTCGTATTGCGAAAACAAATTCATAAAAAATGTGTAAATTGAGGAATTATTTTCAATGGATTTTCATTCGTAAACTGAAAAGTACGTTAACCGAGGCGTCCGTACACCTGTATTTGCTTGTAAGGCTGCTTACTGCACATGGGGTGGGACTTCAGGCCCATAACACTCATCTGCCTTAAACGTGAGGTCCCTATTCCTTGTTAGTTGACTGAAGTTTCTACTGGTAAAGGGAAGGGCCGTCTCAATAGCATCAAGGGCCCCCGGACAAAGTAATGCACTGGGGCCCCTACCAGCCTGCCTCAATTTATGCACCAACTCTCAAGAATTAAAGTATAAACAGATGATAGAATCAAACATATATTTATTAGTACTTTCAATAAAATTCATTTTAAACAATAAGAAAGCATGCCATAAATCAAAGACTAATCAACACAAAGTGCACAGCATGGGATGGGCAGAAGGACACAGTACAGGGGGAGTCAGGAGGGCAAAATACTGGGATCAGGAGGGCACAATACTGGGATCAGGAGGGCACAGTACAGGGGGAGTCAGGAGGGCACAATACTGGGATCAGGAGGGCACAGTACAGAGGAAGGCTGGAGATCACAATACTGGGATCAGGAGGTCACAGAACAGGGTGAGTCAGGAGGGCACAGTACTAGGAACAGGAGGGCACAGTACAGGGGGAGTCAGGAGGGCACAGTACAGGGGGAGTCTGGAGGGCACAATACTCGGATCAGGAGGGCACAATACAGGGGGAGTCAGGAGGGCACAATACTGGGATCAGGAGGGCACGGTACAGGGGGAGTCAGGAGGGCACAGAACAGGGGGAGTCAGGAGGGCACAATACTGGGATCAGGAGGGCACGGTACAGGGGGAGTCAGGAGGGCACAATACTAGGATCAGGAGGGCACAATACAGGGGGAGTCCGGAGGGCACAATACTGGGATCAGGAGGGCACGGTACAGGGGGAGTCAGGAGGGCACAATACTAGGATCAGAAGAGCACAATACTGGGATCAGGAGGGCACAGTACTGGGATCAGGAAGGCATAGTACAGGGGGAGTCAGGAGGGCACAATACAGGGATCAGGAGGGCA
Organism: Staurois parvus; assembly: GCF_062004578.1. Taxonomy (NCBI): domain Eukaryota; kingdom Metazoa; phylum Chordata; class Amphibia; order Anura; family Ranidae; genus Staurois; species Staurois parvus. Next base: position 412,131 of record NW_028319048.1, read on the forward strand.
CAGTACTGGGATCAGGAGGGCACAATACAGGGGGAGTCAGGAGGGCACAATACTGGGATCAGGAGGGCACGATACTGGGATCAGGAGGGCACAGTACAGGGGGAGTCAGGAGGGCACAATACTGGGATCAGGAGGGCACAATACTGGGATCAGGAGGATACAGTACAGGGGAGTCAGGAGGGCACAATACTGGGATCAGGAGGGCACAATACTGGGATCAGGAGGGCACAATACTGGGATCAGGAGGATACAGTACAGGGGAGTCAGGAGGACACAATACTGGGATCAGGAGGGCACAGTACAGGGGAAGTGAGGAGGGCACAGTACAGGGGAGTCAGGAGGGCACAATACTGGGATCAGGAGGGCGCAATACAGGTGGAGTCAGGAGGGCACAATACTGGGATCAGGAGGGCACAGTAAAGGTTCTGGAATGCTGTTCGGGCCATCCTGAGACAACTTAGAAAACACTAACTATCCCAGCTAGTCTGGGACAGTTGGCAAGTATGTTGTAATCTAAGATTATGATGGGGTCTCCATGCCCCTGGGGCCCCTGGACAGTGCCCAGGAGTGCTTATTCATTAAGATAGCCCTGGTACAGGGAGCCCACTATCTCTTTGAACCCATATCTTCTCTATGCAACACAGAAGTGAACTAAGAAGCAGCACTTTGGATCCTATAAGTGGAAATGCATTCTGGATACATATAAATGGGAAGCAAAGTTCCTAAAACAGAGATAATATTATCCCATTAAAGTCCAACTCCAGCTCTACCTCCCTCTTGCAGCCCCTCCCCCAGACTATATAAACTTGCAGCGTACATACCTTAATTACAGTTGTCTTTTCCTTTCTCTTCTGGCATCATTGGTAGGCTGCTGGAAAGACTGGCCCTCACATAGTGCCATCTGAATGCTCTTCTGTGGAATGTTCCTCTATGAATGCAGTCTATGTGATGGGTCCATCTACGTGTGTATGACCAGCTTAGCAATTTTTTCTCTTTTTCCCCAGACAAATAATTCCCAGACACTGGAATTCTACACATGTCCTTCAATAATCAGAATGGGAGGACTTCATGAAACAATTGCAGGAAACAAATCATAACTTAACCAAAAGGATCGAGTATCTGGCTGCTCGTCCCTATATGAATGCATGTACCCAAAGAACCCCCAGTGGGGCTTTAATGCAGCAATAGGATCATACATATATTGAAAAAGACATTTGCTTAAAAAAGATTATAAACTTCATTACATACACATTTCCATTGTAATGTTAAATACATGATTTCCAAAAAGAATATTGCTCTGACAGTATTCTTACAAGAAAACTCTTAATACAAAAATATGAACCCACACAGAAAAGAAAGGAAAACTGACGCATTTCGATCATTCCATATTCTAGATCTTCCTCAGGGCATGAAAGACAAAGGACTTTCTAATAAATATATAAACAATCATAAATGAATATATCAAAAATAAATAAACAGATAACCCAAAAAATGTTTTCACATAACCAAAGAATTTTTTACTTACAAAAGCATATGTGAGAGCAAAAGAAAGGATGACTTCAAGGATGGGAGGCTGGACACCATGCTCCGGTGGGGTGCATCATCCAAGGGGGCAAGAGTGGTCAGATGTAAGTCACCAGACAAGGACTGACAAAGGGGCACCAGAACATCCCCCTAATGGGACTAAAGATGGTATGAAAGACAAAATATTAAATTCCAAATCAGACCAAAAGGATTTACGTAATAAAAGAATATGCATTCAAGAATAGTCCATAAAGAGATATATCAAGAGATGGAACTGACCGTGTCTTAAGCAGGCCAATGTATGGAACATTTCGAATCTCATTCGGTAATGGATGTAACAACTCAAGGAAAAAGTGGTAAATTCGAGATAATCATTTCTCCAAGGAATGGAAGTATGTCAAATCCCACTGAACAAAGACCAAAGTGGCATGAAAGACTGAAAGATCCAAATATTATGCAAACAATTAGATATCATGTATGTAACATTACAATGGAAATGTGTATGTAATAAAGTTGATAATCTTTTTTAAGCAAATGTCTTTTTCAATATATGTATGATCCTATTGCTGCATTAAAGTCCCACCGGGGGTTCTCTGTATACACAACTTATAGCATTGGATAGAGATCACATTGATAAGTTCTAAAACATCTGATCATCCTGGATTATACATGAAGACTCAACAATTTAATGATTCATTTATTGTTTTTGGAAATTTTTGTAGCAGAAAGTAAAAAATATTTTTTTTCCAAACTTTTTACGTCTTTTTAATTTATATAATAGAAACCCCAATGGAGATCAAATACCACCAAAAGAAAGTTCTATTTGTGTGAAAAAAAAGATATAATCTTTGTTTGGATACAGTGTTGCATATCTGAGCAATTGCCAGTTAACCGCTTCCTGACCGCCCTGTTGCAGAAATATTGCTAAAGGCGGCACGGGTGCACAAAAATGTGTATATATACGTGATTTTGCATTTCTGGGTAGGGGGTGCGCGCCCTACCCGCGCCACCATTCACGGTCATGGCTTCCAATCACCGGGGCAATTACACTCCGGCACCCAGTGATTACCGAGCATCTCTGATTTACAAACACTCTTCCTCCCTGTCAGCTCGGGCACACTGCACAGCACAGCCATCCCAATCACAGTGAAGCACCCCCCCGCCCCCTAGTAAAACACACCCTACATATAGTTAACCCTTTGATCACCTCTCATGTTAACCCCTTCCTGCCCAGTGCCATTAGTACAGTGTCAGTGCTTCCTTTTAACACTGATTACTGAATTGGTGTCACTGGGGATGTCAATGACACCAAGTTAGCTTCCCCCCCAGTGTCATAATGTTGCCCGCAGTCCTTCTAAAAGTCGCTGATCGCTGCCATTACTAGTAGAAAAATAAATCCCAGGATCTATACTGCCATTTGTAAACGCTATAACTTTCACATAAATCAATTAATTTACCCGTATTGGGATTTTTTTTAGCAAAGACACGGAGCAGAATACATTTTGGCCTAAATTTATGATGAAATTTGTTTTTTTTTAATTTTTTTTACTGGACATGTTTAATAGCAAATAGCCCAAAATACAGTTTTTTTCTCAAAATTGTCAGTCATTTTTTTTATAGCTCAAAAAATAAAAACCGCACAGGCGATCAAATACCACCGGAAGAAAGCTCTATTTGTGGGATATAAGGACATACATTTCATTTGGGTGCAGCGCAACATTAAAAAATGGCCTAGTCAGGAGGGTGGGGGGGGGGGGGGGGGATAATCCTCCAGGAGGGCAAGTGGTTAAAGTAGCACAGTGCTAAATAGCAAAAAATAGCCTGGTCATGGGAGGGGGTAAAATCTTGTGAATCTGAAGTGGTTATACATGTTCTCCAGATCAAGCTAAAAGTTGTTCCCGTGATGAAAGCATCTCTGCCTTTGCTGATGTCTTATTATATGTCTTATATGTTGTATGCCTTACATTTGTTTTAGCTTCTTTTGGAGGAAAAATAGAGAAGATCAGAAAGATCATAATAAGTAAGTTGTCTTTGTTTTCGGTTGCGATAATTTCTTCACAATTTTCTTTGTCCCTTATTGTGACTTTATTCTTTTAATTCATTTTAGGTACCTACTCATTCATTGGGGTAAGAATATTTACAATACCTATGTATAGAAGCATGAAATATGATATGATAAAATAGAACCCCTTTATACAGTTGTGTTCAAAATAATAGCAGTGTGATGAAAAAAGTGAATAAAGCTGAAAATCCTTCTAATAGCTTTTATTTCCATCCACACAAATGCATTGGGAACACGACACATTCTATTCCAAATCACAACATGAAGAAAAATACATCAAATTTGTGTTGTTCCTCTAAAAAAAATGGAAGAAAAGTGAATATTAGACGGTTCAAAAAAATGGCCGTGTTTGTATTCTTCTTTACAAACTCAAACATTCACTATATAAACTGAGAAATGTTTGAAGATTTTGCTTTCCTTTGAATGACTTCATGAATATTTGGTTGTAGTCGCACTGTTTCTGAGAACTGCTGTACATCTGTGTTGCATGGAGTCCCCCAACTTCTGGCCCCTGTGATCAGGTATTCCAGCCCAGGATGATTGGACCACATTCCACAGTTCTTCTCTATTTCTTGGTTTTGCCTCAGAAACGGCATTTTTGATGTCACCCCACAAGTTTTCTATTGGATGAAGATCCGGGGATTGGGCTGGCCACTCCATAACGTCCATCTTGTTGGTCTGGAACCAAGATGTTGCACGTTTACTGGTGTGTTTGGGGTCGTTGTCTTGTTGGAACACCCATTTCAAGGGCATTTCCTCTTCAGCATAAGGCAGCATGACCTCTTCAAGTATTCTGATGTCTTCAAACTGATCCATGATCCCTGGTATGCGATAAATAGGCCCAACACCGTAGTATGAGAAACATCCCCATATCGTGATGCTTGCACCACCATGCTTCACTGTCCTCACAGTGTACTGTGGCTTGAATTCAGTGTTTGGGGGTCGTCTGACAAACTGTCTCCGCCCACTAGACCCAAAAAGAACAATCTTACTTTCATCAGTCCACAAAATGTTGCGCCATTTCTCTTTAGGCCAGTCAATGTGCTCTTTGGCAGATTGTAACCTCTTCAGCACGTCTTTTTCCCAACAGTGGGACTTTGCGGGGACTTCTTGCAGATAGCTTGGCTTCACATCAGCGTCTTCTAATTGTAACAGTCCTCACAGGGAACGTCACACCTTCTTTCATCTTCCTGGAGCTGATTGTTGGCTGAGTCCGCGCCATTTTGGCTATTCTTCTATCCATTCCAATGGTAGTTTTTTGCTTTCTTCCACGTCTTTCAGGTTTTGGTTGCCATTTTAAAGCATTTGCGATCATTTTAGCTGAGCAGCCGATCATTTTCTGCACTTCTTTATATGTTTTCCCCTCTCCAATCAACTTTTTAATCAAGGTACGCTGTTCTTCTGAACAATGTCTGGAACGACCCATTTTCCTCAGAATTTCAGAGAGAAATGCACTGTAACCAGCATGTCCAACATTTGCTGCCTTCCTTCCTTAAATAAGGGCAATAATTGCCACCTGTTTTTCAAAGAATGAATGACCTCACTAATAGAACTCCACACGGCTATTATTTTGAACACGCCCCTTTCAATGAGTGATTCAATGACACAGAATCAGCAGCATGCATGTCATGACTGTCGGGTCTGTTGGATTTCTATGACTCTACTACACCTGCTAGGAAATTATTTGCCATGTAGAAATATCATTTCTACCAAAAACAGTGATTGATCCGGTTAGTGATGTCTGACTGCTATTATTTTGAACACAACTGTATATGCAACAGGATAATCTCCACTCAAATCAACAGAAGAAGGTTTTAAGACATTACAATTATTTGTGAGTAGAACACATTCACCAGTAGGGTGAGATGATGAACGACCTGCTAGAAGTAGAGAAGTGTATGATGAAGCTGATTCCTTCTCACAGTTACATCCCCGGGGTCCTTACATTTTCTGGGTTGTGTGTTTGGTCTGTTCTCTGATCATGGACATCTAAAGCCCACCACCTCTATTTCAGGCAAACAACTAAAGTCCAGGGATGAGGAGAAGACATGATAAGGTCATGTTGGTGGACCAATGACTTTTTGGTCAGATAACAGGTGACTGTGAACATACAGCAAGGCCACCTGGCCTATGACATTGTAAACTAAAGAAAATGCAGCGCTAATGAAAGAAAATAATATAATGGTAAAGTCCAAATTAAAATCTTGAAAAGTCCTCAAAACATAATAAAACGAAAACTTTAGGAGACTGATCTTGACCATATACACCAACACCATACATCCAGAAAAATGGCCTTATCGGACGCCTTGACCAGATAAAGCGGTCCGTAAGTGCAGTGTGATGAAGAGTAGATATGATCAATATTTTCAATGGATATCGTCTCCCGGAAGGAATAATGGCTCCGTGATGGAAAATCCTCAATAGTACTGGTTAGAGATGAGCGAATCGAACATGACGAAGTGGAATTCGTTCCGAAGATTTGGAAAAATTCGATTCGCGACGAATCCGAAGATTAGCAAACTTCGGATGCACGAATCGAATTTTCCCAAAAATGGCGGCTACATGTGTGGCGACGGAGAAAATGGACAGAGAAGATGGGGCGGGGATCTCTGGGAAGGCGCGCAGACAAGGCGCGCTGACCCATAATGCATTCATGACATGTGATCGCATTAGCCAATCAGCAGCCAGCCAGCACTGTGTAATGGTAGAGCTATAAATCGCGGCCATCTTAGAATTCTCCATTAGCCTCCGGTCATTCAAGAGAGACAGACCTGTGTGTATTAAGGGACAGAGTTAGGGCCACAGAGACTTTAGGGCCACAGAATCGTTACTCAGGGACACAGAATCGTTACTCAGGGACACAGAATCGTTACTCAGGGACACAGAATCGTTACTTAGGGCCACAGCTATCAAAGAATCAAAAATTTAAAGTGACATACACCCTTTTTTTTTTTGGTGGCTGTCGTGCACAGTTGGTGCTGCAGTTTGCCGATTGTGCAAAATAAACTGACTTTCTGCTTCACAACCACTATTGTACGTTCAAAGAGTTAAATCCATTTACACGCCGGCTGGCGGTAATATTTTTTGGGTGATTAGTGCATTCCAGTGACACAAACGTACAGTTTCCAGCCAACGGCAAGCTGCAATTGACCGATTGTGTACAATAAACTGACTTTCTGCTTCACAACCACTATTGTACGTTCAAAGAGTTAAATCCATTTACACGCCGGGTGGCGGTAATATTTTTTGGGTGATTAGTGCATTCCACTAATCTGCCATGTGCCACTTTCAGGTCTCCTCACACTGCTGGTGGGTTCCATTTTGTCATAGGGTGCTGTATGGCCTCCCATTGCTGCTGCCTCCACCGCCACACTGTGGCTCCACACTCTGGTTTTGGCCCCGTGACTGCCCAAATGAGTGAAGTGTGCGGTGATTCTAAGATCGACGGCACTCATCTGCATGTCATACTGACTGACAGTATTATTTCTCTTCCCCAGCAGACTCCAAGGGCATTTAAATTAAAGGTACAGTGTTCTGCACTAATATAAAGGCTCTCTGAAGCCTAGAAACACCCTTTTTATAAGTTAAATTCGCAGCGAATATATTCGGCTCGAAGCGAATTTATTCGGCGAATTCGGCGAATCAGCCGAACCAAATTTTTGAATAATTCGCTCATCTCTAGTACTGGTCAGTAAACGCCATATAATGGGGAATCGGAACGACGGGTGATCCACAAAGGAAATCCTCTTGCACATATAAAATGATCTTTCCACTTTAAGAATTGTTATACTTCCAAGAATATCCCATCCAATGATCAAAAAAGAAATATAGAATAGAAAATACTCATAGTGTAGTAATTAATCAAAACTTTGGCCAATTTATTCAAAGATAAGTAGTTCATTGTGGCCCACGACTGGTTACCAAAGCACTTAGGTGGCCCTCACTCTTCAAAAGGTTGAGCACTCCTTGGCTAAGGACATTGCAGGCTTCATAGTCATGGATTTAAGAGAAGTAATAATCAGCACAAATACTGAAACCAAGTCTGGAACAGTCTGATAGTAGATATAGATGGTTAGGGTGACTTGAATTGGGGGGTCCGTTTGGCACTAAGGGCAAGCTCCATATAGTACTGTAGCAGACTGTGTGTTAAGGAGAGAAGGAGAAGCGCCTCCAAGTGCAGCAGACCACTTTCATGTAGTATAAAAGTAGGAACACTCACATTTAGGTAGATTAATACACTACATTAAAGTGGTCTGCTGCACTTAGAGGTGCTTCTCCTTCATAGTCATGGATTTAGTCTACTGTACTAGAATTTCTCTTTTTGCTGTTATCTAATGATTATTGTTTTGTATCTTTCATTATATAGTGGTATCTTCCAGGATATCACACAGTTGGGATCTTTTCAAGGTCATCAGAGAGTGACTATGAATGGCTTATCAACCGACTAAAATCGGAGCCCTTCCATAACACAGTTTTCACCGTCCTTCCTCAGTACATCTCCAACAATGGATGGCAGCAGTTCAGGGAGGCCGTCTCTCGGTGCACGTTCGGTATTTTGTATCACACCAAGAAAAGAGGACGAATCAACATTGTGGATGTCATTGACTCTTTATATGATGAGGAGCTGAAATATCTGTGTGAAAGCCTAGGTAAGAGGTCATCATATATGTGTCTGATTCATAACACAGACGGCTACATGGGCTGATGTTCCATCATGTATGATTCGGGTAGTAGGGTTCATCACTGCCCATCCCCCACCATGGTCAGCTACTTTATTCACATAATTCTGCTTGCTTAGGAAATATCTAGTGAGCTTTGTTATGTCTTGCTTTGTTCTGCACTGTGTGTCTGTGTGGAGGTGGATATCGTAGGAAGGGATTTGCTTCTTCATGTCAGAGATGCCCCCGATGACCAGTGATCTGATAGCTGGTGTAGGAGAGGTGGAGGGAGCACAGATTGGATTGCAGGGACATCCTTACAAAGCAGGTCCTCAGGTACAGATTCCTCTCCAGCAAGGAGAACCGTGAGCAGTATAGTAGCACCATCACCAAATCTCACTCTGAATCTGGTGAGACTAGCAATCAGAGGCAACAGTGCCTTAGATGATCTCTCACTGCATCTACAGAAAGAGAATGCCTAGGCACAGGAATTTCACTGCAATTTCTCTGGAGGAATTCCAAACAAAAGGTAGATTTTCAGGGTACTGCTTAGACACAATAACCATTCCAAGATGGTCCCTATAAAACAGGAAATATAAACATCTTTATTCCCAAGTCCACATTTAAGGGAACCTCTGGTTTGTCCGTTGAAGCAAAGCAACAGGCTCCGTTATTTACCCACCTATCTGCTGCTCATTCCCTCAGCTCCCCATTTCTCTGTTCACCCATCATGGGAAAGAAACATACCTGAGGCATGTGACCCTCTCCCCTTTACTCCATGATGTAATGCTGGGTGTCCGAGCAGCCAACTGCCAGACCTGAGTACTATGTACTATGAGGACATGACTGCTGAGGCTGCTTTCCTGTTGGAGCTTTATATTCCACATCTTCCCCTGGTGACACCATAGGAGGTACACTTCACACATGGAGTCCAGACGGCAATAAAACATAAAAGTTCTAGTCCTTCTCCAATAAAAGAAAGTTTGGACTGAAGTTCTACTTGAAAAAAAAAACATACTTATAATGGAACCGACCCCAGACTGAGCTTGAGTACGTCCGTTAGACTACCGCTTCCCCGTCTGAACACCAACAACAGACACCACAGCTGACCATACAAGACTAGACAACACCAGTCTTGCAGTAAACCAGGAGATAGACTAGTTTATTTGAACACAGATACGAGATATATACACTCAGGGGGCAAGCCCCCCTCCCTGCATAATGACACAGGGCGGGGCAATCTACATTTAGTAACAAGAGACACAGGTATTCAAACTTCACACCAGCAGACAGTCCCATCAGGAGGGAGGGCTGCTGGAGACACCCCCCACTAAGCTAATACACATAAACACATACATCCCATAATAGTTTGCTCCCAAACCAGACAAACAATAGAACAATGGGATGTAACCACATGGCATTAGACAATCAACAACCCCCCCCCCCAATATTAGGACAGATCACCCTGTACCCCTAACAGGCACAGGGTGACTTACACATAATAGGGATATGGGGAGCTGAGACAGGGGTCTCACTACTTCTCCAAAGTGAGCTGTGTTCCATGGGCCCCCCACCCAAAGTGACTCCCGTCACATATCTCCCCTTTCAGCAGGAGACTAACACAGGAGGAGACCTCAGACGGGTTGACTCCGAAGTTAGTCTGTACTTCCAGTCTCCCAATGCCAGCACCCACACAGTACCCCAAGCATATTGTCCCAAACATAGCATTACTCACCCAGCCAACCTCTGCCTCTCTCATAGAACATACCCACCACTGTGGAGAAGTACGGACTAGTCCTTCTCCCTGAAGTCCTCTCAGCCGCTGGAGAGAAGACAGGGTGGCTGGGCCGGCTCCATCATGCTGTTGGGGATCTGGGCCAACTGCCCAGCATCCCTGGGGTATCCAGGTGGTGACTTTAGTCTCATCCACTTTGACTCGATGGACATCCCCCAGTGTTCGCAAAGTAAGGCTGACATCCGCCTGTCCCAATGCCAGACCCTTTTCTGGGGTTGTGTCAGTGGAGACCGAAGTCCCATCCACGGACATCAGCTCAAGCTGCCGTTGGGAGGTGCCGATTGCATCTTCTTCCTGTAGCTCCTGCAGTGCTGATTGTTGTGGGCAGAGGTCAACCACGCCATGCCCTGATACCAGCTCTTCTGCTGGAGGTGCAACGGCTCGTTCCTCCTCAGCAGAAAAGTCAATCAAATCCCCAGTCTCTGGAACTGGTGTCTGGGGATAGGGGTTCACCATCTCCTGTCCGTGGAACCCAGAAGATGTCACCAGTGCTGGGCAGAGGCTAGCAGAGCTCTGCCCTTTTGTCAGCACTTCAGGTTTGGGGATGGCAATCTCTGGAATTTCCAGAGCTGATTCTTGGGCATGCTGCTGAACATGTTTTAGCAGTTGCCTGTATACCCTTTCCAGATGCTGTTCTTTCATCAGCAAGTATTCCAGATCTGGTTCAAGCTCTGAGACCCCTGTGAGACTGAACATAGCCTCTTTGTCTTCTTGTAGATCCTCAAGGGTAGGTTCTCCTTCATCGCCAAACACAAAATGATCTGTAAGGCTCTCCCACAGCAACCCAGGCCCACCAAAGTCATATCCCTCAGGAGAGCATTCTGTTGTCACCCCTAAATATTTCTGCTCTGTGTGCCATTGCAGAGCCCGATATCGGTTGTCCAGCTCTATCTCCTGCTGGACCAGCCTGTCCAACTCAGTCACCCATTGCTCCTGGGGTCGCTCTCCCAGGAATGGCATCCGTAACTCCCATTGGTCCCTGGCCCGTTACCCTGTGGTTGGATAGCACTTGCCCTTGTACATACCAGCAACCTGGAGGGCTCCACCACCTGAATCCACTGCCTGAGCTCCAGGTACTCATCCACAGACACAGTCCTGGGGTATGTTGGAAGAACGATCCGCAGCAGCCCCGGGAACTCTGATGCCAGGTCCAAATCTCCACTGGGGTGACCGACATCTACAGTACTTTCCTGATCTTGAATCCCGGTGGTGGTTTGGACGTGTTCACAGTCAGGAAGCACAATCCCACCGCTTGCCACCAATGTAACGGAACCGACCCAGACAGCGATTGAGTACTTCCGTTAAACAGACACCACAGCCGACCATACAAGACTAGACGACACCAGTCTTGAAGTAAACCAGGAGATAGACACCCCCCCCCCCACTAAGCTAATACACATAATCACATACAATGGGGCAAAAAAGTATTTAGTCCGCCACCAATTGTGCAAGTTCTCCCACTTACAAAGATGAGAGAGGCCTGTAATTGGTATCATAGGTAGACCTCAACTATGAGAGACAAAATGAGAAAACAAATCCAGACAATCACATTGGCTGATCTGGAAAGAATTTATTTGCAAATTATGGTGGAAAATAAGTATTTGGTCACCTACAAACAAGCAAGATTTCTGGCTCTCACAGACCTGTACCTTCTTCTTTAAGAGGCTCCTCTGTCCTGCACTCATTACCTGTATCAATGGCACCTGTTTGAACTTGTTTTCAGTATAAAAGACACCTGTCCACAACCTCAAACAGTCACACTCCAAACTCCACTATGGTGAAGACCAAAGAGCTGTCGAAGGACACCAGAAACAAAATTGTAGACCTGCACCAGGCTGGGAAAACTGAATCTGCAATAGGCAAGCAGCTTGGTGTGAACAAATCAACTGTGGGAGCAATAACACTGTTCAACAGGTAAAAAGTTTTGGGCATAAAATTAGCTAATCTTACATAATTTTGGGGTGCTGAAAACGAAAATGACCCTAAAAAATGTTGATTGGCTCTAGTTTCCATGATATATTCACCCATCTAATGACGTAAGCCATTCAAAATTATGATGCAACTTCAGCTGCATATTGCGCAATTGATACTGGTGACCAATAGAAAATTGCATGTATACTGAGATGATGCAATATTAGCCTTTAATTGCATCACTTCACTGCATAAAAGCTGCAGTATCTGTAGCTGATTGGACAGCGTCTTTACATTTCGTTTTCTGCTTATATAGGCTACTCAGTAATGCCTCGAACTTGTGTGAATAAAGCAGATAATTTCTGCTATATCTGCAGTGAAATAACTTTTATCTCACAAAAAAGGAGGATAACAGGAATGATTAAGAAAGCCTACAACTTGTATTTTGGCTGCAAGATAGCAGACCAGGACAAGAGCTGGGCACCACATATATGCTGCAATTCTTGTGGGACGGCACTGGAGCAATGGTTGAATGGAAAAAAGGCATCTATGCCTTTCGCTGTGCCAATGATTTGGAGAGAGCCAACAGATCATGTTAGTAATTGTTACTTTTGTATGGTGCCTCCAATTGTAAAAGGGCTAAATAAGAAGAAAAAGTTATCTGTGCACTATCCAAATATTCCATCGGCAATACGTCCAGTTCCTCATGGAGAGGGGCTACCAATTCCTAAAGCACCAGAATCCTTCGTGGTTGAGTCAAGTGAGGAAGAACCTGACGCGTGTAGTCACGTGCAGTTGTAAGAGATAGCCCTTTCCTCGAATACAAGAGAAAAGCCAAGAGAAGCAAAACCGACACAAACTGAAGACAAAACTAGTGAGAATCCTAAGTATTAAAATGATTCAACTTAGCTTATGGCTATCATTTTTCTTGGTAATCCTATGCAATATATTCTGCCATTTAGGCTTTGTTATGTAGTCAATATCACTTGCTTTATATTTGTGGAAAGACATCTATCTATATAATTATTGTGCATTATGTAGTCATTACGCCTATAGTAGAAAACTTTCCGTTTACAGAAAAACTAGAGCCAATTGACAAATTTCATTGTTATATTTGAACTCAGAATGTGAAATTCATTAAGAAATGGATCCTTTTGTTTCCAAAACTGGCAAAAAATAAAAATTAGTTGAACAGTGTAATTAGAAAATGGAAGACATACAAGACCACTGATAATCTCCCTCGATCTGGGGCTCCACGCAAGATCTCACCCCGTGGGGTCAAAATGATCACAAGAACGGTGAGCAAAAATCCCAGGACCACACGGGGGGGGACCTAGTGAATGACCTGCAGAGAGCTGGGACCAACGTAACAAAGGCTACCATCAGTAACACACTACACCGCCAGGGACTCAGATCCTGCAGTGCCAGACGTGTCCCCCTGCGTAAGCCAGTACATGTCCGGACCCGTCTGAAGTTTGCTAGAGAGCATTTGGATGATCCAGAAGAGGATTGGGAGAATGTCATATGGTCAGATGAAACCAAAATAGAACTGTTTGGTAGAAACACAACTCGTCGTGTTTGGAGGAGAGAGAATGCTGAGTTGCATCCAAAGAACACCATACCTACTGTGAAGCATGGGGGTGGCAACATCATGCTTTGGGGCTGTTTCTCCGCAAAGGGACCAGGATGACTGATCCATGTACAGAACAGAATGAATTGGGCCATGTATCGTGAGATTTTGAGTGCAAACCTCCTTCCATCAGCAAGGGCATTGAAGATGAAACGTGGCTGGGTCTTCCAACATGACATTGATCCCAAACATACCGCCCGGGCAATGAAGGAGTGGCTTCGTAAGAAGCATTTCAAGGTCCTGGAGTGGCCTAGCCAGTCTCCAGATCTCAACCCCATAGAAAACCTGTGGAGGGAGTTGAAAGTCCGTGTTGCCCAGCGACAGCCCCAAAACATCACTGCTCTAGAGGAGATCTGCATGGAGGATGGGCCAACATACCAGCAACAGTGTGTGCCAACCTTGTGAAGACTTCCAGGAAATGTCTGACCTCTGTCATTGCCAACAAAGGATACATAACAAAGTATTGAGATGAACTTTTCATATTCACCAAATTTTCCACCATAATTTGCAAATAAATTCTTTCCAAATCAGCCAATGTGATTGTCTGGATTTGTTTTCTCATTTTGTCTCTCATAGTTGAGGTCTCCCTATGATGCCAATTACAGGCCTCTCTCATCTTTGTAAGCGGGAGAACTTGCACAATTGGTGGCTGACTAAGTACTTTTTTGCCCCACTGTATATCCCATAATAGTTTGCTCCCAAGCAAGACACACAATGGAACAATGGGATGTAACCACATAACATCAAACAATCAACAACTCCCCACCCCAATATTAGGACAGATCACCCTGTAACCCTGACAGGCACAGGGTGACTTACACATAATAGGGATATGGGGAGATGAGACAGGGGTCTCCCCACCTCTCCAAAGTAAGCTGTGTTCCATGGGCCCCCCACCCAAAGTGACTCCCATCACAATACTGGCTTGTGGCAATTTATTTTCAAAAAAAGTATATTCCATATTTGTTTTTCTTTAGAAAGTTTACCATAAAAAATGTCCAAATTATAATCCAGTTACTATTACTCCCCCTACAATTACCACCATCGCTACTACTGATATTACTCCCCCTACAATTACCACCATCACTACTACTGATATTACTCCCCCTACACTTACCACCATCACTACTACTGATATTACTCCCCCTACAATTACCATCATCACTACTACTGATATTACTCCCACTACAATTACCACCATCACTACTACTTATATTACTCCCCCTACAATTACCACCATCACTACTACTGATATTACTCCCCCTACAATTACCACCATCGCTACTACTGATATTACTCCCCCTACAATTACCACCATCGCTACTACTGATATTACTCCCCCTACAATTACCACCATCGCTACTACTGATATCACTCCCCCTACAATTACCACCATCGTTACTACTGATATCACTCCTCCTACAATTACCACCATCGCTACTACTGATATTACTCCCCCTACACTTACCACCATCACTACTACTGATATTACTCCCCCTACAATTACCACCATCGCTACTACTGATATTACTCCCCCTACAATTACCAGCATCTCTACTACTGATATTACTCCCGCTACAATTACCACCATCGCTACTACTGATATTACTCCCCCTACAATTACCACCATCGCTACTACTGATATTACTCCCCCTACAATTACCACCATCGTTACTACTGATATTACTCCCCCTACAATTACCACCATCGTTACTACTGATATTACTCCCCCTACAATTACCACCATCGCTACTACTGATATTACTCCCTCTACAATTACCACCATCACTACTACTGATATTACTACCCCTACAATTACCACCATCGCTACTACTGATATTACTCCCTCTACAATTACCAGTATCGCTACTACTGATATCACTCCCCCTACAATTACCACCATCGCTACTACTGATATTACTCCCTCTACAATTACCAGTATCGCTACTACTGATATCACTCCCCCTACAATTACCATCATCGCTACTACTGATATTACTCCCTCTACAATTACCACCATCGCTACTACTGATATTACTCCCCCTACAATTACCATCATCACTACTACTGATATCACTCCCCCTACAATTACCACCATCGCTACTACTGATATTACTCCCTCTACAATTACCACCATCGCTACTACTGATATCACTCCCTCTACAATTACCACCATCACTACTACTGATATCACTCCCCCTACAATTACCACCATCATTACTACTGATATTACTCCCCCTACAATTACCACCATCATTACTACTGATATTACTCCCCCTACAATTACCACCATCATTACTACTGATATTACTCCCCCTACACTTACCACCATCACTACTACTGATATCACTCCCCCTACAATTACCACCATCACTACTACTGATATTACTCCCGCTACAATTACCACCATCGCTACTACTGATATTACTCCCGCTACAATTACCACCATCGCTACTACTGATATTACTCCCTCCACAATTACCACCATCGCTACTACTGATATTACTCCCTCCACAATTACCACCATCGCTACTACTGATATTACTCCCCCTACAATTACCACCATCATTACTACTGATATTACTCCCCCTACAATTACCACCATCGCTACTACTTATATTACTCCCCCTACAATTACCACCATCGCTACTACTTATATTACTCCCCCTACAATTACCAGCATCGCTACTACTGATATTACTCCCCCTACACTTACCACCATCACTACTACTGATATTACTCCCCCTACAATTACCACCATCACTACTACTGATATTACTCCTCCTACAATTACCACCATCACTACTACTGATATTACTCCCCCTACAATTACCACCATCGCTACTACTGATATTACTCCCCCTACAATTACCACCATCACTACTACTGATATTACTCCCCCTACAATTACCACCATCGCTACTACTGATATCACTCCCCCTACACTTACCACCATCACTACTACTGATATTACTCCCCCTACAATTACCACCATCGCTACTACTGATATTACTACCAACACTAATGATGATTATTATTAGTTATTTATTTTAATCGAGGACCTATATAGAGTCACAGTTTGCTTCCTACTGCTACTACTACCCCAACTACTGCTATTCCCATTACAGCTACTACCCCAACTACTACTATTCTTACTGCACCTCCTACTACCCCAACTACCACTATTCCTACAACACCTCCTACTACTAATCCTACTACACCTCCTACTACCCCAACTACTACTATTCCTACTACACCTCCTACTACCCCAACTACTACTATTATTATATTATTATTATTATTACACAGTATTTATAAAGTGCCAATAGTTCGCTCAGCGCTGTACATTACAAAGGGGGACAGAACATGTGACAGAACAATACCAATACAATGCAAAACATGAGGGGATTGAGGGCCCTGCTCTTTCAAGCTTACAATCTACTATTCCTACTACACCTCCTACTACCCCAACTACTACTAATCCTACTGCACCTCCTACTACCCCTACTACTACTATTCCTACTACACCTCCTACTATTCCAACTACTACACCTCCTACTACCCCAACTACTACTAATCCTACTACACCTCCTACTACCCCAACTACTACTATTCCTATGACACCTCCTACTACTACTATTCCTACAAAGGCTACTACTCCAACTACTACGATTCCTACAAAGGCTACTACTCCAACTACTACTATTCCTACTACACCTCCTACTATTCCAACTACTACACCTCCTACTACCCCAACTACTACTAATCCTACTACACCTCCTACTACCCCAACTACTACTATTCCTATGACACCTCCTACTACTACTATTCCTACAAAGGCTACTACTCCAACTACTACGATTCCTACAAAGGCTACTACTCCAACTACTACTATTTTTACTACACCTCCTACTACCCTAACTACTACTATACCTACTACACCTACTACCTCAACTACTACTATGACTACAAAGGCACCTACCCCAACTACTACTAATCCTACTACAACTACTATCTCAACTACTACTATCCCTACTATTACTATTACAGCCACTACCAAAACTATTCTTCTTACTGCAGCTACTACCCCAACTACTACTGTCCCTACTGCTGCTACTACCCCAACTACAACGAATACTACAACTACTAGTTTATACTACTATTCATTCTTCTGCTACTATCCCAACTACTATTATTCCTACTGATGCCATTATCCTAACTACTACTCTTTCTACTGCAGCTACTACCTCAACTGCTCTTCCTACTGCAGCTACCACGCCAACTACTAATATTCCCACATCTGCTACTATCTAAACTACTACTATTCCTACTGCTTCTACTACCCCGACTACTACTATTCCTACTACAGCTACTACCTAAACTACTACTACTCCTACTGCTGCTACTATCAAAACTACTACTACTCCTACTGGTGGTACTACCCCAACTACTACTATTCCTATTGCTGCTACTACCCCGACTACTACACCTCCTACTACTCCAACTACTACTATTCCTACTGCTTCTACTATCCTGACTACTACTATTCCTACTGCTGCTACTATCAAAACTACTACTACTCCTACTGGTGGTACTACCCCAACTACTACTATTCCTATTGCTGCTACTACCCCGACTACTACTATTCCTACTACAGCTACTACCCCAACTACTACTATTCCTATTGCTGCTACTACCCCGACTACTACTATTCCTACTACAGCTACCACCACAACTACTACTATTCCTACTACACCTCCTACTATTCCAACTACTACACCTCCTACTACCCCAACTACTGCTATTCCTACTACACCTCCTACTACCCCAACTACTACTATTCCTACTACACCTCCTACTACCCCAACTACTGCTATTCCTACTACACCTCCTACTACCCCAACTACTGCTATTCCTACTACACCTCCTACTACCCCAACTACTACTATTCCTACTACAGCTACTACCAGAACTACTACTATCCCTACTGCTGCTACTACTATCCCACCTGCTGCATTGGTCCTATGTAATTGTGTTGCATGGACATCATGTATGTATTGGATGTAACGTGATGTCTTTATACACAGGGAAGGAGAATGTGATTGCGGTTATTGATGATCTGGAGGACGCCAGTGATGAGCAGAAGGCCCGGATCCTGAAGGCACAGCCCAGTATTGGAAGTCTGGCCACAGATATTATCCTATTCAGTGCAAATGAGAAAGAAACTATGACAAGCGGTGAAAGCACACGGGAGTCATAACACGTACATACATGTAAAGGCAATGACGCTTCTTTAGCTTCTATTAAAGGAATCCTTGGTGATCCCGCCATCAACATCCTTGTACAGTCACTTCCTATTATGGAGTGACAATTGTCTCCTAATTGTGGCCCCGATATTGTCACCCGCTCACATGTGGCCCCGGAGCAGCCTACAAGGGGTGAGCTGACACACATTCTGTTGGCTTGGTCCGCTGTAGTCATTATCAGGAATCTGATCCAAGGCAATATATATATTTCAGGTACACACAGTGAAGGAAATGTGCATTTGCTCCCCGGCTGATGCTGAATGTTCGCCCCTCACACAGAAATGATCGGTCTAACAATGGAATGTTCGCCCCTCACACAGAAATGATCGGTCTAACAATGGAATGTTCGGTGTAACACTGAGAGACAGAATACAACAACAAATTCAGCAGAAATGCGTCTAACAAATGATGACGGATCTGCATGTTCATGAGGGAAAGAAGGATTGGATCCCCTATCATTCAGCAGGATTTCTGGCTCCCAGGTGTCTCTCATACAGGTAACAAGCTGAGATTAGAAGCAGTCTCTTAAAGGGAGTGCTGCCAATCTCATTGTGTTACCTGTATAAAAGACACCTGTCCACAGGAGCCATCAAACCATCAGATTAACTAATACATTTTTCCAAGAAAGATTTTTATTAGAAGAAAGCAGTCATAAGAATACATGTACAGACGTGAATCCAAAGTCGGACATATCACTGTATGGCGCTTCCCGTGTCGCAGACGGGTCAAAGCATAACAGACAATACAAAGCATAACGTTGTAAAACATTGTCTCAATGTAATATTACAGTGCAGGAAATGTACGGCATATAAGAAGTGAGCAGAGAGATATATTGTCTTTTGACCTTTCAGCAGGATTATCTGTCAGGGGAGTGTGAAGTGTGTGATGAAGAATATGAACAGCACATGCTAAAGCTTTGGATCTGATTCACGAGTCTAAGAATTGGATGTGTGAGTGATATGGGGCGTGGTACGTCCGTCTGAAGGACAGCGTTCTGTATCGGTTATGGTACGAAAACGAAGATAGGAGTAGAGTATAGGTGGGGGCTAGAGATCAGGTAGAGAGAAGGTTAGATAGTAAGTAGAATAATGAGGTGGTAAAGGTAAGTATAGAAGAAAAAAAGGGAGGGGGGGGGAGGGGGAGTGGGTTGGGGGAGAGGGCTTAGGGTGAGGTAAAACGGAAAGGAGGAGTGAATGTTTGTGGATAAGTGGCTCTCAACCTGTGAAATGAGCCACAGTAAAAATACCTACCTATAGCTTAGGACGTGGTGCGTATCAAGACAGTCAACCGGGTAATACAGTTGAAAGAAAAAGTATGTGAACCCCTTGGGATTCCGTGGAGTTTTGCATGAATTGGGCATAAAATGTGCTCTGAACATCATCTAAGTCACAACAATAGAAGAACACAGTCTGCTGAACATAATACTACACAAACATTAGATGTTGCTATGGTTTAATTGCACATAACATGTAAACATTCACAGTGCAGGGAGGAAAAAGTACTCCACCTGTGGTCCCCCTCTCAGGTAGTAAATATGATACTCCAGACCTCTCACGATAGGTACATCTGCTAAGTAATATACTCCTCACCCCAGGCCACGGTGAGAGAAAAAGATCCTCCATAGTGTAGTATTTAAACATAACAACTCCTTTATTAAGTGTTCCTGCATGGCGACCCCTTCCTGTCATCTCACATATAGATTCTTATTATTCAAATTATAGCCAAATTTTCCCCCCTAACTCCTCCCACAGTTCTTACACTACATAGGCAGTAATATACGGAAACGTGCGGATTGGTGCGCTATTACTTTGTGGAACTTTTCGCCGAATGGTTCACGAAATATCACCGTTTTTGTGGTGAAATTGGTCCCATAAGAATGAATGGCGGAATGTTCAAAACTAGAGTGGAGCTGACAAAAGCTAGTGTGAGCTGAAAAATCAGGACATGATTTGTAAACTGCCATCACTCCCTCATTTTCAAGCCCACCTACACATATCTTATATCAAAACGTTCAGCTATCCCTGCTGCCGCTAAAAATGTCCACGGCTAAGCCATAGCCCTGATAGTTTTCACAATAGGACCATTTGTTGGCAACTCACGCCACCCATTGACATTCATTGAAACTCCACTCTAGCCACCTCAAATTTGAAGGGCAATTTCTAAACTGCGACTGTGCCTTCATTTTTAATATTTCAGAGACATACTATGCATCAACATGTAGGTCTGGGTCTTGCGATTCTCACAATATAAAGCTCTTCAGTGTAGGATTTATAATTTTTAAACTACAACCGTTTGAAGATGGCAACTGCCAGGGAAGTGAGCAAGTTGGAGCAGTTTGTTTTTAACCGCTCTTCTCTGCCCTTGCTGTAGAGTGAGTTGCCATAGGAACCCAGGTGTGTGAGCAGGCAGCAGAGTGACAAAAGCTACTCCGCCCAGTTACTCCGCCCACTCCAGTTGTAGACTACTGGTGGAGGCAAGAACACTTCACACAATTTCCCCAGAAATCGTAGCTTTTCTAGTTTAATATAAATGCCCGCTCACTTTTAAAAGTTGATAAAATCGCATTCCAACCTCATGACTGGGTGTACTGCATGGGTTAGGGATAATTGGGTGTCCTAAGATGGCGTCTACGCTGGATGTGCATCACCGCTTACCGGAAGCTGCATCACCACGTACCTACGCGTTGCGTCACTAGACCACATGACTTCCTCAGGGTATTGATACCCTGACCTCTGTGATGGCCAACAAGGGATTTGCCACCAACTACTAAGTCATGTTTTGTGAAGGAGATCAAATCCTTCTTTCCCTCATGAACATGCAGATCAGTCATCATTTCTTAGACGCATTTCTGCTGAATTTGTTGTTGTATTCTGTCTCTCAGTGTTACACAGAACATTCCATTTCGGCCATTTTTACTAGCTAGGTTAACTTTTTGAATGGAATTTCAACTATTTGCCTTTACTATCTGCATTGGCTGTATTATACGGCTGCAATCTGCTTATTATACATCTGTACTGACGGCCCAATAACCCACCTACACTATAGGAGCTCTTCTATCTGGTGGATTTCCTTTCTGAGCTACTTAATGGTGGAAACTTATCGGTGCTGACCTGACTGATGTCCGGGTGCAAGTGAAACCGAGGAGCTGTCCTGGCTGGCTGTGAGGGTCTTACTACAGAGGTCTGGAGTTCGGTTCCAGGGTGTGCAAAGTTCCTGAGAAGTGCCTAATATCAAAGTACCACCCAGCACGCACACTCCGCTCCTCACAAGACCTCCTTCTCTCGAGTTCCCTGGTCTCCTCCTCCCATGCCCGCCTCCAGGACTTCTCCAGGGTGTCACCCATCCTCTGGAACTCCCTGCCCCAACCCATCAGATTATCACCTACTCTCCTCTCCTTTAGGCGCACCCTGAAAACCCATCTCTTCAGGGAAGCCTACCCCACCCCCTGCTAACCTGCCGACCTCCTCCACTCTTCCTACCACTCCATCCCCCACAGCTATCTCCTCCTGTGCCACCATCCCCTCCCTCCTAGATTGTAAGCTCCAAAGAGCAGGGCCCTCAATCCCCTCATGTATCACATTGTATTGGTATTGTTCTGTCACATGTTCTGTCCCCCTTTGTAATGTACAGCGCTGAGCG
The DNA here is from genome assembly GCF_062004578.1 of Staurois parvus. Taxonomy (NCBI): domain Eukaryota; kingdom Metazoa; phylum Chordata; class Amphibia; order Anura; family Ranidae; genus Staurois; species Staurois parvus. The sequence goes on from NW_028319048.1 coordinate 434,656, forward strand.
AACTATTGGCGCTTTATAAATACTGTATAATAATAATAATATCCTTACCAGTTCCTTAGATGACCCCGAGTGCCCCTCTGAGGGTCATATACATGCGCAATTATATTGTGCGTCTGGTGAGTGCACCTCTTTGTCTTATCCACAGATGTCACTAACACCTATTGATGTAATTCCAGCGGGAGCGACCAATGTCCCCGACACTGATTGATCTGTGCACCTATAAGTTACTTCCACTGTCTGGACTATTATGCGTTTATAATGTGCGTTTATACCATTGCTACTTGTCTAATTTAAGACGACGCATTATTGTCACTTTATTGCGCTCATTTATAGCGGCTTGTTTTATCACTTATCACTTTGCAATTCAATTTATGTGATTCAATGATATTATGCGTTTATAATGTGCGTTTATACCATTGCTACGCGTCTATTTTAAGATGATGCATTATTGTCACTCTATTGCGCTCATTTATAGCGCCTTGTTTTATTATGTGTCACTTTGCAGTTCAATTCATTTGTTTTAAAGATACTATCAGTTGATGTAGCGCTGCATTTTCATATATATTTGGTTTAAAGGATTTAGAGGTTTTTTCCTTCTGCAAGCTGCTTATTTTTTAAAAAAGCGCCCGCTTGATCGTTTATTTTTTACAATACACCGAACATTTGAGTTTTAGACCGATCATTTCTTTGTGAGGGGCAAACACTCAAAATCAGCCGGGGAGCAAATACACATTTCCTTCACTGTACATAGCGCCTTCACTTTCCATATATATTGTACATTCACATCAGTCCCCGCCCCCGAGGAGCGTACAATCTAAGGTCCCTAACTCACATTCATACATACACATACTAGGGACAGTGCAGACAGCAGCCAATTAACTTACCAGCATGTCTTTGGAGAGTGGGAGGAAACCGGAGTACCTGAAGGAAACCCACGCAGGCACAGGGAGAACATGCAAACTCCATGCAGGTGGTGCTGTGGTTGGGATTTGAGCCAACGACCTGAGTACTGGCAGGTGGAAGTGCTAACCACTTAGTCACTGTGCTGTCCTACCTAGTCTCTGTGCTGCCCGTGTATGCAGACAGGAGATCTATTTCTGGTCAGCCAGTCCTGTGATGGAAGCACCCCCTCCTGCGTTACATCTCAGCACCATTGATCTTCTGCAGCCACTTCATGTCTGCATGCACCTCAGTGATGGCTGTGATGGTATTTCTCAGGGCGAGATTCCTGAGGATGACATCAGTGGACATCATGCCTGTGTCATGTGTGTTGAAACAGCCATTTGTAGCCTCTACTGTGAGCCAATGCAACTCATGAGCACAAATGGGAGACAGGGACGGAGAGTTGTCACCTTATAACAGGAAGTGTTTGAACAAGGACCTTCATGGCGGGATCACCGGGGATTATTTTAATGCAATCTGCAAAATTAAAAATATTGAAAATGACTTCTGAAATCGCATTAACATGGTAGAACTTGTATCCGTATTTCATAGTTGGGTGTACCTAAGCTTTAATGATTTTTAACAAATTTATGGGACTGATATCTTCAATCCTTTGTTTTTTTCTTCTATGTATCAACCTTGTAAATCTTGTGTTGTTTTGATGTAATATTTGACATCTTAGAATTTATCCCTCATTTATCGTCCAGATGAATGTTTATGTTGATGTATTTTTTTGAAGAGTTACGTAAAATGATTTGTACATCCGATCAATCCAACTCCACTCCAGGCCACGCCCTCCATGTCATATGACATCCTCCCACTCTAATTTCTTATGCGCGGTGAGGAGTTTGGTGGTGTTCTGTGTCCCTGGGACACAGCGGATCACCGATCACAGTAAAGGGCCGATGACGTCGGCTCTATCATGTGATCAGCTGTGTCCAATCACAGCTGGTCGCATGTAAATAGAAAATGCCAGTTATCTGCAGCCCTGTCCTCACGCTGACAGCGCATGAGAAGAGGAGAGCCGGTAAGCAGCATTCTTTAGAGGGGTCATCTACACTGATCATCAGGGCACTGATGATCAGTATAGCCCCATCAGTGCTGCCTGTCAGTGCCCATCAATGCCACATACCAGTGCCCATCAAAGCAGCCTTTCAGTGTCACCTATCACTGCCAGTCAGTGCCACCTATCAGTACCACCTTTCAGTGCCCATGAATGCCGCCTAACAGTTCAAATCAGTGCCAATCAGTGCCGCCTATCAGTTCCAGTCAGTGCCAATCAATGCCGCCTATCAGTGCCATATATGAATGCTGCCTTTCAGTGATGCATTGACGCTCATCAGTGCCCATCACTGCAGCCTCATTAGCGCACAACAGTGAAGGAGAAAAATTACTTATTTACAAAATTTTATTATAGAAACTAAGAAAAATATTTTTTTCAAGATTTTCAGTCTTTTTTAGTTTGTTTAGCAAAAAAAAAACCCCGAGGTGATTAAATACCACCAAAAGAAAGATCTATCTGTCTCAAAAAAATGATACAAATTTCACAAAATAACTGAAAGCACCCCTCCCCCCTCTGCTCCCCACAAATGTGAGCACACATAAGGCCCACACACATAGATAAACGGTGATGGCACCACACATGTGAGGTATCTCCATGAACGTCACAGTCGGGGAAATCATTTTAGTAGCAGACCTCCTGTGTACCTCTAAGCTGGTAACCTGTACAGACTTTTACACCCGGTCACACCACTGCGATTTAAAATCGTGCGATTTGTGTGCAATTTCAGGTGCAATTTCTGAAGACTTTATGCGACTTGTGAAGATTTTCAACGATTTCTTGCAATCTGCAGTGTGATGTCCATTATATTCTATGTATTTGAAATCGCTACAAAACTGCAGACAAAGTCATGCAAGAGGTACTTTAGCAGTCGTGCTGCAGCAAATCGCACGTATTAACACACTGACATTCACATTCATTAGATGCAATTATAGGTGTGATCTCAATTCGCAAACCGCACCTGAAATCGCACCGGCATGACCGGGCACTTCAAGCGTCGCCTAGGGAGATTTTTAGGCACCGTAGTTTGGTGCCGTCCCACGGGTGGACACAATGACAAAGCATGACATGTTTGGTATCTATTTACTCGGTATAACATCATCTTTTATATTTTACCAAACAACTTCGTATTATTTAGTGTTTTTACTCATTAAAGTGTATTTTTCCCAAAAACTTTGCATTTGAAAAAACTCCGTGCATGTGACATAAAAATATGAAACGCCCACCAGTGTATTCCCTGGGGCCTCTGCTTCACAATATATCATGTTTTGGGGTTCTAAGTAGTTTTCTAGCAAAAAAAAACAGCCTTATGACAGTCCTCTGTGGCCAAGAAAATGTTTTCAGTTGTACAATTCAGACAGGAAGTGAGAAGAGGAAGAATGTCGCTCCGCAACTCCACACCCAGCACAATGGAGGATGAAGAATACCACAACAGGGAGTCAGCATGCTGGTGTAAAGGTCATATACTAAGAGGAAAGAGGCCTTCAGAGGAGACTTCCATTTAGCAAAAATGATTTCAAAATTCATCATTGGACTTTACAATACATCACCGTACAACACGGTACCAGAATAATCCAAACTTACATAAATAACATAAAAATGACCAAAAAAAAACTTACAAAATTTAGCCCCTCATGGAAGTGGATCTTCACCCATGGGGCCACATATATGCCCTAGGCCCCTTTCACACTGGCGTTCTGTATGTCAGTTTTTCATCTGTCTGTTTACATATGAAAAATGGACACCCATATATTTCTATAGGCTAGTGGATGTAAACGGATGATCATCCATTTACATCCATTAATGTCCGCATCCGTTAACATCCTATTTTTCTTCCATTAAAAAAAATGGAATGGACGAAAAACGGATGTAAACAGACAAAACAGATTTAACGGATGAAAATTTGATGTAAATGGACAAAAATGAATAAAAATGGATGTAAACTGATGAAAAACACATGTAAGCTGATCTGTTTTTTTCTTGGAAAAAACGTGACTGAACTGATGAAAAACTGATGTAAACTAATTAAAAATGAATGTAAACTGATGAAAAACGGATGAAAACTGATGAAAAACAAATGTAAACTGATGAAAAATTATGTAAACTGATACCAAATGGATGTAAACTGATGAAAAACTAATGTAAACTAATGTAAACTGATGAAAAATTATGTGAACTGATGAAAACCGGGCGTAAACTGATGAAAAACTGATGGGAACTGATGAAAAATGGATTTAAACTGATGAAAAATTATATAAACTGATAAAAAACGAATGTAAACTGCTGAAAAATTATGTAAACTGATGAAAAAACTAATGTAAACTGCTGAAAAATTATGTAAACTGCTGAAAAACGAATGTAAACTGATGAACAATTATGTAAACTGATCTGTTTTTTATTGGACTGAACTGATGAAAAAAACGGAACGTCCGTGTGAAAGGGGCCCCTACTGTGTGGTGCTCAGACCACGCTGCACTGCACTCTTCTATCACAGGATTATGATGCTCAGAAAACAGTTGACTCTCACTGTTTCACTTTCGGAGCAGAAGAAGCCAATGTGCTTTGCTGCCCCCTCAGGACTGGGGAAGTCCAGATACACTGGACATGTAGGTAGGTGCAGTCCGCTTCCTCTACTGTAGGTGGCGCTCGTCCTGAAGCAGCACTGCAGCTGGAAAGGAAGTCAAGAGAAACCCAATTTCTCTATGATCTCCTGGGCCACCGGGGCAAAGTTCCTGTTGGCTAAGCTGCATCCTGGTGACCCCTGGCAGCCATCTTGGGTGAACAGAGCCTTTTTAAATCCCTGCCCCTAGATTTTGGTGCCCATTTTGCATAGTGGATAGTGCAGGAAAAGAGCAGCCTTCTGACAGGGAAAGTGATTAGTGGCAGGGAGAAGTTCCAGATGAGGAGGAACAGGTTAGGAATAGGCCACCCTTTTCGGAAGCCTCCCCATTGGGACTGGATCGGCCAGGGTGCATTCCACCCCCTGAGGCTTTCGGTGCATTTGAAGCTGCTGTACACTCACCGGCCACTTTATTAGGTCCACCTGTTCAATTACTTGGTAACACAAATTGCTAATCAGCCAATCACATGGCAGCAACTCAATGTATTTAGGCAAGTTCAAACTGAGCATCAGAATGGGGAAGAAAGGGGATTTAAGTGACTTTGAATGTGGCATGGTTGTTGGTGCCAGACAGGCTGGTCTGAGTATTTCAAAAACTGCTGATCTACTGGGATTTTCACACACAACCATCTCTAGGGTTTACAGAGAATGGTCCGAAAAAGAGAAAATATCCAGTGAGTGGCAGTTGTGTGGAGGAAAATCCCGTGTTGAGGTCAGAGGAGAATGGGCAGACTGGTTGGAGATGATAAAAAGGCAACAGTAGCTCCAATAACCCCTCGTTACACCCAAGGTATGCAGAACCACATACTTTTCAACAATGTAATAATAATAAATCCGGCAGGATGACTACTAAAGCATTGTACCCAATAAAGCCCCACATGTCATGATGTGCAGCACTAGTGTCCTTGGTTTAATTTTTAGCTGGGGTGCCCAAACTTTCGATCCCCACTGTACATCACTTTGAGAAAGAACATGAAAACCTGCAACAAGAAGGAAATTTACAAAACATGGAATCACTGGACTGATCAACACACATCGGCAGAGCACAGCCAGTCTGCAGCTTGCACTGGATAAGTAAAAAAAAGGTCTCTGCCATAAAGAAGAACGTGGTCCTTTGCTGGGAAGAATGCATTTCATTCCAGTGTGTAGCACCCTCCTAGCTAGCTAGGGGGAGATAGAACCCTGATTGTCAGAGAGGAGGGCTAAGTAACAGCCTGGGTGTGATAGTCAGGAGGTTAAATTTGGGTCAGGGCTGAGAGGCTCTGCAGACCAACCCTTTCAGAATTCCCCCTGCTCTAGAGCTTTGGAGTAAGGTCTAGGGGCAGTGGGTGGATCTGAGAAGTGGCTGGCTTGTACTCTTGAGGGATCCTAGCTAATTACCAACAGGAGGTTTGGCAAGGGGATAGGAAAAAGGGTAAGAGAGCCTGCTCACCATAGGGAGTAGGAGGAGTGAGAGGAGAAAGAGTGAGGTTGAGGTGCAGGAGTCGGGGAGTGAGCCCAGGTTGGAAGGGGCTCGCCTCCAGGAGTGATGCTGGAAAGGAGAAACATGGACGTCACTGACCCCCTGAGAAAGGTCTACCTTGCAGCTGGGAAGAATACATAAGGGGGGATATGATCTCCATGTATAATACATAAGGGGGGATATGATCTCCATCTATAATACATAAGGGGGGGATATGATCTCCATGTATAATACATAAGGGGGATATGATCTCCATGTATAATACATAAGGGGGGATATGATCTCCATGTATAATACATAAGGGGGGGATATGATCACCATGTATAATACATAAGGGGGGATATGATCTCCATGTATAATACATAAGGGGGATATGATCTCCATGTATAATACATAAGGGGGGATATGATCTCCATGTATAATACATAAGGGGGGGATATGATCACCATGTATAATACATAAGGGGGGATATGATCTCCATGTATAATACATAAGGGGGGGATATGATCACCATGTATAATACATAAGGGGGGATATGATCTCCATGTATAATACATAAGGGGGATATGATCTCCATGTATAATACATAAGGGGGGATATGATCTCCATGTATAATACATAAGGGGGATATGATCTCCATGTATAATACATAAGGGGGGATATGATCACCATGTATAATACATAAGGGGGGATATGATCACCATGTATAATACATAAGGGGGGATATGATCTCCATGTATAATACATAAGGGGGGGATATGATCTCCATGTATAATACATAAGGGGGATATGATCTCCATGTATAATACATAAGGGGGGATATGATCTCCATGTATAATACATAAGGGGGGATATGATCTCCATGTATAATACATAAGGGGGGATATGATCTCCATGTATTATACATAAAGGGGGGGGGATATGATCTCCATGTATAATACATAAGGGGGATATGATCTCCATGTATAATACATAAGGGGGGGATATGATCTCCATGTATAATACATAAGGGGGGATATGATCTCCATGTATAATACATAAGGGGGGATATGATCTCCATGTATAATACATAAGGGGGGATATGATCTCCATGTATAATACATAAGGGGGGATATGATCTCCATGTATAATACATAAGGGGGGGATATGATCTCCATGTATAATACATAAGGGGGATATGATCTCCATGTATAATACAAAGGGGGGATATGATCTCCATGTATAATACATAAGGAGGGGATATGATCTCCATGTATAATACATAAGGGGGGATATGATCTCTATGTATAATACATAAGGGGGATATGATCACCATGTATAATACATAAGGGGGGATATGATCTCCATGTATAATACATAAGGGGGGATATGATCTCCATGAATAATACATAAGGGGGGATATGATCTCCATGTATTATACATAAGGGGGGGATATGATCTCCATGTATAATACATAAGGGGGATATGATCTCCATGTATAATACATAAAGGGGGGATATGATCTCCATGTATAATACATAAGGGGGGATATGATCTCCATGTATAATACATAAGGGGGATATGATCTCCATGTATAATACATAAGGGGGATATGATCTCCATGTATAATACATAAGGGGGGATATGATCTCCATGTATAATACATAAGGGGGGGGACATGATCACCATGTATAATACATAAGGGGGGATATGATCTCCATGTATAATACATAAGGGGGGATATGATCTCCATTAATAATACATAAGGGGGGATATGATCACCATGTATAATACATAAGGGGGATATGATCTCCATGTATAATACATAAGGGGGGGGATATGATCTCCATGTATAATACATAGGGGGGGGTATGATCTCCATGTATAATACATAAGGGGGATATGGTCTCCATGTATAATAAATAAGGGGGGATATGGTCTCCATGTATAATACATAAGGGGGGGATATGATCTCCATGTATAATACATAAGGGGGATATGATCACCATGTATAATACATAAGGGGGGATATGATCTCCATGTATAATACATAAGGGGGGATATGATCACCATATATAATACATAAGGGGGATATGATCTCCATGTATAATACATAAGGGGGGATAGATCTCCATGCATAATACATAAGGGGGGATATGATTTCCATGTATAATACATAAGGGGGGGGGGAATATGATCTCCATGTATAATACATAAGGGGGGGGGGGATATGATCTCAATGTATAATACATAAGGGGGGATATGATCACCATGTATAATACATAAGGGGGGGGAATATGATCTCAATGTATAATACATAAGGGGGGATATGATCTCCATGTATAATACATAAGGGGGGATATGATCACCATGTATAATACATAAGGGGGGGTATGATCACCATGAATAATAAATCAGGGGGATATGATCTCCATGTATAATACTTAAGGGGGGATATGATCTCCATGTATAATACATAAGGGGGGGATATGATCTCCATGTATAATACATAAGGGGGATATGATCTCCATGTATAATACATAAGGGGGGGATATGATCTCCATGTATAATACATAAGGGGGGGATATGATCTCCATGTATAATACATAAGGGGGGATATGATCTCCATGTATAATACATAAGGGGGGATATGATCACTATGTAAAATACATAAGGGGGATATGATCTCCATGTATAATACATAAGGGGGGATATGATCTCCATGTATAATACATAAGGGGGGATATGATTTCCATGTATAATACATAAGGGGGGATATGATCTCCGTGTATAATACATAAGGGGGGATATGATCTCCATGTATAATACATAAGGGGGGATATGATCTCCATGTATAATACATAAGGGGGATATGATCTCCATGTATAATACATAAGGGGGGATATGATCTCCATGTATAATACATAAGGGGGGGACATGATCACCATGTATAATACATAAGGGGGGATATGATCTCCATGTATAATACATAAGGGGGGATATGATCTCCATTAATAATACATAAGGGGGGATATGATCACCATGTATAATACATAAGGGGGATATGATCTCCATGTATAATACATAAGGGGGGGGATATGATCTCCATGTATAATACATAGGGGGGGGTATGATCTCCATGTATAATACATAAGGGGGATATGGTCTCCATGTATAATAAATAAGGGGGGATATGGTCTCCATGTATAATACATAAGGGGGGGATATGATCTCCATGTATAATACATAAGGGGGATATGAACACCATGTATAATACATAAGGGGGGATATGATCTCCATGTATAATACATAAGGGGGGGATATGATCACCATGTATAATACATAAGGAGGGGATATGATCTCCATGTATAATACATAAGGGGGGGATATGATCTCCATGTATAATACATAAGGGGGGATATGATCTCCATGTATAATACATAAGGGGGGGATATGATCTCCATGTATAATACATAAGGGGGGGATATGATCTCCATGTATAATACATAAGGAGGGGATATGATCTCCATGTATAATACATAAGGGGGGATATGATCTCCATGTATAATACATAAGGGGGATATGATCTCCATGTATAATACATAAGGGGGGATATGATCACCATATATAATACATAAGGGGGATATGATCTCCATGTATAATACATAAGGGGGGATAGATCTCCATGCATAATACATAAGGGGGGATATGATTTCCATGTATAATACATAAGGGGGGGGGGAATATGATCTCCATGTATAATACATAAGGGGGGGGGAATATGATCTCAATGTATAATACATAAGGGGGGATATGATCACCATGTATAATACATAAGGGGGGGAATATGATCTCAATGTATAATACATAAGGGGGGATATGATCTCCATGTATAATACATAAGGGGGGATATGATCACCATGTATAATACATAAGGGGGGGTATGATCACCATGAATAATAAATCAGGGGGATATGATCTCCATGTATAATACTTAAGGGGGGATATGATCTCCATGTATAATACATAAGGGGGGGATATGATCTCCATGTATAATACATAAGGGGGATATGATCTCCATGTATAATACATAAGGGGGGGATATGATCTCCATGTATAATACATAAGGGGGGATATGATCTCCATGTATAATACATAAGGGGGGATATGATCTCCATGTATAATACATAAGGGGGGGGTATGATCTCCATTAGAGATGAGCGGATCGAACATGGCGAAGTGGAATTCGTTTCGAAGTTTGGGAAATATTCGATTCGCGACGAATCCGAAGATTAGCCAACTTCGGATGCGCGAATCAAATTTTTCCAAAAATGGCGGCGACATGTGTGGCGATGGAGCGGGGATCTCTGGGAAGGCGCGCAGACAAGGCGCGCTGACCCATAATGCATTCATTCATGACATGTGATCGCATTAGCCAATCAGCAGCCAGCCAGCCAGCACTGTGTAATGGTGGAGCTATAAATGGCGGCCATCTTAGAATTCTCCATTAGCCTCCGGTCATTCAAGAGAGACAGACCTCTGTGTATTAGGGACAGAGTTAGGGCCACAGAGACTTTAGGGCCACAGAATCATTACTGAGGGACACAGAATCGTTACTCAGGGACACACAATCGTTACTCAGGCACACACTCGTTACTCAGGGACACACAATCGTTACTCAGGGACACAGAATTGTTACTCAGGGACAGACACAGAATTGTTACTCAGGGACACAGAATTGTTACTCAGGGACACAGAATTGTTACTCAGGGACACAGAATCGTTACTCAGCGACAGACACAGAATTGTTACTCAGGGACACAGAATTGTTACTCAGGGACACAGAATCGTTACTCAGGGACACAGAATTGTTACTCAGGGACACAGAATCGTTACTCAGGGACAGACACAGAATTGTTACTCAGGGACACAGAATCGTTACTCAGGGACACAGAATTGTTACTCAGGGACACAGAATTGTTACTCAGGGACACAGAATCATTACTCAGGGACAGACACAGAATTGTTACTCAGGGACACAGAATTGTTACTCAGGGACACAGAATTGTTACTCAGGGACACAGAATCGTTACTCAGGGACAGACACAGAATTGTTACCCAGGGACACAGAATTGTTACTCAGGGACACAGAATCGTTACTCAGGGACACAGAATTGTTACTCAGGGACACAGAATTGTTACTCAGGGACACAGAATCGTTACTCAGGGACAGACACAGAATTGTTACTCAGGGACACAGAATTGTTACTCAGGGACAAAGAAGTGTTACTCAGGGACACAGAATCGTTACTCAGGGACAGACACAGAATTGTTACTCAGGGACACAGAATTGTTACTCAGGGACAGACACAGAATTGTTACTCAGGGACACAAAATTGTTACTCAGGGACACAGAATCGTTACTCAGGGACACATAATTGTTACTCAGGGACACAGAATCGTTACTCAGGGAAAGAATTGTTACTCAGGGACACAAAATTGTTACTCAGGGACACAGAATCGTTACTCTGGGACACAGAATTGTTACTCAGTGACACAGAATCGTTACTCAGGGACACAGAATTGTTACTCAGGGACACAGAATCGTTACTCAGGGACAGACACAGAATTGTTACTCAGGGACACAGAATTGTTACTCAGGGACACAGAATCGTTACTCAGGGACACAGAATTGTTACTCAGGGACACAGAATTGTTACTCAGGGACACAGAATCGTTACTCAGGGACAGACACAGAATTGTTACTCAGGGACACAGAATTGTTACTCAGGGACAAAGAAGTGTTACTCAGGGACACAGAATCGTTACTCAGGGACAGACACAGAATTGTTACTCAGGGACACAGAATTGTTACTCAGGGACACAGAATCGTTACTCAGGGACAGACACAGAATTGTTACTCAGGGACACAAAATTGTTACTCAGGGACACAGAATCGTTACTCAGGGACACATAATTGTTACTCAGGGACACAGAATCGTTACTCAGGGACAGAATTGTTACTCAGGGACACAAAATTGTTACTCAGGGACACAGAATCGTTACTCTGGGACACAGAATTGTTACTCAGTGACACAGAATCGTTACTCAGGGACACAGAATTGTTACTCAGGGACACAGAATCGTTACTCAGGGACACAGAATTGTTACTCAGGGACACAGAATTGTTACTCAGGGACACAGAATCGTTACTCAGGGACAGACACAGAATTGTTACTCAGGGACACAGAATTGTTACTCAGGGACACAGAATTGTTACTCAGGGACACAGAATCGTTACTCAGGGACAGACACAGAATTGTTACTCAGGGACACAGAGTTGTTACTCAGGGACACAGAATTGTTACTCAGGGACACAGAATCGTTACTCAGGGACAGACACAGAATTGTTACTCAGGGACACAGAATTGTTACTCAGGGACACATAATCGTTACTCAGGGACACATAATTGTTACTCAGGGACACAGAATCGTTACTCAGGGACAGAATTGTTACTCAGGGACACAGAATTGTTACTCAGGGACACAGAATCGTTACTCAGGGACACAGAATTGTTACTCAGTGACACAGAATCGTTACTCAGGGACACAGAATTGTTACTCAGGGACACAGAATCGTTACTGAGGGACACAGAATCGTTACTCAGGGACACAGAATCGTTACTCAGGGACACACAATCGTTACTCAGGGACACAGAATTGTTACTCAGGGACAGACACAGAATTGTTACTCAGGGACACAGAATTGTTACTCAGGGACACAGAATCGTTACTCAGGGACAGACACAGAATTGTTACTCAGGGACACAGAATTGTTACTCAGGGACACAGAATTGTTACTCAGGGACACAGAATCGTTACTCAGGGACAGACACAGAATTGTTACTCAGGGACACAGAATTGTTACTCAGGGACACATAATCGTTACTCAGGGACACATAATTGTTACTCAGGGACACAGAATCGTTACTCAGGGACAGAATTGTTACTCAGGGACACAGAATTGTTACTCAGGGACACAGAATCGTTACTCAGGGACACAGAATTGTTACTCAGGGACACACAATCGTTACTCAGGGACACACAATCGTTACTCAGGGACACAGAATTGTTACTCAGGGACAGACACAGAATTGTTACTCAGGGACACAGAATTGTTACTCAGGGACACAGAATCGTTACTCAGGGACAGACACAGAATTGTTACTCAGGGACACAGAATCGTTACTCAGGGACACACAATTGTTACTCAGGGACACAGAATCGTTACTCAGGGACAGAATCGTTACTCAGGGACAGACACAGAATTGTTACTCAGGGACACAGAATTGTTACTCAGGGACACAGAATCGTTACTCAGGGACAGACACAGAATTGTTACTCAGGGACACAGAATTGTTACTCAGGGACACAGAATCGTTACTCAGGGACACATAATTGTTACTCAGGGACACAGAATCGTTACTCAGGGACAGAATTGTTACTCAGGGACACAGAATTGTTACTCAGGGACACAGAATCGTTACTCAGGGACACAGAATTGTTACTCAGTGACACAGAATCGTTACTCAGGGACACAGAATTGTTACTCAGGGACACAGAATCGTTACTCAGGGACACAGAATTGTTACTCAGGGACACAGAATTGTTACTCAGGGACAGACACAGAATTGTTACTCAGGGACACAGAATTGTTACTCAGGGACACAGAATCGTTACTCAGGGACACAGAATTGTTACTCAGGGACACAGAATTGTTACTCAGGGACACAGAATCGTTACTCAGGGACAGACACAGAATTGTTACTCAGGGACAGACACAGAATTGTTACTCAGGGACACAGAATCGTTACTCAGGGACACAGAATCGTTACTCAGGGACACAGAATTGTTACTCAGGGACACAGAATCGTTACTCAGGGACAGACACAGAATTGTTACTCAGGGACACAGAATTGTTACTCAGGGACACAGAATCGTTACTCAGGGACACACAATTGTTACTCAGGGACACAGAATCGTTACTCAGGGACAGAATTGATACTCAGGGACACAGAATTGTTACTCAGGGACACAGAATCGTTACTCAGGGACACAGAATCGTTACTCAGGGACAGACACAGAATCGTTACTCAGGGACACAGAATTGTTACTCAGGGACACAGAATCGTTACTCAGGGACACACAATTGTTACTCAGGGACACAGAATCGTTACTCAGGGACAGAATTGATACTCAGGGACACAGAATTGTTACTCAGGGACACAGAATCGTTACTCAGGGACACAGAATTGTTACTCAGTGACACAGAATCGTTACTCAGGGACACAGAATCGTTACTCAGGGACACACAATCGTTACTCAGGGACACAGAATTGTTACTCAGGGACAGACACAGAATTGTTACTCAGGGACACAGAATTGTTACTCAGGGACACAGAATCGTTACTCAGGGACAGACACAGAATTGTTACTCAGGGACACAGAATCGTTACTCAGGGACACAGAATCGTTACTCAGGGACACAGAATTGTTACTCAGGGACACAGAATCGTTACTCAGGGACAGACACAGAATTGTTACTCAGGGACACAGAATTGTTACTCAGGGACACAGAATCGTTACTCAGGGACACACAATTGTTACTCAGGGACACAGAATCGTTACTCAGGGACACAGAATTGTTACTCAGTGACACAGAATCGTTACTCAGGGACACAGAATCGTTACTCAGGGACACACAATCGTTACTCAGGGACACAGAATTGTTACTCAGGGACAGACACAGAATTGTTACTCAGGGACACAGAATTGTTACTCAGGGACACAGAATCGTTACTCAGGGACAGACACAGAATTGTTACTCAGGGACACAGAATCGTTACTCAGGGACACAGAATCGTTACTCAGGGACACAGAATTGTTACTCAGGGACACAGAATCGTTACTCAGGGACAGACACAGAATTGTTACTCAGGGACACAGAATTGTTACTCAGGGACACAGAATCGTTACTCAGGGACACACAATTGTTACTCAGGGACACAGAATCGTTACTCAGGGACAGAATTGATACTCAGGGACACAGAATTGTTACTCAGGGACACAGAATCGTTACTCAGGGACACAGAATTGTTACTCAGTGACACACAATCGTTACTCAGGGACACAGAATTGTTACTCAGGGACAGACACAGAATTGTTACTCAGGGACACAGAATTGTTACTCAGGGACAGACACAGAATTGTTACTCAGGGACAAAGAATTGTTACTCAGGGACACAGAATCGTTACTCAGGGACACAGAATCGTTACTCAGGGACACACAATCGTTACTCAGGGACACAGAATTGTTACTCAGGGACAGACACAGAATTGTTACTCAGGGACACAGAATTGTTACTCAGGGACACAGAATTGTTACTCAGGGACAGACACAGAATTGTTACTCAGGGACAAAGAATTGTTACTCAGGGACACAGAATCGTTACTCAGGGACACAGAATTGTTACTCAGGGACACAGAATTGTTACTCAGGGACACAGAATCATTACTCAGGGACAGACACAGAATTGTTACTCAGGGACACAGAATTGTTACTCAGGGACACAGAATTGTTACTCAGGGACACAGAATCGTTACTCAGGGACAGACACAGAATTGTTACTCAGGGACACAGAATTGTTACTCAGGGACACAGAATCGTTACTCAGGGACAGACACAGAATTGTTACTCAGGGACACAGAATTGTTACTCAGGGACACAGAATCATTACTCGGGGACACATAATTGTTACTCAGGGACACAGAATCGTTACTCAGGGACAGACACAGAATTGTTACTCAGGGACACAGAATTGTTACTCAGGGACACAGAATCGTTACTCAGGGACACATAATTGTTACTCAGGGACACAGAATTGTTACTCAGGGAAACAGAATCGTTACTCAGGGACAGACACAGAATTGTTACTCAGGGACACAGAATTGTTACTCAGGGACACAGAATCGTTACTCGGGGACACATAATTGTTACTCAGGGACACAGAATCGTTACTCAGGGACAGAATTGTTACTCAGGGACACAGAATTGTTACTCAGGGACACAGAATCGTTACTCAGGGACACAGAATTGTTACTCAGGGACACAGAATCGTTACTCAGGGACACAGAATTGTTACTCAGGGACACAGAATCGTTACTCAGGGACACAGAATCGTTACTCAGGGACAGACACAGAATTGTTACTCAGGGACACAGAATTGTTACTCAGGGACACAGAATCGTTACTCAGGGACAGACACAGAATTGTTACTCAGGGACACAGAATCGTTACTCAGGGACACAGAATCGTTACTCAGGGACACAGAATTGTTACTCAGGGACACAGAATTGTTACTCAGGGACACAGAATCGTTACTGAGGGATACAGAATCGTTACTGAGGGACACAGAATTGTTACTCAGGGACACAGAATTGTTACTCTGGGACACAGAATTGTGTCCCAGGCCCGTAATCTGTCATGGGCCCCTGTACCGCCTCCTCATGCTGCTGCCAGGTCCAGAGTGTGTCATGGGTCCCTGTACGGCCTCCCATTGCTGCTGCCAGGCCCGTAATCTGCCATGGGCCCCCGTACCGACTCCTCATGCTGCTGCCAGGCCCGTAATCTGTCATGGGCCCCTGTACCGCCTCCTCATGCTGCTGCCAGGTCCAGAGTGTGTCATGGGTCCCTGTACGGCCTCCCATTGCTGCTGTCTCCATCGCCACACTCTGCCATGTGCCACTTTCAGGTCTCCTCACACTGCTGGTGGGTTCCATTTTGTCATAGGGTGCTGGCAGATTACGGGCCTCCCATTGCTGCTGCCAGGCCCGTAATCTGCCATGGGCCCCCGTACCGACTCCTCATGCTGCTGCCAGGCCCGTAATCTGTCATGGGCCCCTGTACCGCCTCCTCATGCTGCTGCCAGGTCCAGAGTGTGTCATGGGTCCCTGTACGGCCTCCCATTGCTGCTGCCAGGCCCGTAATCTGCCATGGGCCCCCGTACCGACTCCTCATGCTGCTGCCAGGCCCGTAATCTGCCATGGGCCCCTGTACCGCCTCCTCATGCTGCTGCCAGGTCCAGAGTGTGTCATGGGTCCCTGTACGGCCTCCCATTGCTGCTGTCTCCATCGCCACACTCTGCCATGTGCCACTTTCAGGTCTCCTCACACTGCTGGTGGGTTCCATTTTGTCATAGGGTGCTGGCAGATTACGGGCCTCCCATTGCTGCTGCCATGCCCGTAATCTGCCATGGGCCCCCGTACCGACTCCTCATGCTGCTGCCAGGCCCGTAATCTGTCATGGGCCCCTGTACCGCCTCCTCATGCTGCTGCCAGGTCCAGAGTGTGTCATGGGTCCCTGTACGGCCTCCCATTGCTGCTGCCAGGCCCGTAATCTGCCATGGGCCTCCGTACCGACTCCTCATGCTGCTGCCAGGCCCGTAATCTGTCATGGGCCCCTGTAACGCCTCCTCATGCTGCTGCCAGGTCCAGAGTTTGTCATGGGTCCCTGTACGGCCTCCCATTGCTGCTGTCTCCATCGCCACACTCTGCCATGTGCCACTTTCAGGTCTCCTCACACTGCTGGTGGGTTCCATTTTGTCATAGGGTGCTGGCAGATTACGGGCCTCCCATTGCTGCTGCCAGGCCCGTAATCTGCCATGGGCCCCCGTACCGACTCCTCATGCTGCTGCCAGGCCCGTAATCTGTCATGGGCCCCTGTACCGCCTCCTCATGCTGCTGCCAGGTCCAGAGTGTGTCATGGGTCCCTGTACGGCCTCCCATTGCTGCTGCCAGACCCGTAATCTGCCATGGGCCCCCGTACCGACTCCTCATGCTGCTGCCAGGCCCGTAATCTGTCATGGGCCCCTGTGCCGCCTCCTCATGCTGCTGCCAGGTCCAGAGTGTGTCATGGGTCCCTGTACGGCCTCCCATTGCTGCTGTCTCCATCGCCACACTCTGCCATGTGCCACTTTCAGGTCTCCTCACACTGCTGGTGGGTTCCATTTTGTCATAGGGTGCTGGCAGATTACGGGCCTCCCATTGCTGCTGCCAGGCCCGTAATCTGCCATGGGCCCCCGTACCGACTCCTCATGCTGCTGCCAGGCCCGTAATCTGTCATGGGCCCCTGTACCGCCTCCTCATGCTGCTGCCAGGTCCAGAGTGTGTCATGGGTCCCTGTACGGCCTCCCATTGCTGCTGTCTCCATCGCCACACTCTGCCATGTGCCACTTTCAGGTCTCCTCACACTACTGGTGGGTTCCATTTTGTCATAGGGTGCTGGCAGATTACGGGCCTCCCATTGCTGCTGCCAGGCCCGTAATCTGCCATGGGCCCCCGTACCGACTCCTCATGCTGCTGCCAGGCCCGTAATCTGTCATGGGCCCCTGTACCGCCTCCTCATGCTGCTGCCAGGTCCAGAGTGTGTCATGGGTCCCTGTACGGCCTCCCATTGCTGCTGCCAGGCCCGTAATCTGCCATGGGCCCCCGTACCGGCTCCTCATGCTGCTGCCAGGCCCATAATCTGTCATGGGCCCCTGTACCGCCTCCTCATGCTGCTGCCAGGTCCAGAGTGTGTCATGGGTCCCTGTACGGCCTCCCATTGCTGCTGTCTCCATCGCCACACTCTGCCATGTGCCACTTTCAGGTCTCCTCACACTGCTGGTGGGTTCCATTTTGTCATAGGGTGCTGGCAGATTACGGGCCTCCCATTGCTGCTGCCAGGCCCGTAATCTGCCATGGGCCCCCGTACCGACTCCTCATGCTGCTGCCAGGCCCGTAATCTGTCATGGGCCCCTGTACCGCCTCCTCATGCTGCTGCCAGGTCCAGAGTGTGTCATGGGTCCCTGTACGGCCTCCCATTGCTGCTGTCTCCATTGCCACACTCTGCCATGTGCCACTTTCAGGTCTCCTCACACTGCTGGTGGGTTCCATTTTGTCATAGGGTGCTGTATGGCCTCCCATTGCTGCTGCCTCCACCGCCACACTGTGGCTCCACACTCTGGTTTTGGCCCTGTGACTGCCCAAATGAGTGAAGTGTGCGGTGATTCTAAGATCGACGGCACTCATCTGCATGTCATACTGACTGACAGTATTATTTCTCTTCCCCAGCAGACTCCAAGGGCATTTAAATTAAAGGTACAGTGTTCTGCACTAATATAAAGGCTCTCTGAAGCCTAGAAACACCCTTTTTATAAGTTAAATTCGCAGCGAATATATTCGTCTCAAATCGAATTTTTTCCGCGAATTCGGCGAATTAGCCGAATCAAATTTTTGAATACTTCGCTCATCTCTAATCTCCACGTATAATACATAAGGGGGATATGATCTCCATGTATAATACATAAGGGGGATATGATCTCCACGTATAATACATAAGGGGGGATATGATCTCCATGTATAATACATAAGGGGGGATATGATCTCCATGTATAATACATAAGGGGGGTATATGATCTCCATGTATAATACATAAGGGGGATATGATCTCCATGTATAATACATAAGGGGGGATATGATCTCCATGTATAATACATAAGGGGGGATATGATCTCCATGTATAATACATAAGGGGGGATATGATCTCCATGTATAATACATAAGGGGGGATATGATCTCCATGTATAATACATAAGGGGGGATATGATCTCCATGTATAATACATAAGGGGGATATGATCTCCATGTATAATACATAAGGGGGGGTATGATCTCCATGTATAATACATAAGGGGGATATGATCTCCATGTATAATACATAAGGGGGATATGAACTCCATGTATAATACATAAGGGGGGATATGATCACCATGTATAATACATAAGGGGGGGTATGATCTCCATGTATAATACATAAGGGGGATATGATCTCCATGTATAATACATAAGGAGGGTATATGATCTCCATGTATAATACATAAGGGGGATATGATCTCCATGTATAATACATAAGGGGGGATATGATCTCCATGTATAATACATAAGGGGGATAGATCTCCATGCATAATACATAAGGGGGGATATGATCTCCATGTATAATACATAAGGGGGGATATGATCTCCATGTATAATACATAAGGGGGGATATGATCTCCATGTATAATACATAAGGGGGGATATGATCTCCATGTATAATACATAAGGGGGGATAGATCTCCATGCATAATACATAAGGGGGGATATGATCTCCATGTATAATACATAAGGGGGGATATGATCACCATGTATAATACATAAGGGGGGATATGATCTCCATGTATAATACATAAGGGGGGATATGATCTCCATGTATAATACATAAGGGGGAAATATGATCTCCATTTATAATACATAAGGGGGGGATATGAGCTCCATGTATAATACATAAGGGGGGATATGATCTCCATGTATAATACCTAAGGGGGGATATGATCTCCATGTATAATACATAAGGGGGGGATATGATCTCCATGTATAATACATAAGGGGGGATATGATCATTATGTATAATACATAAGGGGGATATGATCTCCATGTATAATACATAAGGGGGGATATGATCTCCATGTATAATACATAAGGGGGGATATGATCTCCATGTATAATACATAAGGGGGGATATGATCACCATGTATAATACATAAGGGGGGGATATGATCTCCATGTATAATACATAAGGGGGGATATGATCTCCATGTATAATACATAAGGGGGATATGATCACCATGTATAATACATAAGGGGGATATGATCTCCATGTATAATACATAAGGGGGGATATGATCTCCATGTATAATACATAAGGGGGGATATGATCTCCATTTATAATACATAAGGGGGGATATGATCTCCATGTATAATACATAAGGGGGATATGATCTCCATGTATAATACATAAGGGGGGATATGATCTCCATGTATAATACATAAGGGGGGATATGATCTCCATGTATAATACATAAGGGGGATATGATCTCCATGTATAAATACATCAGTGGTTCATATAGTGAACTCGGTGTAGTTATTCATCCTGAGGTCATCACAGAGGACAAGGGGGCGCTCTTTACATCTGGAGGAAAATAAATTTAATTTCTAAACACGGAAAGGTTTCTTCACAGTAAGAGCTGTGAGAATGTGGAATAGACTCCCTCAAGAGTTGGTTGTGGCCAGCTCAGTTTATTGCTGTAGGAAAGTCCTGGATTGTTTCTTGGATACACAGAATATAACTGGATATAACATTTATAGGTGACGTTGATCCAGGGAACATCCGATTGCCTCTCGGGGGATCAGGAAGGAATTGTTTCCCCTGCAGGAGCAAATTGGATTGTGCTTTGCTGGGTTTTTGCCTTCCTCTGGTTCAACTGTGGGAAATAGTGCTGTTTCTGATTCCTTTCACATATGTGGTTTGTTTGTGCTCACCTATGGGCTACATCTGCTATTCTCTGGGCTTTATTTCCATCACTTCCAGGCCCACCTCCTAGTTTACTTGTCTATATAAGACATGCTCAGTCTAGCCCATTTTGCCTGAGCAACTTCCTATTTGTCTGAGCTCCTGTGTGTTGCTATTGCCTGTATCCTGCATTTGATTACTCGTGTACCGACCCTGGCTTTGTTCTCTGACTGTGTTTGTTTTCTGCCCATCCTGACCTCGGCTAGTCTATCGGATTCCGTTTGTCTCCTCCTATTGTACTCTGCTCCCATGAGTGGTCTCCACATCCTCAGCTGGGTGTACCTCGGGGCAGCGACCTGGTACCAGCTTGCTGCAAGTCCATCCCCACCATCAGGGGCTATGGTGAGGAAGCAGGCTGGGGCTCAGACTCCGCACCCTGGGGAACCCCAAGTTGACTATCTACAAGGGCTCACTACCACAGGTTTGTGACAGTTTGCTCAGGCCATGAGCTCCTCGGATACACCACAGCCTATCCTGTAACAACTTCAGTGTTTGGCACAGAGAGTCGATGTCCAGCAGGCCTACCAAAAACAAATTATGCAGTGTCTGCACAAACTTTCCTTCCGGTTGGATCAGTTGCAGGTTGTGTCCACTTCCTCTTCCTCTGTTTTGGCTCCTGTTCCGGTTCCTGCTGCTCCAACTCCCTCTGTTCTGCCAGGGGAGCACAGTCATTCGAATCTCCAGCTGCCTGCACCACCTCACTTCTCTGGTGATCCCAAAGCTTGTCGGGGTTTCATCGATCAGAGCTCAATCCACTTTGAACTAGCAGCCCACCATTTTCCTACTGACCGTTCCTAAGTGGCGTACATGATCTCCCTCCTTTCTAGTGAAGCACTGGCTTGGGTCTCGCCACTGTGGGAGCATCAAGATCCTACCATTTCCAGTCTCCCAGCCTTCTAGCGGCCTTTCCATAAAACCTTTGATGTGCCCGGCAGGATTTCATCTGCTGCGGGAGTTCTTCTTAAGCTTCGTCAAGGTAGCATGACTGTTAGTCATTATGCAATTCAGCTTCGCACCTTAGCTTCGGAACTGGCATGGAATAATGAGCTCCTTTCTGCAACCTTTTGGCAGGGTCTAGCAGACCATATTAAGGATGAACTAGCTGGAAGAACCATACCCACCACCCTGGATGACTTGATTGCTCTTAGCATCCAAAATGATATCCGCTTCCAGGAGCAAGATCTGGAAAGGGCACGTTCACATCACCACCCCAGTGGGTTTATTTGCTCCTGTTTTCCAGAAAGCCCCTGATCAACTTACCTCTGGAACTGTACTGGCATCTGAAGAGCTTATGCAGTTAGGCCGAACACGCCTCACTCCACAATAGCGATCGCGTCGCCTAAGATTTGGCCTATGCCTTTACTGTTGGGCTGAAGGTCATATAATTAAGTCCTGTTCTGTCCGTCCGGAAAGTTCTCGGGTCTAGGTCACTCTGAAGGAGGTGATCTAGACCAGAACCTGAATTTCGCCACCTTCCCTCGATTTAGCATTCCTGCCTCCATTCATTGGGTCCTGAACTCGTACCAGGTTTCTGCTTATGTGAACTCTGGGGCAGCCGGGAACATCATCGAGCAATCATTGACCGCTGATTTGGGCATTCCTCTTGTCCCCTTGATGACACCCCAATCAGTATCTGCAGTTGATGGCTCTACTTGGAACTTAGGACCTCTACGCTTCTGAACCACCTCCATAATTATGCATGTTGGTGCTTTTCATCATGAGGAAATCTCCTTCCTGATCTTCCCTAAGTCTTCAAGTCCCATCATTCTTGGACTTCCATGGTTGCAGAAACACTCACCCTATTTTGCCTGGAACTCTGGCCATGTATTGTCTTGGGGGTTAAAATGCAATCGGACTTGTCTCCATAAGGTTCTCCCACCTCGCTCTGTACCCGTGGCTGAGCCACCACCTCTTCGATGCTCCCTCAACATTGCCAGGCCTTCCAAGATGTTTTTTGTAGTAAAGCTGCTCCCCTGCCTACTCCTATTGTAGGCCCCCTTCCAGTGCTGTCCACCTCTAGTTCCTTACTCTCTTTGCTGCCCAAACCATCGGTCCCTTTACATACTGTGCAGCTCAGAGCTCCTATTTCACTACTTTCTGGATGGATAGAGGCCCCAACATCTGTGACCTCTGTACTTCCTGAGTTCCCAGCTTTCTGTGCCCTGTCTGATGAGACCCCAATACCCCTACTCCCTTCAGCTGCTTTGGACCCAGCTGTGGTTTCCACATTAGTAGCTACAATGCCTTCTGTCCCCTGTCCTGCTACCCATACACCCTACAGTGTCCTCTGTCCCCTGTAATGCCCCCATACACCCTACTGTGCCCTCTGTCCCCTGTACTGCCCCCATACACCCTACAGTGCTCTCTGTCCCCCATACACCCTACAGTGTCATCTGTCCCCTGTAATGCCCCCATACATCCTACTGTGCCCTCTGTCCCCTGTACTGCCCCCATACACCCTACAGTGCCCTCTGTCCCCTGTACTGCCCCCATACAGCCTACAGTGCCCTCTGTCCCCTGTATTACCCCAGGTTCCTGTTCTGCACAGCCTGTCTTGCCCACTGTACAAAATCAAAGCCTTCACGCCTACTCCTGTGTCCTTCCTGGCAGCCTCCTCACCAGACCCTTCATCCTGGTTATTGGTGTCTGCTCCAGCCTAGCTTCCTGACTTATGTTCTCCCACTCTTACTCCTTCAGAGGCAAATGTTTCCAAGAACTTACATCTGTCAGCTTCCAAGTACAAAGTAGCTGCAGATTGTCATCTGTGAGTCCCAAATTTCTCCCTGGTGACAAGGTTTGACTCTCTACCAAGAGTATCCATCTATGGGTACCCTCTATGAAATTTGCCATCCTTCGCCAGGTCAATCCTGTTGCTTTCAAACTTTGCCTCCCTTCACATCTGAGAATCCCTAATATTTTCCATGTTTCTCTCCTGAGACCGTACACCATCAACAGGTTTTCCCATCCTCATCGTCACCCTTCTCTAATAGTGAATACTTCAGATCAGTATGAAGTCAAGCAAATCTTGGATCCCAAATTCATCAGAGGGAAGCTTTCATATCTAATTGACTGGAAGTGATATGTTTCTGAGGAGAGGTGTTGGCTTCCTTTTACTGATGTTTCTGCACCCCGTCTAGTGGAATTTTTTCTTCAGAAGTTTCCTCTTAAACCTGGCCCTAAAAAAGTGGGGAAACCTTGTAAGGGGGGAGGGGGGGGGTACTGTCAAAGTTAGCCTGCAGTTTCTTGTTTGTGTATTCTTACCTCCTTGCTGCAGTGCTGTTCCTGATTCCTTTCACATATGTGTGGTTTGTCTGTGCTCACCTATGGGCATCGTCTGCTATTCTCTGGGCTTTATTTCCTTCCCTTCCATCACTTCCTGGCCCGCCTCCTAGTTTGCTTGCCTATATAAGACATGCTCAGTCTAGTCCACTTTGCCTGAGCAACTTCCTATTTGTCTGAGCTCCTGTGTGTTGCTATCGCCTGTATCCTGCATTTGATTACTTGTGTGCCAACCCCGGCTTTGTTCTCTGACTGTGTTTGTTTTCTGCCCGGCCTGACCTCGGCTAGTCTATCGAAATCTGTTGGTCTCCTCCTATTTTACTCTGCTCCTGCGAGCAGTCTTCGCATCCTCGGCTGGGCGTACCTGGGGTCAGGGACCTGGTCCCAGCTTGTTGCAAGTCCATCCCCACCATCAGGGGCTCACTACCACAGGTTCGTGGCACACGGTGTATATATTGATTTGATCTGCCTCCATAAAGTCGATAGAGCTATAGTCTGTAGGCATGTGTGGAATGGAAACATTTATTTTGTTTCACTTCATATTCATTATGTTACTAATTTTGTTTCATTATTCGTTTTCAGAATTAGTTTAGTGTTATTTCATTTAGTTTCCTTTATTCATTTTCTACATTTCTTGAATGATTAGAATTCGAATCGGTTGAAAATTGATCGACAGATCCAAATTCTATTTGTAGAATAGCTGGTTGCTAAAATAAATGTCCCCTGAAAAGCAGATCCAATGATAAACATGCCAGCCAACTGCCCCCAGAAAAAGGGAGTGAGGTCGCCCGGTGACATCCATTGGAGACCCTTCCCTTTAGCTATTTAAGAACTGTCATACATAACTAAATAACCAAGGGCCAGGGTCACCCAATGATGTCACCAGGGGTGAACCCGCTCCCTTGTGATGTCACCGACCCAGCATGCCCCTGGCTGATGATGTCACAAGGGGACGGGGTCAACCACTGGCATTGTCGGGTGGTCCCTGCCTTTAGTTAATTAAGAGCTGTCAAATGGAGGAGCTGTCAGATGGCAGGAGCCTTCATCAGATGAAGAGCTCTTTTTTTTCTGGATCAGCATCCAGCATTCATCGTGATTGACGTTGGATGTGCTTTGGGAGAGATTTTTTTTTTTATGTGGGGGGGTTGTTTTTTAATAAAGGACTTTTGTGTGGACTACTGTTGTGTTTTCACTCACATTTTACACTTTTTTGGTGAATGAGTCAGGTACTATGTACCCCATACTTATTCATATAGGGGGAGAGATCTGGGGGCCCCCTTTAAATCTTAATCCAAAGAGTTCCCCTTTACATCTGATCTGACAAAGTTCCCCTTTACAGCTGAACTTACAGCGGTCCCCTTACATCTGAACTTGAAGAGTTCCCCTTTACGTCTGAACTCACAGAGTTCCTTTATACTCTAGGGAGGGACTCTGCAGACTCTGATTTAAGGAAGAACACTGAGAACTCTAATGTAAGAGGGAACATTACATACGCTGATGTAAAGGGTAACTCTATAATAAGGGGATTGCTGGTAATCAGAGACCCCATTTGCATCATAGTTCACAGCATTCCCTTTTCATCAGGGTTCCCAGAGCCCAGCCCTGACATCAGAGACTGTAAAGGGGAAGTTCTGTGGACTGTAATGTAAAGGGGAACTCTAATGTAAGGGGTGCTCTGGGAACTCTGATTTAAGGCGGTGTAAAAGAACTCTGATGTAAGGGGGTTTCTGCTCACCAGAGCCCCCCTTACATCACAGTTCACAGAGCACCCGTTACATCTGAGTCCCCCTTTACATTACAGTCCACAGAGTTCACATTACATTAGTAGTGGTGGGGGGGCATTTCAATCACCATGGTTGGTGATATCACTCACCCAGGAAGGAAGTTTGGGCAGTCTACACATTTCCTCCACATTCTGATTTCCAGCTGCTGGGCTTCCCTGCTTCATCCCCTTTGTGGGGCTCCGTGCTGCTGGGGATTGGAGTGTGGGTGGGGCCACGAGCACACACAGGAGGACCCTTACAGTGTAAGTGCAAATTCTGCAGCCTCTGATGTAAGGGGGGGGGGGGCTCTGGGAACACTGATTAAAGGGGAATGCTGTGAACTATGATGTAAATGGGGGCTCTGTTTACCAAAGATCCGTTATATTAGAGTTACCCTTTACACCAGAGTTCGGAGTGATTTTCCTTAAGTCAGAGTCCCCAGAGTTCTCCTTTACATGAGAGTTTGCAGAGTCCCCCCTTAGAGTGTAAAGGAACTCTGTGAGTTCAGATGCAAATGGGAACTCTGCAGATTCAGATTTAAAGTTGAACTCTGCGGATTCAGATTTAAAGGGGAACTCTGCAAGTTCAGATGTAAGGGGGACTCTGTGAGTTTAGATGTAAAGGGGAAAACACAACAGTAGTCCACACACAAGTCCTTTATTAAAATACAACCCTCCCCACAAAAAAAAAAATCTCTCCTAAAGCAGATCCAACGTCAATCATGATGAACGCTGGACGCTGATCCAGAAAAAAAAACAGTTTCATCTGATGAAGGCTCCTGTCATCTGACAGCTCCTCCATCTGACAGCTCTTAATTAACTAAGGGCAGGGGCCACCCGATGCCACTGGTTGACCCCGCCCCCTTGTGACATCATCGGCCAGGGGCATGCTGGGTCGGTGACATCACAAGGGAGCGGGTTCACCCCTGGTGACATCATTGGGTGACCCTGGCCCCTGGTTATTTAGTTATGTATGACAGTTCTTAAATAGCTAAAGGGAAGGGTCTGCAATGGATGTCACCGGATGACCCCACTCCCTTTTTTTGGGGGGGTTGGCAGCCGTGTTTATCATTGGATCAGTTTACAAAGCTTACAGCATGTCCACTTTCACACGGACGGACGCTCTTGGCAAAGTTGCATCGATATTCCCATTGTACACTTTCCCGGATAAGGCTTTAGGAGTAACGGAAGCTGCAGCAAC
Source organism: Staurois parvus (assembly GCF_062004578.1). Taxonomy (NCBI): domain Eukaryota; kingdom Metazoa; phylum Chordata; class Amphibia; order Anura; family Ranidae; genus Staurois; species Staurois parvus. Next base: position 462,447 of record NW_028319048.1, read on the forward strand.
AACCAGCTGGGACTGGAGATATCACAGATCAAATGCATATATTTGCCAGCAGAATGATCACATCGAGGAAGACATAGTGCAACATTTCTGAGCTGCGCAGGACCCCTTTGTCAGGCATGGGATGAAAATAGGGTCCTGCGCGGCTCCGAAACATTGCACTATGTCTTCTGTGATGTGATCATTCTTCAATAAAGATTTGGATGTATTTGAGGATCCAGAGTTTGCTGGAAAATATAGGAATTTTACTCTTTGCAAATGGCTGTTTTTCTGGTTTTCTGAGCATCCATATGTAGGCAGTCTCATTGATGCCTTTTGGGATGCTGCAGCTACAGACTCAGCCACTTCCCCCAATTTGACATCAGTGCAGGGCGGGTGCCCACGGTGAGAGTCCTCAAACCCACATTCTAGAGCAGGGGTCCTCAAACTTTTTAAACAGGGGCCAGTTCACTGTCCCTCAGACCATTGGAGGGCCGGACTATAGTTTAAAAAAAAAAAAACTATGAACAAATGCGGACACAGTACAGGAGATGACCAGAGACTGCGGACATAGTACAGGAGATGACCAGAGACTGCAGACACAGTACAGGAGATGACCAGAGACTGCGGACATAGTACAGGAGATGACCAGAGACTGCGGACATAGTACAGGAGATGACCAGAGACTGCGGACACAGTACAGGAGATGACCAGAGACTGCGGACACAGTACAGGAGATGACCAGAGACTGCGGACATAGTACCGGAGATGACCAGAGACTGCGGACACAGTACAGGAGATGACCAGAGACTGCGGATACAGTACAGGGAATGACCAGAGACTGCGGACATAGTACAGAGGATGACCAGAGACTGCGGACATAGTACAGGAGATGACCAGAGACTGCGGACATGGTACAGGAGATGACCAGAGACTGCGGACACAGTACAGGAGATGACCAGAGACTGCGGACATAGTACAGGAGATGACCAGAGACTGCGGACACAGTACAGGGAATGACCAGAGATTGCGGACATAGTACAGGGGATGACCAGAGACTGCGGACACAGTACAGGGAATGACCAGAGACTGCGAACACAGTACAGGAGATGACCAGAGACTGCGGACACAGTACAGGAGATGACCAGAGACTGCGGACACAGTACAGGGAATGACCAGAGATTGCGGACATAGTACAGGGAATGACCAGAGACTGCGGACACAGTACAGGAGATGACCAGAGAATGCAGACACAGTACAGGAGATGACCAGAGAATGCAGACACAGTACAGGAGATGACCAGAGACTGCGGACACAGTACAGGAGATGACCAGAGACTGCGGACACAGTACAGGAGATGACCGGAGACTGCAGACACAGTACAGGAGATGACCAGAGACTGCGGACACAGTACAGGAGATGACCGGAGACTGCGGACACAGTACAGGAGATGACCGGAGACTGCGGACATACAACGGCGGCGGGAATACTGGGCCGGCCGCTCCATAAGACGCACAGACATTTCCCCCCAAGTGTGTCTTATGGAGCGAAATAGTACCCCATCATTGGTGTCAGTGGGAGGAATAGTGTCCCATCATTGGTATCAGTGGGAGGAATAGTGCCCCATCATTGGTGTCAGTGGGAGGAATAGTGCCCCATCATTGGTGTCAGTGGGAGGAATAGTGCCCCATCATTGGTGTCAGTGGGAGGAATAGTGCCCCATCGTTGGTGTCAGTGGGAGGAATAGTGCCCCATCATTGGTGTCAGTGGGAGGAATAGTGCCCCATCATTGGTATCAGTGGGAGGAATAGTGCCTCATCATTGGTGTCGGTGGGAAGAAACCTGCCCCATCATTGGTGTCAGTGGGAGGAATAGTGCCCCATCATTGGTGTGAGTGGGAAGAATCGTGCCCCATCATTAGTGTCAGTGGGGGGAGGAATAGTGCCCCATCGTTGGTGTCAGTGGGGGGAGGAATAGTGCCCCGTCATTGGTGTCAGTGGGGGAAGGGGATAGTGTCCCAACATTGGTGTCAGTGGGAAGAATAGTGCCCCATCATTGGTGTCAGTGGGGGGAATAGTGCCCCATCATTGGTGTCAGTTGGGGGAATAGTGCCCCATCATTGGTGTCAGTGGGGGGAATAGTGCCCCATCATTGGTATCACCGGGAGGAATAGTGCCCCATCGTTGGTGTCAGTGGGAGGAATAGTGTTCCATCATTGGTATCACCGGGAGGAATAGTGCTCCATCATTGGTGTCAGTGGGAGGAATAGTGCCCCATCGTTGGTGTCAGTGGGAGGAATAGTGTTCCATCATTGGTATCACCGGGAGGAATAGTGCCCCATCGTTGGTGTCAGTGGGAGGAATAGTGTTCCATCATTGGTATCACCGGGAGGAATAGTGCCCCATCATTGGTGTCAGTGGGAGGAATAGTGCCCCATCATTGGTGTCAGTGGGAGGAATAGTGCCCCATCGTTGGTGTCAGTGGGAGGAATAGTGCCCCATCATTGGTGTTAGTGGGAGGAATAGTGCCCCATCATTGGTGTCAGTGGGGGGAGGAATAGTGCCCCATCATTGGTGTAAGTGGGGGGAGGAATAGTGCCCCATCGTTGGTGTCAGTTGGGGGAGGAATAGTGCCCCATCATTGGTGTCAGTGGGAGGAATAGTGTCCCATCATTGGTGTCAGTGGGAGGAATAGTGCCCCATCATTGGTGTCAGTGGGAGGAATAGTGCCCCATCATTGGTATCACCGGGAGGAATAGTGCCCTATCATTGGTGTCAGTGGGGGGAGGAATAGTGCCCCATCATTGGTGTCAGTGGGGGAGGAATAGTGCCCCATCGTTGGTGTCAGTTGGGGGAGGAATAGTGCCCCATCATTGGTGTCAGTGGGGGGAGGAATAGTGCCCCATTGTTGGTGTCAGTTGGGGGAGGAATAGTGCCTCATCGTTGGTGTCAGTTGGGGGAGGAATAGTGCCCCATCGTTGGTGTCAGTTGGGGGAGGAATAGTGCCCCATCATTGGTGTCAGTGGGAGGATTAATGCCCCATCATTAGTATCAGTGACACCAATGATGGTGCACTATTCCTCCCACTGACACCAATGACACGTAACTTGCTGACTCCTGCTCCAGCATACCTGGTTGCAGCAGCACCATCAGCACAGCACACTTACCTGTCAGCTGTCCTTCTTCACTCCGGCCCTTTTCCTCACTCGATGTTCGTGGGGCAGCTCGGCTCCGCCTCCTCGCAGGTGATTGGCCGCCTGTGTGCCTTTCCTGAGCTACAGTTCTGGCGCCCAATCACCGGTGAGCAGGCAGAGCCGAGCGGCAGGAGTGAGGGAGTGGCCGGAGTGAATGAAGGAGCAGCGCTTCCTGGACTGGATCATTGTGGGACTGGGACCGGAGCCATGTATTGTACAGCAGCCCCCTGCCCGCCCCTGTACTTAGTGTCCCATCCTGTCCCGCCCCTGCCGGCGGGCCGGATAAATGGCCTTGGCGGGCCGCATGTGGCCCGCGGGCCGTAGTTTGAGGACCCCTGTTCTAGAGCATACACCAGCTCATATGGTTCTTTAACAGGTTCCCATCCTTAGGACATATCCGTGTTCGTGGACTCACTTTTGTGGCCAGCGGGTTAGACATTAATGGCGGTGTGTTGAGTTATTTGAGGGGACAGCAAATTTCCATGTTATACAAGCTGTACACTGACTACGTCACATTGTAGCAAAGTGTCATTTCTTCAGTGTTGTCACATGAAAAGATACAAAACAATATTTACACAAATGTGGGGGGAGGACTCACTTCTGGGAGGTACTGTATATCCCACAATCAGGTGATCTTTTCTTCTCCTATAATCTGTATTGATATAAATCTTCTTTGTAGTCAAATATTTCATATTTTTATACTTTGTCATTTTGTGATTGGGATATCCCGATATATATACTCCCATACGGCATTGTGTTGGTAACATGCAGGATAATGAAGTTATTGACAATGTCAGCATTATCTGTATGTGTCTCTGCAGTGTTCGCTCCGTCTCTCTTTTATTCAATGTATAGATGTATGAATTTATTTATTTTTATTATTATTATTCATTTTATTTTATTAACACTATTAGAAACAAATAATCTTCTCCTGTTAATGTTCTAAAAAACTCTAAATACCGTATTTTTCACTCCATAAGATGCAATTTCCCCCCCAAAAAAATGGGGGGAAATGTCTGTGCGTGTTATGGAGCAAATATTGACCAGGACTCCCCCCCCCCAGCCCCCCTCCCTCGCCGCCGTGTTAGAATACCGGGTCGGCAGCTCGGCTCTTCTGTGGCACAAGAGAGGAGGAGATCGATTCAGCAGTGCAGCAGCACCAGGCGGGGCCCAAAGCAGATGCCCCTTAAAGAGGAGTTCCAGCTGAAAACAAATACTGTAGCTGCTCACATTTAAAATACAGTCACTTACCTGTCCCTCGGTCCAGGGGTGTCCTCACCACGGCTGGCTTCACCGGTCATCTTCTCTCCCCGGCGCCGGCATCTTCAGTGTGGGCACCCGGCTGTGACAGTTTGCAGCTTCACAGCCGGGTGCCCACTGAGCATGTGCAAGAAGCGCTGTGCTTTGTGAATGTCCCCGGAGTCTTCTGGGACCTGTCACATGTTCTAAAAAACTACAGGGAGGGAGAGGGGGGAGGACAACTTCAGCTTCCGATCGTCTAGGTAATCGCAGTGGAAGTGGGAGCGGGCATCTGTCAAATTCACGTACCCGCTCCCCAAAGGTGCCAATCCTTATTGGGGAGTGGGGGACAAAGCATTAAAGAGGAACTTATACTTTTGGGTGGAACTCCGCTTTAAGCCCACGCTGCCCTTAGATTGGGGCCCCGATCACTGCACTGCAGAGCCGACAGGGTACGCTGAAGACATGGTTGTGAGTCCCGCCCTCAGAGAGGATGCTGAACCCGGCTGGCCAGGTATGTCCTCCCCTCCCCCCCATAGACTGCCTTTGGACTGTTATACTAAACTGTATATATGTGCATTGCTGAAAGGTCATGTTCATCCCCTGTACACAGTCTCTGGTCATCTCCTATACTATGTCCGCAGTCTCTGGTCATCCCCTGTACTATGTCTGCAGTCTCTGGTCATCTCCTGTACTATGTCCTCAGTCTCTGGTCATCTCCTGTACTGTGTCCTCAGTCTCTGTTCATCCCTGTACTATGTCCGCAGTCTCTGGTCATCTCCTGTACTATGTCCGCAGTCTCTGGTCATCTCCTGTACTATGTCCGCAGTCTCTGGTCATCTCCTGTACTGTGTCCTCAGTCTCTGTTCATCTCCTGTACTATGTCCTCAGTCTCTGGTCATCTCCTGTACTATGTCCGCAGTCTCTGGTCATCTCCTGTACTATGTCCGCAGTCTCTGGTCATCTCCTGTACTGTGTCGGCAGTCTCTGGTCATCTCCTGTACTATGTCCACAGTCTCTGGTCATCTCCTGTACTGTGTTTGCAGTCTCTGGTCATCTCCTGTACTATGTCCGCAGTCTCTGGTCATCTCCTGTACTATGTCCGCAGTCTCTGGTCATCTCCTGTACTGTGTGCGCAGTCTCTGGTCATCTCCTGTACTATGTCCGCAGTCTCTGGTCATCTCCTGTACTGTGTCCGCAGTCTCTGGTCATCTCCTGTACTATGTCCACAGTCTCTGGTCATCTCCTGTACTGTGTTTGCAGTCTCTGGTCATCTCCTGTACTATGTCCGCAGTCTCTGGTCATCTCCTGTACTGTGTTTGCAGTCTCTGGTCATCTCCTGTACTATGTCCACAGTCTCTGGTCATCTCCTGTACTGTGTTTGCAGTCTCTGGTCATCCCCTGTACTATGTCCGCAGTCTCTGGTCATCTCCTGTACTATGTCCGCAGTCTCTGGTCATCTCCTGTACTATGTCCGCAGTCTCTGGTCATCTCCTGTACTGTGTCCTCAGTCTCTGGTCATCTCCTGTACTATGTCCGCAGTCTCTGGTCATCCCCTGTACTATGTCCGCAGTCTCTGGTCATCTCCTGTACTGTGTCCGCAGTCTCTGTTCATCCCTGTACTATGTCCTCAGTCTCTGGTCATCCCTGTACTATGTCCGCAGTCTCTGGTCATCTCCTGTACTATGTCCGCAGTCTCTGGTCATCTCCTGTACTATGTCCGCAGTCTCTGGTCATCTCCTGTACTGTGTCCTCAGTCTCTGTTCATCCCTGTACTATGTCCTCAGTCTCTGTTCATCTCCTGTACTATGTCCTCAGTCTCTGGTCATCTCCTGTACTATGTCCGCAGTCTCTGGTCATCTCCTGTACTATGTCCGCAGTCTCTGGTCATCCCCTGTAGTGTCCGCAGTCTCTGGTCATCTCCTGTAATATGTCCGCAGTCTCTGGTCATCTCCTGTACTGTGTCCGCAGTCTCTGGTCATCTCCTGTACTGTGTCCGCAGTCTCTGGTCATCTCCTGTACTGTGTCCAAAGTCTCTGGTCATCTCCTGTACTGTGTCCGCAGTCTCTGGTCATCTCCTGTAATATGTCCGCAGTCTCTGGTCATCTCCTGTACTGTGTCCGCAGTCTCTGGTCATCTCCTGTACTGTGTCCGCAGTCTCTGGTCATCTCCTGTACTGTGTCCGCAGTCTCTGGTCATCTCCTGTACTATGTCCGCAGTCTCTGGTCATCTCCTGTACTGTGTCCGCAGTCTCTGGTCATCTCCTGTACTATGTCCGCAGTCTCTGGTCATCTCCTGTACTGTGTCCGCAGTCTCTGGTCATCTCCTGTACTGTGACCGCAGTCTCTGGTCATCTCCTGTACTGTGTCCGCAGTCTCTGGTCATCTCCTGTGCTATGCCTGCAGTCTCTGGTCATCTCCTGTACCGTGTCTGCAGTCTCTGGTCATCTCCTGTACTATGTCCTCAGTCTCTGGTCATCTCCTGTACTATGTCTGCAGTCTCTGGTCATCTCCTGTACCGTGTCTGCAGTCTCTGGTCATCCCCTGTACTATGTCCGCAGTCTCTGGTCATCTCTTGTAATGTGTCTGCAGTCTCTGGTCATCTCCTGTACTGTGTCCTCAGTCTCTGGTCATCTCCTGTACTATGTCCGCAGTCTCTGGTCATCTCCTGTACTGTGTCCGCAGTCTCTGGTCATCTCCTGTACTGTGTCCGCAGTCTCTGGTCATCTCCTGTACTGTGTCCGCAGTCTCTGGTCATCCCCTGTACTGTGTCCGCAGTCTCTGGTCATCTCCTGTACTGTGTCCGCAGTCTCTGGTCATCTCCTGTACTGTGACTGCAGTCTCTAGTCATCTCCTGTACTGTGACTGCAGTCTCTAGTCATCTCCTGTACTGTGACTGCAGTCTCTGGTCATCTCCTGTACTGTGTCCGCAGTCTCTGGTCATCTCCTGTACTATGTCCGCAGTCTCTGGTCATCTCCTGTACTATGTCCGCAGTCTCTGGTCATCTCCTGTACTGTGTCCGCAGTCTCTGGTCATCTCCTGTACTATGTCTGCAGTCTCTGTCTCCTCCTGTACTGTGTCTGCAGTCTCTGGTCATCTCTTGTACTGTGTCCGCAGTCTCTGGTCATCTCTTGTACTGTGTCCGCAGTCTCTGGTCATCTCCTGTACTATGTCCGCAGTCTATGGTCATCTCCTGTACTATGTCCTCAGTCTCTGGTCATCTCCTGTACTATGTCCGCAGTCTCTGGTCATCTCCTGTACTATGTCCGCAGTCTCTGGTCATCTCCTGTACTATGTCCGCAGTCTCTGACCGTCTCCTATACTATGTCTGCAGTCTCTGGTCATCTCCTGTACTATGTCCACAGTCTCTGACCGTCTCCTATACTATGTCCACAGTCTCTGGTCGTCTCCTGTACTATGTCCGCAGTCTCTGACCGTCTCCTATACTATGTCCGCAGTCTCTGGTCATCTCTTGTACTGTGTCCGCAGTCTCTGGTCATCTCCTGTACTGTGTCCTCAGTCTCTGGTCATCTCCTGTACTGTGTCCGCAGTCTCCGGTCATCTCCTGTACTGTGTCCGCAGTCCCCGGTCATCTCCTGTACTATCCGCAGTCTCTGGTCATCTCCTGTACTGTCCGCAGTCTCTGGTCATCTCCTGTACTGTGTCTGCAGTCTCTGGTCATCTCCTGTACTGTCCGCAGTCTCTGGTCATCTCCTGTACTGTGTCTGCAGTCTCTGGTCATCTCCTGTGCTATGCCTGCAGTCTCTGGTCATCTCCTGTACTGTGTCCGCAGTCTCTGGTCATCTACTGTACTATGTCCGCAGTCTCTGGTCATCTCCTGTACTATGTCCACAGTCTCTGGTCATCTCCTGTACTGTGTCCACAGTCTCTGGTCATCTCCTGTACTGTGTCCGCAGTCTCTGGTCATCTACTGTACTATGTCCGCAGTCTCTGGTCATCTCCTGTACTATGTCTGCAGTCTCTGGTCATCTCCTGTACTGTGTCCGCAGTCTCTGGTCACCTCCTGTACTATGTCCTCAGTCTCTGGTCATCTCCTGTACTATGTTTGCAGTCTCTGGTCATCTCCTGTACTATGTCCGCAGTCTCTGGTCATCTCCTGTACTATGTTTGCAGTCTCTGGTCATCTCCTGTACTATGTCCGCAGTCTCTGGTCATCTACTGTACTGTGTCCGCAGTCTCTGGTCATCTCCTGTACTGTCCACAGTCTCTGGTCATCTCCTGTACTATGTCCGCCGTCTCTGGTCATCTACTGTACTGTGTCCGCAGTCTCTGGTCATCTCCTGTACTGTCCACAGTCTCTGGTCATCTCCTGTACTGTGTCCACAGTCTCTGGTCATCTCCTGTACTGTGTCCGCAGTCTCTGGTCATCTCCTGTACTATGTCTGCAGTCTCTGTCTCCTCCTGTACTGTGTCTGCAGTCTCTGGTCATCTCTTGTACTGTGTCCGCAGTCTCTGGTCATCTCTTGTACTGTGTCCGCAGTCTCTGGTCATCTCCTGTACTATGTCCGCAGTCTATGGTCATCTCCTGTACTATGTCCTCAGTCTCTGGTCATCTCCTGTACTATGTCCGCAGTCTCTGGTCATCTCCTGTACTATGTCCGCAGTCTCTGGTCATCTCCTGTACTATGTCCGCAGTCTCTGACCGTCTCCTATACTATGTCTGCAGTCTCTGGTCATCTCCTGTACTATGTCCACAGTCTCTGACCGTCTCCTATACTATGTCCACAGTCTCTGGTCGTCTCCTGTACTATGTCCGCAGTCTCTGACCGTCTCCTATACTATGTCCGCAGTCTCTGGTCATCTCTTGTACTGTGTCCGCAGTCTCTGGTCATCTCCTGTACTGTGTCCTCAGTCTCTGGTCATCTCCTGTACTGTGTCCGCAGTCTCCGGTCATCTCCTGTACTGTGTCCGCAGTCCCCGGTCATCTCCTGTACTATCCGCAGTCTCTGGTCATCTCCTGTACTGTCCGCAGTCTCTGGTCATCTCCTGTACTGTGTCTGCAGTCTCTGGTCATCTCCTGTACTGTCCGCAGTCTCTGGTCATCTCCTGTACTGTGTCTGCAGTCTCTGGTCATCTCCTGTACTGTCCGCAGTCTATGGTCATCTCCTGTACTGTGTCCGCAGTCTCTGGTCATCTACTGTACTATGTCCGCAGTCTCTGGTCATCTCCTGTACTATGTCCACAGTCTCTGGTCATCTCCTGTACTGTGTCCACAGTCTCTGGTCATCTCCTGTACTGTGTCCGCAGTCTCTGGTCATCTACTGTACTATGTCCGCAGTCTCTGGTCATCTCCTGTACTATGTCTGCAGTCTCTGGTCATCTCCTGTACTGTGTCCGCAGTCTCTGGTCACCTCCTGTACTATGTCCTCAGTCTCTGGTCATCTCCTGTACTATGTTTGCAGTCTCTGGTCATCTCCTGTACTATGTCCGCAGTCTCTGGTCATCTCCTGTACTATGTTTGCAGTCTCTGGTCATCTCCTGTACTATGTCCGCAGTCTCTGGTCATCTACTGTACTGTGTCCGCAGTCTCTGGTCATCTCCTGTACTGTCCACAGTCTCTGGTCATCTCCTGTACTATGTCCGCCGTCTCTGGTCATCTACTGTACTGTGTCCGCAGTCTCTGGTCATCTCCTGTACTGTCCACAGTCTCTGGTCATCTCCTGTACTGTGTCCACAGTCTCTGGTCATCTCCTGTACTGTCCGCAGTCTCTGGTCATCTCCTGTACTGTCCGCAGTCTCTGGTCATCTCCTGTACTATGTCCACAGTCTCTGGTCATCTCCTGTACTATGTCCGCAGTCTCTGGTCATCCCCTGTACTGTGTCCACAGTCTCTGGTCATCTCCTGTACTATGTCCACAGTCTCTGGTCATCTCCTGTACTGTGTCCGCAGTCTCTGGTCATCTCCTGTACTGTCCGCAGTCTCTGGTCATCTCCTGTACTATGTCCGCAGTCTCTGGTCATCTTCTGTACTATGTCCGCAGTCTCTGGTTATCTCCTGTACTGTGTCCACAGTCTCTGGTCATCTCCTGTACTGTGTCCGCAGTCTCTGGTCATCTCCTGTACTGTGTCCGCAGTCTCTGGTTATCTCCTGTACTGTGTCCGCAGTCTCTGGTCATCTCCTGTACTGTGTCCGCAGTCTCTGGTCATCTCCTGTACTGTGTCCGCAGTCTCTGGTCATCTCCTGTACTGTGTCCACAGTCTCTGGTCATCTCCTGTACTGTGTCCACAGTCTCTGGTCATCTCCTGTACTGTCCGCAGTCTCTGGTCATCTCCTGTACTGTCCGCAGTCTCTGGTCATCTCCTGTACTATGTCCACAGTCTCTGGTCATCTCCTGTACTGTGTCCGCAGTCTCTGGTCATCTCCTGTACTGTGTCCGCAGTCTCTGGTCATCTCCTGTACTGTGTCCGCAGTCTCTGGTCATCTCCTGTACTGTCCGCAGTCTCTGGTCATCTCCTGTACTATGTCCGCAGTCTCTGGTCATCTCCTGTACTATGTCCACAGTCTCTGGTCATCTCCTGTACTGTGTCCGCAGTCTCTGGTCATCTCCTGTACTGTGTCCTCAGTCTCTGGTCATCTCCTGTACTGTGTCCGCAGTCTCTGGTCATCTCCTGTACTGTCCGCAGTCTCTGGTAATCTCCTGTACTGTGTCCGCAGTCTCTGGTCATCTCCTGTACTATGTCCGCAGTCTCTGGTCATCTTCTGTACTATGTCCGCAGTCTCTGGTTATCTCCTGTACTGTGTCCACAGTCTCTGGTCATCTCCTGTACTGTGTCCGCAGTCTCTGGTCATCTCCTGTACTATGTCCGCAGTCTCTGGTCATCTCCTGTACTGTGTCCGCAGTCTCTGGTCATCTCCTGTACTGTGTCCGCAGTCTCTGGTCATCTCCTGTACTATGTCCGCAGTCTCTGGTCATCTCCTGTACTGTGTCCGCAGTCTCTGGTCACCTCCTGTACTATGTCCTCAGTCTCTGGTCATCTCCTGTACTATGTTTGCAGTCTCTGGTCATCTCCTGTACTATGTCCGCAGTCTCTGGTCATCTCCTGTACTATGTTTGCAGTCTCTGGTCATCTCCTGTACTATGTCCGCAGTCTCTGGTCATCTCCTGTACTATGTCCGCAGTCTCTGGTCATCTACTGTACTGTGTCCGCAGTCTCTGGTCATCTCCTGTACTGTCCACAGTCTCTGGTCATCCCCTGTACTGTGTCGGCAGTCTCTGGTCATTTCCTGTGCTATGCAGTCCATTGGTTCAGAATATTTTTTTTGTTGTTTTCCTCTTCTAAAACCTAGGTGCGTCTTATGGAATGAAAACTATAGTAGGAATTTATATTCATAAGAAATGACAGACGGCTCAGGTGTGTCAAATGAAAGTGAAAGAAACTTCTGGAACTGATAAAAACATACGTCTCTTCACTTGGCTTTAGGCCTTGTTTGTCCTGCGGCTGGAATATGACATTTGGATCGGATTTTTTGGTGTCACATACTGTTGCCGTAGTCTGGTTTTAACTCACTAATTATAACAAGTTATTTGTAATATCTTCTTGGATAAAGAGAAACCACAGAACTCGCTGCGGACTGTATTGTTCTCATCTAGGACCAGAAGAGACTCAGATTATAGAAAGAGCTGACAAGAAGACAACGCTGGAACTGGGTGGTTAGCTGAGTGTACATCAGGTACTCCACCATCCCATCTCTGAGAATTATGGATAGTTCACCAGATACAGAAGAGTCTAAGGAATCCACAGAGGCAGCAACAACCCAGGACATGGAAGAACCATCTGAGATATCATCTGAGGCGAGCGAGGACACACAGTCATTAGACGCACAGATGAATGGGCAGTCTGTCCCCCTGAACAGGTACATTCCTTTAGTAAATATACCACCTTACTTAAGTAAATTCCACAGCAGCTTACTCACCCTAATACCTCTTATTGTGTATGTAAACCCTAACAATTCATTTCTCTAAGGCCTCGTGCACTCAGATGTTTACTAGGTGCTGGGTCCTCAAGTGTAAAACCCGTTATTTTCCCATATGCGGGGAGCCACACGTATGTTGCACTACCCCCACAGGAGCCACTGGTAGTTTGGGCCTACTTCCCCATCCTCACAGCATGCACAGCCATGCACACTGCATTTTCAGAATTCTTCCACTGGCTCAAGAATCAGTCTAGGGTTTTAGTTTTAGAATTTTTACATACTCTGGTATTTTTAGTCAACATACCCCAGTATTTATAGCCATCCTAACCCATTGTTCATAGCCAACATACCCCAGGAAAATAGCTAGCACACTACAGTATTTATAGCCAGCATACCCCAGTATTTATAGGCAACATAACCCAGTATTCATAGCTAACATACCCCATAATAATAACCAACACTCCCTTGTATTTATAGCCAGCATACCCCAGTATTTATAGCCAACTTACCCTAGTACAACAACCAACACACTACAATGTTTTTAGTCAGCATACTCCAGTATTTATAGCCAACGTACCCCATTACAACAGCCAGCACACTACAATGTTTTTAGCCAGTATACCCCAGTATTTATAGGTAATATAGCCCAGTGTTGAAAGCTAAAATAATTGTGCCTTTATATCAAACATGCCCTGGTATTATAGCCAGCATACCCCAGTATAATAATCAACACAACTCTAGAATTAATAGCCAGCATACCCAAGAATTTATAGCCAATATACCACAGTAATTATAGCTATCATTCCCCGCTGTTTATGGCCTACATACCCCAGTATAGAAGCCAAAATACCCCAGTATGTATAGCAAGCATATCCCAGTATGTATAGCAAGCATACCCCAGTATGTATAGCAAGCATACCCCAGTATGTATAGCAAGCATATCCCAGTATGTATAGCCAACATCCCCAGTAATTATAGCTATCAATCCCCACTATTTATGGCCTACATACCCCTGTATGTATAGCAAGCATACCCCAGTATGTATAGCAAGCATACCCCTGTATGTATAGCAAGCATACCCCTGTATGTATAGCAAGCATACCCCAGTATGTATAGCAAGCATACCCCACTATGTATAGCAAGCATACCCCTGTATGTATAGCAAGCATACCCCTGTATGTATAGCAAGCATACCCCTGTATGTATAGCAAGCATACCCCTGTATGTATAGCAAGCATATCCCTGTATGTATAGCAAGCATACCCCTGTATGTATAGCAAGCATACCCCTGTATGTATAGCAAGCATGCCCCTGTATGTATAGCAAGCATACCCCTGTATGTATAGCAAGCATACCCCTGTATGTATAGCAAGCATACCCCAGTATGTATAGCAAGCATACCCCTGTATGTATAGCAAGCATACCCCTGTATGTATAGCAAGCATATCCCTGTATGTATAGCAAGCATACCCCTGTATGTATAGCAAGCATACCCCTGTATGTATAGCAAGCATACCCCTGTATGTATAGCAAGCATACCCCTGTATGTATAGCAAGCATACCCCTGTATGTATAGCAAGCATACCCCTGTATGTATAGCAAGCATACCCCTGTATGTATAGCAAGCATATCCCTGTATGTATAGCAAGCATACCCCTGTATGTATAGCAAGCATACCCCTGTATGTATAGCAAGCATACCCCTGTATGTATAGCCAACATCCCCAGTAATTATAGCTATCAATCCCCACTATTTATGGCCTACATACCCCTGTATGTATAGCAAGCATACCCCAGTATTTATAGCTAACATCCCCCAGTAATTATAGCCAACACTCCGCATTATTTATAAACAACATATCCCAGTGGAATAGCCAACAAACCCCAGTACTTATAGCCATGATGCCCCTTTACTTATAGCCAGCACACCCTGGTATTTATAACAAATATCTCACAGTATTTATAGCCATAAACACTAGGGCTATGCTCCCAGCACTAATTTAAGATGAACAACCTAAACAAATGATTAGCAAAACCTTCACTCTCTGCCAAAGTTATAAGATAAATGTAAATGTAGAGTCATTTTACCAGTTGCAGGGAGATGATTTAACCTATACAGATAGTAGTAGAATTGTAGATAGTTTGACTCAGTAATATTACAGACACAATAATATTCTCTTCATCAATATTAGCTAGATGGCACCAAATTATAAGTTGAAAGGAGACAGATGTCTGAAGACCAGGAGTGACACCAAGATAAAAATAAAATTCCCCCATTCTTGTAGAGACAGATGAGGGTAAATCAAACTATCACCCCCCTGAAGCCTCAAAGGAAAGATCCAGCAAATGTGTCTTCAGGCCCAGCAGGGAATGAATCCTGTGCACTCTAGAGGCTCCCGAATGTCACCAAACATTTATTTATGTCAGAGATCAGAGGAATCTGTTTTGTCTTTCATAAAAACTAAACTATTGTTTGCATAGAGATGAAAATAAGTCCTTCTGATCATACACATTTTGGGGTCTGTAAACATGTAAAATGGTTGGTGTCTTGTATATAGAATCCAAAAGAAATCCCCAAAACCTTTATATGGAGCCTGATTGTGACAGCCAAGTGGTGATTAGTCTTGTTGTGATTGGACTGACGTGCTGGTGTCAGAAACCCTATCCTTGATCCAGTCATCAGAACCACTCATGGCCAATTTAACTCCGGTCCTTTCAGTACATAGAACCACCCTGTGGGTCAGGAACAGAACACCCCCCGGGTTTGGTTGGATGAGGGCTAAAGTCAGGCCCACATCCATATTTCAATAAATTGAGGAGCATGAACTATGATCCTGTCACAGGGTAAACCTTGGTAAAAGTTTTATTTCTGTGTTTTTTTAATTCCTTCATAGCCCTACCCCCTTGATGACTGCTGAGTATTTTTCGGGTTCCCTGGCTTACTTGAACCCTCCTTGGAAGCCCAACTCCTGCTGACACCACCTTAGACCTTTGACCAGGAGAACCCCCTGGCTGCAACCATAAAGTAGACTCACACTCAGTTTAGATTTAATTAATATTTCAACTATATTGAAGTCAGGAGAAAATATGTGCGTAGGATAACAGCTAACACTCTTAGAAAACTCTGGTAAGACTTGCAACACAGCACAGTTTCAACCAGTTTCTTTCTAGACGTCCTGCAAATCAGAATGTAACTTCTCCTTTAAGTGGTGATGCTTTTGGCTTATATGTCTTTAAAACACGCACACAGCGTGAAATCTGAGATTGGGCTGAGATTAAAAAAAGGACGGAAGCAAACGTCAGCAAGGGTTAATTCCTCTTTAATGGATGGCAAGCTCGGGTGATAAAGATGTTCCTTACCCTAGGTTCACATCTACGCGGCCGCGCTGGCCACGTTTTGCACGGGCATGAGAGCCCATTAATTTGAATGGACTCCTGTGCCCTGTTGCACGCAGGGAAAGAAGTTCCTGCACTTCTTTGGAAAACTCAGCCCGCACGGGAACCTCGGTTCCCAGTACAATTGCGTTTTCCAGTGCGGGCGGCGTGCCATTTCCCTGTCCAGGTGGTGCGGCTGCGCGGATTTTCGTGTGGATCCACAGCGGCACCACCCGCACAGATGTGAACCAGGGGTGAATGAGTAGCAATCACTGGAACTGAAGCACTAATGTGACTTTATTTGCAAGGTGCCTACAGTATATTGCAGTAGAATCCTGTGATTCAGTGTGTTGAGTGTAATAGTAGGTCCAAAGGCAGGATGGGCCGGTCTTTCTAGGCCTTAGTACAATAACTTGTGAAACAAAGAATGCTGAACTGAGAAGTAAGAAACTGAACTTCGCAATGTCACTTGCAACTTTCATGATTTGAGTATGGAGCTCCCTCACCCGAACAGTGACCTCGGTCAGGTAGCAGATAGTCTCACTGCCATGTTCCCTCCATCACAGAGCCCTCCTGATGACAGCACTCTGGTCCGTCTGCTCACAGGATGGTCAGTTCGGCTTGTCAGCGGTCAGTGATTCCTCCTCACTTCCTCACTCTCTGCGGCCTAGCCCAGCCCGGACCTCCAGCATCCTGCACAGCCTTCTCCTCACACCTGCTCTCCAGCTCTCACCATCCACTCTCTGTCCTCAGGTTCCCGAGCTTCTGCATTTATTTGCCCCTGTCCACCAGCAAGCTCCTCTGGGGCAGCACAGTGGCTAAGTGGTTACCACTTCCCCCTGGCAGTACTAGGGTCGCTGGTTTGAATCCCAACAACGGTGCCACCTGCCTGGAGTTTGCATGTTCTCCCTGTGCCTGTGTGGGTTTCCTTTGGTGCTCCGGTTTCCATCCACACTTCAAAGACATGCTGGTAGGTTAATTGGCTCCTGTCTAAATTGTCCTAGTATGTGTCTGTATGAATGTGAGTTAGGGCCCTTAGATTGTACGCTCCTTGAGGGTTAGGGACTGATGTGATTGTACAATATATATGTAAAGTGCTGCGTAAATTGATGGCGATATATATGTACCTGAAATAAATAATAATAAATGTACTTTGTTATTGAATAGGGAAGTCCTGCTATCAGCCTACAAGTCCAACAAAGCTTTTCTTCAACAGAGTCTGTCTATCTGAGCTTCAGAACACTGCCATCTTGTGTCCATGTTAACATCCTGCAACCAGTATTACTGCAGGGAGTTACACCTTTTATATTCATAGCGAATAGCTTAACTCTGTATGTCCTTTTTTGTAATTCTTTTTCTTTGTAAATATTTTATGCACGGCCCACTTTTGGGATAATGAATTGTTAAAAGAGAATGTGTCTTCTGTGTACTCAGCTAGAATTCATAACCCTAGAGATTGTTGTATTGTAGTGTCTATGTGCTCGGTACGTTTCTTTCCAGTTTGTATGGATTGTGCTGTTTTTTGGCAGATTGTGAACTAGCATATATGTGAGACATAGATCTGTGTGTGTATGGTTGCCTAGCAGACAAGTCATCAGACAAACTGCTAGGTGATGGTAAACTACTGTGAGTTGTGTGTCTGCTATGGGGGTGTGTATGAGGACAGTGGAAAGAGTGATTAACACCGGGATTCTAGCATGTAGGATAGCTGAAGTGTGTGCGGCCCAACCCTTAGAGTGCACCAGATTGTATGTAAGATTCATATCTGGCTGTGTGTGGTCAATCCGCTAGATTTTAGTGCAGTCTCCCTGTAGTGGTGGCCAAAGGGTCGGGCTGTGAAAAGCGCATCACTTTACAATTTTCTTGAGAATTTTGCTTTAGATTTACCAAAAACCATATAATATGAGGTCGAACCTAAACAACACTTTCAGTTGTATCCAATTAGGCAGGTCCTTGAACTACATAGTTGAAGGAAAATCTAAAGGAAATTGTACAGAAAACTAAGAAAATTGTATAATGTATGACCATTCTTATTTGCTCAAAGTACACTCCCTTTCATTCCCTCCTACCCCAGTGAAGGACCTTGTCTCGGTTAGATAGCTACCGTTATTTTTGGTGGCAGCAGTTGGATCTGCTTAGTACATTAGTGATTTACTCATGTAACCTGTGTACTGAAGGCTGGAACCTTGGTAGAAGTGACTAATCCACAGAAGCTCACTCAATGCATCATGTTTGGTTTTGGGGAAGATATACTTGGCTATTTGTTCTCCACTCCCTCCTTCTTGTTTTTCATTTTTATCTTTTATTTGTGCAAAATGGCTGAGACAGTGATTGGCTACCTGAAGCAAAGCCAAGATGACCTGCTGAATCTGTGTCCAGAGGCATCCCTACCACAAGGGGCCAGACAAAGGACCATATGATATGGTCCTGATTGAGAGTAGCAGGAAGGAGTGAGTATTGTCTATGGAGTCACAGGATGTAGCTCATGACACTCCAGAGGAGCAGCAATCTTCCCCAGCAGTGGATGTGGATGGTGGTGATGTCCAGCCCAGTCTGAAGCCCAGTCATCATCCTTGCAGGCTGATCTACAACTGCTGGGCCCATCCGATGCAACATTATGCCTTCAGCTCATTCTGCGGCTCCGAGAAGCAGAAGAGAGACAGAGCGGGAAGAAGGGGACAGATGAGAGGAGTGGCAACATCAGCTGGAGCTAGTGAAACTCCAAATGCAGCAGAACAGATGTGCTGGTAACATGGAGTCTGGGGAAGATTGAGTACACATGATTTCCCTAAACAAGTTCCCAACCATGGACAAAGATGGCGACTTGGACACTTTCCTACATGGATTCGAAAGGACTTGTCATCAGTACCGCCTGCCCAAGGAGCAATGGGCACAGTACTTCATACTAGGGCTTAAAGGCAAGACCCTGGATGCATTTCTGAGTCTTCCAGAGGGCCAAAGAAGGGACTATGAGGCCATGAAACAGGCCATTGTTAAACTGTACCACCTCACGCCAGAGGTGTACCAGAAGTGTTTCAGGAGATTGCATAGAGGTCCTAATGACAGCTACATGAACCTTGTTTGCACACTGCTTTCCAAAAGTTGCTGAAGGGACTGTCTGTAAGCACTTTTGACACCCTTCAGGAGCTAATAGAACCAGTTCCTACAGACATGTCCTTTTGAAGTCTGGCAGTTCTCTGGACCGAGAACCCAAGATGTCGGATCATGCAGCAGAAATAACCAACTCCTATGTGGTTACCAGAATGCCAGATGCTTTGAGGACTACTACACCCAGCTGGAGAAGAGGAAAATCAGCTGGACCCACTTATCTAGCCAGAGGACCAAGGCACTCAGGCCTTCAGGAGCCAAGTCGGCAGTTGTGGTTTTGTCTGCAACCAGATGGGTCATCTCAGGCCTGAGAAAAAGAAGGCTGCCCCATCTACCAAGCCAACCAGCACAGAGCCTGCTGTCTTGTGTGCCTCCAGGAATGCTGGGGGTCTCTCAGCTAGTCTGAAGCCTGTCACTGTGGGTGACGAAGTTACCACAGACCTAAGGGACAGACAGTGGGCGGAAGTGACCTAAGGGACAGACAGTGGCGGAGGTGACCTTAGTGATGAACCCTGAAGATCTTATTCCTGGTAAGTATATGACTGTAAAAGGTGTTTGGTAACAGACGTCATTCACACTAATGTATTGCAGGGTACTGACCTGAGGTGGGTGGTAGCCTATTATCTATTTATTCATTTTTAATTATATCTTTATTAATTTTTTCCAGTACAAAATCCACTTTATAACAAACGTCATAAAACACAAATTCTTCTTACATTTATCCACTCTCACTCTCCCCTTCTCTCCCCCCCATCAGTTACCACTTTGACATCTTATTCTTCTAGATTGTAAGTTCCAAGGATCAGGCCCTCCTAATCCTCTTGTATTGAACTGTATTGTTGCTGTATTGTCTCCCGTTATATTGTAAAGTGCTGAGCAAACTGTTGGCACCATAAATCCTGTATAATATAATAATAATAATAATCATAATAATTCTTTCTATTTTCTTCTTGGTCCTCTAGTATTCTCCTAGTAAACGTATCCACTCTCTTATCCTTTTTCTTCTCTCCTATCCTTCTCCGTACTCTTATTTCTATTACTTCCTCCTTCTTTGCACTCCAACAGCTTCTAAATATCTTTCTAATCTTTTAAAATTGTACCAACTACCCCAAGATTTTTTTAATTTTTCAGTTTTGTCCTCCTCTGTATGGTATAGTTCCTCCATGTATATACTCCACTCTATTTATCCAGTCTTTTATTTCGGGGGGCTCTGTCGCTTGCCAGAGTTTAGGAATAAGGCCTTTGGCTGCATTTATTAAGTGATACAATATTGTGTTCTTATAGGGGTGGTAGCCTATTATGAGCCAGATTAAGCCCCCCTGAAACCTGGATCACCTCCTGAGGCACCGGACTCATGTATTAGACTGTCTGAGGACTAAGTGCACATTGAGAGTTCTGGGAAGGGTGAGGGAGCAACTGACTGCATACCAGGCTCTGGCCCAAGTGGGTCTCCAGAGCCAATGCCTGGAATGAAAATTAAAGACTTTATTGACTGAAACTGAAAATGTTTTGTGTGATGTAAAATGTAGTTACAGTATATGTGCAATGCAGACCTTTCCTCTGCTGCAGTGGTGACTTGCAGCATTCTTGACAAAAGACTTATTTTTGCTTGGTCAACTTGGAATGCACATTGCCTCTAAAGTGTGTCATAAGTCTACTGGTCTTTAAGTAGATGAGTTATCTGCCATGTGCGGTCACTCTGGGGATTTATCCCCTATACCTGAGGCCAAAATCAATTCCTCTAGTGTCCTGGACTGAAGAATAGTTAAATGGTGGTGGAACTACCAGGGTCACAAAGGTAACACTTGCTATCTGGCAATGGTGTTTCGCCAGTGTGGCAGGGCTCCAAGATGACAAGATGTTCAGGTCATGTGGCCTACCTCCCATGTGGTTCTTGAACAGCTAGCCTTCTGGCATACTGACAGCTCCTCCATGATTTGACAGCAAGCACCCAGCCATGACTGAGGGTGCATAGGGGTATTTTTCTACTCTCCTGACCCCCATCGTCTTGCCACTGTGCATTTGGACTGTCCGTCTGCACAACCCCAACAAAGGGGGGAAGATACGGGGAGCTGCTTTGGGCACAGGTCTCTGGTTAGCAGCGTAGCTGAGCCCATCTTGCACTAGATGTGCATACAGTGAGCCAATATCAACAATGACACAGCCCCAGGATAAGGGGTGAAGATACAGCAGAAGTGCATGGGCATTGGCTACTATATTGGCAGGTTGAGCTGCTCTCAGCCAGTGCTAGCCACACATATAGTATGCTGACTCCCTGCTCCTGTAACATCCAATTGTGAGATGGGGAAACAGCTCTCATTGTTTGAACACTGCTTGTGTGGAAGTAAATTAAAGTTTTGACTGACATTCTGCAAGTTTAGCCACAAGATGTCACTGTTTTTTCTAACACAGCCTCAGACTGCATACATATTTGTATATTTATGAAGAGGTGGGGTTTTGCACGCAGAGTTGGAGAGAACAGGAAGGAGAGAGAGAAGCCATGTTTTGGAGGATGGTGAATAAGGGGTCGTGTGAGCTGAGAATCTGATGACATCCAGGTGTGAAAGCATCCCTCAGTAACCAGAGCTGCAGCTAAGTGAAGCTGATGGTGTCCAAGACCCTGATCCTGTTAAGAGAAAGGAAGATTGCTGCCAGGAATGATGATGAGAGTAGAGGAACTAAGCAGCATATACTGCGATACTGCATGCTTGTTGGAGAGACATTTGTTCTATTCAGAGTCACCAGTGGATGCAAAGCAGACCCGGGTCAGTAAGATCGTGCACGCACCTCATTACAGTGTTGGCACCTAGAGACTGAGGCCAGGCCTATAGTTAGTTAGGGTCTCTGTGTGTGTCAGGCCACGAGTGTTGTTACTGATTATTGAAAGGACTCCACAACTTAAAGCGACATTTCACATTGGAGAGCTGATAAAATCCCACAAACTCAAGCCAGACTGGCGTTTTGCTCAGAAGGAATACTCAAGCACGTGCTACAGGACCAGTTATGGGAGGGGGAATACTGTAGATTCTAGCCCATACCGTACACCCATACACTGATTCCTGCTCTATTAGGGTAATAACAGGTAAGGTGTGGCAGCTTAGTTGTGCCCACCAGTAGGTAGATTACTTCACTTTCTACCTTCATCCATCAGAAGGCGCCGTGCTGTGCAGCACAAGGGTCTCAGCCTTTGGGCTGGGTGTATGTAAATGTATTGTACAGTATGTTTCTAGCATTTGTGTTTGTGTTTATTTGCCACATCTAAGTAAAATTCTGTTGTGGCAAAAGCTGGTGTTGAGGTTGCTTTCCTCGTTCGGGACTTCACTGTATCCTGGGGAGCCCACTACGGTACACGGCTTACACAACCAACCATCTGGAGCCTGTGCTTGGAGACAGCTCACTGTAAAATTCCCCAGGAGGGGTGAAGACTGGGTGAGTCCCCTGCACACACCAGTTGGGGAATGCAGCTGAGTCATCTCTCTGGCTCC
The DNA here is from genome assembly GCF_062004578.1 of Staurois parvus. Lineage (NCBI taxonomy): Eukaryota > Metazoa > Chordata > Amphibia > Anura > Ranidae > Staurois > Staurois parvus. The sequence continues at coordinate 484,758 of NW_028319048.1, forward strand.
ATCCCTTGTGCAAGCACTTCACCATCCAGCTACTCATGTTCAGGGATGTTATCACCCCCCACAAGTAGTACAGTGTCACTATGGTGACACTGTACTGCTAGGGTGATGGTATGTGAAAAAAAACATAAATAATATATAAAAAAAAAAATGTAAAAAACATTTTTTAAAAATTATAATTTTTGGTTATAAACTAATTTGTAACAGCAACTTGCTATTACACTGAGGACTTATTAGGAGCTGGAAAGCAGTATATCCATATTTTGCTGCATAGTGTGAACTAGTCTAGGCAGTCATCACCTCGGCATGCCACTTACGTAATGTTCTGACTCCTAGTATTTACATTGAGTCTACAATACTAGGTGGGCTTTGCTTACAAGTTAGTGGGTCATAGACGCAGACCTTTTATTATACATTGTTATTGCTGCTTACAAGGATTGTGGTGAAGGATCATTGGATGTGTATTTTTATAGGGTGGGTGTGGCGGAACTACCAGGGTTGCAAAGGCCACATTTGCAACTGGGTCCTGATGTTCCACCACCATGGGAGAGTGGAACCCAAGACAGTAGGAAGGGAGCCTATTGCAGAGTAGGTGTAATAGAGATGCTGGGTGCAATCACACAATCAACATGTAGTCATGCAGGTACTTTTAATCAGCATTTAAACCATTACATGTTCTATGCATGTGAAAGACCATCTACCAAATGAATACCTACCCTGGCACATCATAGCATTCTAAACAGGCTGAACTGCTGTAATACTGACACTCAGTGGCTGAATATCTCCTTGCCATGGGAACTCTGCCATACTGAAGTTTCTATCTGCCAAACCCAGCTCTGATGAAGAAGGGAGCACCCTTCGAAACACGTTAGCCTTCATACCCCCCCTTTTGAGTTACCTGTAACCCTGTTTTGGATTATGGTTACTTATGCCTGTTATACAATCATTTTGTGAGTATATTTCCTTATTAATAAAATTAGTCACTATTTATTGAGGTAATGCGCAAGGTTTGTGCGCTCTTTCTTTCATCTTCCTCTACAGTTTTATTAAGCTTCCCCAGCTTCATGATAGAGCTGCACAACCTCTGATCACCAGTGGATGAATACACAACACGCTGCTTGTCACTAACGCCTGTTTGATCTGAGTCCTTGAGCGCAGGAGATAATGGATCTTTGGTGACATCATAGCATTCACCCGGCACTCGAAGAAATAACAGAATCCAACTGCAATATTCTTGTACTGTCAAAACCTCCACTTTTATTATACGACACACAGGAGGATATATCTTATAGTCATCACAATCTGCATAATAACACATACCAATAATAATGTGAGCATTACAGTGTGAAATAGACACATCATTTGACAGCGTCACAGCACAGAATGAATACATTACCAAAGCTATGTGGAAGCTGGGAGGAACAAATCCCATCGGAACCAAACTGCCCAGTGAGTCACAGAGAAGCCATAGGCACAACCAGTCGATGAGCCCATATAGCCTTGGCAAAAATCCCAGTGTCAGAGCATCCTCTGGCCACTAGGGGGACTTCTACTGGTCTCCCCCGGACTTCTGCCTTATAAACCCTTTTTCTGGAAGCTGTCCAATAGTGGGTGGCACCACACCCACCACAGGAGGGGCTAGCAGAAGGGTTTTGCAAGTATAACAGGCATGTTCAACCACCATATTCGCTATCTGAAAAGTCACACTTTTGCTTCTTATCTACACCAAAACCTCTTTTCATCTTCCCCAGACTTAAGGATTTCTAACTTAGATGTCCTTAACCACTTCAAGTCCAGACATTTTCACCCCTTTCCTGTCCAGGTCAATTTTCAGCTTTCAGCGCTGTCACACTTTGAATGACAATTGCGCGGTCATGCGACACTGTAGCATTTTTTTAAAACAGATAAAGCTTTATTTTGGCAGTATTTATTCACCGCTGGGATTTTTATTTTTTTTGCTATATAAATGAAAATGTCCAAAAATTTTAAAAAAAGTTTTTCTTATAACATTTTGCAAATAAATAATCTCTCTTCATAAATCTTGGACACAATTTATTCAGTAATCTTTTTAGTAAAAAAAAAATAACCCAAATTAGTCTATAACCAAAAATTATACTTAAAAAAGTTTTTTTACCTTTTTTTTTTTTTACATACCGTCACCCTAGCACAGTGATGGCGAACCTTTTTGAGCCCGAGTGCCCAAACTGCAACACAAAACCAACTTTTTTATTTCAAAGTGCCAACACTGGAATTAATCACTTGCCTACCGGGCACTTCTACCCCCTTTCTGCCCAGGACAATTTTCAGCTTTCAGTGCTGTTGCACTTAACAAAGACAATTGTGCGGTCATGCAACACTGTAACCATATGCAATTTTTATCATTTTTTCACACAAATAGAGCTTTTTTTGGTGGTATTTAATCACCACTGGGTGTTTTATTTTTTGCACTATAAATGAAAAAAGAGCAAAAAATTAAAAACATAAAAGGTTTCCTTTGCTTCTATTCTAAAATTTTGCAAACAGGTAATATTTCTTCTTTGATGTGCGTTGGTGAGGCTGCACTGATAGGCAGCACTGATGGGCATTGATGAGGCGGCACAGATAGGTAGCACTGATGAGGCGGCACTGGTGGGCATTGATGAGGAGGCTCTGATGATGCACTGATATGCAGGAAATGATGGGCACTGATAAGCGGCACTGACAGCACCAACTGGAGGCACTGACAGACGGCACTGACCGGCGGCACTGCTGGGCATCATTGATGGGTGGCACTGATGGGCAGCACTAATGAGGTGTCACAGATAGGTGGCACTGATAGGCGACACTGATAATGGGTACTGATAGACAGCACTGATAGGTGGCACTGACTGACATCACTGCTAGGCACTGACTGGCACAACCGCTGGGCACTGACTGGTGGCACTGACTGGCAGCACTGCTGGGCTGCACTGATGGGCACTGGTGGGTGGCACTGGTGGGCACAGGTGGGCACTGGTGGGTGCATTGCTGAGCACAGGTGGGCGCACTGTTGGGCACAGGTGGGTGCATTGCTGGGCACAGGTGGGCGCACTGCTGGGCACACGTGGGTGCATTGCTGGGCACAGGTGGGCGCACTGCTGGGCATAGGTGGGCGCATTGCTGGGCACAGGGGGGCGCACTGCTGGGCACAGGTGGGCGGAACTTGTGTGTGGCACAGGTGGGCACCGATCATCAGGGCACTGATGATCAGTGACCCTGATGATCGGTGCCGATCCCTGTTCTGACAACTGCCGGTTTTCGGCAGTACTTTCCTCACGATCTGACAGCGTGAGGAAAGTGCAGCCGAGAACCGGCATTTGCATTTCCCGGTGATCAGCGTGTCATTGGACACGGCTGATCACGTGGTAAAAGGCCGCTGTGATTGGCCTTTTACCATGTCACGTGATCAGCTGTGTCCGCAGGACACAGCGATCACGGAGATCGCCCGGTGCGCGCCCCCGGAGGTGCGCAGGAGAGCGCGTTCTCTTCCTCTTCCTCTCTTCCTCCTGGCGTGCCCACTGAGATGGCTCTGCGTGCCATAGGTTCGCCATCACTGCCCTAGCAGTACAGTGTTACCATAGTGACCCTGTTCTACTTGTGGGGGATGATGAAGATTTTTCTTTTTTTACACTGATTGCTTTTGCACCCATAAAGGCTGTAAAAGCAATCAGTTCTCCTTCTCTCGGGCTGCATTCTTGCAGCTATTGAGAAATACTGTGAGGGATGTGATTGGTCACAGCTTGTCACATGGTACAAGGCTGTTGTAAATAGCCCTGTACCATGTGACCTCTGTGATCATTCACAGATTTCACACGTAGTAAGCAATGATGTCAGAAGTGACATCTTGCTTACTACTCTTCATGTGATCACTGATTGGCCAATCAATGATCACATGATTGGGACCTCACACCGAGGTCCCATACAACGATCGGTGTTCCGCTGTGTCCGGAGGACACAGCAGGCACCGGATCGTGGTGCTGTGCACTCCAAGGAAGAGAGCACATACAGAGAAGCAGGGAGGACGTATATAAACGGCCACCCGCCCCTGCACTGCTCCTGTCCGGCCGTTTATATACACGAGCCGGACGGGAAGTGGTTAAACAAGTTTTTATTTCCTAATGTGAGGTTATAGATGCCATAAACACGGTTCATTCCATAAACAAGTTTTTATTTTGCTCTCAGCAGAATATCTTGTGACTCTGTTCCTTTGGCCAAAGAAATGACATCAAGGCACCTCTCATGCTCCTGGTATTTGGGCAACAATGCTTTATTGTAGAAATTACCCAAGAAACAAAGGGTCCAAGGCCAACACATTTCATAGGCATTACAGTAGGTAAAAGGATCCTATTGCAGGACCATAATAAAGGGCGATGGGAGTAAAGGGCCCTGGGGTTAGTGGGAAGGGCCCTGGCTGGGGGTCAGGAGGGGCCCTTTATGGTTTCTTGCATCGGGGCCCTGAAGGTTCTAATTACACCTCTTTTCAAGACTGAGCATCAGAACCAAGTAAAATTGGAAACCTGCTACCCTTCTGCTGTGATTGTTCCTCCTTAGATAGAAATCCCTACTAAATGTTCACTCCACTGACTATAAAGTAAAGAAAACCTGCACGTCCTTTAGGCTTTTAGTATTTTGTTTGAAGCTGTTCAACACAACTATTCTCTTCGTTTCTAAAATTTTACAATACAGAAACATATGATTTGATCATCCAATGCTTATTTCAAATTTCGGTTCTCACTCACATAAGTATATTGTAAGTGGTATTGTCATGAAAATGTTCTGACTGATTTGTCTTTTTCTATTGCTTTGTCTACAGCCAAACAGGTGCTTTGCTGCCAGTAGAAAGTGGCTCGTTATATACTTTTCTACAAGGAATCTGGTCTTTCCTTGGGTTTCCAGCATCACAATCCCAGTAAGTTGATTTCCTTGTTTATTATTATTATATTATTCAGTGTTTATATAGCGCCAAAAAGGTTTGTTCAGCGCTGTACATTATAGTGGGGGACAGAACGAGACAATACCGCAACAAACAATACACGAGGGGTTCAAGGGCCCTGCTCTTTCGAGCTTACAATCTAGGAGGGAGGGGATAGTGGCACAGGAGGAAGTGGCTGTGGGGGATGGAGTGGAGGAGATGGGTTTTCAGGGTGTGCCTAAAGGTGGGAAGGGTAGGTGACAGTTTGATAGATTGGAGTAGTGATTTCCAGAGGATAGGGGAAGTCCTGGAGAAGTCCTGCAGTCGGGCGTGGGAGGAGGAGACCAGGGAGATAGAAAGTAGGAGGTCTTGTGAAGAGCGAAGATTACGGGTTGGGTGGTATTTGGGTATCAGGTTGGTGAGGTAGTTTGGGGCAGCATTATAAATGGCTTTGTATGCCTGTGTTAGTAGTTTTAATTTCAATGCGTTGGGCAATCGGGAGCCAGTGGAGGGAATGAAAGAGGGGGGTGGAGCCAGTGGAGGGAATGACAGAGGGGGGTGGCAGAAGCGGTGCGGTTGGTAAGGTGGATGAGTCTGGCTGCAGAGTTCAGGATAGACTGAAGGGGGGATAGCCTGTGTTGGGGTAGGCCGGTGAGGAGGGAGTTGCAGTAGTCCAGACGTGAGATAATAAGGGAGTGAACGAGTTGTTTAGTAGTGTCTGGGGTGAGGAACGAACGTATTTTGGAGATGTTGCGGGGGTGGAGCCTGCATGAGTTTGCCAATGATTGGACATGGGGTTGGAAGGACAGGTTTGAATCTAGAGTGACACCTAGGACCTTGGCTTGCGGGGTGGAACTGATGGTGGCATTGTTGGTCATGATAGAGAGGGGGGGGCGCGGGCTGGGAGGAAAATTAGGAGCTCGGTTTTGGAAAGGTTCAGTTTGAGGAAGTGGAGCGACATCCAGCCTGATATGTCGTTCAGCAGATGGGTGATACGGGCAGAGACTGAAGGGGTGAGTTGAGGAGTGAAGAGAAAAATTTGCGTGTCATGGGTGTAGAGGTGATAGTTGAAGCCGTGGGAGTGTATCAGTTTGCAAGGGAGGAGGTGTAGATGGAGAAGAGAAGGGGCCTGAGGATAGAGCCTTGGGGGACCCCAACAGAGAGGGGGAGAGAGGGGGAGGTGGTAGCGTTTTAGGTAACGCTGACGGAGCGTTGGGATAGATAGGAGGAGAGCCAGGAGAGAGCAGAGTCTCTGATGCCGAGGGAGTGTAGTTTATCAAGGAGGAGGGGGTGGTCAACTGTGTCGAAGGCCGCGGAAAGGTCAAGGAGTAGGAGTAGAAGCAGCTAACACAACCAATGGGCAAACAATAGAAATATATTAAAAAACTGTCAGTGTAGCACTTAATGAATGATACATATGATTATTAATTATAACCAGTTATCCGCCAAAGGTGAGAAGTTTAATATAGATAACACAAATTAACCTATAGAAAAAGTCCCCATAATATGGAAGTTCTGGTGCTTTGCAAGAAGCCGGAGCCCAAAAGGATAGAGAAAGTCCTTCACCTTCCACCCAATCACACAGCCTCTTACCAGACGGTTTGACCACCCAGAGGACTGGCCAAACAGAGCAGTTATCAGGCTCAGCTGATGTATCAAGGACTGGCAGATAGGTCCCCCAGATAATCCAGACAATGTATCCTCTGAATCATATAGCTCTTAGATGGCAGATATCTCTCCACACATTAATATTCGAGGGCAAAAGTAACCGCTCATATTGTAATATGAAAAGGATGCATTCATTTATTTAAAGTATTGCACTTACAATCAGCAGGATAAACATCAGCATGTCTGTACAAAAGATTCCATCCAGCAAAATGGCCGTGGTCCTTAGCAGTGCGTAGTGATGTCACACATCGAGGCTCCAACATATGCGTTTTGTCACTCCATTTAGGAGCTCCTAAACACTCCTAAATGCTTCTGAACATTACTAAAAAACTTTATTACCAGCTTGTTTTATCCAGCATTTTTCCCAGCGTTTTTTTAGATTTTTTAGATTTAAAAAAATGCTAGTGTGCATGGAGCCTAGAGCACCCTTTCTCAACCAGGGTGCCCAGGCATCCTGGGGTGCCTTGAGGTTTCTTCAGGGGTGCCTTGGCAAAATATCTAAAAATTGCCCAAAAGCCAGCAGGTGGAACAAGCCTGCCTTATAGTTAAACAAAGTCACAGGAGTTCATTGTGCACCATTATGACCTTCTAGCTGCTGGAGGCTTGATAACCAATGACATCATCAGTTGATAAGGAGAATGTCAGTTGCCTGCACAGCATCCTAGTTTGACCTTCCCCCGCCCCTCTCCATCAGTGCTGGGGTCACATTAGCTCAGTGATGGAGAAAAACTGACGAGATAGAAACATGGGAATAATAGTCAGTACCAGTGTGAAAAAGTGCATTTGTTTTCGGAAAAAATTGCCTCTAATGTTGGGTGTCCCACATGTGTGGATGTTGCTGCGTTATATAAAACTATTAGAATAATTTTTCACAATGTAGAATGGGGTTCTCTTTTAAAATAATCAGTCTTGAGGCATCACAGGTATCACAGGTGCCTCAATACTGTCCATAAGTTTAAAGGGTGCCTCAGGACTGTCCATAATTTTAAAGGGTGCCTTGACTGAAAAAAAGATTGAGAAACACTGGCCTAAAGGATAGAAGAGTCATTTGTGTATTCCTTCTAGATCTGTGCCATAACCAGTGTGAGACTTTGCCTCTATGCAGGAGCTTCCTGTAGTAGAGACTGAATACGCACCAAACACATGTATTGGGGGGTCCAGACATGTGATTTATTGATTCCAGAGATGGCCAAAAGACAACAAATGGCATCAAACACATTTCAGGGGCCAAATAACCCCCCTTAGGTCCCTCAGGGCTTAGCAATTGTGCCCGTAGCTAATGGACTGAAAGTTGAGAGCCCGGATAAATCAATTAGAACCAGGAGGAGGTGTGTGTCTGTGCTGGGAAGCCATAGAGCACATCTGCTTACCATAGGCACCCTGTACTAACCCTGTACAGTTCTACTGAGATATTTGCTACATTGTCAATTGCTAAGCCCTGATGAAGGGAAGGGGGAGGGGTTATTTGGCCTCTGAAATGTGTTGGGATTCATTTGTTGTCTTTTGGCCATTTGTGGAATCAATAAATTATATTTCTGGACATCCAGCACATGTGTCTGAGGCTACTTCTAGCAATGGACTTCTCAAGCTGGGTGACCCCCTCCCCCATCTCCGGGAGGGACACCCATTTTGGGAATAGTACTGCTAAACCTAGACTTTTCAGCTTTTAATAAGATTTCTCAGCTGCCAGCTAAAGTGCTGGATCCAGCACCCCACTCCCACCTCTTCTTGTAATTAAGACCGGTCACTGCTGATTTCTTTCCTTCTGCGGGGGGACTGGTCTGGTCTCCACCCCCTCCTGTATTTTTGCCTATTCACTTCACATCCTTTTTGCTATTGAGGGATAGATTTCAATGACATTTTTTTTGCCCCGAATTCAGATTTAAAGTAGTAAAGAAACTGACATCTGCACAATCTATATGAAACAAATGCAAATCATGTACAATATTTATTACAAATCTATCCTATTTTATCGTGTGTTGTCTCCTTTATGTATTACTATATCTTGTGATATCTGCTGATCATTTCTGTATCTCATATAACCTGTTATATACTGTGTGTGATCTCTTTCAGTAAAGAAGATCCCGGTAAGAATCTCTGCAATGCCAAAACTGGTAACAAGTTATAATGAAAAACTATCACTGTAAGGTCTCATAATATTGTTTTACCTTCTACCAATCATCATCTTTCAGTATCATACATTTATTTAGGGGTCTGATTTATTAAAATTATGAAAAAAAAGAAAAGAAAATATGTGCGGTTGTTACCTGTAACATCAGAATCCTTAAAGCCAAATTAAACTTTCAGCTAAATCAGCTAAAATCAGCTAAATTCATTCTATGTTCATAAACAAAAAAGGTGTGCAAAGGTTTACATTTATCCACTGTGCTGCCCCTTAGACCTGAGAAGAGGAGGATCCGGGCTGCTCTGTGCAAAACCACCGCACACAGGTAAGTACAGATGTTTGTTATTTTACAAAAGAAAAAATAAGAACCTTTAGCTTTAACTGTGTGCCTAACTATGTGTATTGTGTTGGCTGAGTACTGGTTTACTAGGGCAGGGGTCCTCAAACTACGGCCCGTGGGCCACATGCGGCCCGCCAAGGCCATTTATCCGGCCCGCCAGCAGGGGTGAGACAGGAAGGGACACTAAGTACAGGGGCGGGCAGGGGGCTGCTGTACCTTACCTGGCTCCGGTCCCAGTACCAAGACAATCCAGTCCAGGAAGCGCTGCTCCTTCATTCACTCCGGCCACTCCCTCACTCCTGCCGCTCGGCTCCGCCTCCTCACCGGTGATTGGGCACCAGAACTGTAGCTCAGGAAAGGCACACAGGCAGCCAATCACCTGCGAGGAGGTAGAGCCGAGCGGCCCTGCGAATATCGAGTGAGGGAGAGGCCGGAGTGAAGAAGGACAGCTGACAGGTAAGTGTGCCATGCAGATGGTGCTGCTGCAACCAGGTATGCTGGCTGCAACAGCACCATGCTGGAACAGGGGTCAGCAAGTTACGTGTCATTGGTGTCAGTGGGAGGAATAGTGCCCCATCATTGGTGTCACTTATACTAATGATGGGGCACTATTCCTTCCCCCACTGACACCAATGATGGGGCACTATTCCTTCCCCCACTGACACCAATGATGGGGCACTATTCCTCCCACTGATACCAATGATGGGGCACTATTCCTCCCACTGATACCAATGATGGGGCACTATTCCTCCCACTGATACCAATGATGGGGCACTATTCCTCCCACTGATACCAATGATGGGGCACTATTCCTCCCACTGATACCAATGATGGGGCACTATTCCTCCCACTGACACCAATGATGGGGCACTATTCCTCCCACTGATACCAATGATGGGGCACTATTCCTCCCACTGATACCAATGATGGGGCACTATTCCTCCCACTGACACCAATGATGGGGCACTATTCCTCCCACTGATACCAATGATGGGGCACTATTCCTCCCACTGACACCAATGATGGGGCACTATTCCTCCCACTGATACCAATGATGGGGCACTATTCCTCCCACTGACACCAATGATGGGGCACTATTCCTCCCATTGATACCAATGATGGGGCACTATTCCACCCCCAACTGACACCAATGATGGGGCACTATTCCACCCCCCCACTGACACCAACGATGGGGCACCACTCCCCCCCCCCCACTGACCAACGATGGAACACTATTCCTTCCCCCACTGACACCAATGATGGGACACTATCCCCCCCACTGACACCAACGATGGAACACTATTTCTCCCACTGACACCAATGTTGGGACACTATTCCCCTCCACTGACACCAATGACGTGCTATTCCTCCCACTGACACCAAAGATGGGGCACTATTCTTCCCACTGACACCAATGATGGGACACTATCCCCTTCCCCCACTGACACCAATGATGGGGCACGTTTCTTCCCACTGACACCAATGATGGGGCACTATTCCTCCCACTGACACCAATGATGGGGCACTATTCCTCCCACTGACACCAATGATGGGGCACTATTTAGCTCCGTAAGACACATTTGGGGGGAAATGTCTGTGCGTCTTATGGAGCGGCCGGCCCAGTATTCCCGCCGCCGTTGTATGTCCGCAGTCTCCGGTCATCTCCTGTACTGTGTCCGCATTTGTTCATAGTTTTTTTTTTTTTTTAAACTATAGTCCGGCCCTCCAACGGTCTGAGGGACAGTGAACTGGCCCCCTGTTTAAAAAGTTTGAGGACCCCTGTACTAAGGGATGTGACAGTTGTTGCCTCCCTGCAAAGCAGGAAGACAAAAACTGTCATATCCCTGTTGTCAGCAGAGAGATCTGTGTTGTTTACCAACACAGATCTCTCTCCTGTCTCTAGCTCCAACGGATCGGCGGGTCCCAGTCATGAAACACTGTCTGGGATTGGCTGATCAACATGTCAGGGAGCCAATAAGAGCACGGGAATTGGGCACAAGTGCCCCCCCCACCCAGACAAGCTAAATCACGTAAATATACGTGATTTTGCACAGCCAGCCCACACTGTAGCAGTAAAGCTACAGTACGCAGTTGGTAACTGGTTGTATTAATGAATGTCCATGGTTTAGGAATGGGATGAGCAACAAGCTCATATAGCTGTGATGGTCAGGTGACCACGGACTCTTCGCTATACAGTATAAGGCTCGATTAATAACTAGAATAAGGATGCTTACTTTAAAATTAAAGTGACAATTATTTTCAGCCAACGAGATTTAAAAATTACAGTCAAATGGCTGAAAATCAAGATCTTTCCCCTTGTGTTAAGCTGAACTGGAATTCACCCAAGTTGTAAAACAGCAAAGCCCCCAGTGCTCAATAAAAATATTGATTTTAAATTAAAGAGATATGTCCACGAAGTGGCATGCACCTCATTGGACTTGACTCATGGTATGCCTGCACATTTCACAAAGTGGCTGAATTTCTGCAGTTCAGCATTAGTGTTGTGAATTGAGCCTACGGTGTCCAGAAGGAATCTTCACCCACTTTGGTACCTAAAAAGGAAGTACAGGTGTACCTCGGTTAACGAATTTAATGCAATCTCCGGGATGTTTCGTATTGCGAAAAATTCATAAACTGAAACACGGTTTCCCATAGGAATGCGTCGAAAACCAATGACTCCGTTCTGGAGGTCAGAAAAAAGTTTAAAAAAAGTCGCTGTCACTATGGGGTTTATTTACTAAAGCTAGAGAGTGCAAAATCCTGTTCACCTCTACATAGAAACCAATCAGCTTCTAACCTCAGCTTGCTCAATTAAGCCTTGGCAATAAAACCTGGAAGCTGATTGGTTTCTATGCAGAAGTGAGCCGGATTTTTCACTCTCTAGCTCTAGTAAATAAACCCCTATAGGTCAGTGCCGGTTTTTAAATGTAATTACCTCTTTTTTTTCTCTTCACTATAGCTCAGAGAATCAGCTGTCACTTTCCCCCCAGCTAAAAGAGAGAATGTTTCCTTTTAGTTTATTGTTAAAAGAAACAAAGTTTCCTTTAGCTCCAGGGAAAGTGACAGCTAATTTTGTGAGCTATAGTGAAGAGAAAAAAAGCCAGCAATTGCATTTAAAAACCGTCACCGACATACACTTTGTATTGCGAAAACAAATTCATAAAAAATGTGTAAATCGAGGAATTATTTTCAATGGATTTTCATTCGTAAACTGAAAAGTACGTTAACCGAGGCGTCCGTACACCTGTATTTGCTTGTAAGGCTGCTTACTGCACATGGGGTGGGACTTCAGGCCCATAACACTCATCTGCCTTAAACGTGAGGTCCCTATTCCTTGTTAGTTGACTGAAGTTTCTACTGGTAAAGGGAAGGGCCGTCTCAATAGCATCAAGGGCCCCCGGACAAAGTAATGCACTGGGGCCCCTACCAGCCTGCCTCAATTTATGCACCAACTCTCAAGAATTAAAGTATAAACAGATGATAGAATCAAACATATATTTATTAGTACTTTCAATAAAATTCATTTTAAACAATAAGAAAGCATGCCATAAATCAAAGACTAATCAACACAAAGTGCACAGCATGGGATGGGCAGAAGGACACAGTACAGGGGGAGTCAGGAGGGCAAAATACTGGGATCAGGAGGGCACAATACTGGGATCAGGAGGGCACAGTACAGGGGGAGTCAGGAGGGCACAATACTGGGATCAGGAGGGCACAATACTGGGATCAGGAGGGCACAGTACAGGGGGAGTCAGGAGGGCACAATACTGGGATCAGGAGGGCACAGTACAGAGGAAGGCTGGAGATCACAATACTGGGATCAGGAGGTCACAGAACAGGGTGAGTCAGGAGGGCACAGTACTAGGAACAGGAGGGCACAGTACAGGGGGAGTCAGGAGGGCACAGTACAGGGGGAGTCTGGAGGGCACAATACTGGGATCAGGAGGGCACAATACAGGGGGAGTCAGGAGGGCACAATACTGGGATCAGGAGGGCACGGTACAGGGGGAGTCAGGAGGGCACAGAACAGGGGGAGTCAGGAGGGCACAATACTGGGATCAGGAGGGCACGGTACAGGGGGAGTCAGGAGGGCACAATACTAGGATCAGGAGGGCACAATACAGGGGGAGTCCGGAGGGCACAATACTGGGATCAGGAGGGCACGGTACAGGGGGAGTCAGGAGGGCACAATACTAGGATCAGAAGAGCACAATACTGGGATCAGGAGGGCACAGTACTGGGATCAGGAAGGCATAGTACAGGGGGAGTCAGGAGGGCACAATACAGGGATCAGGAGGGCACAGTACTGGGATCAGGAGGGCACAATACAGGGGGAGTCAGGAGAGCACAATACTGGGATCAGGAGGGCACGATACTGGGATCAGGAGGGCACAGTACAGGGGGAGTCAGGAGGGCACAATACTGGGATCAGGAGGGCACAATACTGGGATCAGGAGGATACAGTACAGGGGAGTCAGGAGGGCACAATACTGGGATCAGGAGGGCACAATACTGGGATCAGGAGGGCACAATACTGGGATCAGGAGGATACAGTACAGGGGAGTCAGGAGGACACAATACTGGGATCAGGAGGGCACAGTACAGGGGAAGTGAGGAGGGCACAGTACAGGGGAGTCAGGAGGGCACAATACTGGGATCAGGAGGGCGCAATACAGGTGGAGTCAGGAGGGCACAATACTGGGATCAGGAGGGCACAGTAAAGGTTCTGGAATGCTGTTCGGGCCATCCTGAGACAACTTAGAAAACACTAACTATCCCAGCTAGTCTGGGACAGTTGGCAAGTATGTTGTAATCTAAGATTATGATGGGGTCTCCATGCCCCTGGGGCCCCTGGACAGTGCCCAGGAGTGCTTATTCATTAAGATAGCCCTGGTACAGGGAGCCCACTATCTCTTTGAACCCATATCTTCTCTATGCAACACAGAAGTGAACTAAGAAGCAGCACTTTGGATCCTATAAGTGGAAATGCATTCTGGATACATATAAATGGGAAGCAAAGTTCCTAAAACAGAGATAATATTATCCCATTAAAGTCCAACTCCAGCTCTACCTCCCTCTTGCAGCCCCTCCCCCAGACTATATAAACTTGCAGCGTACATACCTTAATTACAGTTGTCTTTTCCTTTCTCTTCTGGCATCATTGGTAGGCTGCTGGAAAGACTGGCCCTCACATAGTGCCATCTGAATGCTCTTCTGTGGAATGTTCCTCTATGAATGCAGTCTATGTGATGGGTCCATCTACGTGTGTATGACCAGCTTAGCAATTTTTTCTCTTTTTCCCCAGACAAATAATTCCCAGACACTGGAATTCTACACATGTCCTTCAATAATCAGAATGGGAGGACTTCATGAAACAATTGCAGGAAACAAATCATAACTTAACCAAAAGGATCGAGTATCTGGCTGCTCGTCCCTATATGAATGCATGTACCCAAAGAACCCCCAGTGGGGCTTTAATGCAGCAATAGGATCATACATATATTGAAAAAGACATTTGCTTAAAAAAGATTATAAACTTCATTACATACACATTTCCATTGTAATGTTAAATACATGATTTCCAAAAAGAATATTGCTCTGACAGTATTCTTACAAGAAAACTCTTAATACAAAAATATGAACCCACACAGAAAAGAAAGGAAAACTGACGCATTTCGATCATTCCATATTCTAGATCTTCCTCAGGGCATGAAAGACAAAGGACTTTCTAATAAATATATAAACAATCATAAATGAATATATCAAAAATAAATAAACAGATAACCCAAAAAATGTTTTCACATAACCAAAGAATTTTTTACTTACAAAAGCATATGTGAGAGCAAAAGAAAGGATGACTTCAAGGATGGGAGGCTGGACACCATGCTCCGGTGGGGTGCATCATCCAAGGGGGCAAGAGTGGTCAGATGTAAGTCACCAGACAAGGACTGACAAAGGGGCACCAGAACATCCCCCTAATGGGACTAAAGATGGTATGAAAGACAAAATATTAAATTCCAAATCAGACCAAAAGGATTTACGTAATAAAAGAATATGCATTCAAGAATAGTCCATAAAGAGATATATCAAGAGATGGAACTGACCGTGTCTTAAGCAGGCCAATGTATGGAACATTTCGAATCTCATTCGGTAATGGATGTAACAACTCAAGGAAAAAGTGGTAAATTCGAGATAATCATTTCTCCAAGGAATGGAAGTATGTCAAATCCCACTGAACAAAGACCAAAGTGGCATGAAAGACTGAAAGATCCAAATATTATGCAAACAATTAGATATCATGTATGTAACATTACAATGGAAATGTGTATGTAATAAAGTTGATAATCTTTTTTAAGCAAATGTCTTTTTCAATATATGTATGATCCTATTGCTGCATTAAAGTCCCACCGGGGGTTCTCTGTATACACAACTTATAGCATTGGATAGAGATCACATTGATAAGTTCTAAAACATCTGATCATCCTGGATTATACATGAAGACTCAACAATTTAATGATTCATTTATTGTTTTTGGAAATTTTTGTAGCAGAAAGTAAAAAATATTTTTTTTCCAAACTTTTTACGTCTTTTTAATTTATATAATAGAAACCCCAATGGAGATCAAATACCACCAAAAGAAAGTTCTATTTGTGTGAAAAAAAAGATATAATCTTTGTTTGGATACAGTGTTGCATATCTGAGCAATTGCCAGTTAACCGCTTCCTGACCGCCCTGTTGCAGAAATATTGCTAAAGGCGGCACGGGTGCACAAAAATGTGTATATATACGTGATTTTGCATTTCTGGGTAGGGGGTGCGCGCCCTACCCGCGCCACCATTCACGGTCATGGCTTCCAATCACCGGGGCAATTACACTCCGGCACCCAGTGATTACCGAGCATCTCTGATTTACAAACACTCTTCCTCCCTGTCAGCTCGGGCACACTGCACAGCACAGCCATCCCAATCACAGTGAAGCACCCCCCCGCCCCCTAGTAAAACACACCCTACATATAGTTAACCCTTTGATCACCTCTCATGTTAACCCCTTCCTACCCAGTGCCATTAGTACAGTGTCAGTGCTTCCTTTTAGCACTGATTACTGAATTGGTGTCACTGGGGATGTCAATGACACCAAGTTAGCTTCCCCCCCAGTGTCATAATGTTGCCCGCAGTCCCTCTAAAAGTCGCTGATCGCTGCCATTAGTAGTAGAAAAATAAATCCCAGGATCTATACTGCCATTTGTAAACGCTATAACTTTCACATAAATCAATTAATTTACCCATATTGGGATCTTTTTTAGCAAAGACACGGAGCAGAATACATTTTGGCCTAAATTTATGATGAAATTTGTTTTTTTTTAATTTTTTTTACTGGACATGTTTAATAGCAAATAGCCCAAAATACAGTTTTTTTCTCAAAATTGTCAGTCATTTTTTTTATAGCTCAAAAAATAAAAACCGCACAGGCGATCAAATACCACCGGAAGAAAGCTCTATTTGTGGGATATAAGGACATACATTTAATTTGGGTGCAGCCTTGCATGACCGTTCAATTGTCAGCTACAGTAATGCAGCGCAACATTAAAAAATGGCCTAGTCAGGAGGGGGGGGGGGGGGGGGGATAATCCTCCAGGAGGGCAAGTGGTTAAAGTAGCACAGTGCTAAATAGCAAAAAATAGCCTGGTCATGGGAGGGGGTAAAATCTTGTGAATCTGAAGTGGTTATACATGTTCTCCAGATCAAGCTAAAAGTTGTTCCCGTGATGAAAGCATCTCTGCCTTTGCTGATGTCTTATTATATGTCTTATATGTTGTATGCCTTACATTTGTTTTAGCTTCTTTTGGAGGAAAAATAGAGAAGATCAGAAAGATCATAATAAGTAAGTTGTCTTTGTTTTCGGTTGCGATAATTTCTTCACAATTTTCTTTGTCCCTTATTGTGACTTTATTCTTTTAATTCATTTTAGGTACCTACTCATTCATTGGGGTAAGAATATTTACAATACCTATGTATAGAAGCATGGAATATGATATGATAAAATAGAACCCCTTTATACAGTTTTGTTCAAAATAATAGCAGTGTGTTGAATAAAGTGAATAAAGCTGAAAATCCTTCTAATAGCTTTTATTTCCATCCACACAAATGCATTGGGAACACGACACATTCTATTCCAAATCACAACATGAAGAAAAATACATCAAATTTGTGTTGTTCCTCTAAACAAATGTGAAGAAAAGTGAATATTAGACGGTTCACAAAAATGGCCGTGTTTGTATTCTTCTTTACAAACTCAAACATTCACTATATAAACTGAGAAATGTTTGAAGATTTTGCTTTCCTTTGAATGACTTCATGAATATTTGGTTGTAGTCGCACTGTTTCTGAGAACTGCTGTACATCTGTGTTGCATGGAGTCCCCCAACTTCTGGCCCCTGTGATCAGGTATTCCAGCCCAGGATGATTGGACCACATTCCACAGTTCTTCTCTATTTCTTGGTTTTGCCTCAGAAACGGCATTTTTGATGTCACCCCACAAGTTTTCTATTGGATGAAGATCCGGGGATTGGGCTGGCCACTCCATAACGTCCATCTTGTTGGTCTGGAACCAAGATGTTGCATGTTTACTGGTGTGTTTGGGGTCGTTGTCTTGTTGGAACACCCATTTCAAGGGCATTTCCTCTTCAGCATAAGGCAGCATGACCTCTTCAAGTATTCTGATGTCTTCAAACTGATCCATGATCCCTGGTATGCGATAAATAGGCCCAACACCGTAGTATGAGAAACATCCCCATATCGTGATTGCTTGCACCACCATGCTTCACTGTCTTCACAGTGTACTGTGGCTTGAATTCAGTGTTTGGGGGTCGTCTGACAAACTGTCTCCGCCCACTAGACCCAAAAAGAACAATCTTACCTTCATCAGTCCACAAAATGTTGCGCCATTTCTCTTTAGGCCAGTCAATGTGCTCTTTGGCAGATTGTAACCTCTTCAGCACGTCTTTTTCCCAACAGTGGGACTTTGCAGGGACTTCTTGCAGATAGCTTGGCTTCACATAGGCGTCTTCTAATTGTAACAGTCCTCACAGGGAACGTCACACCTTCTTTCATCTTCCTGGAGCTGATTGTTGGCTGAGTCCGCGCCATGTTGGCTATTCTTCTATCCATTCCAATGGTAGTTTTTTGCTTTCTTCCACGTCTTTCAGGTTTTGGTTGCCATTTTAAAGCATTTGCGATCATTTTAGCTGAGCAGCCGATCATTTTCTGCACTTCTTTATATGTTTTCTCCTCTCCAATCAACTTTTTAATCAAGGTACGCTGTTCTTCTGAACAATGTCTGGAACGACCCATTTTCCTCAGAATTTCAGAGAGAAATGCACTGTAACCAGCATGTACAACATTTGCTGCCTTCCTTCCTTAAATAAGGGCAATAATTGCCACCTGTTTTTCAAAGAATGAATGACCTCACTAATAGAACTCCACACGGCTATTATTTTGAACACGCCCCTTTCAATGAGTGATTCAATGACACAGAATCAGCAGCATGCATGTCATGACTGTGGGGTCTGTTGGATTTCTATTACTCTACTACACCTGCTAGGAAATTATTTGCCATGTAGAAATATCATTTCTACCAAAAACAGTGATTGATCCGGTTAGTGATGTCTGACTGCTATTATTTTGAACACAACTGTATATGCAACAGGATAATCTCCACTCAAATCAACAGAAGAAGGTTTTAAGACATTACAATTATTTGTGAGTAGAACACATTCACCAGTAGGGTGAGATGATGAACGACCTGCTAGAAGTAGAGAAGTGTATGATGAAGCTGATTCCTTCTCACAGTTACATCCCCGGGGTCCTTACATTTTCTGGGTTGTGTGTTTGGTCTGTTCTCTGATCATGGGCATCTAAAGCCCACCACCTCTATTTCGGGCAAACAACTAAAGACCAGGGATGAGGAGAAGACATGATATGGTCATGCTGGTGGACCAATGACTTTTCGGTCAGATAACAGGTGACTGTGAACATACAGCAAGGCCACCTGGCCTATGACATTGTAAACTAAAGAAAATGCAGCGCGAATGAAAGAAAATAATATAATGGTAAAGTCCAAATTAAAATCTTGAAAATTTCTCAAAACATAATAAAACGAAAACTTTAGGAGACTGATCTTGACCATATACACCAACACCATACATAAAGAAAAATGGCCTTATCGGACGCCTTGACCAGATAAAGCGGTCCTTAAGCGCAGTGTGATGAAGAGTAGATATGATCAATATTTTTAATGGATATCGTCTACCGGAAGGAATAATGGCTCAGTGATGGAAAATCCTCAATAGTACCGGTCAGTAAACACCATATAATGGGGAATCGGAACGACGGGTGATCCACAAAGGAAATCCTCTTGCACATATAAAATGATCTTTCCACTTTAAGAATTATTATACTTCCAAGAATATCCCATCCAATGATCAAAAAATAAATATAGAATAGAAAAAACTCGTAGTGTAGTAATTAATCAAAACTTTGGACAATTTATTCAAAGATAAGTAGTTCATTGTGGCCCACGACTGGTTACCAAATCACTTAGGTGGCCCTTGCTCTTCAAAAGGTTGAGCACCCCTTTGCTAAGGACATTGCAGGCTTCATAGTTATGGATTTAAGAGAAGTAATAATCAGTGCAAATACTGAAACCAAGTCCGGAACAGTCTAATAGTAGATATAGATGGTTAGGGTGACTTGAATTGGGGGGTCCGTTTGGCACTAAGGGCAAGCTCCATATAGTACTGTAGCAGACTGTGTGTTAAGGAGAGAAGGAGAAGCGCCTCCAAGTGCAGCAGACCACTTTCATGTAGTATAAAAGTAGGAACACTCACATTTAGGTAGATTAATACACTACATTAAAGTGGTCTGCTGCACTTAGAGGTGCTTCTCCTTCATAGTTATGGATTTAGTCTACTGTACTAGAATTTCTCTTTTTGCTGTTATCTAATGATTATTGTTTTGTATCTTTCATTATATAGTGGTATCTTCCAGGATATCACACAGTTGGGATCTTTTCAAGGTCATCAGAGAGTGACTATGAATGGCTTATCAACCGACTAAAATCACAGCCCTTCCATAACACAGTCTCCACCGTCCTTCCTCACTACATCTCCAACAATGGATGGCAGCAGTTCAGGGAGGCCGTCTCTGGGTGCACGTTCGGTATTTTGTATCACACCAAGAAAAGAGGACGGATCAACGTTGTGGACGTCACAGACTCTTTATATGATGAGGAGCTGAAATATCTGTGTGAACGCCTAGGTAAGAGGTCATCATATATGTGGCTGATTCATAACACAGACGGCTACATGGGCTGATGTTCCATCATGTATGATTCGGGTAGTAGGGTTCATCACTGCCCATCCCCCACCATGGTCAGCTACTTTATTCACATAATTCTGCTTGCTTAGGAAATATCTAGTGAGCTTTGTTATGTCTTGCTTTGTTCTGCACTGTGTGTCTGTGTGGAGGTGGATATCGTAGGAAGGGATTTGTTTCTTCATGTCAGAGATGCCCCCGATGACCAGTGATCTGATAGCTGGTGTAGGAGAGGTGGAGGAAGCACAGATTGGATTGCAGGGAGATCCTTACAAAGCAGGTCCTCAGGTACAGATTCCTCTCCAGCAAGGAGAACCGTGAGCAGTATAGTAGCACCATCACCAAATCTCACTCTGAATCTGGTGAAACTAGCAATCAGAGGCAACAGTGCCTTAGATGATCTCTCACTGCATCTACAGAAAGAGAATGCCTAGGCACAGGAATTTCACTGCAATTTCTCTGGAGGAATTCCAAACAAAAAGGTACATTTTCAGGGTACTGCTTAGACACAATAACCATTCCAAGATGGTCCCTATAAAACAGGAAATATAAACATCTTTATGCCCAAGTCCACATTTAAGGGAACCTCTGGTTTGTCCATTGAAGCAAAGCAACAGGCTCCATTATTTGCCCACCTATCTGCTGCTCATTCCCTCAGCTCCCCATTTCTCTGTTCACCCATCATGGGAAAGAAACATACCTGAGGCATGTGACCCTCTCCTCTTTACTCCATGTTGTAATGCTGGATGTCCGAGCAGCCAACTGCCAGACCTGAGTACTATGTACTATGATGAGGAGATGACTGCTGAGGCTGCTTTCCTGTTGGAGCTTTATATTCCACATCTTCCCCTGGTGACACCATAGGAGGTACACTTCACACATGGAGTCCAGACGGCAATAAAACATAAAAGTTCTAGTCCTTCTCCAATAAAAGAAAGTTTGGACTGAAGTTCTACTTGAAAAAAAAAAACATACTTATAATGGAACCGACCCAGACTGCGCTTGAGTACTTCCGTTAGACTACCGCTTCCCCGTCTGAACACCGACAACAGACATCACAGCCGACCATACAAGACTAGACAACACCAGTCTTGCAGTAAACCAGGAGGTAGACTAGTTTATTTGAACACAGATACAAGATATATACACTCAGGGGACAATCCCCCCTCCCTGCATAATGACACAGGGCGGGGCAATCTACATTTAGTAACAAGAGACACAGGTATTCAAACTGCACACCAGCAGACAGTCCCATCAGGAGGGAGGGCTGCTGGAGACACCCCCCACTAAGCTAATACACATAAACACATACATCCCATAATAGTTTGCTTCCAAACCAGACATACACTAGAACAATGGGATGTAACCACATGGCATTAAACAATCAACAACCCCCCCCCAATATTAGGACAGATCGCCCTGTACCCCTAACAGGCACAGGGTGACTTACACATAATAGGGATATGGGGAGCTGAGACAGGGGTCTCACTACTTCTCCAAAGTGAGCTGTGTTCCATGGGCCCCCCACCCAAAGTGACACCCGTCACATATCTCCCCTTTCAGCAGGAGACTAACACAGGAGGAGACCTCAGACGGGTTGACTCCGAAGTTAGTCTGTACTTCCAGTCTCCCAATGCTGGCCCCCACACAGTACCCCAAGCATATTGTCCCAAACATAGCATTACTCACCCAGCCAACCTCTGCCTCTCTCATAGAACATTCCCGCCGCTGGGGAGAAGTACGGACTGGTCCTTCTCCCTGAAGTCCTCTCAGCCGCCGGAGAGAAGACAGGGTGGCTGGGCTGGCTCCATCATGCTGTTGGGGATCTGGGCCAACTGCCCAGCATCCCTGGGGTATCCAGGTGGTGCCTTTAGTCTCATCCACTTTGACTCGATGGACATCCCTCAGTGTTCGCAAAGTAAGGCTGACATCCTCCTGTCCCAATGCCAGACCCTTTTCTGGGGTTGTGTCAGTGGAGACCGAAGTCCCATCCACGGACATCAGCTCAAGCTGCCGTTGTGAGGTGCCGATTGCATCCTCTTCCTGTAGCTCCTGCGGTGCTGATTGTTGTGGACAGAGGTCAACCACGCCTTGCCCTGATGCCAGCTCTTCTGCTGGAGGTGCAACGGCTGGTTCCTCCTCAGCAGAAAAGTCAATCAAATCCCCAGTCTCTGGAACTGGTGTCTGGGGATAGGGGTTCACCATCTCCTGTCCATGGAACCCAGAAGATGTCACCAGTGCTGGGCAGAGGCTAGCAGAGCTCTGCCCTTTTGTCAGCACTTCAGGTTTGGGGATGGCAATCTGTGGAATTTCCACTGCCAATTCTTGGGCATGCTGCTGAACATGTTTTAGCAGTTGCCTGTATGCCCTTTCCAGATGCTGTTCTTTCATCAGCAGGTATTCCAGATCTGGTTCAAGCTCTGAGACCCCTGTGAGACTGAACATAGCCTCTTTGTCTTCTCGTAGATCCTCAAGGGTAGGTTCTCCTTCATCGCCAAACACAAAATGATCTGTAAGGCTCTCCCACAGCAATCCAGGGCCACCAAAGTCATATCCCTCAGGAGAGCATTCTGTTGTCACCCCTAAATATTTCTACTCTGTGTTCCATTGCAGAGCCCAATATCGGTTGTTCAGCTCTATCTCCTGCTGGACCAGCCTGTCCAACTCAGTCACCCATTGCTCCTGGGGTCGCTCTCCCAGGAATGGCATCCGTAACTCCCATTGGTCCCTGGCCCGTTACCCTGTGGTTGGATAGCACTTGCCCTTGTACATACCAGCAACCTGGATGGCTCCACCACCCGAATCCACTGCCTGAGCTCCAGGTACTCATCCACAGACACAGTCCTGGGATATGTTGGAAGAACGATCCGCAGCAACCCCGGGAACTCTGATGCCAGGTCCATATCTCCACTGGGGTGACCGACATCTACAGTACTTTCCTGATCTTGAATCCCGGTGGTGGTTTGGACGTGTTCACAGCCAGAAAGCACAATCCCACCGCTTGCCACCAATGTAACGGAACCGACCCAGACAGCGCTTGAGTACTTCCGTTAAACAGACACCACAGCCGACCATACAAGACTAAACACCAGTCTTGAAGTAAACCAGGAGATAGACCCCCCCCCCCCCCCACTAAGCTAATACACATAATCACATACTGTACATCCCATAATAGTTTTCTCCCAAGCAAGACACACAATGGAACAATGGGATGCAACTACATAACATCAAACAATCAACAACCCCCCACCCCAATATTAGGACAGATCACTCTGTACCCCTAACAGGCACAGGGTGACTTACACATAATAGAGATATGGGAAGATGAGACAGGGGTCTCCCCACCTCTCCAAAGTGAGCTGTGTTCCATAGGCCCCCCACCCAAAGTGACTCCCATCACAATACTGGCTTGTGGGCAATTTATTTTCAAAAAAAGTATATTCCATATTTGTTTTTCTTTAGAAAGTTTACCATAAAAAATGTCCAAATTATAATCCAGTTACTATTACTCCCCCTACAATTACCACCATCACTACTACTGATATTACTCCCCCTACAATTACCACCATCACTACTACTGATATTACTCCCCCTACACTTACCACCATCACTACTACTGATATTACTCCCCCTACAATTACCACCATCACTACTACTGATATCACTCCCCCTACAATTACCACCATCATTACTACTGATATTACTCCCCCTACAATTACCACCATCGCTACTACTGATATTACTCCCCCTACAATTACCACCATCACTACTACTGATATTACTCCCCCTACAATTACCACCATCGCTACTACTGATATTACTCCCCCTACAATTACCACCATCGCTACTACTGATATCACTCCCCCTACAATTACCACCATCACTACTACTGATATCACTCCCCCTACAATTACCATCATCACTACTACTGATATCACTCCCCCTACAATTACCACCAACACTACTACTGATATTACTCCCCCTACAATTACCACCATCACTACTACTGATATTACTCCCCCTACAATTACCACCATCACTACTACTGATATTACTCCCCCTACAATTACCACCATCACTACTACTGATATCACTCCCCCTACAATTACCACCATCGCTACTACTGATATCACTCCCCCTACAATTACCACCATCGTTACTACTGATATCACTCCCCCTACAATTACCACCATCACTACTACTGATATCACTCCCCCTACAATTACCACCATCACTACTACTGATATCACTCCCCCTACAATTACCACCATCGCTACTACTGATATTACTCCCCCTACAATTACCACCATCGCTACTACTGATATTACTCCCCCTACAATTACCACCATCACTACTACTGATATCACTCCCCCTACAATTACCACCATCGCTACTACTGATATCACTCCCCCTACAATTACCACCATCGGAACTACTGATATTACTCCCCCTACAATTACCACCATCGGAACTACTGATATTACTCCCCCTACAATTACCACCATCGTTACTACTGATATCACTCCCCCTACAATTACCACCATCACTACTACTGATATCACTCCCCCTACAATTACCACCATCGCTACTACTGATATTACTCCCCCTACAATTACCACCATCGCTACTACTGATATCACTCCCCCTACAATTACCACCATCGCTACTACTGATATCACTCCCCCTACAATTACCACCATCGTTACTACTGATATCACTCCCCCTACAATTACCACCATCACTACTACTGATATTACTCCCCCTACAATTACCACCATCACTACTACTGATATCACTCCCCCTACAATTACCACCATCGCTACTACTGATATCACTCCCCCTACAATTACCACCATCGTTACTACTGATATCACTCCCCCTACAATTACCACCATCACTACTACTGATATCACTCCCCCTACAATTACCACCATCACTACTACTGACATTACTCCCCCTACAATTACCACCATCGCTACTACTGATATCACTCCCCCTACAATTACCACCATCGCTACTACTGATATTACTCCCCCTACAATTACCACCATCATTGCTACTGATATTACTCCCCCTACAATTACCACCATCGCTACTACTGATATCACTCCCCCTACAATTACCACCATCGTTACTACTGATATCACTCCCCCTACAATTACCACCATCGCTACTACTGATATCACTCCCCCTACAATTACCACCATCACTACTACTGATATCACTCCCCCTACAATTACCACCATCACTACTACTGATATCACTCCCCCTACAATTACCACCATCGCTACTACTGATATTACTCCCCCTACAATTACCACCATCGCTACTACTGATATTACTCCCCCTACAATTACCACCATCGTTACTACTGATATCACTCCCCCTACAATTACCACCATCACTACTACTGATATTACTCCCCCTACAATTACCACCATCGCTACTACTGATATCACTCCCCCTACAATTACCACCATCGCTACTACTGATATCACTCCCCCTACAATTACCACCATCGCTACTACTGATATTACTACCAACACTAATGATGATTATTATTATTTATTTATTTTAATCGAGGACCTATATAGAGTCACAGTTTGCTTCCTACTGCTACTACTACCCCAACTACTGCTATTCCCATTACAGCTACTACCCCAACTACTACTATTCTTACTGCACCTCCTACTACCTCAACTAACACTATTCCTACGACACCTCCTACTACTCCAACTACTACTATCCCTACTACACCTCCTATTACTTCAACTACTACTATTCCTACTACAGCTACTACCCCAACTACTACTATTCCTACGACACCTCCTACTACCCCAACTACTACTATTCCTACGACACCTCCTACTACCCCAACTACTACTATTCCTACAAAGGCTACTACCCCAACTACTACTATTCCTACAAAGGCTATTACTCCAACTACTACTATTTCTACTACACCTCCTACTACCCTAACTACTACTATACCTACTGCACCTACTACTTAAACTACTACTATTCCTACAAAGGCACCTACCCCAACTACTACTAATCCTACTACAGCTACTATCTCAACTACTACTATCCCTACTATTACTATTACAGCCACTACCAAAACTATTCTTCTTACTGCAGCTACTACCCCAACTACTACTGTCCCTACTGCTACTACTACCCCAACTACAACGAATACTACAACTTCTACTTTATACTACTATTCATTCCGCTGCTACTATCCCAACTACTATTATTCCTACTGATGCCATTATCCTAACTACTACTCTTTCTACTGCAGCTGCTACTTCAACTGCTCTTCCTACTGCAGCTACTATGCCAACTACTAATATTCCCACATCTGCTACTATCTAAACTACTACTATTCCTACTGCTTCTACTACCCCGACTACTACTATTCCTACTGCTGCTACTACCTAAACTACTACTACTCCTACTGCTGCTACTATCAAAACTACTACTACTCCTACTGGTGGTACTACCCCAACTACTACTATTCCTATTGCTGCTACTACCCCGACTACTACACCTCCTACTACTCCAACTACTACTATTCCTACTGCTTCTACTATCCCGACTACTACTATTCCTACTGCTGCTACTATCAAAACTACTACTACTCCTACTGGTGGTACTACCCCAACTACTACTATTCCTATTGCTGCTACTACCCCGACTACTACTATTCCTACTACAGCTACTACCCCAACTACTACTATTTCTATTGCTGCTACTACCCCGACTACTACTATTCCTACTACAGCTACTACCACAACTACTACTATTCCTACTACACCTCCTACTATTCCAACTACTACACCTCCTACTACACCTCCTACTACCCCAACTACTACTATTCCTACTACACCTCCTACTACCCCAACTACTACTATTCCTACTACACCTCCTAGTACCCCAACTACTACTATTCCTACTACACCTCCTACTACCCCAACTACTACTATTCCTACTACCCCAACTACTACTATTCCTACTACACCTCCTACTACCCCAACTACTACTATTCCTACTACACCTCCTACTACCCCAACTACTACTATTCCTACTACACCTCCTACTACCCCAACTACTACTATTCCTACTACACCTCCTACTACCCCAACTACTACTATTCCTACTACAGCTACTACCAGAACTACTACTATCCCTACTGCTGCTACTACTATCCCACCTGCTGCATTGGTCCTATGTAATTGTTTTGCATGGACATCATGTATGTATTGGATGTAACGTGATGTCTTTATACACAGGGAAGGAGAATGTGATTGTGGTTGTTGATGATCTGGAGGACGCAAGTGATGAGCAGAAGGCCCGGATCCTGAAGGCACAGCCCAGTATTGGAGTTTTGGCCACAGATATCATCCTATTCAGTGCAAATGAGAAAGAAACTATGACAAGCGGTGAAAGCACACGGGAGTCATAACACGTACATACATGTCGAGGCAATGATGCTTCTTTAGCTTGTATTAAAGGAATCCTTGGTGATCCCGCCATCAACATCCTTGTTCAGTCACTTCCTATTATGTTGTCACCCGCTCACATGTGGCCCCGGTGCAGACTACAAGGGGCTGAGCTGACACACGCTTTGTTGCCTGGGTCCACTGTAGTCATTATCAGGAATCTGATCCAAGGCAATATATATATTTCAGGTACATACAGTGATGGAAATACATATTTGCTCCCCTGCTGATGGTGAATGTTCGCCCCTCACACAGAAATGATCGGTCTAACAATGGAATGTTCGCCCCTCACACAGAAATGATCGGTCTAACAATGGAATGTTCGGTGTAACACTGAGAGACAGAATACAACAACAAATTCAGCAGAAATGCATCTAACAAATGATGACTGATCTGCATGTTCATGAGGGAAAGAAGGATTGGATCCCCTATCATTCAGCAGGATTTCTGGCTCCCAGGTGTCTCTCATACAGGTAACAAGCTGAGATTAGAAGCAGTCTCTTAAAGGGAGTGCTGCTAATCTCATTGTGTTACCTGTATAAAAGACACCTGTCCACAGGAGCAATCAAACAATCAGCTTAACTAATACATTTTTCCAAGAAAGATTTTTGTTAGAAGAAAGCAGTCATAACAATACATGTACAGACGTGAATCCAAGGTCGGACATATCACTGTATGGCGCTTCCCGTGTCGCAGACGGGTCAAAGCATAACAGACAATACAAAGCATAACGTTGTAAAACATTCTCTCAATGTATATTACAGTGCAGGAAATGTACGGCATATAAGAAGTGAGCAGAGAGATATATTGTCTTTTGACCTTTCAGCAGGATTATCTGTCAGGGGAGTGTGAAGTGTGTGATGAAGAATATGAACAGCACATGCTAAAGCTTTGGATCTGATTCATGAGTCTAAGAATTGGATGTGTGAGTGATATGGGGCGTGGTACGTCCGTCTGAAGGACAGCGTTCTGTATTGGTTATGGTACGAAAACGAAGATAGGAGTAGAGTGTAGGTGGGGGCTAGAGATCAGGTAGAGAGAAGGTTAGATAGTAAGTAGAATAATGAGGTGGTAAAGGTAAGTATAGAAGAAAAAAAGGGAGGGGGGGGGGAGGGGGAGTGGGTTGGGGGAGAGGGCTTAGGGTGAGGTAAAACGGAAAGGAGGAGTGAATGTTTGTGGATAAGTGGCTCTCAACCTGTGAAATGAGCCACAGTAAAAATACCTACCTATAGCTTAGGACGTGGTGCGTATCAAGACAGTCAACCGGGTAATATGCATATACAGGTTCTAAGGGAGCAAGCCTTGGTGAAGGACTATATCTAGGCATATATCAAGAGGTATCTCAGAAAAGAGGACATTCCCCAGTATCAGGGAATGTCTAGTCAATCATTGCTGCATTAGTAGATGGTAGGTAGGGGTGGTTTTAAAGTGCCTCCAACAGGCCCAGGTTCCCCTGAATCTCTGGGGATGTTCCTTGGCAACAGAGATCAGTTCCTCCATTCTACTGATCCTCGCAAACCATTCACGGATAGTGGGAATATTTGTCGAGCGCCAGTGGACTGGGACCAGGGGCGGACTGACCATTTGGAAACTTGGGCACTGCCCGAGGGCTCGGGGTCAGTAGGGGGCCCCATGAGATGCCCCTGGTACCTTTTTCATAGGCTTTTCTGAGTTTGGACAAGGACACAGGGGCCCCATGATCCCCTATTGCCCAGGGGCCCCATGAGTTGTCAGTCCGCCCCTGACTGGGACACACTGTTTTGCGGCATTAACCATACGCATGGCGAGTGATTTACGATATGTCCGGAATGGGAGTGAAGCAGATTAACTAATAAATTAGTGCAGCGCTAAAAATAATTAAATCAATATTATAATCCAAAATCATGCAGTTATACCACAAATGATGAGTGAAAGAATCCAACATCCATATACTGTGCATAAAGCGCTCAGAAGGTGTATGCTGAGGTCATAAGCACGGCCTCTAATGAGTGCAATCAATCACACTAATACAAAATATATAAAGTAAAGTAACCCTCAGTGTAGTTATTAAATATCTCCTAATCACATAAAATGTAAAACATACGTCCCCTGTGCTTGGGGAAATAACACACTAAGTGATCAGTGCTATCAGTGCTATATCACTGGCTCCCGATTGCCCAACGCATCAAATTTAAACTTCTAACTCTGACCTACAAAGCCGTTCACAACACTGCCCCTGACTACCTCACCAACCTGATCCCCAAGTACCGCCCTACCCGTACCCTTCGCTCCTCACAGGACCTCCTTCTATCCTGCTCCCTGGTCTCCTCCTCCCACGCACGACTGCAAGACTTCTCCAGGTCCTCCCCTATCCTCTGGAACTCACTGCCCCAATCCATCAGACTGTCGCCTTCCCTCCTCACATTCAGGCGCTCCCTCAAAACCCATCTCTTCAGGGAAGCCTACCCCACCCTCACGTAACGGCCATCCTCCCTCATTCCTCCCACCACTCCATCCCCCACAGCCGTTTCCTCCTGTACCATTACCCCCTCCCTCCTAGATTGTAAGCTCGAAAGAGTAGGGCCCTCTTACCCCTCGTGTGCTGTTTGTTGTTGCTGTACTGTTTCATGTATTGTCCCCCCTCTATTGTACAGCGCTGAGCAAACCCTTTGGCGCTATATAAACTCCATGTAATGTAATAATAATAATAATAGTGACCAAACAAGATGCAACAAATTGATTATAAATCATAAAGTCTCTGATATTCCATAAGTTCTCATATCAATAGTGCTTCAAAAAACAATTTTCCATGCAAAGTGAAAATGTTGGTGATAACTGTGATAGTGTCGGCACACATCCTCAGTGGCTAAATTGCCCCCTCACCTCCTTTCAGGGACCCGATGGGCCGCTTCGCTTTCAGGATCACTCCTGGATCCTTCTCAGGCAGTGGCTGGTATCAGTAGTACTCCACCTGTGGTCCCCCTCTCAGGTAGTAAATATGATACTCCAGACCTCTCATGATAGGTACATCTGCTAAGTAATATACTCCTCACCCCAGGCCACGGTGAGAGAAAAAGATCCTCCATAGTGTAGTATTTAAACATAACAACTCCTTTATTAAGTGTTCCTGCATGGCGACCCCTTCCTGTCATCTCACATATAGATTCTTATTATTATAGCCACATTTACCCCCCTAACTCCTCCCACAGTTTTTACACTACATAGACAGTAATATACCGAAACGTGCGGATTGTTCCCGATTGGTGTGCTATTACTTTGTGGAACGTTTCCCCGAATGGTTCATGAAATATTGCGGTTTTTGTGGTGAAATTGGTCCCATAGGAATGAATGGCGGAATGTTCAAAACTAGAGTGTGAGCTAAAAAATCAGGACATGATTTGTAAACTGCCATCACTCCCTCATTTTCAAGCCCACCTACACAAATCTTGTATCAAAACGTTCAGCTATCCCTGCTGTCACTAACAATGTCCACGGCTAAGCCATAGTCCTGATAGTTTTCACAATATGACCATTTGTTTGCAATGCACGCCACCCATTGACATTCATTGAAACTCCACTCTAGCCACCTCAAATTTGATGGGCAATTTCTAAACTGCGACTGTGCCTTCATTTTTAATATTTCAGAGACATACTATGCATCAAAATGGAGGTCTGGGTCTTGTGATTCTCACAATATAAAGCTCCTCAGTGTAGAATTTATAATTTTTAAACTACAACCGTTTGAAGATGGCAACCGCCTGTGAAGTGAGCAAGTTGGAGCAGTTTGTTTTTAACCGCTCTTCTCTGCCCTTGCTGTAGAGTGAGTTGCCATAGGAACCCAGGTGTATGAGCAGGCAGCAGGGTGACAAGCCACTCCATCCAATTACTCCGCCCACTCCAGTTGTAGACTACTACTGCAGGCAAGAACACTTCACACAATTTCCCCAGAAATCGTAGCTTTTCTAGTTTAATATAAATGCCCGCTCACTTTTAAAAGTTGATAAAATCGCATTCCAACCTCATGACTGGGTGTACTGCATGGGTTAGAGATAATTGGGTGTCCTAAGATGGCGTCCACGCTGGATGTGCGTCACCGCGTACCGGAAGCTGCATCACCGTGTACCTACGCGTTGCGTCACTAGACTACATGATTTCCTCAGGGTATTGATACCCTGACCTCTGTGATTGCCAACAAGGGATTTGCCACCAACTACTAAGTCATGTTTTGTGAAGGAGATCAAATCCTTCTTTCCCTCATGAACATGCAGATCAGTCATCATTTGTTAGACGCATTTCTGCTGAATTTGTTGTTGTATTCTGTCTCTCAGTGTTACACCGAACATTCCATTTCGGCCATTTTTACTAGCTAGATTAACTTTTTGAATAGAATTTCAACTATTTGCCTTCACTATCTGCATTGGCTGTATTATACGGCTACAATCTGCTTATTATACATCTGTACTGACGGCCCAATAACCCACCTACACTATAGGAGCTCTTCTATCTGGTGGATTTCCTTTCTGAGCTACTTAATGGTGGATACTTATTGGTGCTGACTTGTCTGATGCCCGGGTGCAAGTGAAACCGAGGAGCTGTCCTGGCTGGCTGTGAGGGTCTTACTACAGAGGTCTGGAGTTCGGTTCCAGGGTGTGCAAAGTGCCTGAGAAGTGCCTAATATCCAAATACCGCCCAGCACGCACACTCCGCTCCTCACAAGACCTCCTTCTCTCGAGTTCCCTGGTCTCCTCCTCCCATGCCCGCCTCCAGGACTTCTCCAGGGTGTCACCCATCCTCTGGAACTCCCTGCCCCAACCCATCAGATTATCACCTACTCTCCTCTCCTTTAGGCGCACCCTGAAAACCCACCTCTTCAGGGAAGCCTACCCCACCCCCTGCTAACTTGCCGACCTCCTCCACTCTTCCTACCACTCCATCCCCCACAGCTATCTCCTCCTGTACCACCATCCCCTCCCTCCTAGATTGTAAGCTCCAAGGAGCAGGGCCCTCAATCCCCTCATGTTTTGCTTTGTATTGTTCTGTCACATGTTCTGTCCCCCTTTGTAATGTACAGCGCTGAGCGAACTATTGGCGCTTTATAAATACTGTATAATAATAATAATATCCCTACCGGTTCCTTAGATGACCCCGAGTGCCCCTCTGAGGGTCATATACATGCGCAATTATATTGTGCGTCTGGTGAGTGCACCTCTTTGTCTTATCCACAGAAGTCACAAGCACCTATTGATGTAATTCCAGCGGGAGCGACCAATATCCCCGACACTGGTTGATCTGTGCACCTATAAGTTACTTCCACTGTCTGGACTATTATGCGTTTATAATGTGCGTTTATACCATTGCTACTCGTCTAATTTAAGACGACGCACTATTGTCACTTTATTGCGCTCATTTATAGCGCCTTGTTTTATCACTTGTCATTTTGCAATTCAATTTATGTGATTTAATGATATGCGTTTATAATGTGCGTTTATAGCATTGCTACGCGTCTATTTTAAGACAACACATTATTGTCACTCTATTGCGCTCATTTATAGCGCCTTGTTTTATTATGTGTCACTTTGCAGTTCAATTCATTTGTTTTAAAGATACTATCAGTTGATGTAGCGCTGCATTTTCATATACTGTATATTTGGTTTAAAGGATTTAGAGGTTTTTTTCCTTCTGCAAGCTGCTTATTTTTTGAAAAAGCGCCCGCTTGATCGTTTATTTTTTACAATACACCGAACATTCGAGTTTTAGACCGATCATTTCTTTGTGAGGGGAAAACATTAAAAATCAGCCGGGGAGCAAATACGCATTTCCTTCACTGTACATAGCGCCTTCACTTTACATATATATTGTACATTCCCATCAGTCCCCGCCCCCGAGGAGCGTACAATCTAAGGTCCCTAACTCCCATTCATACATACACATACTAGGGACAATGCAGACAGGAGCCAATTCACCTACCAGCATGTCTTTGGAGAGTAGGAGGAAACCGGTGTACCTGGAGGAAACCCACGCAGGCACAGGGAGAACATGCAAACTCCATGCAGGTGGTGCTGTGGTTGCAATTTGAGCCAACAACCCGAGTACTGCCAGGCGGAAGTGCTAACCACTTAGTCACTGTGCTGTCCTACCTAGTCTCTGTGCTGCCCACATGTGCTGCCCGTGTATGCAGACAGGAGATCTCATTCTGGTCAGCCAGTCCTGTGATGGAAGCACCCCCTCCTGCGTTACATCTCAGCACCATTGATCTTCTGCAGCCACTTCATGTCTGCATGCACCCCAGTGATGGCTGTGATGGTATTTCTCAGGGCGAGATTCCTGAGGATGACATCAGTGGACATCACGCCTGTGTCATTTGTGTTGAAACAGCCATTTGTAGTCTCTACTGTGAGCCAATGTGACAGGGTGACAACTCATGAGCACAAATGTGAGACGGATGGAGAGTTGTCACCTTATAACAGGAAGTGTTTGAACAAGGACCTTCATGGCGGGATCACCGGGGATTATTGTAATGCAATCTGCAAAATTTAAAATATTGAAAATGACTTCTGAAATCGCAGTAACATGGTAGAACTTGTATCGGATTTTATATATTTGGGTGTACCTAAGCTTTAACAATTTTTAACACATTTATGGGACTGATATCTTCAATCCTTTGTCTTTTGTCTTCTATGTATCAACCTTGTATTGTGTTGTTTTGATGTAATATTTGTCATCTTAGAATTTATCCCTCATTTATCATCCAGATGAATGTTTATGTTGATGTATTTTTTTGAAGAGTTAAGTAAAATGATTTGTACATCCGATCAATCCAACTCCACTCCAGGTCACGCCCACATCCCCAGCTCTCCTTTTTTCTCATATATTTTTGTTTTTTTAATACTTTTTAAAAATAATTTCCTTGCTTGTATTGTTAAACTCACTGTGGAACCTAAGGGGTTAATCCTCCACATTGTGTAAAAAGGCTGTTTGATCCTGTCTTCTCTGCCCCTCCTCTTGTCCAAATGTCCATGCTGATAACACAGACTGAACCCCTAGCCCTTATGCACATGCTCAGTTTAGTGTGTATTGCTAGAGAGGTTATTTTTTTTTCTTGGAAGAGTGCATGTGATCAGTACAGGGCCAATCAGAACTGTCCAGACAGAGGTCAGGGGTTCTGCATCCTCCTAGAGCAGAAAGAAAACTCCTCCTACAAGCTGTAACCAGTGCTTTGCTGGACACTGATAGAAGTCACAAGACTGCTATATACTGCTGATGAGAAAAGGTATTTAGCCGTTTATAATTATTAAAATAATTGCATTTCCATGTTCTGTGTACCACAATGTTGAACTAATCTGATTTTAAAAATATCCATTGATGCTCCTCCCATGCTTGTAGGCCATGTGTGCCTGGAGTGACGCCTGCCCCATCACTTCTAATTATTATTGTTATACAGGATTTATGGCGCCAACAGTTTGCTCAGCGCTTTACAATATAATGGGAGACAATACAGCAACAATACAGATCAATACAAGAGGGATAGGAGGGCCTGATCCTGGGAGCTTACAATCTAAGAGGGAGGAGCTGATCCTGGGAGCTTACAATTTAGGAGGGAGGGGCTGATCCTGGGAGTTTACAATCTAGGAGGGAGAGGCTGATCCTGGGAGCCTATAATCTAAGAGGGAGGAGCTGATCCTGGGAGCTTACAATCTAAGAGAGAGGGGCTGATCCTGGGAGTTTATATCCTAAGAGGGAGGGGCTGATCCTGGGAGTTTACAATCTAAGAGGGAGGGGCTGATCCTGGGAGTTTACAATCTAAGAGGGAGGGGCTGATCCCGGGAGTTTACAGTCTAAGAGGGAGGGGCTGATCCTGGGAGTTTACAATCTAAGAGGGAGGGGCTGATCCTGGGAGTTTATATCCTAAGAGGGAGGACCTGATCCTGGGAGCTTAGAATCTAAGAGGGAGGGGCTGATCCTGGGAGCTTACAATCTAAGAGGGAGGGGCTGATCCTGGGAGTTTACAAACTAAGAGGGAGGGGCTGATCCTGGGAGCTTACAATCTAAGAGGGAGGGGCTGATCCTGGGAGCTTACAATCTAAGAGGGAGGGGCTGATGCTGGGAGTTTACAATCTAAGAGGGAGGGGCTGATCCTGGGAGCTTACAATCTAAGAGGGAGGGGCTGATCCTGGGAGTTTACAATCTAAGAGGGAGGGGCTGATCCTGGGAGTTTACAATCTACGAGGGAGGGGCTGATCCTGGGAGTTTACAATCTAAAAGGGAGGGGCTGGTGTTACAAAAGGTAGTAACTGTGGGGGATGGACTGGTAGGAGGAGTAGAAGATTCCAGTATTAGCTGAGGGCAGGATAGGCTTCCCTGAAGAGATCGGTTTTCAGAGATCGCCTAAAAGTGAGCAGAGTAGGCGATAGTCTGATAAATTTGGGTAGAGAGTTCCAGAGGATGGGGGAAGTCCTGGAGACGAGCATGGGAAGAGGAGACAAGGGAGCTAGAGAGCAGGAGGTCATGCAATGGAGAGTACGGTTTGGTGATATTTATCCATTGGTATCCATTGATGCTCCTCCCATGATTGTAGACCATGTGCATGGAGTGACGCCTGGCCCATCACTTCTAATTATTTCTAACATTTCTCATTGTCGTCCCGCACCCCCCCTCGGCTCTCCGGTGTGATTCTCTTCTTCTCTGGGCTCTTCCGTCCCGGGAGCCGATCTAGTAGTTTCGGCTATTGACAATAGAGGTGATCTATGGGTGGGGGGTGGAGGGGAGAGATGGGGGGCTCTTTTGGGGGAATGTTTACTAGAAAAATGTAATTCTTTATGTATTGTTATGACAATCTTTGTTGTGGTTTGAAGTTTTTGTTGAAGTTTAAAAATTAATTAAATATTAATTGAAAAAAAGAACTTTTTCGATCATCTGTTCGGTCTGGAAGTTAGACCAGAAGTTGCAAACATTTTGTCATTTCCGGTTGAGGAAAATGTAAACAGAGACATTAATTTTATGAAAATAATTAGATCCAATTTTTTTTTTGATGTGATGTTTTCAAGGTTAGAGGAAAGATGTGGAGTCCAATAGTCCAGATGTCTCCATAAAGAGGACCTGTCATTTATTTATTTATTTATTATTTATTTATCTAGTTTATATAGCGCCAAAGGGTTTGCTCAGCGCTGTACAATAGAGGGGGGGACAATACATGAAACAGAACAGTAACATCAAACAGCACACGAGGGGTAAGAGGGCCCTACTCTTTCGAGCTTACAATCTAGGAGGGAGGGGGTAGTGGTACTGGAGGAAATGGCTGTGGGGGATGGAGTGATAGGAGGAGGGAAGGGCAGCGGCTGTTAGGTGAGGGTGGGGTAGGCTTCCCTAAAGAGGTGGGTTTTCAGGGAGCGCCTGAAGGTGAGGAGGGATGGTGACAGTCTGGTGGATTGGGGTAGCGAGTTCCAGAGGATGGGGGAGGACCTGGAGAAGTCTTGCAGTCGTGCGTAGGAGGAGGAGACCAGGGAGCAGGATAGAAGGAGGTCCTGTGAAGAGCGAAGGGTACGGGTAGGGTGGTACCTGGGAATCAGGTCGGTACAGGGATGTTTATATTTCTTGTGATAGCAAGAAAAGTTTTAAAAGGATGGTGTAAAGATAAAAACATGTAATAAAAAAAATAATAAAAAAAAAAATTAAAGCACCACCGTCCCGCCGTGCTTGCACACAAATGCATGGCGCACACGTATGTAAATGGTGTTCACAACACGCATGTGAGGTATTGACACAAACGTTATATCGAGAGCAATCATTCTAGCATTAGACCTCTTCTGTAACTCTACACTGGTAGCCTGTAAAGATTTTTAAAGCGCAACCTATGGAGATGAAGTATCGTAGTTTGTCGCAGTTTGTCACCATTTCATTTGTTGCAATTTTAAAGCTTGACATGTTAGGTATCTATTTACTCATCATAACATCATCATTTATATTTTACCCCCAAAAATGGGTTATATATTGTATGGTTTTATTGCATTAAAATTCATTCAAGTGTATTTTGCAAAAAAAAATGCATTTGAAAAAGTGCAAATACCGCGTGACATAAAAATTGTTTGGGCTCTAAGTACTTTTTAGCAAAAAATACTGATTTTTAAACGCAAACAAAAAGTCTCAGAAAAGGCCTGGTCTTAAAATAGAAAAAAAAAATAAAAATGGTATTGTACTTTTTATGTGTGATTTATTGGTGGTACATTTAAAATCCCTTTGTTCCCTCTCTTTGGGTGATTAAAGTCTTACTAAACCCCAGAGCCCACATCCATTATATCCGCTCTCCCCGGACCCTGCATTCACTATATCCGCTCTCCCCGGACCCTGCATTCACTATATCCGCTCTCCCCGGACCCTGCATTCACTATATCCGCTCTCCACGGACCCTGCATTCACTATATCCTCTCTCCCTGGACCCCGCATTCACTATATCCGCTCTACCCGGACGTCGCATTCACTATATCCGCTCTCCACGGACCCTGCATTCACTATATCCTCTCTCCTTGGACCCCGCATTCACTATATCCGCTCTACCCGGACCTCGCATTCACTATATCCGCTCTCCACGGACCCCGCATTCACTATATCCTCTCTCCCTGGACCCCTCATTCACTATATCCGCTCTCCACGGACCCCGCATTCACTATATCCCCTTTACCTGGACCCCTCATTCACTATATCCGCTCTCCCCGGACCCCGCATTCACTATATCCGCTCTCCACGGACCCCGCATTCACTATATCCGCTCTCCCCGGACCCTGCATTCACTATATCCTCTCTCCCCAGACCCTGCATTCACTATATCCGCTCTCCCCGGACCCTGCATTCACTATATCCGCTCTCCACGGACCCTGCATTCACTATATCCTCTCTCCCTGGACCCCGCATTCACTATATCCGCTCTACCCGGACGTCGCATTCACTATATCCGCTCTCCACGGACCCTGCATTCACTATATCCTCTCTCCTTGGACCCCGCATTCACTATATCCGCTCTACCCGGACCTCGCATTCACTATATCCGCTCTCCACGGACCCCGCATTCACTATATCCTCTCTCCCTGGACCCCTCATTCACTATATCCGCTCTCCACGGACCCCGCATTCACTATATCCCCTTTACCTGGACCCCTCATTCACTATATCCGCTCTCCCCGGACCCCGCATTCACTATATCCGCTCTCCACGGACCCCGCATTCACTATATCCGCTCTCCCCGGACCCTGCATTCACTATATCCTCTCTCCCCAGACCCTGCATTCACTATATCCGCTCTCCCCGGACCCTGCATTCACTATATCCGCTCTCCACGGACCCTGCATTCACTATATCCTCTCTCCCTGGACCCCGCATTCACTATATCCGCTCTCCCCAGACCCCGCATTCACTATATCCGCTCTCCCCAGACCCCGCATTCACTATATCCGCTCTCCCCGGACCCCGCATTCACTATATCCGCTCTCCCCGGACCCCGCATTCACTATATCCGCTCTCCCCGGACCCCGCAATCACTATATCCGCTCTCCACGGACCCTGCATTCACTATATCCGCTCTCCCCTGACCCCGCAATCACTATATCCGCTCTCTCCAGACCCTGCATTCACTATATCCGCTCTCCCCGGACACCGCATTCACTATATCCGCTCTCCCCGGACCTCGCATTCACTATATCCGCTCTCCCTGGACCCCGCATTCACTATATCCTCTCTCCCTGGACCCTGCATTCACTATATCCGCTCTCCACGAACCCCGCATTCACTATATCCTCTCTCCCTGGACCCCTCATTCACTATATCCGCTCTCCACGGACCCCGCATTCACTATATCCCCTTTACCTGGACCCCTCATTCACTATATCCGCTCTCCCCGGACCCCGCATTCACTATATCCGCTCTCCACGGACCCCGCATTCACTATATCCGCTCACCCCGGACCCTGCATTCACTATATCCTCTCTCCCCAGACCCTGCATTCACTATATCCGCTCTCCCCGGACCCTGCATTCACTATATCCGCTCTCCACGGACCCTGCATTCACTATATCCTCTCTCCCTGGACCCCGCATTCACTATATCCGCTCTACCCGGACGTCGCATTCACTATATCCGCTCTCCACGGACCCTGCATTCACTATATCCTCTCTCCTTGGACCCCGCATTCACTATATCCGCTCTACCCGGACCTCGCATTCACTATATCCGCTCTCCACGGACCCCGCATTCACTATATCCTCTCTCCCTGGACCCCTCATTCACTATATCCGCTCTCCACGGACCCCGCATTCACTATATCCCCTTTACCTGGACCCCTCATTCACTATATCCGCTCTCCCCGGACCCCGCATTCACTATATCCGCTCTCCACGGACCCCGCATTCACTATATCCGCTCTCCCCGGACCCTGCATTCACTATATCCTCTCTCCCCAGACCCTGCATTCACTATATCCGCTCTCCCCGGACAATGCATTCACTATATCCGCTCTCCACGGACCCTGCATTCACTATATCCTCTCTCCCTGGACCCCGCATTCACTATATCCGCTCTCCCCAGACCCCGCATTCACTATATCCGCTCTCCCCGGACCCCGCAATCACTATATCCGCTCTCCACGGACCCTGCATTCACTATATCCGCTCTCCCCGGACCCCGCAATCACTATATCCGCTCTCTCCAGACCCTGCATTCACTATATCCGCTCTCCCCGGACACCGCATTCACTATATCCGCTCTCCCCGGACCTCGCATTCACTATATCCGCTCTCCCTGGACCCCGCATTCACTATATCCTCTCTCCCTGGACCCTGCATTCACTATATCCGCTCTCCACGAACCCCGCATTCACTATATCCTCTCTCCCTGGACCCCTCATTCACTATATCCGCTCTCCACGGACCCCGCATTCACTATATCCCCTTTACCTGGACCCCTCATTCACTATATCCGCTCTCCCCGGACCCCGCATTCACTATATCCGCTCTCCACGGACCCCGCATTCACTATATCCGCTCACCCCGGACCCTGCATTCACTATATCCTCTCTCCCCAGACCCTGCATTCACTATATCCGCTCTCCCCGGACCCTGCATTCACTATATCCGCTCTCCACGGACCCTGCATTCACTATATCCTCTCTCCCTGGACCCCGCATTCACTATATCCGCTCTACCCGGACGTCGCATTCACTATATCCGCTCTCCACGGACCCTGCATTCACTATATCCTCTCTCCTTGGACCCCGCATTCACTATATCCGCTCTACCCGGACCTCGCATTCACTATATCCGCTCTCCACGGACCCCGCATTCACTATATCCTCTCTCCACGGACCCTGCATTCACTATATCCTCTCTCCACGGACCCCGCATTCACTATATCCCCTTTACCTGGACCCCTCATTCACTATATCCGCTCTCCCCGGACCCCGCATTCACTATATCCGCTCTCCACGGACCCCGCATTCACTATATCCGCTCTCCCCGGACCCTGCATTCACTATATCCTCTCTCCCCAGACCCTGCATTCACTATATCCGCTCTCCCCGGACCCTGCATTCACTATATCCTCTCTCCCTGGACCCCGCATTCACTATATCCGCTCTCCACGGACCCTGCATTCACTATATCCTCTCTCCCTGGACCCCGCATTCACTATATCCGCTCTACCCGGACCCCGCATTCACTATATCCGCTGTCCCCAGACCCCGCATTCACTATATCCGCTCTCCACGGACCCCGCATTCACTATATCCCCTTTACCTGGACCCCTCATTCACTATATCCGCTCTCCCCGGACCCCGCATTCACTATATCCGCTCTCCACGGACCCCGCATTTACGATATCCGCTCACCCCGGACCCTGCATTCACTATATCCTCTCTCCCCAGACCCTGCATTCACTATATCCGCTCTCCCCGGACCCTGCATTCACTATATCCGCTCTCCACGGACCCTGCATTCACTATATCCTCTCTCCCTGGACCCCGCATTCACTATATCCGCTCTACCCGGACGTCGCATTCACTATATCCGCTCTCCACGGACCCTGCATTCACTATATCCTCTCTCCTTGGACCCCGCATTCACTATATCCGCTCTACCCGGACCTCGCATTCACTATATCCGCTCTCCACGGACCCCGCATTCACTATATCCTCTCTCCCTGGACCCCTCATTCACTATATCCGCTCTCCACGGACCCCGCATTCACTATATCCCCTTTACCTGGACCCCTCATTCACTATATCCGCTCTCCCCGGACCCCGCATTCACTATATCCGCTCTCCACGGACCCCGCATTCACTATATCCGCTCTCCCCGGACCCTGCATTCACTATATCCTCTCTCCCCAGACCCTGCATTCACTATATCCGCTCTCCCCGGACCCTGCATTCACTATATCCGCTCTCCACGGACCCTGCATTCACTATATCCTCTCTCCCTGGACCCCGCATTCACTATATCCGCTCTCCCCAGACCCCGCATTCACTATATCCGCTCTCCCCGGACCCCGCATTCACTATATCCGCTCTCCCCGGACCCCGCATTCACTATATCCGCTCTCCCCGGACCCCGCAATCACTATATCCGCTCTCCACGGACCCTGCATTCACTATATCCGCTCTCCCCGGACCCCGCAATCACTATATCCGCTCTCTCCAGACCCTGCATTCACTAAATCCGCTCTCCCCGGACACCGCATTCACTATATCCGCTCTCCCCGGACCTCGCATTCACTATATCCGCTCTCCCTGGACCCCGCATTCACTATATCCTCTCTCCCTGGACCCTGCATTCACTATATCCGCTCTCCACGAACCCCGCATTCACTATATCCTCTCTCCCTGGACCCCTCATTCACTATATCCGCTCTCCACGGACCCCGCATTCACTATATCCCCTTTACCTGGACCCCTCATTCACTATATCCGCTCTCCCCGGACCCCGCATTCACTAT
Source organism: Staurois parvus (assembly GCF_062004578.1). Lineage (NCBI taxonomy): Eukaryota > Metazoa > Chordata > Amphibia > Anura > Ranidae > Staurois > Staurois parvus. The sequence continues at coordinate 527,644 of NW_028319048.1, forward strand.
ATCCGCTCTCCACGGACCCCGCATTCACTATATCCGCTCACCCCGGACCCTGCATTCACTATATCCTCTCTCCCCAGACCCTGCATTCACTATATCCGCTCTCCCCGGACCCTGCATTCACTATATCCGCTCTCCACGGACCCTGCATTCACTATATCCTCTCTCCCTGGACCCCGCATTCACTATATCCGCTCTACCCGGACGTCGCATTCACTATATCCGCTCTCCACGGACCCTGCATTCACTATATCCTCTCTCCTTGGACCCCGCATTCACTATATCCGCTCTACCCGGACCTCGCATTCACTATATCCGCTCTCCACGGACCCCGCATTCACTATATCCTCTCTCCCTGGACCCCTCATTCACTATATCCGCTCTCCACGGACCCCGCATTCACTATATCCCCTTTACCTGGACCCCTCATTCACTATATCCGCTCTCCCCGGACCCCGCATTCACTATATCCGCTCTCCACGGACCCCGCATTCACTATATCCGCTCTCCCCGGACCCTGCATTCACTATATCCTCTCTCCCCAGACCCTGCATTCACTATATCCGCTCTCCCCGGACCCTGCATTCACTATATCCGCTCTCCACGGACCCTGCATTCACTATATCCTCTCTCCCTGGACCCCGCATTCACTATATCCGCTCTACCCGGACCTCGCATTCACTATATCCGCTCTCCACGGACCCTACATTCACTATATCCGCTCTCCCCGGACCCCGCATTCACTATATCCTCTCTCCTTGGACCCCGCATTCACTATATCCGCTCAACCCGGACCTTGCATTCACTATATCCGCTCTCCACGGACCCCGCATTCACTATATCCGCTCTCCACGGACCCTGCATTCACTATATCCTCTCTCCCTGGACCCCGCATTCACTATATCCGCTCTCCACGGACCCCGCATTCACTATATCCGCTCTCCCCGGACCCCGCATTCACTATATCTGCTCTCCCCGGACCCGTCATTCACTAGATCCGCTCTCCCCGGACCCTGCATTCACTATATCCGCTCTCCCCGGACCCGTCATTCACTATATGCGCTCTCCCCGGACCCCGCATTCACTATATCTGCTCTCCCCGGACTCCGCATTCACTATATCCTCTCTCCTTGGACCCCGCATTCACTATATCCGCTCTCCCCGGACCCCGCATTCACTATATCCGCTCTCCCCGGACCCGTCATTCACTATATGCGCTCTCCCCGGACCCCGCATTCACTATATCCGCTCTCCCCGGACCCCGCATTCATTATATCCGCTCTCCCCGGACCCTGCATTCACTATATCCTCTCTCCCCGGACCCCGCATTTACAATATCCTCTCTCCCCGGACCCCGCATTCACTATATCCGCTCTCCCCGGACCCCGAATACACTATATCCGCTCTCCCCGGACCCCGCATTCACTATATCCGCTCTCCCCGGACCCCGCATTCACTATATCCTCTCTCCCCGGACCCCGCATTCACTATATCCGCTCTCCCTGGACCCCGCATTCACTATATCCGCTCTCCCCGGACCCCGCATTCACTATATCTGCTCTCCCTTGATCCTGCACTCACTATATCCGCTCTCCCCGGACCCCGCATTCACTATATCCGCTCTCCCTGGACCCTGCATTCACTATATCCGCTCTCCCCGGACCCCGCATTCAGTATATCCGCTCTCCCCGGACCCTGCATTCAGTATATCCGCTCTCCCCGGACCTCGCATTCACTATATCCGCTCTCCCACCCTCCATATCAGGAAATGATGGGCAGGCGGGGGTTCTCTCGTTCTGGGAGGATGTCATATGACATCCTCCCACTCTAATTTCTTATGCGCGGTGAGGAGTTTGGTGGTGTTCTGTGTCCCTGGGACACAGCGGATCACCGATTACAGTAAAGGGCCGATGACATTGGCTCTATCATGTCCGCTCTACACGGACCCCGCATTCACTATTTCCTCTCTCCCCGGACCCCGCATTCACTATATCCAATCTCCCCGGACTCCGCATTCACTATATCCGCTCTCTCCGGCCCCCGCATTCAATATATCCGCTCTCCCCGGACCCCGCATTCACTATATCCCCTCTCCCCGGACCCCACATTCAGTATATCCGCTCTCCCCAGACCCCGCATTCACTATATCCGCTCTCCACGGACCCCGCATTCACTATATCCTCTCTCTCTGGACCCTGCATTCACTATATTCGCTCTCCCCGGACCCTGCATTCACTATATCCGCTCTCCCCGGACCCCGCATTCACTATATCCGCTCTCCCCAGACCCCGCATTCACTATATCCGCTCTCCCCGGACCCGTCATTCACTATATCCGCTCTCCCCGGACCCCGGATTCACTATATCCGCTCTCCCCGGACCCCGCATTCACTATATCCGCTCTCCCCGGACCCGTCATTCACTATATCCGCTGTCCCCGGACCCCGCATTCACTATATCCGCTGTCCCCGGACCCCGCATTCACTATATCCTCTCTCCCCGGACCCCGCATTCACTATATCCGCTCTCCCCGGACCCCGCATTCACTATATCCGCTCTCCCTGGACCCCGCATTCACTATATCCACTCTCCCCGGACCCCGCATTCACTATATCCGATCTCCCCGGACTCCGCATTCACTATATCCGCTCTCTCCGGACCCCGCATTCAATATATCCGCTCTCCCCGGACCCCGCATTCACTATATCCCCTCTCCCCGGATCCCACATTCAGTATATCCGCTCTCCCCGGACCCCGCATTCACTATATCCGCTCTCCACGGACCCCGCATTCACTATATCCTCTCTCTCTGGACCCTGCATTCACTATATCTGCTCTCCCCGGACCCAGCATTCACTATATCCGCTCTCCACGGACCCATCATTCACTATATCCGCTCTCCCAAGACCCCGCATTCACTATATCAGCTCTCCCCGGACCCGTCATTCACTATATCCGCTCTCCCCGGACCCCGCATTCACTATATCCGCTCTCCCCGGACCCAGCATTCACTATATCTGGTCTCCCCGGACCCTGCATTCACTATATCCGCTCTCCCCGGACCCTGCATTCACTATATCCGCTCTCCCCGGACCCTGCATTCACTATATCCGCTCTCCCCAGACACTGCATTCACTATATCCGCTCTCCCCGGACCCCGCATTCAGTATATCCGCTCTCCCCAGACCCCGCATTCAGTATATCCGCTCTCCCCGGACCCCGCATTCACTATATCCGCTCTCCCCGGACCCCGCATTCACTATATCCGCTCTCCCCGGACCCCGCATTCACTATATCCGCTCTCCCCGGACCCCGCATTCAGTATATCCGCTCTCCCCGGACCCCGCATTCACTATATCCGCTCTCCCCGGACCCCGCATCCACTATATCCGCTCTACCCGGACCTCGCATTCACTATATCCGCTCTCCACGGACCCCGCATTCACTATATCCGCTCTCCCCGGACCCTGCATTCACTATATCCTCTCTCCCTGGACCGCGCATTCACTATATCCGCTCTCCACGGACCCCGCATTCACTATATCCGCTCTCCCCGGACCCCGCATTCACTATATCCGCTCTCCCCGGACCCCGCATTCACTATATCCGCTCTCCCCGGACCTGTCATTCACTATATGCGCTCTCCCCGGACCCCGCATTCACTATATCTGCTCTCCCCGGACCCCGCATTCACTATATCCTCTCTCCTTGGACCCCGCATTCACTATATCCGCTCTCCCCGGACCCCGCATTCACTATATCCTCTCTCCCCGGACCCCGCATTCACTATATCCTCTCTCCCCGGACCCTGCATTCACTATATCCACTCTCCCCGGACCCCGCATTCATTATATCCGCTCTCCCCGGACCCTGCATTCACTATATCCTCTCTCCCCGGACCCCGCATTCACAATATCCTCTCTCCCCGGACCCCGCATTCACTATATCCGCTCTCCCCGGACCCCGAATACACTATATCCGCTCTCCCCGGACCCCGCATTCACTATATCCGCTCTCCCCGGACCCCGCATTCACTATATCCTCTCTCCCCGGACCCCGCATTCACTATATCTGCTCTCCCCGGACCCGTCATTCACTATATCCGGTCTCCCCCCGGACCCCGCATTCACTATATCCGCTCTCCCCGGACCCTGCATTCGCTATATCCGCTCTCCCCGGACCCCGCATTCACTATATCCGCTCTCCCCGGACCCCGCATTCACTATATCTGCTCTCCCTTGACCCTGCACTCACTATATCCGCTCTCCCCGGACCCTGCATTCACTATATCCGCTCTCCCCGGACCCTGCATTCACTATATTCGCTCTACCCGGACCCCGCATTCACTATATCCGCTCTCCCCGGACCCTGCATTCACTATATCCGCTCTCCCCGGACCCCGCATTCACTATATCCGCTCTCCCTGGACCCCGCATTCAGTATATCCGCTCTCCCCGGACCCCGCATTCACTATATCCGCTCTCCCCGGACCCTGCATTCACTATATCCGCTCTCCCCGGACCCCGCATTCACTATATCCACTCTCCCCGGATCCCGCATTCACTGTATCCGCTCTCCCCGGACCCCGCATTCAGTATATCCGCTCTCCCCGGACCCTGCATTCAGTATATCCGCTCTCCCTGGACCCCGCATTCACTATATCCGCTCTCCCCGGACCCCGCATTCACTATATCCGCTTTCCCACCCTCCATATCAGGAAATGATGGGCAGGCGGGGGTTCTCTCGTTCTGGGAGGATGTCATATGACATCCTCCCACTCTAATTTCTTATGTGCGGTGAGGAGTTTGGTGGTGTTCTGTGTCCCTGGGACATAGCAAATCACCGATCACAGTAAAGGGCCGATGACATAGGCTCTATCATGTGATCAGCTGTGTCCAATCACAGCTGGTCGCATGTAAATAGAAAACGCCAGTTCTGTCCTCACGCTGACAGCGCATGAGAAGAGGAGAGCCGGTAAGCAGCATTCTTTAGAGGGTCATGTACACTGATCATCAGGGCACTGATGATCAGTGTAGCCCCATCAGTGCTGCCTGTCAGTGCCCATCAATGCCACATACCAGTGCCCATCAGAGCAGCCTTTCAGTGTCGCCTATCAGTGCCAGTCAGTGCCACCTATCAATGCTCATAAGTGCTGCCAATCAGTGCAGCCTATCAGTTCCAGTCAGTGCCACCTATCAGTGTTTGTCAGTGCCACCTATCAGTGCGTTCTAACAGTTCCAATCAGTGCCAATCAGTGCTGCCTATCAGTTCCAGTCAGTGCCGCCTATCAGTGTTTGTCAGTGTCGCCCATCAGTGCTGCCTAACAGTTCCAATCAGTGCCAATCAGTGCTGCCTATCAGTTCCAGTCAGTGCCGCCTATCAGTGTTTGTCAGTGTCGCCCATCAGTGCTGCCTAACAGTTCCAATCAGTGCCAATCAATCCCACCTATCAGTGCCATATATGAATGCTGTCTTTCAGTGATGCATTGACGCTCATCAGTGCCCATCACTGCAGCCTCATTATTGCACATCAGTGAAGGAGAAAAATTACTTATTTACAAATTTTTATTACAGAAACTAAGATAAACATTTTTTTTCAAGTTTTTCAGTTTTATTTTAGTCTGTTAAGCAGAAAAAAACCCCAAGGTGATTAAATACCACCAAAAGAAGGATCTATCTGTGTCAAAAAAAAAGATACAAATTTCATACGGGTACATTGTTGCATGACCGCACAATTGTCATTCAGAGTGTGACGGTGCTGAAAGCTGAAAGTTGGCCTGGGCAGGACGGGGGTGAAAATGTCTGATAGGCGAGGGGTTAAAAAAAATTAACATGAAAAATAACTGAAAGCACCCCACCCCCCTGTGCTCCCCACAAATGTGAACGCACACATAAGGCCCACACATATAGATAAACGGTGATGGCACCACACATGTGAGGTATCTCCATGAACGTCACAGCCGGGGAAATCATTTTAGTAGCAGACCTCCTGTGTACCTCTAAGCTGGTAACCTGTACAGACTTTTACACCCCGGTCACACCGCTGCGATTTGTGTGCAATTTCAGGTGCGATTTCTGAAGACTGTATGCGACTTGTGAAGAATGTCAATGATTTCTTGCAATCTGCAGAGCGATCTCCATTATATTCTATGTATTTGAAATCGCTACAAAACTACAGAAAAAGTCATGCAACAACTACTTTAGCAGTCGTGCTGCAGCAAATCGCACGTATTAACACACTGACATTCACATTCATTAGATGCAATTTTAGGTGTGATCTCAATTCGCAAACCGCACCTGAAATCGCACCGGCATGACCGGGCACTTCAAGCGTCACCTAGGGAGATTTTGGTGCCATCCCACGGGTGGACACAATGACAAAGCATGACATGTTTGGTATCTATTTACTCAGTGTAACATCATCTTTTATATTCTACCAAACAACTTCTTATTAAGTGTTCTTGCATAGCAAGGAACACTTATTGTTATCTCACATATATATTCTTATTCTTATTCCGTTTCTTATTATATCCATATTTGCCACGCTAACTCCTCCCACAGTTTTTACACTACAAATACAAGTAATATATCAAAACGTGCGGATTGTTCCCGATCGGATTGCTATTACTTTGTGGAACGTTTCGCCGAATCGTTCAAGAAATATCGCGGTTTTTGCGGCGAAATTTTCCCATAGGAATGCATTGAGCAGCAGAGCACAGCTAGAGTGTGTAAAGGAAAAATCAGAAAAATCAGAACATGATTTGTAAACTGCCATCACTCTGCCATTTTCAAGCCCACCTACACATATCTTATATCAAAACGTTCAGCTAACCCTGCTGTCACTAAACATGTTCACAGCTAAGCCATATTCCTGATAGTTTTCAGAATATGACCATTTGTTTGGACCTCATCCCTCCCATTGACTTTCATTGAAACTCCACTTTAGACACAAGACATTTTAAGGGACGTTTTTAAACTGCGACTGTGCCTTCATTTTTTATCTTTCAGAGACATACTATACATCAAAATTTAGGTCTGTTTCTTGTGATTGTCACAGTATAAACCTTTTCACAGTAGCATTTATACTTTTAAAACTAAAAGTGTTTGAAGATGGCAATCACCAGTGAATTTGGCAAGTTTGAGCAGTGTGTTTAGAGCAGAGCTTGTCACACACCTGTGACTGACTGAGTCACAGGTGCACCAAAGGTCACTCAGGGGGCAGCTGAGTCACATTAGAGTGAGAAGTGAGAAAGCTGCAGTGTGGAAGAAAAAATCAGAACATGATTTGTAAACTGCCATCACTCTTTCATTTTCAAGCCCACCTACACATATCTTATATCAAAACGTCCAGCTAACCCTGCTGTCACTAAAAATGTTCACGAATGCCAGTAGTGTACCGCGCTCCAATATATTCTACCTTATGTGATATAATGAATTCATAAGTGTACCACCGATAATCAAATAATTACATCAATTAATTATACTTAAATATATGATTTGTGTAAATATATAAAATAAATTAATTTATCAATGTGAACAAACAAAAACTATGAATGAAAAATATAAATAAAAAATAAAAAATATTTGCAGTGGGAATGACAGTTCCTTCTGTATAAATGAGATGGTGTTATTATTCAGTCTGGATAAAAATAAAATAAAATTAAAATTAAAATAAAAAAATAAAATAAAATTACAATAAAAATAAAATTAAATTAAAATTAAAATAAAAATAAAATTAAAAATAAAATAAAAATGAAATTAAAATTAAAATTAAAATAAATAAAAAATATTTGCAGTGGGAATGACAGTTCCTTCTGTATAAATGAGATGGTATTATTATTCAGTCTGGATAAAAATAAAATAAAAATTAAAATAACATAAAATAAAAATAAAATTAAAATAAAAATAAAAATAAAATTATAATTAAAATAAAAATAAAAATTAAATTAAAAATAAAATAAAATAAAAATAAAATTAAAATTAACATAAAATTAAAATTAAAATAAAATTAAAATAAAAATAAAAATAAAATAAAAATAAAATTTAAATAAAAATAAAATAAAAATAAAAATAAAAATAAAATTAAAATTAACATAAAATTAAAATTAAATTAAAATAAAAATAAAATTAAAAATAAAATAAAATAAAAATTAAAATTAAAATAAAAAAAAAATTAAAATAAAAATAAAAATAAATAATTGATATCCCGGATAAGACACTATGTTTCTTTTCTTTAATATTTAATTAATACTAATTTTAGCACGCAATTGAACTTGGCAAGTTTAAAAAGCCTGTTTAGAACAGGCATGCTGACATTCCTCTCAGAGTGAGTTGTCATAGCAACCCAGCTGTCTCAGCACAGTGAGCCTACTCCGCCCTCTCCAGGTGCAGCAACCAAAGGTCACTCAAGAGGCAGATGACTCACGAGGCTGGACTGTGAGCTTCAAAATACAAGCTGAAATGCATTTCTCACTATCAGGCTTGCAATGTGCCCTGCTTACATTTCATCAATCATTTGGTAAAGGTTGCGGCAAGAACACTTTACACAATTTCCCCAGAAATTGTAGATTGTCTAGTTCTTATTAAGTGTTCTTGCATAGCAAGGAACACTTATTGTTATCTCACATATATATTCTTATTCTTATTCTTATTCTTATTATAGCCATATTTGCCACGCTAACTCCTCCCACAGTTTTTACACTACAAAGACAAGTAATATATCAAAACGTGCGCATTGATCCCGATCGGATTGCTATTACTTTGTGGAACGTTTCGCCAAATCGTTCAAGAAATATCGCGGTTTTTGCGGCGAAATTTTCCCATAGGAATGCATTGAGCAGCACAGCACAGCTAGAGTGTGCAAAGGAAAAATCAGAAAAATCAGAACATGATTTGTAAACTGCCATCACTCTGCCATTTTCAAGCCCACCTACACATATCTTATATCAAAACGTTCAGCTAACCCTGCTGTCACTAAAAATGTTCACGGCTAGGACATACTCCTGATAGTTTTCAGAATATGACCATTTGTTTGCACATCACCCCTCCCATTGACTTTCATTGAAACTCCACTCTAGACACCAGACATTTTAAGGGACGTTTTTAAACTGCGACTGTGCCTTCATTTTTAATATTGCAGAGACATACTATACATCAAAATGTAGGTCTTTTTCTTGTGATTGTCGCAATATAAACCTTTTCACGGTAGCATTTATACTTTTAAAACTACAAGCGTTTGAAAATGGCAATCGCCAGTGAACTTGGCAAGTTTAAACAGCCTGTTTAGAGCAGAATTTGTCACACACCTGTGACTGACTGAGGTAACAGGTGCACCAAAGGTCACTCAGGGGGCAGCTGAGTCACATTAGAGTAAGAAAGCTGCAGTGTGAAAGGAAAAATCAGAACATGATTTGTAAACTGCCATCACTCTGTCATTTTCAAGCCCACCTACACATATCTTATATCAAAACGTTCAGCTAACCCTGCTGTCACTAAAAATGTCCACGGCTAGGACATACTCCTGATAGTTTTCACAATATGACCATTTGTTTGGACCTCACCCCTCCCATTGACTTTCATTGAAACTCCACTTTAGACACAAGAAATTTTAAGGGACGTTTTTAAACTGCGACTGTGCCTTCATTTTTTATCTTTCAGAGACATACTATACATCAAAATTTAGGTCTGTTTCTTGTGATTGTCACAGTATAAACCTTTTTACTGTAGCATTTATACTTTTAAAACTACAAGCGTTTGAAAATGGCAATCGCCAGTGAACTTGGCAAGTTTAAATAGCCTGTTTAGAGCACAGCTCCTCACACACCTGTGACTGACTGAGGTAACAGGTGCAAGCAAAGGTCACTCAGGGGGCAGCTGAGTCACATTAGAGTGAGAAAGCTGCAGAGTGAAAGGAAAAATCAGAACATGATTTGTAAACTGCCATCACTATGTCATTTTCAAGCCCACCTACACATATCTTATATCAAAACGTTCAGCTAACCCTGCTGTCACTAAAAATGTTCACGAATGCCAGTAGTGTACCGCGCTCCAATATATTCTACCTTATGTGATATAATGAATTCATAAGTGTGCCACCGATAATCAAATAATTACATCAATTAATTATACTTAAATATATGATTTGTGTTAATATATAAAATAAATTAATTTATCAATGTGAAAAAACAAAAACTATGAATGAAAAATATAAATAAAAAATAAAAAATATTTGCAGTGGGAATGACAGTTCCTTCTGTATAAATGAGATGGTGTTATTATTCAGTCTGGATAAAAATAAAATAAAATTAAAATTAAAATAAAAAAATAAAATTAAATTAAAATAAAAATAAAATTAAAAATTAAAATTAAAATAAAAATAAAATGAAAAATAAAATAAAAATTAAATTAAAATTAAAATAAATAAAAAATATTTGCAGTGGGAATGACAGTTCCTTCTGTATAAATGAGATGGTATTATTATTCAGTCTGGATAAAAATAAAAATAAAATAAAAATTAAATTAAAATAAAAAAAAAATAAAATTAAAATTAAAATAAAATTAAAAATAAAAATAAAAATTAAAATAAAAATAAAATTAAAATTAAAAAAAAATTAAATAAAAATAAAATTAACATAAAATTAAAATAAAAATAAAATTAAAATAACATAAAATAAAAATAAAAATAAAATTAAAATTAAAATAAAAATAAAATAAAAATAAAATAAAAATAAAATTAACATAAAATTAAAATTAAATTAAAATAAAAATAAAATTAAAAATAAAATAAAATAAAAATTAAAATTAAAATAAAAAAAAAATAAAAATAAATAAATAATTGATATCCCGGATAAGACACTATGTTTCTTTTCTTTAATATTTAATTAATACTAATTTTAGCACGCAATTGAACTTGGCAAGTTTAAAAAGCCTGTTTAGAACAGGCATGCTGACATTCCTCTCAGAGTGAGTTGTCATAGCAACCCAGCTGTCTCAGCACAGTGAGCCTACTCCGCCCTCTCCAGGTGCAGCAACCAAAGGTCACTCAAGAGGCAGATGACTCACGAGGCTGGACTGTGAGCTTCAAAATACAAGCTGAAATGCATTTCTCACTATCAGGCTTGCAATGTGCACTGCTTACATTTCATCAATCATTTGGTAAAGGTTGCGGCAAGAACACTTTACACAATTTCCCCAGAAATTGTAGATTGTCTAGTTCTTATTTTTATTCTTATTCTTATTATTATAGCCAAATTTGCCACGCTAACTCCTCCCACAGTTTTTACACTACAAAGACAAGTAATATATCAAAACGTGCGGATTGTTCCCGATCGGATTGCTATTACTTTGTGGAACGTTTCGCCGAATCGTTCAAGAAATATCGCGGTTTTTGCGGCGAAATTTTCCCATAGGAATGAATGGTGCATCTAGAGTGGCAGCAGAGCACAGCTAGAGTGTGCAAAGGAAAAATCAGAACATGATTTGTAAACTGCCATCACTCTGCCATTTTCAAGCCCACCTACACATATCTTATATCAAAACGTTCAGCTAACCCTGCTGTCACTAAAAATGTTCACGAATACCAGTAGTGTACCGCGCTCCAATATATTCTACCTTATGTGATATAATGAATTCATAAGTGTACCACCGATAATCAAATAATTACATCAATTAATTATACTTAAATATATGATTTGTGTAAATATATAAAATAAATTAATTTATCAATGTGAAAAAACAAAAACTATGAATGAAAAATATAAATAAAAAATAAAAAATATTTGCAGTGGGAATGACAGTTCCTTCTGTATAAATGAGATGGTGTTATTATTCAGTCTGGATAAAAATAAAAATAAAATAAAATTAAAATAAAAATAAAATTAAAAATTAAAATTAAAACAAAATAAAAATTAAAAATAAAATAAATATTAAATAAAAATTAAAATAAATAAAAAATATTTGCAGTGGGAATGACAGTTCCTTCTGTATAAATGAGATAGTATTATTATTCAGTCTGGATAAAAATAAAAATAAAATAAAAATGTAATTAAAATAAAAAAAAATAAAATTAAAATTAAAATAAAATTAAAAATAAAATAAAAATAAAAATTAAAATAAAAATAAAATTAAAATAAAAATTAAAATAAAATTAAAATTAACATAAAATTAAAATAAAAATAAAAATAAAATTAAAATAAAAATAAAAATAAAATTAAAAATAAAAATAAAAATAAAAATAAAATTAAAAATAAAATAAAATAAAATAATAAAAATTAAAAATAAAAATAAAATTAAAAATAAAATAAAATTAAATTAAAATAAAAATAAAATTAAAATTAACATAAAATTAAAATAAAAATAAAATTAAAATAAAATTAAAATTAAATAAAAATTAAAATAAATAAAAAATATTTGCAGTGGGAATGACAGTTCCTTCTGTATAAATGAGATGGTATTATTATTCAGTCTGGATAAAAAAAAAAAATAAAATAAAAATTTAATTAAAATAAAAAAAAAATAAAATTAAAATTAAAATAAAATTAAAAATAAAATAAAAATTAAAATTAAAATAAAAATAAAATAAAAATTAAAAAAAAATTAAAATCAAAATAAAATTAACATAAAATTAAAATAAAAATAAAATTAAAATAAAAATTAAAATAAAATTAAATTAACATAAAATTAAAATAAAAATAAAAATAAAAATAAAAATAAAATTAAAAATAAAATAAAATTAAAATAAAAATAAAAATAAAATTAAATTAAAATTAAAATTAAAATTAAAATAAAAATAAATATAAAATTAAAATAAATATAAAATTAAAATAAAATAAAAATAAAATTAAAAATAAAATAAAATAATAAAAATTAAAATTAAAATAAAATTAAAATAAAAAAAAATTAAAATAAAAAAAAAAATAAATAATTGATATCCCGGATAAGACACTATGTTTCTTTTCTTTAATATTTAATTAATACTAATTTTAGCACGCAATTGAACTTGGCAAGTTTAAAAAGCCTGTTTAGAACACACATGCTGACATTCCTCTCAGAGTGAGTTGTCATAGCAACCCAGCTGTCTCAGCACAGTGAGCCTACTCCGCCCTCTCCAGGTGCAGCAACCAAAGGTCACTCAAGAGGCAGATGACTCACCAGGCTGGACTGTGAGCTTCAAAATACAAGCTGAAATGCATTTCTCACTATCAGGCTTGCAATGTGCACTGCTTACATTTCATCAATCATTTGGTAAAGGTTGCGGCAAGAACACTTTACACAATTTCCCCAGAAATTGTAGATTGTCTAGTTTTTATTCTTATTCTTATTATTATAGCCAAATTTGCCACGCTAACTCCTCCCACAGTTTTTACACTACAAAGACAAGTAATATATCAAAACGTGCGGATTGTTCCCGATCGGATTGCTATTACTTTGTGGAACGTTTCGCCGAATCGTTCAAGAAATATCGCGGTTTTTGTGGCGAAATTTTCCCATAGGAATGAATGGTGCATGTAGAGTGGCAGCAGAGCACAGCTAGAGTGTGCAAAGGAAAAATCAGAACATGATTTGTAAACTGCCATCACTCTGCCATTTTCAAGCCCACCTACACATATCTTATATCAAAACGTTCAGCTAACCCTGCTGTCACTAAAAATGTTCACGGCTAGGACATACTCCTGATAGTTTTCAGAATATGACCATTTGTTTGCACATCACCCCTCCCATTGACTTTCATTGAAACTCCACTCTAGACACCAGACATTTTAAGGGACATTTTTAAACTGCGACTGTGCCTTCATTTGTTATCTTTCAGAGACATACTATACATCAAACTGTAGGTCTTTTTCTTGTGATTGTCACAATATAAACCTTTTCACGGTAGCATTTATACTTTTAAAACTACAAGCGTTTGAAGATGGCAATCGCCAGTGAATTTGGCAAGTTTAAACAGCCTGTTTAGAGCACAGCTCCTCACACACCTGTGACTGACTGAGGTAACAGGTGCAAGCAAAGGTCACTCAGGGGGCAGCTGAGTCACATTAGAGTGAGAAAGCTGCAGTGTGAAAGGAAAAATCAGAACATGATTTGTAAACTGCCATCACTATGTCATTTTCAAGCCCACCTACACATATCTTATATCAAAACGTTCAGCTAACCCTGCTGTCACTAAAAATGTTCACGGCTAGGACATACTCCTGATAGTTTTCAGAATATGACCATGTGTTTGCACCTCACTCCTCCCATTGACTTTCATTGAAACTCCACTTTAGACACAAGAAATTTTAAGGGACGTTTTTAAACTGCGACTGTGCCTTCATTTTTAATATTGCAGAGACATACTATATATCAAAATTTAGGTCTGTTTCTTGTGATTGTCACAATATAAGCCTTTTCACGGTAGCATTTATACTTTTAAAACTACAACCGTTTGAAGATGGCAAACGCCAGTGATGTCAGCAACTTGGAGCAGTTTGTTTATAACCATGACTCTGCCCTTGGTGTGGAGGGAGTTGCCATAGGAACCCAGCTGTGTGAGCAGGAAGCAGAGAGACAAAAGCTAACCTGCCCACTCCAGTGTGTGGAGGCCAGAACACCACACAATTTCCACAGAAATTGTGAAGACACCAGTGAAGTAAGCAATTTGAAGCAGTTTGTTTTTACCGCTCTTCTCTGCCATATTTGAAATCTAATTCTTATTCTTATTATAGCCATATTTGCCACGCTAACTCCTCCCACAGTTTTTACACTACAAAGACAAGTAATATATCAAAACGTGCGCATTGATCCCGATCGGATTGCTATTACTTTGTAGAACGTTTCGCCGAATCGTTCAAGAAATATCGCGGTTTTTGCAGCGAAATTTTCCCATAGGAATGCATTGAGCAGCACAGCACAGCTAGAGTGTGCAAAGGAAAAATCAGAAAAATCAGAACATGATTTGTAAACTGCCATCACTCTGCCATTTTCAAGCCCACCTACACATATCTTATATCAAAACGTTCAGCTAACCCTGCTGTCACTAAAAATGTTCACGAATGCCAGTAGTGTACCGCGCTCCAATATATTCTACCTTATGTGATATAATGAATTCATAAGTGTACCACCGATAATCAAATAATTACATCAATTAATTATACTTAAATATATGGTTTGTGTAAATATATAAAATAAATTATTTTATCAATGTGAAAAAACAAAAACTATGAATGAAAAATATAAATAAAAAATAAAAAATATTTGCAGTGGGAATGACAGTTCCTTCTGTATAAATGAGATGGTGTTATTATTCAGTCTGGATAAAAATAAAAATAAAATTAAATTAAAATAAAAATAAAATTAAAAATTAAAATTAAAATAAAATTAAAAATAAAATTAAAAATAAAATAAAATTAAAATTAAAATAAAAATAAAATTAAAATAAAATTAAAATTAAATAAAAATTAAAATAAATAAAAAATATTTGCAGTGGGAATGACAGTTCCTTCTGTATAAATGAGATGGTATTATTATTCAGTCTGGATAAAAAAAAAAAATAAAATAAAAATTTAATTAAAATAAAAAAAAAATAAAATTAAAATTAAAATAAAATTAAAAATAAAATAAAAATAAAAATTAAAATAAAAATAAAATAAAAATTAAAAAAAAATTAAAATCAAAATAAAATTAACATAAAATTAAAATAAAAATAAAATTAAAATAAAAATTAAAATAAAATTAAATTAACATAAAATTAAAATAAAAATAAAAATAAAAATAAAATTAAAAATAAAAATAAAATTAAAATTAACATAAAATTAAAATAAAAATAAAATTAAAATAAAATTAAAATTAAAATAAAAATAAATATAAAATTAAAATAAAATAAAAATAAAATTAAAAATAAAATAAAATAATAAAAATTAAAATTAAAATAAAATTAAAATAAAAAAAAATTAAAATAAAAAAAAAAATAAATAATTGATATCCCGGATAAGACACTATGTTTCTTTTCTTTAATATTTAATTAATACTAATTTTAGCACGCAATTGAACTTGGCAAGTTTAAAAAGCCTGTTTAGAACACACATGCTGACTAGAGATGAGCGAATCGAAGTATCCGAAGTGGAATTCGAGTCGAATATCGGAAAAATTTTGATTCGTTCCGAATCCGAAAAACAGCCTAATTCGGACGCGCGAATCGAAATTTTTCCGAAAATGGCGGCTGACATGTGCGGCGACGGAGCGGGGATGTCGGGGAAGGCGCGCAGACAAGGCGCGCTGCCCCATAATGCATTCCTCAACGACATGTGATCGCATCAGCCAATCAGCAGCCAGCCAGCCAGCACTGTGTAATGGTCGAGATATATATAGCGGCCATTTTGGAAATCTTCATTTGCCTGCAGTCATTGAACAGAGGCAGACCGCTCTGTACTAGGGACAGGGACAGAGTTAGGGCCACAGAAACGAGAATTGGGGACAGAGAGAAGTTACTTAGGGACAGAGAACCATTACTCAGGGACACAGACTTGTTAATGAGGGCCACAGAATCGTTATTTAGGGACAAAGAAACGCTAGTTAGGGCCACAGAATTCATACTCAGGGACAGACAGAATTTTCACTCAGTGCCAGAGAATTGTTACTTAGGGCCACAGAAACGTTATTAGGGCCACAGAATTTTTACTCAGGGACAGACAGAATTGTTACTGAGTGCCAGAGAATTGTTACTCAGGGACAGACAGAATTGTTACTGAGTGCCAGAGAATTCTTACTCAGGGCCACAGAATTCATACTCAGGGACAGACAGAATTGTTACTCAGGGACAGACAGAATTGTTACTGAGTGCCAGAGAATTGTTACTCAGGGACAGACAGAATTGTTACTGAGTGCCAGAGAATTGTTACTCAGGGACAGACAGAATTGTTACTGAGTGCCAGAGAATTGTTACTCAGGGACAGACAGAATTGTTACTGAGTGCCAGAGAATTGTTACTCGCACAGACACAAAATTGTTACTTGCACAGACACAGAATTGTTACTCGCACAGACAGAATTGTTACTCAGGGCCACAGAATTCATACTCAGGGACAGACAGAATTGTTACTGAGTGCCAGAGAATTGTTACTCAGGGACAGACAGAATTGTTACTGAGTGCCAGAGAATTGCTACTCAGGGACAGACAGAATTGTTACTGAGTGCCAGAGAATTGTTACTCAGGGACAGACAGAATTGTTACTGAGTGCCAGAGAATTGTTACTCGCACAGACACAAAATTGTTACTTGCACAGACACAGAATTGTTACTCGCACAGACACAGAATTGTTACTCAGGGCCACAGAATTCATACTCAGGGACAGACAGAATTGTTACTGAGTGCCAGAGAATTGTTACTCAGGGACAGACAGAATTGTTACTGAGTGCCAGAGAATTGTTACTCAGGGACAGACAGAATTGTTACTGAGTGCCAGAGAATTGTTACTCGCACAGACACAAAATTGTTACTTGCACAGACACAGAATTGTTACTCGCACAGACACAGAATTGTTACTCAGGGCCACAGAATTCATACTCAGGGACAGACAGAATTGTTACTGAGTGCCAGAGAATTGTTACTCAGGGACAGACAGAATTGTTACTGAGTGCCAGAGAATTGTTACTCAGGGACAGACAGAATTGTTACTGAGTGCCAGAGAATTGTTACTCAGGGACAGACAGAATTGTTACTGAGTGCCAGAGAATTGTTACTCGCACAGACACAAAATTGTTACTTGCACAGACACAGAATTGTTACTCGCACAGACACAGAATTGTTACTCAGGGCCACAGAATTCATACTCAGGGACAGACAGAATTGTTACTGAGTGCCAGAGAATTGTTACTCAGGGACAGACAGAATTGTTACTGAGTGCCAGAGAATTGTTACTCAGGGACAGACAGAATTGTTACTGAGTGCCAGAGAATTGTTACTCGCACAGACACAAAATTGTTACTTGCACAGACACAGAATTGTTACTCGCACAGACACAGAATTGTTACTCAGGGCCACAGAATTCATACTCAGGGACAGACAGAATTGTTACTGAGTGCCAGAGAATTGTTACTCAGGGACAGACAGAATTGTTACTGAGTGCCAGAGAATTGTTACTCAGGGACAGACAGAATTGTTACTGAGTGCCAGAGAATTGTTACTCAGGGACAGACAGAATTGTTACTGAGTGCCAGAGAATTGTTACTCGCACAGACACAAAATTGTTACTTGCACAGACACAGAATTGTTACTCGCACAGACACAGAATTGTTACTCAGGGCCACAGAATTCATACTCAGGGACAGACAGAATTGTTACTGAGTGCCAGAGAATTGTTACTCAGGGACAGACAGAATTGTTACTGAGTGCCAGAGAATTGTTACTCGCACAGACACAAAATTGTTACTTGCACAGACACAGAATTGTTACTCGCACAGACACAGAATTGTTACTCAGGGCCACAGAATTCATACTCAGGGACAGACAGAATTGTTACTGAGTGCCAGAGAATTGTTACTCAGGGACAGACAGAATTGTTACTGAGTGCCAGAGAATTGTTACTTAGGGACAGACAGAATTGTTACTGAGTGCCAGAGAATTGTTACTCAGGGACAGACAGAATTGTTACTGAGTGCCAGAGAATTGTTACTCGCACAGACACAAAATTGTTACTTGCACAGACACAGAATTGTTACTCGCACAGACACAGAATTGTTACTCAGGGCCACAGAATTCATACTCAGGGACAGACAGAATTGTTACTGAGTGCCAGAGAATTGTTACTCAGGGACAGACAGAATTGTTACTGAGTGCCAGAGAATTGTTACTCAGGGACAGACAGAATTGTTACTGAGTGCCAGAGAATTGTTACTCAGGGACAGACAGAATTGTTACTGAGTGCCAGAGAATTGTTACTCGCACAGACACAAAATTGTTACTTGCACAGACACAGAATTGTTACTCGCACAGACACAGAATTGTTACTGAGTGCCAGAGAATTGTTACTCAGGGACAGACAGAATTGTTACTGAGTGCCAGAGAATTGTTACTCAGGGACAGACAGAATTGTTACTGAGTGCCAGAGAATTGTTACTCAGGGACAGACAGAATTGTTACTGAGTGCCAGAGAATTGTTACTCGCACAGACACAAAATTGTTACTTGCACAGACACAGAATTGTTACTCGCACAGACACAGAATTGTTACTCAGGGCCACAGAATTCATACTCAGGGACAGACAGAATTGTTACTGAGTGCCAGAGAATTGTTACTCAGGGACAGACAGAATTGTTACTGAGTGCCAGAGAATTGTTACTCGCACAGACACAAAATTGTTACTTGCACAGACACAGAATTGTTACTCGCACAGACACAGAATTGTTACTCAGGGCCACAGAATTCATACTCAGGGACAGACAGAATTGTTACTGAGTGCCAGAGAATTGTTACTCAGGGACAGACAGAATTGTTACTGAGTGCCAGAGAATTGTTACTCAGGGACAGACAGAATTGTTACTGAGTGCCAGAGAATTGTTACTCGCACAGACACAAAATTGTTACTTGCACAGACACAGAATTGTTACTCGCACAGACACAGAATTGTTACTCGCACAGACACAGAATTGTTACTCAGGGCCACAGAATTCATACTCAGGGACAGACAGAATTGTTACTGAGTGCCAGAGAATTGTTACTCAGGGACACCTAATCGTTGAATTAAATAGTATGTCAGACAACATGCAGAGGAGTGGCAGAGGAGGCAATGTTTTAGGAGCGAGCAGACGTGGCAGCAGAGGAAGGGGTCGAGGCAGCAGTATTCGCAGCCAGAGGCCAGTGCTCCCGGTGTCATCCAGCGGTCGTGTCTCCACCGACAACCCTGCCGTCATTGATTGGTTGGCTCGGTCGTCTTCCTCTTCCCAGGTCACCTCTGACACCTACAGCCAACGGTCGGTGGGTACGTCAGACACAACCGTTAGTTGGCATGGCCCGGGACCAAGCCCACTGAAATCACGTGTCCTCTACCTGCCCCTGTCCTTTGCTGTTCCCTCACCAAGCGAAGTATCGCATGCTGTGGGCTCAGCCCCACTGTACAGTGAGGAAGAGCTAACAGAGGGCGGTCAGGAACGGGGGGAGACATCGGCCTTTTCAGCAGCCAAGCGAACAAGTACTGGCGAGGAGAGTGGCTCGGTAGCCGGTCTAGAGACAGGTCTGTCTCCTGACCCAGACGCAGCCGAGGGGGCTAGTAGTGAGGCGGAGACCCTACTTGATGATGAGGAGGTTGATCGCACTTGGCAGCCTCGTCGTCATCAGGCAATTTCTTCCGCATCATCAGGAGAAGAGGGTGGCAGCTTGGCAGCGAGCAAAACAGTCGGTGGGTTGCCCAGGAGACAGCAGCAGGGTCGCATCAGTGTCAGTGGAGCCAAACGTCCACGGAGTAGAGCACCAGCTCCACTGCAGCCTACCACCACGGCCAGTAGTGGTGCCGGTGCACACGGAGGAAGTAGCAGTCAGCCAGTGAAGAGTAGCGGGGGCAAAGTTTCCTACTCGGTGGTGTGGCAATTTTTCCTCAAGCCGCCCGAGGAAGTAAACGTAGCCGTATGTCGACTATGTGGCCAGAAATGCAAGCGTGGCCAGGGGGCCCATGTTGGGACTACAGCGTTGCGTCAGCATATGCAGCGTCACCATTCGGTGGCCTGGGAAAACCGTGATAAACATACGGCGGTTCTGCCTGCCCCAGCCCCCGCTCCATCACCCGCTCCGTTACTTGCTCCGTCACCCGACGTCGTCAATCGCCCTCTATCAGCCAGTCAAGGCTCCAACACCTCTGCTGAGGGGAGTTGTCGCTCATTGGCATCTTCCGCTCGTTCAGATGCTCCTTCTCCTGCTACTCCTCTTCTCGGATTCCGTCAACAGTCTTTCTTGGAATCCGTATCCAAGAGACAACAGTTTGCGAGCACGCACCCGACGGTGCAAAAGCTGAACGTCCTCCTGTCCAAGTTGCTGGTGCTGCAGTCCCTCCCTTTCCAACTGGTGGACTCAGCACCTTTCCGAGAAATGATGGCTTGTGCCGCGCCGCGGTGGAGAGTGCCAAGCCGTCATTTCTTTGCCCAAAAGGCAGTGCCAGCCCTGCATTCACATGTAGAAGAGATGGTGGGCCAGTCTTTGAGCATGTCGGTCTCTGCCAAAGTGCACGGCAGCGCCGACGTGTGGAGCTGTAACTACGGTCAGGGACAGTACATGTCATTTACGGCCCACTGGGTGAACGTGGTGCCGGCACAGCCGCACCAGCAACTTGGACAGGTCACGACGCTTTTGCCTCCACGTTTGCACGTCCTTGGTCCAGCAAGCATGTCCGCCTCTACCACCTCTTTTTCCGCCGTGTCCTCAGCCGCCACCCCCGTGCCAAGTCCCATTACCCGACCGGCATATCACATGTGCAGGGCGCAACGGTGTCACGCTGTGCTGCACCTGGTATGCCTTGGCGAACGTAGTCACACAGGGGAGGAACTGCTGAGTGTAATGAACAGAGAAATCGACAGATGGCTGTCTCCGCGCAAACTAAAAATCGGAACCATGTTGACTGACAACGGAAAGAACATGGTGTCTGCTCTGCGTCAAGGAAGGTTGTGCCATGCGCCATGCATGGCTCACGTGTTCAATCTGGTTGTCAAGCGGTTCCTAAAATCCACCATCCCACTGCAAGACATCCTTAAAATGTCACGTAAACTGTGCATGCATTTCAGCCATTCCTACACCGCAAAGAACACCCTCATTGAGCTGCAGCGGCAGAACGGAATTCCACAGCATCGCCTGATCTGCGACGTTGCAACAAGGTGGAATTCAACCCTACACATGTTAGACCGCCTTTACGAGCAGCGAAAGGCCATCACCGATTTCCTGATGTTACAAGCGGATAAAGGTACTCCCCTGTGTAACTTAGATGTCAGCCATTGGCAGCTCATGCGTGACACCTGCCGCTTGCTCAGGCCCTTTGAGGAGGCCACGCTATTCGTGAGTCGGCAGGACTATGGGATGAACGACGTCATTCCTCTGTTGCACGTCCTGGAACAAATGCTGTTAACAATGGCTGGTCAGGGTGCGGTAGACGTGGCGCACAGATCTCAACGCCACATGACCCCTGTGGGGGCAGGACAGGAAGAAGAGGAGGAGGTAGAGGAGGACATTTGTGCTCAGGAATTATTGAGTGAAATGGGTGGTTTTTCCACTCAGCGGACAGGAGTGGAGGAGCAGGAGCATCTGGTAGAGGAGGAGGAGGAGGAGACAGAGGACCCAGACGCACCGTGGCAGTATGCTGTGGAGATGGAGGCAGGGAGTCCCTCGCATTCCTTGGCACAAATGGCCCATAGCATGCTCGGTTGCTTGCGTAGCGACAGCCGAATAATAACCATCAGACAGAGGGATGACTTTTGGCTGTCCACCTTGTTGGACCCTCGCTACCGGTCCAAAATGGTGGCCTTTTTCACACCTGCTGAGAGGGAGGCCAAAATTACGTACTATAAAAACCACCTATGTAGTCAGTTGGTCTCTGCCTTTGTGCGCCAACGTCCATCCTCAGACACTGTGGGCCCTGTGCGCTCGCGTTCCGCTGGCATGGCAGCAGGGGAGGGGTGGGGTGGTAGGAGCAGTGGCAGCTCCACCAGCAGTGGCTGCCTCAGTCTGCAGTCGATGATGAGTAGCTTTCTTCACCAGCGCAGTGAGGAAACTACTAACCAGCCGCAGCAGCAGCAGCAGCATCAGGTGGACCTGGAGCAGGAGCTCAAACAACAGGCTTGGGCCTACTTGGACAGCACCCTGCCAACCGAGGTAGACAATCCCCTTGACTACTGGGCAACGAAACTTGACCTTTGGCCCCAACTAGCTGAATTTGCCCTTGAAAGGCTGTCATGCCCGGCCAGTAGCGTGGCATCGGAGCGCGTGTTTAGTGCGGCAGGAGGTATTGTAACTCCGCGGAGGACACGACTGTCCACCCAAAGTGTGGAGAGACTCACGTTTGTGAAAATGAATCAGGCGTGGATTAGTCTGGATTTCAAACCACCAGTTCCTGACACAACTGACTAAATCCGCCATGAATCATGCCTCAAACATGTGCCACTTTCAGGTCTCCTCACACTGCTGGTGTGTTAAATTTTTTGACATAGGGTGCAGGCAGATTACGGGCCTCACATAGCTGCTGCCAGGCCCCTAATCTGCCATGGGCCCCTATATACTGCCTCCTCATGCTGCTGCCAAGTCCAGAGTCTCTCATGGGTCCCTGTACGGCCTCCCATTGCTGCTGTCTCCATCGCCACACTCTGCCATGTGCCACTTTCAGGTCTCTTCACACTGCTGGTGTGTTAAATTTTTTGACATAGGGTGCAGGCAGATTACGGGCCTCACATAGCTGCTGCCAGGCCCCTAATCTGCCATAGGCCCCTATATACCGCCTCCTCATGCTGCTGCCAAGTCCAGAGTCTCTCATGGGTCCCTGTACGGCCTCCCATTGCTGCTGTCTCCATCGCCACACTCTGCTGCCATGTGCCACTTTCAGGTCTCTTCACACTGCTGGTGTGTTTAATTTTTTGACATAGGGTGCAGGCAGATTACGGGCCTCACATAGCTGCTGCCAGGCCCCTAATCTGCCATGGGCCCCTATATACCGCCTCCTCATGCTGCTGCCAAGTCCAGAGTCTCTCATGGGTCCCTGTACGGCCTCCCATTGCTGCTGTCTCCATCGCCACACTCTGCTGCCATGTGCCACTTTCAGGTCTCTTCACACTGCTGGTGTGTTAAATTTTTTGACATAGGGTGCAGGCAGATTACGGGCCTCACATAGCTGCTGCCAGGCCCCTAATCTGCCATAGGCCCCTATATACCGCCTCCTCATGCTGCTGCCAAGTCCAGAGTCTCTCATGGGTCCCTGTACGGCCTCCCATTGCTGCTGTCTCCATCGCCACACTCTGCTGCCATGTGCCACTTTCAGGTCTCTTCACACTGCTGGTGTGTTAAATTTTTTGACATAGGGTGCAGGCAGATTACGGGCCTCACATAGCTGCTGCCAGGCCCCTAATCTGCCATGGGCCCCTATATACCGCCTCCTCATGCTGCTGCCAAGTCTAGAGTCTGTCATGGGTCCCTGTACGGCCTCCCATTGCTGCTGTCTCCATCGCCACACTCTGCTGCCATGTGCCACTTTCAGGTCTCTTCACACTGCTGGTGTGTTAAATTTTTTGACATAGGGTGCAGGCAGATTACGGGCCTCACATAGCTGCTGCCAGGCCCCTAATCTGCCATGGGCCCCTATATACCGCCTCCTCATGCTGCTGCCAAGTCCAGAGTCTCTCATGGGTCCCTGTACGGCCTCCCATTGCTGCTGTCTCCATCGCCACACTCTGCTGCCATGTGCCACTTTCAGGTCTCTTCACACTGCTGGTGTGTTAAATTTTTTGACATAGGGTGCAGGCAGATTACGGGCCTCACATAGCTGCTGCCAGGCCCCTAATCTGCCATGGGCCCCTATATACCGCCTCCTCATGCTGCTGCCAAGTCCAGAGTCTCTCATGGGTCCCTGTACGGCCTCCCATTGCTGCTGTCTCCATCGCCACACTCTGCTGCCATGTGCCACTTTCAGGTCTCTTCACACTGCTGGTGTGTTAAATTTTTTGACATAGGGTGCAGGCAGATTACGGGCCTCACATAGCTGCTGCCAGGCCCCTAATCTGCCATGGGCCCCTATATACCGCCTCCTCATGCTGCTGCCAAGTCTAGAGTCTGTCATGGGTCCCTGTACGGCCTCCCATTGCTGCTGTCTCCATCGCCACACTCTGCTGCCATGTGCCACTTTCAGGTCTCTTCACACTGCTGGTGTGTTAAATTTTTTGACATAGGGTGCAGGCAGATTACGGGCCTCACATAGCTGCTGCCAGGCCCCTAATCTGCCATAGGCCCCTATATACCGCCTCCTCATGCTGCTGCCAAGTCCAGAGTCTCTCATGGGTCCCTGTACGGCCTCCCATTGCTGCTGTCTCCATCGCCACACTCTGCTGCCATGTGCCACTTTCAGGTCTCTTCACACTGCTGGTGTGTTTAATTTTTTGACATAGGGTGCAGGCAGATTACGGGCCTCACATAGCTGCTGCCAGGCCCCTAATCTGCCATGGGCCCCTATATACCGCCTCCTCATGCTGCTGCCAAGTCCAGAGTCTCTCATGGGTCCCTGTACGGCCTCCCATTGCTGCTGTCTCCATCGCCACACTCTGCTGCCATGTGCCACTTTCAGGTCTCTTCACACTGCTGGTGTGTTTAATTTTTTGACATAGGGTGCAGGCAGATTACGGGCCTCACATAGCTGCTGCCAGGCCCCTAATCTGCCATGGGCCCCTATATACCGCCTCCTCATGCTGCTGCCAAGTCTAGAGTCTGTCATGGGTCCCTGTACGGCCTCCCATTGCTGCTGTCTCCATCGCCACACTCTGCCATGTGCCACTTTCAGGTCTCTTCACACTGCTGGTGTGTTTAATTTTTTGACATAGGGTGCAGGCAGATTACGGGCCTCACATAGCTGCTGCCAGGCCCCTAATCTGCCATGGGCCCCTATATACCGCCTCCTCATGCTGCTGCCAAGTCCAGAGTCTCTCATGGGTCCCTGTACGGCCTCCCATTGCTGCTGTCTCCATCGCCACACTCTGCTGCCATGTGCCACTTTCAGGTCTCTTCACACTGCTGGTGTGTTAAATTTTTTGACATAGGGTGCTGGCAGATTACGGGCCTCCCATTGCTGCTGCCAGACATGTAATCTGCCATGGGCCCCCGTACCGACTCCTCATGCTGTGACGTTGCAACAAGGTGTAATTCAACCCTACATATGTTAGACCGCCTTTACGAACAGCTAAAGGCCATCACAGATTTCCTGATGTTAAAAGCGGATAAAGGTACTCCCTGTGTAACTTAGATGTCAGCCATTGTCAGCTCATGTGTGACACCTGCGCTTGCTCAGGCCCTTTGAGGAGGCCACGCTATTCGTGAGTCGGCAGGACTATGGGATGAATGAGGTCAAATCGGCCATGGGCCCCCGTACCGCCTGTTCACGCTGATGCTGGTCCCACAGTGTGACCTGGGTCCCTGTACGGCCTCCCATTGCTTCCACTCTGCCATGTGCCACTTTGAAATCTCCTCACACTCCTGCGGTTGTCCATTTTGTCATAGGTTGCTGGCAGATTACAGGCCTTCCATAGGTGCCACCAAGCCCCATATCGGCCATGGGCCCCCGTACCGCCTGGTCACGCTGCTGCTGGGCCCACAGTGTGACCTGGGTCCCTGTACCGCCTCCCATTGCTCCCACTCTGCCATGTGCCACTTTCAGGTCTCCTCACGCTCCTGCTGGTTTCCATTTTGTCATAGGTTGCTGTATGGCCTCCCATTGCTGCTGCCTCCACCGCCACACTGTGGCTCCAAACACTGGTTTTGGCCCCGTGACTGGCCAAAGGAGTGAAGTGTGCAGTGATTCTAAGATCGACGGCACTCATCTGCATGTCATACTGACAGACAGTATTATTTCTCTTCCCCAGCAGACTCCAAGGGCATTTAAATTAAAGGTACAGTGTTCTGCACTAATATTAAGTCTCTCTGAAGCCTAGAAACACCCTTTTTTAAGTTAAATTCACAGCGAATTTATTCGACTCGAATCGAATATTGTCCACGAATTCGCCGAATCAGTCGAATCGAATTTTTCATTTCTTCGCTCATCTCTAATGCTGACATTCCTCTCAGAGTGAGTTGTCATAGCAACCCAGCTGTCTCAGCACAGTGAGCCTACTCCGCCCTCTCCAGGTGCAGCAACCAAAGGTCACTCAAGAGGCAGATGACTCACCAGGCTGGACTGTGAGCTTCAAAATACAAGCTGAAATGCATTTCTCACTATCAGGCTTGCAATGTGCACTGCTTACATTTCATCAATCATTTGGTAAAGGTTGCGGCAAGAACACTTTACACAATTTCCCCAGAAATTGTAGATTGTCTAGTTCTTATTTTTATTAAGTGTTCTTGCATAGCAAGGAACACTTATTGTTATCTCACATATATATTCTTATTCTTATTCTTATTCTTATTATAGCCATATTTGCCACGCTAACTCCTCCCACAGTTTTTACACTACAAAGACAAGTAATATATCAAAACGTGCGCATTGATCCCGATCGGATTGCTATTACTTTGTAGAACGTTTCGCCGAATCGTTCAAGAAATATCGCGGTTTTTGCGGCGAAATTTTCCCATAGGAATGCATTGAGCAGCACAGCTAGAGTGTGCAAAGGAAAAATCAGAAAAATCAGAACATGATTTGTAAACTGCCATCACTCTTTCATTTTCAAGCTCACCTACACATATCTTATATCAAAACGTTCAGCTAACCCTGCTGTCACTAAAAATGTTCACGGCTAAGCCATACTCCTGATAGTTTTCAGAATATGACCATTTGTTTGCACATCACCCCTCCCATTGACTTTCATTGAAACTCCACTCTAGACACCAGACATTTTAAGGGACGTTTTTAAACTGCGACTGTGCCTTCATTTTTAATATTGCAGAGACATACTATACATCAAAATTTAGGCCTTTTTCTTGTGATTGTCGCAATATAAACCTTTTCACGGTAGCATTTATACTTTTAAAACTACAAGCGTTTGAAAATGGCAATCGCCAGTGAACTTGGCAAGTTTAAACAGCCTGTTTAGAGCAGAGCTCATCACACACCTGTGACTGACTGAGGTAACAGGTGCAAGCAAAGGTCACTCAGGGGGCAGCTGAGTCACATTAGAGTGAGAATGCTGCAGTGTGAAAGGAAAAATCAGAACATGATTTGTAAACTGCCATCACTATGTCATTTTCAAGCCCACCTACACATATCTTATATCAAAACGTTCAGCTAACCCTGCTGTCACTAAAAATGTTCACGAATGCCAGTAGTGTACCGCGCTCCAATATATTCTACCTTATGTGATATAATGAATTCATAAGTGTACCACCGATAATCAAATAATTACATCAATTAATTATACTTAAATATATGATTTGTGTAAATATATAAAATAAATTAATTTATCAATGTGAAAAAACAAAAACTATGAATGCAAAATATAAATAAAAAATAAAAAATATTTGCAGTGGGAATGACAGTTCCTTCTGTATAAATGAGATGGTGTTATTATTCAGTCTGGATAAAAATAAAATAAAATTAAAATAAAAAAATAAAATAAAATAAAATAAAATTAAAATAAAAATAAAATTAAAAATTAAAATTAAAATAAAAATAAAATGAAAAATAAAATAAAAATTAAATTAAAATTAAAATAAATAAAAAATATTTGCAGTGGGAATGACAGTTCCTTCTGTATAAATGAGATGGTATTATTATTCAGTCTGGATAAAAATAAAAATAAAATAAAAATTAAATTAAAATAAAAAAAAAATAAAACTAAAATTAAAATAAAATTAAAAATAAAAATAAAAATTAAAATAAAAAAATTAAAATTAAAATAAAAAATTAAATAAAAATAAAATTAAAAATAAAATTAAATTAAAATAAAATAAAAATAAAATCAAAATTAACATAAAATTAAAATCAACATAAAATTAAAATAAAAATAAAATTAAAAAAAAAAAAAAAATTATATTAACATAAAATTAAAATTAAATTAAAATAAAAGTAAAAATAAAATAAAAATAAAATAAAATAAAAATTAAAATTAAAATAAAAAAAAAAATAAAATAAAAATAAAATTAAAATAACATAAAATAAAAATAAAATTAAAATAAAAATAAAATTAAAAATAAAATAAAAATTAAAATTAAAATAAAAAAAAATTAAAATAAAAATAAAATTAAAATAACATAAAATAAAAATAAAATTAAAATAAAAATAAAATTAAAAATAAAATAAAATTAAAATAAAATAAAAATAAAATTAAAATTAACATAAAATTAAAATTAAAATAAAATAAAAATAAAAATAAAATTAAAATTAACATAAAATTAAAATTAAATTAAAATAAAAATAAAATTAAAAATAAAATAAAATAAAAATTAAAATTAAAATAAAAAAAAAATTAAAATAAAAATAAATAATTGATATCCCGGATAAGACACTATGTTTCTTTTCTTTAATATTTAATTAATACTAATTTTAGCACGCAATTGAACTTGGCAAGTTTAAAAAGCCTGTTTAGAACAGCCATGCTGACATTCCTCTCAGAGTGAGTTGTCATAGCAACCCAGCTGTCTCAGCACAGTGAGCCTACTCCGCCCTCTCCAGGTGCAGCAACCAAAGGTCACTCAAGAGGCAGATGACTCATGAGGCTGGACTGTGAGGTTCAAAATACAAGCTGAAATGCATTTCTCACTATCAGGCTTGCAATGTGCACTGCTTACATTTCATCAATCATTTGGTAAAGGTTGTGGCAAGAACACTTTACACAATTTCCCCAGAAATTGTAGATTGTCTAGTTAAGTGTTCTTGCATAGCAAGGAACACTTATTGTTATCTCACATATATATTCTTATTCTTATTCTTATTATAGCCATATTTGCCACGCTAACTCCTCCCACAGTTTTTACACTACAAATACAAGTAATATATCAAAACGTGCGCATTGTTCCCGATCGGATTGCTATTACTTTGTGGAACGTTTCGCCGAATCGTTCAAGAAATATCGCGGTTTTTGCGGCGAAATTTTCCCATAGGAATGCATTGAGAAGCAGAGCACAGCTAGAGTGTGTAAAGGAAAAATCAGAAAAATCAGAACATGATTTGTAAACTGCCATCACTCTGCCATTTTCAAGCCCACCTACACATATCGTATATCAAAACGTTCAGCTAACCCTGCTGTCACTAAAAATGTTCACAGCTAGGACATACTCCTGATAGTTTTCACAATATGACCATTTGTTTGGACCTCACCCCTCCCATTGACTTTCATTGAAACTCCACTTTAGACACAAGAAATTTTAAGGGACTTTTTAAACTGCGACTGTGCCTTCATTTTTTATCTTTCAGAGACATACTATACATCAAAATTTAGGTCTGTTTCTTGTGATTGTCACAATATAAACCTTTTCACGGTAGCATTTTTACTTTTAAAACTACAAGCGTTTGAAAATGGCAATCGCCAGTGAACTTGGCAAGTTTAAACAGCCTGTTTAGAGCAGAGCTCATCACACACCTGTGACTGACTGAGGTAACAGGTGCAAGCAAAGGTCACTCAGGGGGCAGCTGAGTCACATTAGAGTGAGAATGCTGCAGTGTGAAAGGAAAAATCAGAACATGATTTGTAAACTGCCATCACTATGTCATTTTCAAGCCCACCTACACATATCTTATATCAAAACGTTCAGCTAACCCTGCTGTCACTAAAAATGTTCACGAATGCCAGTAGTGTACCGCGCTCCAATATATTCTACCTTATGTGATATAATGAATTCATAAGTGTACCACCGATAATCAAATAATTACATCAATTAATTATACTTAAATATATGATTTGTGTAAATATATAAAATAAATTAATTTATCAATGTGAAAAAACAAAAACTATGAATGCAAAATATAAATAAAAAATAAAAAATATTTGCAGTGGGAATGACAGTTCCTTCTGTATAAATGAGATGGTGTTATTATTCAGTCTGGATAAAAATAAAATAAAATTAAAATAAAAAAATAAAATAAAATAAAATAAAATTAAAATAAAAATAAAATTAAAAATTAAAATTAAAATAAAAATAAAATGAAAAATAAAATAAAAATTAAATTAAAATTAAAATAAATAAAAAATATTTGCAGTGGGAATGACAGTTCCTTCTGTATAAATGAGATGGTATTATTATTCAGTCTGGATAAAAATAAAAATAAAATAAAAATTAAATTAAAATAAAAAAAAAATAAAACTAAAATTAAAATAAAATTAAAAATAAAAATAAAAATTAAAATAAAAAAATTAAAATTAAAATAAAAAATTAAATAAAAATAAAATTAAAAATAAAATTAAATTAAAATAAAATAAAAATAAAATCAAAATTAACATAAAATTAAAATCAACATAAAATTAAAATAAAAATAAAATTAAAAAAAAAAAAAAAATTATATTAACATAAAATTAAAATTAAATTAAAATAAAAGTAAAAATAAAATAAAAATAAAATAAAATAAAAATTAAAATTAAAATAAAAAAAAAAATAAAATAAAAATAAAATTAAAATAACATAAAATAAAAATAAAATTAAAATAAAAATAAAATTAAAAATAAAATAAAAATTAAAATTAAAATAAAAAAAAATTAAAATAAAAATAAAATTAAAATAACATAAAATAAAAATAAAATTAAAATAAAAATAAAATTAAAAATAAAATAAAATTAAAATAAAATAAAAATAAAATTAAAATTAACATAAAATTAAAATTAAAATAAAATAAAAATAAAAATAAAATTAAAATTAACATAAAATTAAAATTAAATTAAAATAAAAATAAAATTAAAAATAAAATAAAATAAAAATTAAAATTAAAATAAAAAAAAAATTAAAATAAAAATAAATAATTGATATCCCGGATAAGACACTATGTTTCTTTTCTTTAATATTTAATTAATACTAATTTTAGCACGCAATTGAACTTGGCAAGTTTAAAAAGCCTGTTTAGAACAGCCATGCTGACATTCCTCTCAGAGTGAGTTGTCATAGCAACCCAGCTGTCTCAGCACAGTGAGCCTACTCCGCCCTCTCCAGGTGCAGCAACCAAAGGTCACTCAAGAGGCAGATGACTCATGAGGCTGGACTGTGAGGTTCAAAATACAAGCTGAAATGCATTTCTCACTATCAGGCTTGCAATGTGCACTGCTTACATTTCATCAATCATTTGGTAAAGGTTGTGGCAAGAACACTTTACACAATTTCCCCAGAAATTGTAGATTGTCTAGTTAAGTGTTCTTGCATAGCAAGGAACACTTATTGTTATCTCACATATATATTCTTATTCTTATTCTTATTATAGCCATATTTGCCACGCTAACTCCTCCCACAGTTTTTACACTACAAATACAAGTAATATATCAAAACGTGCGCATTGTTCCCGATCGGATTGCTATTACTTTGTGGAACGTTTCGCCGAATCGTTCAAGAAATATCGCGGTTTTTGCGGCGAAATTTTCCCATAGGAATGCATTGAGAAGCAGAGCACAGCTAGAGTGTGTAAAGGAAAAATCAGAAAAATCAGAACATGATTTGTAAACTGCCATCACTCTGCCATTTTCAAGCCCACCTACACATATCGTATATCAAAACGTTCAGCTAACCCTGCTGTCACTAAAAATGTTCACAGCTAGGACATACTCCTGATAGTTTTCACAATATGACCATTTGTTTGGACCTCACCCCTCCCATTGACTTTCATTGAAACTCCACTTTAGACACAAGAAATTTTAAGGGACTTTTTAAACTGCGACTGTGCCTTCATTTTTTATCTTTCAGAGACATACTATACATCAAAATTTAGGTCTGTTTCTTGTGATTGTCACAATATAAACCTTTTCACGGTAGCATTTTTACTTTTAAAACTACAAGCGTTTGAAAATGGCAATCGCCAGTGAACTTGGCAAGTTTAAACAGCCTGTTTTCAGCAGAGCTTCTCACACACCTGTGACTGACTGAGGTAACAGGTGCAAGCAAAGGTCACTCAGGGGGCAGCTGAGTCACATTAGAGTGAGAAAGCTGCAGTGTGAAAGGAAAAATCAGAACATGATTTGTAAACTGCCATAACTATGTCATTTTCAAGCCCACTTACACATATCTTATATCAAAACGTTCAGCTAACCCTGCTGTCACTAAAAATGTTCACGAATGCCAGTAGTGTACCGCGCTCCAATATATTCTACCTTATGTGATATAATGAATTCATAAGTGTACCACCGATAATCAAATAATTACATCAATTAATTATACTTAAATATATGGTTTGTGTAAATATATAAAATAAATTATTTTATCAATGTGAAAAAACAAAAACTATGAATGAAAAATATAAATAAAAAATAAAAAATATTTGCAGTGGGAATGACAGTTCCTTCTGTATATATGAGATGGTGTTATTATTCAGTCTGGATAAAAATAAAATAAAATTAAAATTAAAATAAAAAAATAAAATAAAATTAAAATAAAATTAAAAATTAAAATTAAAATAAAAATAAAATGAAAAATAAAATAAAAATTAAATTAAAATTAAAATTAAAATAAATAAAAAATATTTGCAGTGGGAATGACAGTTCCTTCTGTATAAATGAGATGGTATTATTATTCAGTCTGGATAAAAATAAAAATAAAATAAAAATTAAATTAAAATAAAAAAAAATAAAATTCAAATTAAAATAAAATTAAAAATAAAAATAAAAATAAAATTAAAATTAAAAAAAAAAAATAAATAAAAATAAAATTAACATAAAATTAAAATAAAAATAAAATTAAAATAACATAAAATAAAAATAAAATTAAAATAAAAATAAAATTAAAAATAAAATTAAAAATAAAATAAAATTAAAATAAAATAAAAATAAAATTAAAATTAACATAAAATTAAAATAAAAATAAAATTAAAATTAACATAAAATTAAAATTAAATTAAAATAAAAATAAAAATAAAATTAAAAATAAAATAAAAATTAAAATTAAAATAAAAAAAAAAATTAAAATAAAAATAAAAATAAATAATTGATATCCCGGATAAGACACTATGTTTCTTTTCTTTAATATTTAATTAATACTAATTTTAGCACGCAATTGAACTTGGCAAGTTTAAAAAGCCTGTTTAGAACACACATGCTGACATTCCTCTCAGAGTGAGTTGTCATAGCAACCCAGCTGTCTCAGCACAGTGAGCCTACTCCGCCCTCTCCAGGTGCAGCAACCAAAGGTCACTCAAGAGGCAGATGACTCACCAGGCTGGACTGTGAGCTTCAAAATACAAGCTGAAATGCATTTCTCACTATCAGGCTTGCAATGTGCACTGCTTACATTTCATCAATCATTTGGTAAAGGTTGCGGCAAGAACACTTTACACAATTTCCCCAGAAATTGTAGATTGTCTAGTTCTTATTCTTATTATTATAGCCAAATTTGCCACGCTAACTCCTCCCACAGTTTTTACACTACAAAGACAAGTAATATATCAAAACGTGCGGATTGTTCCCGATCGGATTGCTATTACTTTGTGGAACGTTTCACCGAATCGTTCAAGAAATATCGCGGTTTTTGCGGCGAAATTTTCCCATAGGAATGAATGGTGCATCTAGAGTGGCAGCAGAGCACAGCTAGAGTGTGCAAAGGAAAAATCAGAACATGATTTGTAAACTGCCATCACTCTGCCATTTTCAAGCCCACCTACACATATCTTATATCAAAACGTTCAGCTAACCCTGCTGTCACTAAAAATGTTCACGGCTAGGACATACTCCTGATAGTTTTCAGAATATGACCATTTGTTTGCACATCACCCCTCCCATTGACTTTCATTGAAACTCCACTCTAGACACCAGACATTTTAAGGGACGTTTTTAAACTGCGACTGTGCCTTCATTTGTTATCTTTCAGAGACATACTATACATCAAACTGTAGGTCTTTTTCTTGTGATTGTCACAATATAAACCTTTTCACGGTAGCATTTATACTTTTAAAACTACAAGCGTTTGAAGATGGCAATCGCCAGTGAATTTGGCAAGTTTAAATAGCCTGTTTAGAGCACAGCTCCTCACACACCTGTGACTGACTGAGGTAACAGGTGCAAGCAAAGGTCACTCAGGGGGCAGCTGAGTCACATTAGAGTGAGAAAGCTGCAATGTGGAAGGAAAAATCAGAACATGATTTGTAAACTGCCATCACTCTGCCATTTTCAAGCCCACCTACACATATCTTATATCAAAACGTTCAGCTAACCCTGCTGTCACTAAAAATGTTCACGGCTAGGACATACTCCTGATAGTTTTCAGAATATGACCATTTGTTTGCACCTCACTCCTCCCATTGACTTTCATTGAAACTCCACTTTAGACACAAGAAATTTTAAGGGACGTTTTTAAACTGCGACTGTGCCTTCATTTTTAATATTGCAGAGACATACTATATATCAAAATTTAGGTCTGTTTCTTGTGATTGTCACAATATAAGCCTTTTCACGGTAGCATTTATACTTTTAAAACTACAACCGTTTGAAGATGGCAATCGCCAGTGATGTCAGCAACTTGGAGCAGTTTGTTTATAACCATGACTCTGCCCTTGGTGTGGAGGGAGTTGCCATAGGAACCCAGCTGTGTGAGCAGGAAGCAGAGAGACAAAAGCTAACCTGCCCACTCCAGTTGTGTGGAGGCCAGAACACCACACAATTTCCACAGAAATTGTGAAGACGCCAGTGAAGTGAGCAATTTGAAGCAGTTTGTTTTTAACCGCTCTTCTCTGCCATATTTGAAATCTAATTCTTATTCTTATTATAGCCATATTTGCAGTGGGAATGACAGTTCCTTCTGTATAAATGAGATGGTATTATTATTCAGTCTGGATAAAAATAAAAATAAAATAAAAATTTAATTAAAATAAAAAAAAATAAAATTAAAATTAAAAAAAAATTAAAAATAAAATAAAAATAAAAATTAAAATAAAAATAAAATTAAAATTAAAAAAAAATTAAAATAAAAATAAAATTAACATAAAATTAAAATAAAAATAAAATTAAAATAAAAATAAAAAAAAACATAAAATTAAAATTAAAATAAAATAAAAATAAAATTAAAAATAAAATAAAATAAAATAAAATAATAAAAATTAAAATTAAAATAAAATTAAAATAAAAAAAAAATTAAAATAAAAATAAATAATTGATATCCCGGATAAGACACTATGTTTCTTTTCTTTAATATTTAATTAATACTAATTTTAGCACGCAATTGAACTTGGCAAGTTTAAAAAGCCTGTTTAGAACACACATGCTGACATTCCTCTCAGAGTGAGTTGTCATAGCAACCCAGCTGTCTCAGCACAGTGAGCCTACTCCGCCCTCTCCAGGTGCAGCAACCAAAGGTCACTCAAGAGGCAGATGACTCACCAGGCTGGACTGTGAGCTTCAAAATACAAGCTGAAATGCATTTCTCACTATCAGGCTTGCAATGTGCACTGCTTACATTTCATCAATCATTTGGTAAAGGTTGCGGCAAGAACACTTTACACAATTTCCCCAGAAATTGTAGATTGTCTAGTTCTTATTCTTATTCTTATAGCCAAATTTGCCACGCTAACTCCTCCCACAGTTTTTACACTACAAAGACAAGTAATATATCAAAACGTGCGGATTGTTCCCGATCGGATTGCTATTACTTTGTGGAACGTTTCGCCGAATCGTTCAAGAAATATCGCGGTTTTTGTGGCGAAATTTTCCCATAGGAATGCATTGAGCAGCACAGCACAGCTAGAGTGTGCAAAGGAAAAATCAGAAAAATCAGAACATGATTTGTAAACTGCCATCACTCTTTCATTTTCAAGCCCACCTACACATATCTTATATCAAAACGTTCAGCTAACCCTGCTGTCACTAAAAATGTTCACAGCTAAGCCATATTCCTGATAGTTTTCAGAATATGACCATTTGTTTGGACCTCATCCCTCCCATTGACTTTCATTGAAACTCCACTCTAGACACCAGACATTTTAAGGGACGTTTTTAAACTGCGACTGTGCCTTCATTTTTTATCTTTCAGAGACATACTATACATCAAACTGTAGGTCTTTTTCTTGTGATTGTCACAATATAAACCTTTTCACGGTAGCATTTATACTTTTAAAACTACAAGCGTTTGAAAATGGCAATCGCCAGTGAACTTGGCAAGTTTAAATAGCCTGTTTAGAGCAGAACTTGTCACACACCTGTGACTGACTGAGGTAACAGGTGCAAGCAAAGGTCACTCAGGGGGCAGCTGAGTCACATTAGAGTGAGAAAGCTGCAGTGTGGAAGGAAAAATCAGAACATAATTTGTAAACTGCCATAACTATGTCATTTTCAAGCCCACCTACACATATCTTATATCAAAACGTTCAGCTAACCCTGCTGTCACTAAAAATGTTCACGGCTAGGACATACTCCTGATAGTTTTCAGAATATGACCATGTGTTTGCACCTCACCCCTGCTATTGACCTTCATTGAAACTCCACTCTAGATACCTGACATTTTAAGGGACGTTTTTAAACTGCGACTGTGCCTTCATTTTTAATATTGCAGAGACATACTATATATCAAAATTTAGGTCTTTTTCTTGTGATTGTCACAATATAATCCTTTTCACGGTAGCATTTATACTTTTAAAACTACAAGCGTTTGAAAATGGCAATCGCCAGTGAACTTGGCAAGTTTAAACAGCCTGTTTAGAGCAGAACTTGTCACACACCTGTGACTGACTGAGGTAACAGGTGCAAGCAAAGGTCACTCAGGGGGCAGCTGAGTCACATTAGAGTGAGAAAGCTGCAGTGTGAAAGGAAAAATCAGAACATGATTTGTAAACTGCCATAACTATGTCATTTTCAAGCCCACCTACACATATCTTATATCAAAACGTTCAGCTAACCCTGCTGTCACTAAAAATGTTCACGAATGCCAATACTGTACCGCGCTCCAATATATTCTACCTTATGTGATATAATGAATTCATAAGTGTACCACCGATAATCAAATAATTACATCAATTAATTATACTTAAATATATGATTTGTGTAAATATATAAAATAAATTAATTTATCAATGTGAAAAAACAAAAACTATGAATGAAAAATATAAATAAAAAATATTTGCAGTGGGAATGACAGTTCCTTCTGTATAAATGAGATGGTATTATTATTCAGTCTGGATAAAAATAAAATAAAAATTAAATTAAAATAAAAAAAAAATAAAATTAAAAATAAAATAAAATTAAAATTAAAATAAAAATAAAATTAAAATTAAAATTAAAATTAAAATAAAAATAAAATAAAAATAAAAATAAAATTAAAAATAAAATAAAATTAAAAATAAAATAAAATTAAAATTAACATAAAATTAAAATAAAATTAAAATAAAAATAAAAATAAAAATAAAATTAAAAATAAAATTAAAATTAAAATAAAAATAAAATTAAAAATAAAATAAAATAAAATAAAATAAAATAATTAAAATTAAAATAAAATTAAAATAAAAATAAATAATTGATATCCCGGAGAAGACACTATGTTTCTTTTCTTTAATATTTAATTAATACTAATTTTAGCACGCAATTGAACTTGGCAAGTTTAAAAAGCCTGTTTAGAACAGCCATGCTGACATTCCTCTCAGAGTGAGTTGTCATAGCAACCCAGCTGTCTCAGCACAGTGAGCCTACTCCGCCCTCTCCAGGTGCAGCAACCAAAGGTCACTCAAGAGGCAGATGACTCACGAGGCTGGACTGTGAGCTTCAAAATACAAGCTGAAATGCATTTCTCACTATCAGGCTTGCAATGTGCACTGCTTACATTTCATCAATCATTTGGTAAAGGTTGCGGCAAGAACACTTTACACAATTTCCCCAGAAATTGTAGATTGTCTAGTTAAGTGTTCTTGCATAGCAAGGAACACTTATTGTTATCTCACAAGTATATTCTTATTCTTATTAAGTGTTCTTGCATAGCAAGGAACACTTATTGTTATCTCACATATATATTCTTATTCTTATTCTTATTATAGCCATATTTGCCACGCTAACTCCTCCCACAGTTTTTACACTACAAAGACAAGTAATATATCAAAACGTGCGCATTGTTCCCGATCGGATTGCTATTACTTTGTGGAACGTTTCGCCGAATCGTTCAAGAAATATCGCGGTTTTTGCGGCGAAATTTTCCCATAGGAATGCATTGAGCAGCAGAGCACAGCTAGAGTGTGCAAAGGAAAAATCAGAAAAATCAGAACATGATTTGTAAACTGCCATCACTCTGCCATTGTCAAGCCCACCTACACATATCTTATATCAAAACGTTCAGCTAACCCTGCTGTCACTAAAAATGTTCACGGCTATGACATACTCCTGATAGTTTTCACAATATGACCATTTGTTTGGACGTCACCCCTCCCATTGACTTTCATTGAAACTCCACTTTAGACACAAGAATTTTTAAGGGACGTTTTTAAACTGCGACTGTGCCTTCATTTTTAATATTGCAGAGACATACTATACATCAAAATTTAGGTCTGTTTCTTGTGATTGTCCCAATATAAACTTTTTCACGGTAGCATTTATACTTTTAAAACTACAAGCGTTTGAAAATGGCAATCGCCAGTGAACTTGGCAAGTTTAAACAGCCTGTTTAGAGCAGACCTTCTCACACACCTGTGACTGACTGAGGTAACAGGTGCAAGCAAAGGTCACTCAGGGGGCAGCTGAGTCACATTAGAGTGAGAAAGCTGCAGTGTGAAAGGAAAAATCAGAACATGATTTGTAAACTGCTATAACTATGTCATTTTCAAGCCCACCTACACATATCTTATATCAAAACGTTCAGCTAACCCTGCTGTCACTAAAAATGTTCACGAATGCCAGTAGTGTACCGCGCTCCAATATATTCTACCTTATGTGATATAATGAATTCATAAGTGTACCACTGATAATCAAATAATTACATCAATTAATTATACTTAAATATATGATTTGTGTAAATATATAAAATAAATTAATTTATCAATGTGAAAAAACAAAAACTATGAATGAAAAATATAAATAAAAAATAAAAAATATTTGCAGTGGGAATGACAGTTCCTTCTGTATAAATGAGATGGTGTTATTATTCAGTCTGGATAAAAATAAAATAAAATTAAAATTAAAATAAAAAAATAAAATAAAATTAAAATAAAAATAAAATTAAAAATTAAAATTAAAAAAAAAATAAAATGAAAAATAAAATAAAAATTAAAATAAATAAAAAATATTTGCAGTGGGAATGACAGTTCCTTTGGTATAAATGAGATGGTATTATTATTCAGTCTGGATAAAAATAAAAATAAAATAAAAATTAAATTAAAATAAAAAAAAAATAAAACTAAAATTAAAATTAAAAAAAAAAAAAAATTAAAATAAAAAAATTAAAATTAAAATAAAAAATTAAATAAAAATAAAATTAAAAATAAAAATAAATTAAAATAAAATAAAAATAAAATTAAAATTAACATAAAATTAAAATAAAAATAAAAATAAAATTAAAATTAACATAAAATTAAAATTAAAATAAAAGTAAAAATTAAAATTAAAATTAAAATAAAAAAAAAATTAAAATAAAAATAAAATTAAAAATAAAATAAAATTTAAAATAAAATAAAATTAAAATAAAATAAAAATAAAATTAAAATTAACATAAAATTAAAATTAACATAAAATAAAATTAAAATAAAAATAAAATAAAAATTAAAATAAAAAAATTAAAATTAAAATAAAAAAGTTAAATAAAAATAAAATTAAAAATAAAATAAAATTAAAATAAAAATAAAATTAAAAATAAAATAAAATTAAAAATAAAATTAAAAATAAAATTAAAATAAAATAAAAATAAAATTAAAAATAAAATAAAATTAAAAATAAAATAAAATAAAATTAAAATAAAATAAAAATAAAATTAAAATAAAAATAAAATTAAAATTAACATAAAATTAAAATTAACATAAAATAAAATTAAAATAAAAATAAAAATAAAATTAAAATTAACATAAAATTTAAATTAAATTAAAATAAAAATTAAATTAAAATAAAAATAAAATTAAAAATAAAATAAAAAATAAAATAAAAATAAAAAAAAAATTAAAATAAAAATAAATAATTGATATCCCGGATAAGACGCTATGTTTCTTTTCTTTAATATTTAATTAATACTAATTTTAGCACGCAATTGAACTTGGCAAGTTTAAAAAGCCTGTTTAGAACAGTCATGCTGACATTCCTCTCAGAGTGAGTTGTCATAGCAACCCAGCTGTCTCAGCACAGTGAGCCTACTCCGCCCTCTCCAGGTGCAGCAACCAAAGGTCACTCAAGAGGCAGATGACTCACGAGGCTGGACTGTGAGCTTCAAAATACAAGCTGAAATGCATTTCTCACTATCAGGCTTGCAATGTGCCCTGCTTACATTTCATCAATCATTTGGTAAAGGTTGCGGCAAGAACACTTTACACAATTTCCCCAGAAATTGTAGATTGTCTAGTTCTTATTCTTATTATTATAGCCAAATTTGCCACGCTAACTCCTCCCACAGTTTTTACACTACAAAGACAAGTAATATATCAAAACGTGCGGATTGTTCCCGATCGGATTGCTATTACTTTGTGGAACGTTTCGCCGAATCGTTCAAGAAATATCGCGGTTTTTGTGGCGAAATTTTCCCATAGGAATGAATGGTGCATGTAGAGTGGCAGCAGTGCACAGCTAGAGTGTGCAAAGGAAAAATCAGAACATGATTTGTAAACTGCCATCACTCTGCCATTTTCAAGCCCACCTACACATATCTTATATCAAAACGTTCAGCTAACCCTGCTGTCACTAAAAATGTTCACGGCTAGGACATACTCCTGATAGTTTTCAGAATATGACCATTTGTTTGCACATCACCCCTCCCATTGACTTTCATTGAAACTCCACTCTAGACACCAGACATTTTAAGGGACATTTTTAAACTGCGACTGTGCCTTCATTTGTTATCTTTCAGAGACATACTATACATCAAACTGTAGGTCTTTTTCTTGTGATTGTCACAATATAAACCTTTTCACGGTAGCATTTATACTTTTAAAACTACAAGCGTTTGAAGATGGCAATCGCCAGTGAATTTGGCAAGTTTAAACAGCCTGTTTAGAGCACAGCTCCTCACACACCTGTGACTGACTGAGGTAACAGGTGCAACCAAAGGTCACTCAGAGGGCAGCTGAGTCACATTAGAGTGAGAAAGCTGCAGTGTGAAAGGAAAAATCAGAACATGATTTGTAAACTGCCATAACTATGTCATTATCAAGCCCACCTACACATATCTTATATCAAAACGTTCAGCTAACCCTGCTGTCACTAAAAATGTTCACGGCTAGGACATACTCCTGATAGTTTTC
The DNA here is from genome assembly GCF_062004578.1 of Staurois parvus. Lineage (NCBI taxonomy): Eukaryota > Metazoa > Chordata > Amphibia > Anura > Ranidae > Staurois > Staurois parvus. The sequence goes on from NW_028319048.1 coordinate 569,796, forward strand.
AGAATATGACCATTTGTTTGCACCTCACTCCTCCCATTGACTTTCATTGAAACTCCACTTTAGACACAAGAAATTTTAAGGGACGTTTTTAAACTGCGACTGTGCCTTCATTTTTAATATTGCAGAGACATACTATATATCAAAATTTAGGTCTGTTTCTTGTGATTGTCACAATATAAGCCTTTTCACGGTAGCATTTATACTTTTAAAACTACAACCGTTTGAAGATGGCAATCGCCAGTGATGTCAGCAACTTGGAGCAGTTTGTTTATAACCATGACTCTGCCCTTGGTGTGGAGGGAGTTGCCATAGGAACCCAGCTGTGTGAGCAGGAAGCAGAGAGACAAAAGCTAACCTGCCCACTCCAGTGTGTGGAGGCCAGAACACCACACAATTTCCACAGAAATTGTGAAGACACCAGTGAAGTAAGCAATTTGAAGCAGTTTGTTTTTACCGCTCTTCTCTGCCATATTTGAAATCTAATTCTTATTCTTATTATAGCCATATTTGCCACGCTAACTCCTCCCACAGTTTTTACACTACAAAGACAAGTAATATATCAAAACGTGCGCATTGATCCCGATCGGATTGCTATTACTTTGTAGAACGTTTCACCGAATCGTTCAAGAAATATCGCGGTTTTTGCGGCGAAATTTTCCCATAGGAATGCATTGAGCAGCACAGCACAGCTAGAGTGTGCAAAGGAAAAATCAGAAAAATCAGAACATGATTTGTAAACTGCCATCACTCTTTCATTTTCAAGCCCACCTACACATATCTTATATCAAAACGTTCAGCTAACCCTGCTGTCACTAAAAATGTTCACGAATGCCAGTACTGTACCGCGCTCCAATATATTCTACCTTATGTGATATAATGAATTCATAAGCGTACCACCGATAATCAAATAATTACATCAATTAATTATACTTAAATATATGATTTGTGTAAATATATAAAATAAATTAATTTATCAATGTGAAAAAACAAAAACTATGAATGAAAAATATAAATAAAAAATAAAAAATATTTGCAGTGGGAATGACAGTTCCTTCTGTATAAATGAGATGGTGTTATTATTCAGTCTGGATAAAAATAAAATAAAATTAAAATTAAAATAAAAAAATAAAATAAAATTAAAATTAAATTAAAATTAAAATAAAATTAAAATAAATAAAAAATATTTGCAGTGGGAATGACAGTTCCTTCTGTATAAATGAGATGGTATTATTATTCAGTCTGGATAAAAATAAAATAAAAATTAAATTAAAATAAAAAAAAAAAAAAATTAAAATTAAAATAAAATAAAAATTAAAATAAAAATAAAATTAACATAAAATTAAAATAAAAATAAAATTAAAATAACATAAAATAAAAATAAAATTAAAAATAAAATTAAAAATAAAATAAAATAAAAATAAAAATAAAAATAAAATTAAAATTAACATAAAATTAAAATAAAAATAAAAATAAAATAAAAATAAAAATAAAATTAAAATAAAAATAAAATTAAAAATTAACATAAAATTAAAATAAAATAAAAATAAAAATAAAATTAAAAATAAAATAAATTAAAAATTAAAATAAAATTAAAATTAAAATAAAAAAATATTAAAACAAAAATAAATAATTGATATCCCGGAGAAGACACTATGTTTCTTTTCTTTAATATTTAATTAATACTAATTTTAGCACGCAATTGAACTTGGCAAGTTTAAAAAGCCTGTTTAGAACAGCCATGCTGACATTCCTCTCAGAGTGAGTTGTCATAGCAACCCAGCTGTCTCAGCACAGTGAGCCTACTCCGCCCTCTCCAGGTGCAGCAACCAAAGGTCACTCAAGAGGCAGATGACTCATGAGGCTGGACTGTGAGCTTCAAAATACAAGCTGAAATGCATTTCTCACTATCAGGCTTGCAATGTGCACTGCTTACATTTCATCAATCATTTGGTAAAGGTTGCGGCAAGAACACTTTACACAATTTCCCCAGAAATTGTAGATTGTCTAGTTAAGTGTTCTTGCATAGCAAGGAACACTTATTGTTATCTCACAAATATATTCTTATTAAGTGTTCTTGCATAGCAAGGAACACTTATTGTTATCTCACATATATATTCTTATTCTTATTCCGTTTCTTATTATAGCCATATTTGCCACGCTAACTCCTCCCACAGTTTTTACACTACAAATACAAGTAATATATCAAAACGTGCGGATTGTTCCCGATCGGATTGCTATTACTTTGTGGAACGTTTCGCCGAATCGTTCAAGAAATATCGCGGTTTTTGCGGCGAAATTTTCCCATAGGAATGCATTGAGCAGCAGAGCACAGCTAGAGTGTGTAAAGGAAAAATCAGAAAAATCAGAACATGATTTGTAAACTGCCATCACTCTTTCATTTTCAAGCCCACCTACACATATCTTATATCAAAACGTTCAGCTAACCCTGCTGTCACTAAAAATGTTCACAGCTAAGCCATATTCCTGATAGTTTTCAGAATATGACCATTTGTTTGGACCTCATCCCTCCCATTGACTTTCATTGAAACTCCACTTTAGACACAAGACATTTTAAGGGACGTTTTTAAACTGCGACTGTGCCTTCATTTTTTATCTTTCAGAGACATACTATACATCAAAATTTAGGTCTGTTTCTTGTGATTGTCACAGTATAAACCTTTTCACGGTAGCATTTATACTTTTAAAACTACAAGCGTTTGAAAATGGCAATCGCCAGTGAACTTGGCAAGTTTAAACAGCCTGTTTAGAGCAGAGCTGTCACACACCTGTGACTGACTGAGGTAACAGGTGCAAGCAAAGGTCACTCAGGGGGCAGCTGAGTCACATTAGAGTGAGAAAGCTACAGTGTGAAAGGAAAAATCAGAACATGATTTGTAAACTGCCATAACTATGTCATTATCAAGCCCACCTACACATATCTTATATCAAAACGTTCAGCTAACCCTGCTGTCACTAAAAATGTTCACAGCTAAGCCATATTCCTGATAGTTTTCAGAATATGACCATTTGTTTGGACCTCATCCCTCCCATTGACTTTCATTGAAACTCCACTTTAGACACAAGACATTTTAAGGGACGTTTTTAAACTGCGACTGTGCCTTCATTTTTTATCTTTCAGAGACATACTATACATCAAAATTTAGGTCTGTTTCTTGTGATTGTCACAGTATAAACCTTTTCACGGTAGCATTTATACTTTTAAAACTACAAGCGTTTGAAAATGGCAATCGCCAGTGAACTTGGCAAGTTTAAACAGCCTGTTTAGAGCAGAGCTGTCACACACCTGTGACTGACTGAGGTAACAGGTGCAAGCAAAGGTCACTCAGGGGGCAGCTGAGTCACATTAGAGTGAGAAAGCTACAGTGTGAAAGGAAAAATCAGAACATGATTTGTAAACTGCCATAACTATGTCATTATCAAGCCCACCTACACATATCTTATATCAAAACGTTCAGCTAACCCTGCTGTCACTAAAAATGTTCACGGCTAGGACATACTCCTGATAGTTTTCAGAATATGACCATTTGTTTGCAAATAACCCCTCCCATTGACTTTCATTGAAACTTCACTCACAGCCACCTGAAATGTTAAGGGACGTTTTTAAACTGCGACTGTGCCTTCATTTTTAATATTGCAGAGACATACTATACATCAAAATTTAGGTCTGTTTCTTGTGATTGTCACAGTATAAACCTTTTCACGGTAGCATTTATACTTTTAAAACTACAAGCGTTTGAAGATGGCAATCGCCAGTGAATTTGGCAAGTTTGAGCACTGTGTTTAGAGCAGAGCTTGTCACACACCTGTGACTGACTGAGGTAACAGGTGCACCAAAGGTCACTCAGGGGGCAGCTGAGTCACATTAGAGTGAGAAGTGAGAAAGCTGCAGTGTGGAAGGAAAAATCAGAACATGATTTGTAAACTGCCATCACTCTTTCATTTTCAAGCCCACCTACACATATCTTATATCAAAACGTTCAGCTAACCCTGCTGTCACTAAAAATGTTCACGAATGCCAGTAGTGTACCGCGCTCCAATATATTCTACCTTATGTGATATAATGAATTCATAAGTGTACCACCGATAATCAAATAATTACATCAATTAATTATACTTAAATATATGATTTGTGTAAATATATAAAATAAATTAATTTATCAATGTGAAAAAACAAAAACTATGAATGAAAAATATAAATAAAAAATAAAAAATATTTGCAGTGGGAATGACAGTTCCTTCTGTATAAATAAGATGGTGTTATTATTCAGTCTGGATAAAAATAAAAATAAAATAAAAATAAAATTAAAATAAAAATAAAATTAAAATACAAATAAAAATAAACATAAAAAAAAATTAAAAATAAAATAAAAATAAAAGTAAAAAAAAAATAATAAAATAAATGAAAATGAAAATGAAAATAAAAAAGAAAATAAAAATAAAAAAAAAATAAAAATTAAAATAAAATTAAAATTAAAATAAAATTAAAATAATAATAAAAATAAAATTAAAAAAAAATAAAAATAAACATAAACATAAAAATAAAATTAAAATTAAAATAAACATAAGCATAAAATAAAATTAAAAATAAATAAAATTAAAATAAACATAAACATAAAATAAGAATAAAATTAAAATAAAATTAAAATAAAATTAAAATTAAATTAAAATGAAAATGAAAAAGAAAATAAAAATAAAAATAATTAAAAATAAAAATGAAAATAAAATTAAAAATAAATAATTGATATCCCGGATAAGACACTATGTTTCTTTTCTTTAATATTTAATTAATACTAATTTTAGCACACAATTAATTAATTCGTAATTAATTTGTAATATTTTATTATTTATATATTTTTCACATATATTTTTTTATAATTTTTTATGTATGATATCAATTAACAATAGAGTTTATATATAGAAAGAAAACTCCTAGTGGCTCACAAGTAACTATCCAACTTTTTATAAAAATGTTCACGGCTAGGAAATACTCCTGATAGTTTTCACAATATGACCATTTGTTTGCACCTCACCCCTCCCATTGACTTTCATTGAAACTCCACTCTAGACACCAGAACTTTTAAGGGACGTTTTTAAACTGCGACTGTGCCTTCATTTTTTATCTTTCAGAGGCATACTATACATCAAAATTTAGGTCTGTTTCTTGTGATTGTCACAATATAAACCTTTTCACGGTAGCATTTATACTTTTAAAACTACAAGCGTTTGAAAATGGCAATCGCCAGTGAACTTGGCAAGTTTAAAAAGCCTGTTTAGAACAGCCATGCTGACATTCCTCTCAGAGTGAGTTGTCATAGCAACCCAGCTGTCTCAGCACAGTGAGCCTACTCCGCCCTCTCCAGGTGCAGCAACCAAAGGTCACTCAAGAGGCAGATGACTCACACAGGCTGGACTGTGAGCTTCAAAATACAAGCTGAAATGCATTTCTCACTATCAGGCTTGCAATGTGCACTGCTTACATTTCATCAATCATTTGGTAAAGGTTGCGGCAAGAACACTTTACACAATTTCCCCAGAAATTGTAGATTGTCTAGTTCTTATTCCGTTTCTTATTATAGCCATATTTGCCACGCTAACTCCTCCCACAGTTTTTACACTACAAAGACAAGTAATATATCAAAACGTGTGCATTGTTCCCGATCGGATTGCTATTACTTTGTAGAACGTTTCGCCGAATCGTTCAAGAAATATCGCGGTTTTTGTGGCGAAATTTTCCCATAGGAATGCATTGAGCAGCAGAGCACAGCTAGAGTGTGTAAAGGAAAAATCAGAAAAATCAGAACATGATTTGTAAACTGCCATCACTCTGCCATGTTCAAGCCCACCTACACATATCTTATATCAAAACGTTCAGCTAACCCTGCTGTCACTAAAAATGTTCACGGCTAGGACATACTCCTGATAGTTTTCAGAATATGACCATTTGTTTGCACATCACCCCTCCCATTGACTTTCATTGAAACTCCACTCTAGACACCAGACATTTTAAGGGACGTTTTTAAACTGCGACTGTGCCTTCATTTGTTATCTTTCAGAGACATACTATACATCAAACTGTAGGTCTTTTTCTTGTGATTGTCACAATATAAGCCTTTTCACAGTAGCATTTATACTTTTAAAACTACAACCGTTTGAAGATGGCAATCGCCAGTGAATTTGGCAAGTTTAAACAGCCTGTTTAGAGCAGAGTTTCTCACACACCTGTGACTGACTGAGGTAACAGGTGCAACCAAAGGTCACTCAGGGGGCAGCTGAGTCACATTAGAGTGAGAAAGCTACAGTGTGAAAGGAAAAATCAGAACATGATTTGTAAACTGCCATAACTATGTCATTATCAAGCCCACCTACACATATCTTATATCAAAACGTTCAGCTAACCCTGCTGTCACTAAAAATGTTCACGGCTAGGACATATTCCTGATAGTTTTCAGAATATGACCATTTGTTTGCACATCACCCCTCCCATTGACTTTCATTGAAACTCCACTCTAGACACCAGACATTTTAAGGGACGTTTTTAAACTGCGACTGTGCCTTCATTTTTAATATTGCAGAGACATACTATATATCAAAATGTAGGTCTGTTTCTTGTGATTGTCACAATATAAGCCTTTTCACAGTAGCATTTATACTTTTAAAACTACAACCGTTTGAAGATGGCAATCGCCAGTGATGTCAGCAACTTGGAGCAGTTTGTTTATAACCATGACTCTGCCCTTGGTGTGGAGGGAGTTGCCATAGGAACCCAGCTGTGTGAGCAGGAAGCAGAGAGACAAAAGCTAACCTGCCCACTCCAGTTGTGTGGAGGCCAGAACACCACACAATTTCCACAGAAATTGTGAAGACGCCAGTGAAGTAAGCAATTTGAAGCAGTTTGTTTTTAACCGCTCTTCTCTGCCATATTTGAAATCTAATTGTGACAGTTTTCCCGGCTTCTGGTTAAAGGTTGGGAAATAAGTTTTCTATAGTAGAGAGTATTTGAGGTGTTTCAACTAGCTACATTTCTGAAAAGAAATTAGAGCTGTGTGAATATCATCATGCCATCTAAAGGAAAGAGATCTAAAGCTGCAAAGATACGCTGGGCTAAACTTGACCTTTCAGACCCACGCTTTAGGGATCTGGAGCCCCAAAGCAGCATAGTGGAAATGGAGGTTTGTGACATTCTGGATCCAGAGCCCCACAGCAGCATAGTGGAAATGGAGGTTTGTGACAGTGAATGTGCCCTCAAGGTATATAGTGAACCTGTGGTGTCATTCCCATGTTCAACTCAGTGTCAAGTTCAAGAGCACAGTGACAGTGTGATGGGCACTTCTGAAAACCATGGCATGCAAGAACCATGTGTACCAAGTGAGATATCTGTGCAGGCATCATTTCATCAGGGTCATCATGGCTATGGAAGGTTAAGGAACAAACAGTGTACATGCATGGCTCTGACATTTTTGGCATACCACAGTGAGCTTAATGATGTGAGGAAGGATGATCTTGATCAAATACTGAAGAAGGGCAACAGCTTGTATGGCACAACAATAAAACAGCTAAAAAGAAGAAATGTCTATCAGCACCAACACTTGACAATGGAAGAAGTGCCCCTCATAGTCAACACTGACAAATATGAGTATAATGTTGTTAAATCTACAGTGTTATCGGGATGTGTGAGAGCCACGGTCGACAGTGACAACCAAGGTTGGTTTGTTGACCTCTCAACAAGACTTCAGTGCCTCAATGCAGATGTTACACATGCACTTTTTATAGTAACGCCATTTTGTTTTGCATTGTTCAGAGACAAGTCTGGGAGATATGGACTGTTTGATTCTCATAGTCGAAATAAAGATGGACTTCCTGCCACTGGAAAAGGAAAAGCTGTTATGATCACTTTTACACATTTGAGTGATATGGGAGCAAGGATTTATAAGTTGTATGAATTGCTCCTTACAGACACCAGAGGCCCTATTGATGGACTGCAGTATGACTTCATGCCAGTCTCATTTCATTGTGCAAGACGTCTGTCAGATGGTTTGCTGTCCCCACCGGCGCAATCTGACAAACCACATAATGGAAAGCATGTGGAGAACAAAGTTACACAGATGACCAAAGATGCAACACACACTGGATTCCCAGCCAACAAGTATTCTACACGGTCACTTGATGCAAAATCCTCACAGGGCATATGGAAGGACAGTAAGGCATTTTCCAAATTAAATGTACAGCAGCGACAAAAACTGAACACAAGACACAGAAATGAAAGAAGGCGTGATTTCAAGGCTACAAAGATGTCTGTCACCAATACGAAGAGGACTTACATCATCAGCCGATACAGAGCAGATGCTGATTTTAAGTTGAAACAGAAGCAATACACAACCAGCAAATATGCGACAGATGCCAATTTTAACTTGAAGAAAAAGCAATACATCACCAGAAAATATGCAACAGATGCATGTTTCAAGTTAAAGCAGAAGCAATACACAACCAGCAAATATGCGACAGATGCCAATTTTAACTTGAAGAAGAAGCAATACATCACCAGAAAATATGCAACAGATGCATGTTTCAAGTTAAAGCAGAAGCAATACACAACCAGCAAATATGCGACAGATGCCAATTTTAACTTGAAGAAGAAGCAATACATCACCAGAAAATATGCAACAGATGCATGTTTCAAGTTAAAGCAGAAGCAATACACAACCAGCAAATATGCGACAGATGCCAATTTTACCTTGAAGAAGAAGCAATACATCACCAGAAAATATCATAATGATCGTGCTTTCAGAAAACATCACTTGCAACAGTGCATGAGTTACATGAAAATGAAGCGTCACACTCAAGCAGATTTTCACATAATCTATAAGATGCAATGTGCCTTCAAAATAAGAATGAAATACAGACGATGGACTCGTGTCATGCAGGAATGCTGTCAACCAGTGGACAACAGCCTAATGCAGACAGCTATATCCACTTTCCATAAATGCATTAAAGCTGGGCCAACTTTTGTGTGCACGATGTGTCATCGTACCCTTTTCCCTAACCAAGTGAAACATTGCATTCACAGCAATTACAAGAAGAATCTACATATTGTTGCTGCCTGTTTGACAGGGAAATATGTCCATGTGTGCAACAATCACTGTCAAGGCCCTGAACAATGCACCATACCAGATGAAAGGACCAAAGAATGGATTTGTCACAACTGTGATTCACATTTAAAAGCAGGACACAAATCATCCATCGCTGTGGCTAACAACATGGAGCTGGCGCCCATTCCCCCAGAACTCTGCGATTTGAATGTGCTGAAAAGACAACTTTTGGCCAAAATACTGCCATTTGCCAAGATCATCACACTTCCCAAAGGTCGACAGGCAGCTATACACGGCGCTGTAGTGTGTGTGCCATCCGAGGTGGAAACCACGGTCAATACTCTACCAAGATCACACAGCACATCCCAGTTACACAGAGTGAAGCTGAAAAGACGTCTGACTTACAAAGGCCACCAGCTGTTTCACAATGTCAACATGAGAAATGTAGTAGTAGGTCTGTCAAAACTCATTGACACACACCCCGACTACAGTGACATTTCAATCAGAGTGGATGAGCCAATCGCTGATGATGATGCTGATAATGATGATGGGATGCAACTCGACAGTTGTGATGAAACTGAAATGATGGAGATACTTGAATGCATCGAAAATTGTGATCCATCAGAGGTACAGTCTGCAGGTTTACCGGCTGCTTCTGAGCAACAGGAAGGCCATAACCAACAACCTCCCAATGCAGAGGATGAGAAGGGTGCACTAAGACCTGGAATTGGACTAGACAGTTGTTTACAGCCATCTGACCTTGGAGAGGAAGCACTGACACATGGTGATGGAATATTCAGCATTGCACCTGCACAAGGAAACACACCTGTCAGCTTCTTTAAAGTTCCAAGGCTTGAGGCAATGGCTTTCCCTGTTCAGTTCCCTACTGGACAGAATACATTGGACCAGGCAAGACAAGTCAAACTGTCCCCGAGCATGTATTTCAATGCAAGGCTTTTTTGTGTTGATACTCGTTTTGCAAGAGACACAAGCTACCTCTTCTTTGCGCAGTTTGTCACAGAGACACACATGGCCAAAAGCAGCATGTCCATCCAGTTAAGAAAAGGAAAACCAAATACCAGGGATGGACGGAAAATATCCAACAAGTTGCTACAGGACAAGCGTGAGGTTGAGAGGTTGGTGCGAAACCGAGATGCCACTAGGTTCATGCAACCACTGAGAGGGAGTCCAGCTTACTGGGATAAAAATCTGAAGAATTTGCTAGCCATGGTCAGACAATTGGGTAAGCCAACTTTTTTTCTTACCTTCTCTGCTGCAGAATTCAGATGGCCAGAGGTAATAACGGCAATAAAGGCGCAACAAGGTCAAAAGGTGGATTTTGCAGAGCTAGACTGGGCTGAAAAGTGTGACATTCTTCGAGGAAACCCAGTGACCGCCATGCGCATGTTTGACAAACGGGTTGATGCTCTGATGCGAGAGCTGCTGTTGGGTCCTGCACAGCCAATCGGTGAAGTTATCGACTACTTTTACCGGGTTGAATTTCAGGCGAGAGGGAGCCCTCATATACATTGTCTCTGTTGGGTAGCAGGAGCTCCTATATTTGGACAACACAGTGATGACAAGGTGTGTGCCTTTATAGATCATAACATCTCATGCCAGCTGCCTGATGAAGGCAAACAGGCCTTACTTCACAGATTTGTAACAGAACTTCAAATGCACAGCAGATCTCATTCAAAATCGTGCAAGAAAGGTAACAGAGTATGCAGATTTGGATTTCCAAAGCCACCGGTTAGAAAAACGAGGATAACTTATCCGATGCCAGAAGAACAAGGAGATTGTGCAATGAAACCACAAGCAGCCAAAAACAAACTGAAACCAGTCTGGGATTTGCTTAATAACCCGAAAGTGCAGCTTGAAGACATGTCACAGCTACTGGCACAGTGTGATATGACTTTCAATCAGTACAACTCATACATTGAGGCATTGACCTCCTCAAGCGTTATTCTAATGAAGCGTGATGTCAAGGACTGCTGGGTGAACAACTACAATCCACATTTGCTGATGGCCTGGAATGCCAACATGGACATCCAGTACATTCTTGATGAGTATGGTTGCATCATGTACATGTTGTCCTACATATCCAAACCAGAACGCGAGCTTAGTGACTATCTCAAAACAATAGTCAAAGAAATGAGCCCAGAAACAGAGACAGAACGAGAAGAAATGAAAGAAGTTCTTCAGGCTTATTCAAAACACAGAGAGGTCAGCGCCCAGGAGTCTGTGGCCCGTACGTGCAGCCTGAAAATGAAGTCTTGCTCACGTGAGGTTGTTTTTCTGCCAACTGCTGACAACACACTGAAAATGAGTCTCCCGCTCAGTGCATTGCAGAACAAACCAGCCGATTCTCTTAATGTGTGGATGACGAGTTTTGTCGACAAATACAGAGCCAGACCCGAAACACCAGAGTTTGAGTCCATGTGTCTGGCAGACTTTGCATCCCATTACAGGGTTGTCTATGGCAAGCAAAAGGAAGATGGCAAGCAAAAGGAAGACGGCAAGCGTGTCAGCCTATTGAATGAAATGGGAATGATTCAAAAACGCACGAGAGGGAATCCTGCAATCATCAGGTACGCACGCTTCTCAGAGAAGAAGGACCCCGAGAACTACTACGGCAGACTGCTTAAACTCTACCTCCCCCACCGATCAGAGTCATCACTGAAAACTGTAAGGTTCCCAACATACCAGGAGTTTTACCAAGGCGCCTGTGTAAGCTTACCAGGAGAAGAAGCAATCCGAGCAGTGTCTACAATTGTTACCAGCAACCAAAAGAAGTTCGAACAACACAACAAAATTGTGGAACAAGTCTTGGATGACTTTGTAAAAAACGGCCCTGTTGAAGATGCTTGGAACACCTTTGCCCCAGAAGCCGAGTTGGATAGGTTGGAATGTATAGAGGAACGCAAAGAAGGGGAGCCACTTCATGAGAATGAACAAGATGATGTTCCGGAGTATACACGTCACAAACAAACAGGTGGAATTTCGCTTACTGTGAAGGCCCCACAAATGTGCCCTGATTTCCTTAGGAAAATGTACAGAAACCTTAACCGGACGCAAGCTCAGACATTCTACTCAGTTTGTGACTGGTGCACTAACCGTGTGCGTGGCCTAAATCCTGACCCATTCTATTACTTTGTCACTGGTGGCGCAGGGACAGGCAAATCACACCTGATAAAATGCATCTATGCTGAGGCAACAAAGATACTCAGTAAACTTCCCAGACTACGTGAGGAAGCAGACATATCCATGCCCAGCGTTTTACTAACTGCATTTACAGGAACAGCAGCTTTCAACATTTCAGGCAACACTTTACATTCTCTGCTGAAGTTGCCAAGAAGCTTGAAGCCACCCTACCAAGGACTTGGAAATCTCATAGATGAAGTGAGGGCACAGCTGTCAAATGCGGAGATCATTGTTATTGATGAGGTGTCAATGATTTCAAAGCCCCTGTTTGCCTACATCAACTGGAGATTACAGCAAATCAAAGGCAGTAAGAAACCTTTTGGTGGTATGTCAGTACTAGCAGTAGGAGACTTTTACCAGGTCCCCCCACTGGGAAAAAGTAAGCCACTCTGCGTGTTTGAGGAAAATAACTATGACGTCTGGAAAGACTACTTTCAGATGATCACGCTGACAGAAATCATGCGACAGAAGGATGACATTTCATTTGCTGAGCTTTTGAATAGAATCAGAGTGAAGCAGACGACTGGCACCTTAAGCAATGATGACAAAGCTCTGCTTGCTCAGGCTTTGACAGATCCCACCCACTGCCCTAATGATGTGCTGCACATCTTTGCCACCAACAAAGAGGTTCACAAACATAATGCCGCAACTGTGTCTGTTCTCCATTCAAACGTCACCAACATATATGCCGATGATTACAAAAAAGACCCTAAAACAGGTGTGATGAAGAGGCAAGATCAACCCTTCAAAGGACACAAAGACAATCTGATTGACACACTGCAAGCAGCTGAAGGTGCCCGTATCATGATCACAAGAAACATTGATGTTGAAGATGGGCTTGTTAACGGGACATTTGGCAAGATTGCAAGAATAATCATCCAGACTGAGAATGGTGCTACTACGGTAAACAAGCTTGGCCTTGTGCTGGACAATCCAAATGCAGGACAGAGATACCGTAACAAGTTGTCTGGTGATGCTGACAACTTGGTGTACTTGGAAAGGGTAGAGGAAAACCTGAGACAGAAAGGAGTTGTTCGCAGGCAGTTCCCCCTGAAGTTGGCTTTTGCATGTACGATTCATAAGTGTCAGGGGATGTCGATACAGTCGGCAGTGGTCTCATTGAAACGGGTCTTCCAACCGGGAATGGCCTATGTTGCTCTGAGTAGAACGACTACACTGCAAGGACTGCACATAACCGACTTTGATGAGAAGAAGATCTTTGCTGATCCTGAAATCACAGCCTCCCTGGACTCAATGAAGAATGCATCACTGGAAAGTGTTATGCCCCTCTTAAGGTTTCTACAGACAACAGACAAACAGCAAACATTAACAATTATCCATCACAACACGGAAGGATTACCAGCTCACATTGAAGATATCAAATCTCACCACGAGTTGATACTTGGAGATGTTTTATGTTTCACTGAAACTCATCTCTCAGGCTCTTCTGTTGCTAAAAGTCTCCAGCTGGAGGGCTACAACCTGTTCAAACGCAACAGACACCTCTCGTACACAAACGTTCCTGACATTGCAAGTAAAAGTGGTGGAGGTGTCGCCATGTATGTCAGAAACCATTTCAAGGCCTTTGAAAAGCAGTATCATCACAATGTGACTGACTTGGAGTTCTTGGTTGTCAAACTGGAGTCCCCTGTACAAGCTTTGATCGCCACTGTTTACAGGCCACCGGATTACAGTATTGGTCAATTCCTTACTAACCTGCTGGGACTCTTGGAATCTTTGGAAAGAATGGATTGCCAACCTATAGTACTCTGTGGAGATTTCAATGAAGATTTTCTGTCCAGAGCAAAGAAGCCAATATCTGACCTTCTTCACTCAAGAGGATATACCCAACTGGTCTGGGCAGCCACCACAGAAAAAAACACACTGTTGGATCACATTTACATCTCCAGGGTGCAGCACTGTCTCCAGTCAGGAGTACTGCACAGTTATTACAGCTATCATGATCCTGTGTATTGTGTTTTGAGCAGTGGTTGTGAACATGCTTAGAGCCTGCATAAACAGGGCATGAGCGTTGCATGGAAACAGTGGTTGTGAATACTGATTATTAGAGATGAGCGAATCGAACCAGGCGAACCGGAATTCGAGTCGAATTTCAGGAAATATTCGATTCGCGTCGAATCCGAAATTTTGCCTACTTCGGGTGCGCGAATCGAATATTTCCCGATCAGCCGGCAAAAGTGTCCCTGCAGTGAGCTCCGCTATTTCTGACAGTTCTCTGACAGAAGGAACACATGTTTAGCGGTTGAAACATTGTATCTATTAGTTTCCATTTAGGATACAGATGTTTCAACCGCTGTACATGTGAAGAAGCTGTCAGAGAACTGTCAGCAATAGAGGAACTCTGCACATACACTTTTTGCCGGCTTGGAATTATTCTTATTTTCATCCTACTTCTTCTTCTTCTTCTTCTTCTTCATCCTCATCCTCATCCTCTTCTTCTTCTGAGGATGAGGATGAAGAAGAAGAAGAAGAAGTAGGATGAAAATAAGAATAATTCCAAGCCGGCAAAAAGTGTATGTGCAGAGTTCCTCTATTCTGCAGATACACTTAGAGGAGCTCTGCAGATACACTTAGAGGAGCTCTGCACATACACTTTTTGCCGGCTTGGAATTAATCTTATTTTCATCCTACTTCTTCTTCTTCTTCTTCATCCTCATCCTCATCCTCAGAAGAAGAAGAAGAGGATGAGGATGAAGAAGAAGAAGAAGAAGTAGGATGAAAATAAGAATAATTCCAAGCCGGCAAAAAGTGTATGTGCAGAGATCCTCTATTCTGCAGATACACTTAGAGGAGCTCTGCAGATACACTTAGAGGAGCTCTGCACATACACTTTTTACCGGCTTGGAATTAATCTTATTTTCATCCTACTTCTTCTTCTTCTTCTTCATCCTCATCCTCAGAAGAAGAAGAAGAAGAGGATGAGGATGATGATGAAGAAGAAGAAGTAGGATGAAAATAAGAATAATTCCAAGCCGGCAAAAAGTGTATGTGCAGAGTTCCTCTATTCTGCAGATACACTTAGAGGAGCTCTGCAGATACACTTAGAGGAGCTCTGCACATACACTTTTTGCCGGCTTGGAATTAATCTTATTTTCATCCTACTTCTTCTTCTTCTTCTTCTTCTTCATCCTCATCCTCAGAAGAAGAAGAAGAGGATGAAGAAGAAGAAGAAGAAGAAGTAGGATGAAAATAAGAATAATTCCAAGCCGGCAAAAAGTGTATCTGCAGAGCTCCTCTAAGTGTATCTGCAGAATAGAGGAACTCTGCACATACACTTTTTGCCGGAAACCGCTGTATGGAGTGAATGTCCCAGAACTGTCAGAAATAGACTATTTCTGACAGTTCTGGGACATTCCTTCCATACAGCGGTTGAAACATTGTATCTATTTGTTTCCATAAATGGATCCATTTATGGAAACAAATAGATACAATGTTTCAACCGCTGTATGGAGTGAGTGTCCCAGAACTGTTAGAAATAGTCTATTTCTGACAGTTCTATGACATTCCCTCCATACAGCGGTTGAAACCGCTGTATGGAGTGAATGTCCCAGAACTGTCAGAAATAGTCTATTTCTGACAGTTCTGGGACATTCACTCCATACAGCGGTTTCAACCGCTGTATGGAGGGAATGTCATAGAACTGTCAGAAATAGACTATTTATGACAGTTCTGGGACATTCCTTCCATACAGCGGTTGAAACATTGTATCTATTTGTTTCCATAAATGGATCCATTTATGGAAACAAATAGATACAATGTTTCAACCGCTGTATGGAGTGAGTGTCCCAGAACTGTTAGAAATAGTCTATTTCTGACAGTTCTATGACATTCCCTCCATACAGCGGTTGAAACCGCTGTATGGAGTGAATGTCCCAGAACTGTCAGAAATAGTCTATTTCTGACAGTTATGGGACATTCACTCCATACAGCGGTTGAAACATTGTATCTATTTTTTTCCATAAATGACATTCTGCAAATACACTTAGAGGAGCGCTGCAGATACACATTTTGCCGGCTTGGAATTAATCTTATTTACATCCTACTTCTTCTTCTTCTTCTTCTTCATCCTTATAAGAAGAAGAAGAGGATGAGGATGAAGAAGAAGAAGAAGTAGGATGAAAATAAGAATAATTCCAAGCCGGCAAAAAGTGTATCTGCAGCGCTCCTCTAAGTGTATCTGCAGAATGTCATTTATGGAAAAAAATAGATACAATGTTTCAACCGCTGTATGGAGTGAATGTCCCATAACTGTCAGAAATACACTATTTCTGACAGTTCTGGGACATTCACTCCATACAGCGGTTTCAACCGCTGTATGGAGGGAATGTCCCAGAACTGTCAGAAATAGACTATTTATGACAGTTCTGGGACATTCCTTCCATACAGCGGTTGAAACATTGTATCTATTTGTTTCCATAAATGGATCCATTTATGGAAACAAATAGATACAATGTTTCAACCGCTGTATGGAGTGAGTGTCCCAGAACTGTTAGAAATAGTCTATTTCAGACAGTTCTATAACATTCCCTCCATACAGCGGTTGAAACCGCTGTATGGAGTGAATGTCCCATAACTGTCAGAAATAGACTATTTCTGACAGTTCTGGGACATTCACTCCATACAGCGGTTTCAAGCGCTGTATGGAGGGAATGTCATAGAACTGTCAGAAATAGACTATTTATGACAGTTCTGGGACATTCCTTCCATACAGCGGTTGAAACATTGTATCTATTTGTTTCCATAAATGGATCCATTTATGGAAACAAATAGATACAATGTTTCAACCGCTGTATGGAGTGAGTGTCCCAGAACTGTTAGAAATAGTCTATTTCAGACAGTTCTATGACATTCCCTCCATACAGCGGTTGAAACCGCTGTATGGAGTGAATGTCCCAGAACTGTTAGAAATAGTCTATTTCTGACAGTTCTATGACATTCCCTCCATACAGCGGTTGAAACCGCTGTATGGAGTGAATGTCCCAGAACTGTCAGAAATAGTCTATTTCTGACAGTTATGGGACATTCACTCCATACAGCGGTTGAAACATTGTATCTATTTTTTTCCATAAATGACATTCTGCAAATACACTTAGAGGAGCGCTGCAGATACACTTTTTGCTGGCTTGGAATTAATCTTATTTTCATCCTACTTCTTCTTCTTCTTCTTCATCCTCATCCTCATAAGAAGAAGAAGAGGATGAGGATGAAGAAGTGTATCTGCAGAATGTCATTTATGGAAAAAAATAGATACAATGTTTCAACCGCTGTATGCAGTGAATGTCCCAGAACTGTCAGAAATAGTCTATTTCTGACAGTTCTGGGACATTCACTCCATACAGCGGTTTCAACCGCTGTATGGAGGGAATGTCATAGAACTGTCAGAAATAGACTATTTATGACAGTTCTGGGACACTCACTCCATACAGCGGTTGAAACATTGTATCTATTTGTTTCCATAAATGGATCCATTTATGGAAACAAATAAATACAATGTTTCAACCGCTGTATGGAGTGAGTGTCCCAGAACTGTTAGAAATAGTCTATTTCAGAGAGTTCTATGACATTCCCTCCATACAGCGGTTGAAACCGCTGTATGGAGTGAATGTCCCAGAACTGTCAGAAATAGTCTAATTCTGACAGTTCTATGACATTCCCTCCATACAGCGGTTGAAACCGCTGTATGGAGTGAATGTCCCAGAACTGTCAGAAATAGACAGAAACTGTCACAGAACTGTCCTTCTTCTCATCCTTCTCCTTCTTCTCATCCTTCTTCTCATCCTTCTCCTTCTTCTCATCCTTCTCCTTCTTCTCATCCTTCTCCTTCTTCTCATCCTTCTTCTCATCCTTCTTCTCATCCTTCTCCTTCTTCTCATCCTTCTCCTTCTCCTTCTTCTCATCCTTCTCCTTCTTCTCATCCTTCTTCTCATCCTTCTCCTTCTTCTCATCCTTCTCCTTCTCCTTCTTCTCATCCTTCTCCTTCTCCTTCTTCTCATCCTTCTCCTTCTCCTTCTTCTCATCCTTCTCCTTCTCCATCTTCTCTTCCTTCTTCTCCTTCTTCTCATCCTTCTCCTTCTGCTTCTCCTTCTCCTTCTCCTTCTTCTCATCCTTCTCCTTCTTCTCATCCTTCTCCTTCTTCTCATCTTTCTCCTTCTCCTTCTTCTCATCCTTCTTTTTCTTCTCATCCTTCTCCTTCTTCTCATCCTTCTCCTTCTTCTCATCCTTCTCCTTCTTCTCATCCTTCTCCTTCTCCTTCTTCTCATCCTTCTCCTTCTTCTCATCCTTCTCCTTCTTCTCATCCTTCTCCTTCTCCTCATCCTTCTCCTTCTCCTTCTTCTCATCCTTCTCCTTCTCCTTCTTCTCATCCTTCTCCTTCTTCTCATCCTTCTCCTTCTCCATCTTCTCATCCTTCTCCTTCTCCTTCTTCTCATCCTTCTCCTTCTCCTTCTCCTTCTTCTCATCCTTCTCCTTCTCCTTCTTCTCATCCTTCTCCTTCTCCTTCTTCTTATCCTTCTCCTTCTTCTCATCCTTCTCCTTCTTCTCATCCTTCTCCTTCTTCTCATCCTTCTCCTTCTTCTCATCCTTCTCCTTCTCCTTCTTCTCATCCTTCTCCTTTTTCTCATCCTTCTCCTTCTCCTTCTTCTCATCCTTCTCCTTCTTCTCATCCTTCTCCTTCTTCTCATCCTTCTCCTTCTCCTTCTTCTCCTCCTTCTCCTTCTCCATCTTCTCATCCTTCCCCTTCTCCTTCTTCTCATCCTTCTCCTTCTCCTTCTTCTCATCCTTCTCCTTCTCCTTCTTCTCATCCTTCTCCTTCTTCTTATCCTTCTCCTTCTTCTCATCCTTCTCCTTCTCCTTCTCCTTCTTCTCATCCTTTTCCTTCTTCTCATCCTTCTCCTTCTTCTCATCCTTCTCCTTCTTCTCATCCTTCTCCTTCTTCTCATCCTTCTCCTTCTTCTCATCCTTCTCCTTCTCCTTCTTCTCATCCTTCTCCTTCTTCTCATCCTTCTCCTTCTTCTCATCCTTCTCCTTCTCCTTCTTCTCATCCTTCTCCTTCTTCTCATCCTTCTCCTTCTCCTTCTTCTCATCCTTCTCCTTCTCCATCTTCTCATCCTTCTCCTTCTCCTTCTTCTCATCCTTCTCCTTCTGCTTCTCCTTCTCCTTCTTCTCATCCTTCTCCTTCTTCTCATCCTTCTCCTTCTTCTCATCTTTCTCCTTCTCCTTCTTCTTCTTATCATCCTTCTCCTTCTTCTCATCCTTCTCCTTCTCCTTCTTCTCATCCTTCTCCTTCTTCTCATCCTTCTCCTTCTTCTCATCCTTCTCCTTCTCCTCATCCTTCTCCTTCTCCTTCTTCTCATCCTTCTCCTTCTTCTCATCCTTCTCCTTCTTCTCATCCTTCTCCTTCTCCATCTTCTCATCCTTCTCCTTCTTCTCATCCTTCTCCTTCTCCTTCTTCTCATCCTTCTCCTTCTCCTTCTTCTTATCCTTCTCCTTCTTCTCATCCTTCTCCTTCTCCTCATCCTTCTCCTTCTTCTCATCCTTCTCCTTCTTCTCATCCTTCTCCTTCTCCTTCTTCTCATCCTTCTCCTTCTCCTCATCCTTCTTCTCCTTCTTCTCATCCTTCTCCTTCTCCTTCTTCTCATCCTTCTCCTTCTCCATCTTCTCATCCTTCTCCTTCTCCTTCTTCTCATCCTTCTCCTTCTCCTTCTTCTCATCCTTCTCCTTCTCCTTCTTCTCATCCTTCTCCTTCTCCTTCTTCTTATCCTTCTCCTTCTTCTCATCCTTCTCCTTCTCCTTCTCCTTCTTCTCATCCTTTTCCTTCTTCTCATCCTTCTCCTTCTTCTCATCCTTCTCCTTCTCCTTCTTCTCATCCTTTTCCTTCTTCTCATCCTTCTCCTTCTTCTCATCCTTCTCCTTCTCCTTCTCCTTCTTCTCATCCTTCTCCTTCTTCTCATCCTTCCCCTTCTCCTTCTTCTCATCCTTCTCCTTCTCCTTCTTCTCATCCTTCTCCTTCTCCTTCTCCTTCTTCTCATCCTTCTCCTTCTTCTCATCCTTCTCCTTCTTCTCATCCTTCTCCTTCTCCTTCTTCTCATCCTTCTCCTTCTCCTTCTCCTTCCTCATCTCCAAGGGCATTTAAATTAAAGGTACAGTGTTCTGCACTAATTTAAAGGCTCTCTGAAGCCTAGAAACCCTTTTTATAAGTCATCTTTGTAGCGGATAAATTCGCATCGAATCGAATTTCATACTGGAATTCGCCGAATCAGCCGAATCAAATTTTTCAATACTTCGCTCATCTCTACTGATTATCATCAAACTGTCATGGAAATTTTGTATTTACAGGTTGAACTTTAAATGTGTCATATATGAGTGTTATTCATAAGTCTCTCGTGTGGCTTAATTAAAGCTCTGAAGGCTGCAATTGGGCCATGCGCATGTACAATGTATGTATTACAGTAGTCAGCTCGGTAATGGATGAGATGGCAGATCTGCGCTTATAGACCGGCGTGTATACCACCACGGCATTCGATGCGAATGCCGCCGGCGGTAGGCCGCGGGCCTGTATCCACATATCAGCAGCATAGTACCACATGGACTTCATAACGCAAGGCGCCAAGCGGTGTGAACTCTGTGTGTAGGCTCATGTATATCTTACAACCCATTACCGACCTGAAACTGTATCTGGATGGATGTGTTTTAATAAAGATCGTATCGGGCCCATCCAGGTACAGACTGGTGTTTCTAGGGAATGCTTGTACAGAGAATTTACATACCAATATGTCAGAGCCTGGGATCAAACCTGGTCCTTCTGCAGTGAGAGGCAATGTCTCTTCTCACTGAGCTATCTGGAATGCTGGACAGCTCCCTTGACAATTCTTGGATAATCCTGCCTTGTGCCTTGAAAACTCTTGAACCTTGAACTCCTTGCTCCTCCCATGAACTTCCTTATAAAAGCCATGTCCATGCACTTCCTCCTTGCCAGATTATTGTGCCTTTCCAGCCAATATCCCGCTACTGTTCCTGCTGCTGTCTACGCCTCCGCTACTGATCTTTGGCTTGTTCCTGACCACGATTTCGTCTCATCCTAACGTACTACGATTGATCTGCTACCATTTGTGACCGACCCTTGGCTTGTGACCGACTCTGCTTTCGTCTGATCCCTAACCTGTTGATCCGCTATTGGTTCCCAGTCTGCTCATTCCCTGGTGGGGTGATCCTGAGATCTGCGACCTGGTATTAACACGCAGCCCAATCCATCTCCACCATTAGGAGCTCTGGTGAATACCGGTTAATACTTAGACCCCGCACCTCAGGTGAGCCTGCGTCATTCCCAGGGGGATCCGCTGGTGTACCTATCCTGCTGGTTCCAGGTAAGCCTTTTACTGCTATAGCAACTGGTCTCTGAACCTGACCTTACACCGTGACACAATAGGAGCTAGTAGGACAGGAAGTATGCTCTCCATAGAGGGCTCATGGGGGGAAGGGGAGGAAGTCTGCTGACCTCAGAGGGCTCATGAGGGTGGACCAGTGATAGATAATAGGAAAGGCTATGCTCCAATCGGAATGTACATCCTGTGTATAGGCACTCCCCATTGCATTGTTCTGTGGGAGGGGATTGACCTTATTCATGTGGGGGGGCGTGTGTCTGCTTGTAAATAAAAATCCGAGGCTGGAGTTGGACCCGGCTCTTGGTGCATTCGAACAGCAACCTGAGAGTGTCACCTGATCATTCTTGGGTAACGGAGCTCCATTCCCCACATTTCAACAGAGCTAACCCAGTTGGATGGGCAGGAATCATGAAGTTTAGCTGCAGCCGTGGTAAGCGAGATTCGCACAGCTTTATGGGGGATTTCTGCGCATCCAACTGCGAGTACTCACGGTAAGGAGAAATTCGTTAAAAGCGAATTTCAAAGACAGTTTGGCGAGCCAGTGGATACTAACGCGAATTCTGCGATAGCTAACCGAGCACGAGGGGGGAATGAGCCATCATGAACTAGCAAAAAGTATGCCGGCACATTTCAGGTCTCTCTGCCATTAAGAGGATCGCTTTTTGCACGTTCGTGTGGCTGATTTTGCTCTCTGTTAGCTAACGTGATTTCCACTTAGCAAGGACCTAGTTGTCCTAAAATCTTGATTTGTGGGTGAAAGACAAGGGTTTTTCTCTGCTGAGAGCAGCAGAGCGGTGAGTTTGGTTGGCTGGATTTGGTCAAGTTTAAAAATCTTTCAACCAAAAATTAAACGGGTATATGTTTTAGTGGGTAAAAGTTGTTGCATAGTTTAGGTAAGTATTTGCGGGTTGTAGGTACTGGGGTGATTGCTCTACCCCCTCCACGTGAGGTAATTATTACAGTGCTGAAAGGTTTAGGTTAATTGTTAACTGTTGTAAGATCTTTGTGTGTATATAGTCTGTGCAATGTTTTGTCAGTACTACTGCTCCCAGCAAGCATGCAGCAGGGGGTCCTTTCTGTTACATGTGCATGTTAGTGTGATATGTTGGTGTTTTATGTCTGTTCTGTGATTGTGCCAAATTGTGTTGTATGTGTACTGTATATTGTTGTGTAATTGTCCAGTGTATGTTCTGTCCAAAAGTCTGTTTTATGTAAGAGGTTAGAGGCAATTTTGAGGCTAGTGTCTGCTGCCATGTGCTTCTCTGTGGGGGGGCCACTTTAGTTTCTGCCATGTGCTTCTCTGTGGGGGGCCATTTTCTTGACTAACCACATGTGCTACTTTGTTTGGTAACCAGTTGTGACTGCCATGCGGCTTCTCCACCATTCCTTTTTCCAAGTTTCGCTTTGAGTTTCAATGATCTCTATGCAATGTGTATGCAGCTTTCTATATGCATTTGACCCATATTGTGTTTTTAATCCACATTTTTTACAGTTTCATTTGTTTGCTTTTAGCTTTAAATTTGCGTATTGCCGGCCAATTTAAAGTGTGTTAAGCGAGTTTTTCCCTCACGTGTTCCACATTTAGTGAGCGCGTTGAAGTCTGGGTTTTTGCACATAGATTTCTTGTATAGTGATTATGTTTTTCTTGTGTTTTTCTTGTTAAAAGTAGTTCCTTATTGTAAAGCGGGTTTGTTTTAAAGCTGCTGCGTTGCGTGTTTCGCGTCCAGCAGACTTTTTGTGTAAACGCTTTTAGGCGGTTGCAGCGAAGATCGCAGGTGTAGTGCAGATCATTTAGCAGCGCTGGTAGGAGCGATTTTCGCATCTGCAACGGGTTATTTTTGGTGCAGTTTTACGGTTTACCTCTGTGTAATTGTTTTACTGCGAAACGTACCGTGTTTTCCATAAGGTTCCACTTTGTCCTTTTTTTACGGTTTTTCTAGTTGAAAAGGGGTTTTTCTGTGTGTATTAGAGAAGTTTTTTCTTTACACGATCTTTCCTAAAGGTCAGTTAGCAGGTTTCCGGGCAACCAGTGACCCCTAAGTAACATCCAAGAACCCCTCCTTTTGGTTTGACTTGTGTTAGCTACTGTGTGCAGGGAGAGAAAAGCCACTTTCATCATTGTGCGGTGTGGCCTGCCAAACACAGTGGGTGATGAGAACCACATAAATTGCGCTGTGCGAGTGGGCGGTCCAGGGAAGTGTAACGCTTAGCCTGGTTACCACAAACACTTCGGGTGGTCAGGATCACATAAATTGCACTGTGGGAGTGGGAGGTGTGCTCTCAGTCTGACCGCCACTTGATGCGCTTCGGGTGATCGATAAGATTCACATAAATTACGCTGTGCTGGGAAAGTGGTGGAATCAGGCCTCTCGGTAGGATCCCACCGAGTGCTCCAGGGGGTAAACAGGTACCCGGACGCGGGATATATACCAGTGACTAGTCACGATGGGCAGTAGTCAGTCCATGAAGAGAGAGGGGGAACCAACCTTCTTCAGGGTAAGGACAGCTGCACAACTGATGAAGGTGAGTTTGGGGGGGAAGTCTACAGAACCCCTCAAAAGGTGGAATAAATGGTCGAAGGGTACCAGATGGGAAATTCCCCGGGAAGGTACATTTGACGCATGGAGGTGGGAAACATTCATCTCTGAATTTGGATCACGGATGCAGGCGTCAGAACTAGAGATCGCACAGCTATGGCTTCACAGGTCAATCCGATTAGGGAAGCAGGGCATACATAAACTGGTGTCTGTCCGGAAGAACCAGGTGATGTATACCTGGCCTCCAGAGGGAATAAAACAGGAGGATCCAGTGTCAGAGGTGGAGGAAGCTCTTTCAGGGCTGACTCTACTAAGGCAGGCAGGATCAGGGTCTGCTGGGGTTCCCAAACAACCAACAGTGGCTGAGATAAGTATAACTGCACCTGTCTCTTCTGCTAGTGACATCACTCTTGGCGTTCCTTTCGTGTCTTCTATATCTATGCCTCAGCCTCTGCCTCTACCTCTCCCTTCTCCCTGCTTCACCCCAGCTCCTTCTGTTTCCAACTACGAAGTCTTCTCAACAACCGATTTGCAGACTATCTGCGAATTAAGGGGAATAGACACCCGGTTATTGCAGGGTGCTCTATAACCACTCATGAGGAGATGACTTCAGGGGGCAAAGAGTTTTGTGCACAGGTAAAGGCAAAGCTTCCAGAAATGTATGGTGCTACCTCTACTACGGACATGATGAAACTCACCCAGGGTCCTAATGAGGAAAGCGCCTGCTTCTGGCGCCGTCTCAAGCAGACAGCACTGGATGCGGATCTGGAAGGTGGACCTGATGCTCCAACTGAAGGGGTAAAGGTGACCGCGACGCACATTCTGTTGCGGGCCAAATTTTTGGAAGGCATCGATACCAAAATTCGGGAAAGGCTGGTTCTAGCCTGACCCGAATATAATGAGATGTCTATCCCTGCTATCCTTTCCACTCTTGCGGCAATAGAGAAGGAAATGGATAGAAGAAAACAGGACAAGGCCAAAGTTCTTATGTCCCAGACCCCACATGAAAAACCAAGGGATCTGGGTCACAGGAAGGATAGGCCCCCACCCAGGTGCTTCCAGTGCCACCAAACGGGGCACATAAGGAGGAGCTGTCCCTAATTACCTAAAGGTCGGTGGCAGTTCATTCCTGATGATTCCTCCGCCCCTGTGACCACCATGGTAAGTAACTCCTATGAATCCTCATAGGAAGTTGACAAATCGGTGTCGGCCCCGGTCCATCTTTTTCTAGAGGAATTAAAACATCCCCTCCCTTGCCTCACCGACACCAGTGCAGCAAGAATGGTCTTGTAAAAACAGGACATCCAAGGCAAGGTACCCCTCTCAGGGGAAAGCCCTCCTAACCCCTACTAACCTCACTATCAAACGATGCACTATTCTTAACTCAGCTTCTCTTCTTCCTGTATTGGAAGATGAGAAGGGGGGGAGGACAGCAATGACAGTGCTGAATTTTGCAACCCAACTAACAACACTAACACCTCTTCTGCTAACATGTCTTCTTTGTCCACTACTAACCTCTCTTCCAAAGGACACAACTGCATTTCTTTGGTGGAACTGGAGTCAGCGGCGATCAGCCCGGTGAAGGAAACGCCACTACCGGAAGCGAAAAATCTTTTTGTCGATGGATCCAGGTACTACACCCAAGACGGTAAGCCACACACTGGTTGCTCTTTGAAAGCACATATGTCAGCTCAGGAAGCTGAGCTGTGGGCACTGGCCAGGGCATGTGAGTTGCGTGGCCCGTTACGTGTGCCAACGCTAGTACCATGGCGAAGAAAATCCTGTCTGAGGTTGTGTGCCGCTGGGGTCTACCTGAAACCATCGAGTCCGATAGGGGGGTCACACTTCACTGAGCAGATCTTTACAGAGGTATGTAAAGCCCTTCACATCAACCATGGGCTACACACCCCGTATCACCCCGAGAGTAGCGGTAAGGTTGAACGTCTCAACGGAATCCTTAAAAACAGGATCTCCAAATCATAGCCAATACCCAAAAACCTTGGCCTGAGTGTCTCCCCATTGCCCTCTATTCCATCTGGAATGCCCCTTGGCTGTCACCCTGCGAGGTGTTGTTTGGGGGACCTCCCAAAACAGGGTTGTACTTTCCTCAACAGTTGTCATCTTCGCATTCACAGCTTACAGGTTACGTGCAATCTCTGCAACGGGAGCTGCAGAAGATACACCACCGGGTTCGTAAATCGCTCCCGGATCCAAATGCATTAACAGGTGTTCTTTCTATTGAGCTAGGTGATTGGGTCGTCCTAAAGAAACATGAAAGAACCGGACTCGAGCCATGGTTCACCGGACCATACCAAGTCCAGCTGACGACACCTACCTCACTCAAGCTCGAGGGACGAGACAACTGGGTGCACGCAAGCCACTGCAAGAAGCTTTACAGCTACACCAGAGAATGAGGGGTGTCATTTTCCTTTTTCTTTTTGTTTGTATGTCTTACATGTGTGTGAACGGAGGAAAAGACGGCAGATACCCCAACCTTTTATTTAAAATGCATCTGCGTTTAGCCAGAACCGCCAACAAAACCAACTGTTGGGTATGCTCTAAGCCCCCACCCAGTCATCACATGTCCGCAATGGCCGCTGTTCATGCCCTATATGACATCCGTGTTGGCATGAAAAAGCAAGGGACCCCTGGTCAGCCCCCACGTAGACATTTGTCGGTAGAACTTAATGACACATTTTTAGCAGGTAACACCAGTTTCAGTACCAACATTAGCTCTAGCTCCTGTAGGGCCCTTGTCAGTCCATTATGGGTAACTGGACAGCTAGGCAGCCCTCAGGTGTGCTTTAACATCAGCTTTGGCACAGGTAACAAGTTTGTTGGGACTAACACCTGTGAGGGATGACAAGGTCCAGGCCCATATGGACAAAGTTAGTGAACTACAGGGAAAAGCTAGAGCTATAGCTAGTGAGGGTTGGAATCCATTCAAGGGTTTGGGAGGATTGGGAGATTTCCTGTTCTCCATCGGATTTTGGTTGAAGGAAGTGGGAGTGTATGTCCTGATGCTTCTCTTTTTCCTCTGCCTTTTATATGCCGCGGTGAGATGTTCCTGTTGCCTCATCGACCGTGTAAACCAAGCTCGGGCAGACGACCACATCTCCATGCCTGCTCCTGGGATCCCACTCCAACCACTGATCGGAGGAAGGCCTCACCAACCAACCACCTTCTCTGCAGATTACGTCCTGGCTTCCCTCTAATTTATCTCCCTGAAGACCACATTCTCCAAGACCTCCAAGCAAGCTTCAAGCCTCATCATGGTTTGTGTCTGCGATTTGGAAAACTGTCTGGGTCGAGACCAGCCTTGTGTGGCCCCGTCTGCAGGGGCAATTTGAGAATCTGCTGCTGGATCTCCCCAGACCACCGTGGGATCACAAGCCTTATTCATACCACAAGTCTGTTTGTGGTTTTTGCAAGAGCCTTCCTGTAGTGAAGGTTCCAACGCTCTTGAGGATCATCGCTTCAATCAAGACTGTTTGCGTCGAGTCTGCGTCGGGTCTTGTTGTTTCAGGTACCCCGTGGAGCTTTTTTCTCAGGGACAACTACAGGAACTCTGGTCTAAGACCAACTCTTTGAGCGTTGAGACTACACCCATCAAGCTGAAGAAGATCAAGAAGGAACACGAGGAGAATATGATAAAACAGGAGGGAATGTCATGGAAATTTTGTATTTACAGGTTGAACTTTAAATGTGTCATATATGAGTGTTATTCATATGTCTCTCGTGTGGCTTATTTAAAGCTCTGAAGGCTGCAATTGGGCCATGCGCATGTACAATGTATGTATTACAGTACTCAGCTCGGTAATGGATGAGATGGCAGATCTGCGCTTATAGACCGGCGTGTATACCACCACGGCATTCGATGCGAATGCCGCCGGCGGTAGGCCGCGGGCCTGTATCCACATATCAGCAGCATAGTACCACATGGACTTCATAATGCAAGGCGCCAAGCGGTGTGAACTCCGCGTGTAGGCTCATGTATATCTTACAACCCATTACCGACCTGAAACTGTATCTGGATGGATGTGTTTTAATAAAGATCGTATCGGGCCCATCCAGGTACAGACTGGTGTTTCTAGGGAATGCTTGTACAGAGAATTTACATACCAATAGGAGCTAGTAGGACAGGAAGTATGCTCTCCATAGAGGGCTCATGGGGGGAAGGGGAGGAAGTCTGCTGACCTCAGAGGGCTCATAAGGGAGGACCAGTGATAGATAATAGGAAAGGCTATGCTCCAATCGAAATGTACATCCTGTGTATAGGCACTCCCCATTGCATTGTTCTGTGGGAGGGGATTGACCTTATTCATGTGGGGGGGCGTGTGTCTGCTTGTAAATAAAAATCCGAGGCTGGAGTTGGACCCTGCTCTTGGTGCATTCGAACAGCAACCTGAGAGTGTCGCCTGATCATTCTTGGGTAACGGAGCTCCATTCCCCACATCTCAACAGAGCTAACCCAGTTGGATGGGCAGGAATCATGTAGTTTAGCTGCAGCCGTGGTAAGCGAGATTCGCACAGCTTTATGGGGGATTTCTGTGCATCCAACTGCGAGTACTCGCGGTAAGGAGAAATTTGTTAAAAGCGAATTTCCAAGACAAAACAGATAGCACACCTTCACCTCCATTCTACGTCAAGATGCTGAGACCCCCCAAATGCATGTGGTCATACCTGCTAGACTTGATAATGCTGTTAATGTTTTTATAAATGTATGTTTTAATGTAACTGTGAAGCACTTTGGGCAACAAAATTGCAATTGAATTTGCTATATAAATAATTAAAAGTTGAAATGCATTACTCACTCTATCAAGCTTGTCATGTGCACTTTTTAAATTTGATCAATCAATGGGTAATGTAATGTTTACTATCTTTACTCAGTCCAAACACTCCATAAAGTTACTCTGCCCAGTCCAACCTTTTTACACTTACTCCAGACACTCCAACAACACAACAGTTACTCCGCCCACTCCACCCAGTTACTCCGCCCACTCCACCCAGTTACTCCGCCCACTCCAATTGTAGACTACTGGTGGAGGCAAGAACACTTTACACAATTTCCCCAGAAATTGTAGATTTTCTAGTTAAGTGTTCTTGCATAGCAAGGAACACTTATTGTTATCTCACAAGTATATTCTTATTCTTATTCTTATTATTATAGCCAAATTTGCCACGCTAACTCCTCCCACAGTTTTTACACTACAAAGACAAGTAATATATCAAAACGTGCGGATTGTTCCCGATCGGATTGCTATTACTTTGTGGAACATTTCGCCGAATCGTTCAAGAAATATCGCGGTTTTTGTGGCGAAATTTTCCCATAGGAATGAATGGTGCATCTAGAGTGGCAGCAGAGCACAGCTAGAGTGTGCAAAGGAAAAATCAGAACATGATTTGTAAACTGCCATCACTCTGCCATTTTCAAGCCCACCTACACATATCTTATATCAAAACGTTCAGCTAACCCTGCTGTCACTAAAAATGTTCACGGCTAGGACATACTCCTGATAGTTTTCATAATATGACCATTTGTTTGCACATCACCCCTCCCATTGACTTTCATTGAAACTCCACTCTAGACACCAGACATTTTAAGGGACGTTTTTAAACTGCGACTGTGCCTTCATTTGTTATCTTTCAGAGACATACTATACATCAAACTGTAGGCCTTTTTCTTGTGATTGTCACAATATAAACCTTTTCACGGTAGCATTTATACTTTTAAAACTACAACCGTTTGAAGATGGCAATCGCCAGTGATGTCAGCAACTTGGAGCAGTTTGTTTATAACCATGACTCTGCCCTTGGTGTGGAGGGAGTTGCCATAGGAACCCAGCTGTGTGAGCAGGAAGCAGAGAGACAAAAGCTAACCTGCCCACTCCAGTTGTGTGGAGGCCAGAACACCACACAATTTCCACAGAAATTGTGAAGACGCCAGTGAAGTGAGCAA